>NC_039366.1:176882128-177500740 GCF_003573695.1 Papaver somniferum
TCATGGGTTGTTCATGCTTTGATCATGATGAAGTTATATACATGTGTATATATTAGTGTGAGTTTTATGAAAAAACCCTCGTTTTTGAAAACGTATGTTCGTTCGATCGTTAGTTTTTAAAACTAACTATAATCCCTGATTTAGGAGAGATTTTTTTAGTATATGAACCTAGGTCTAGTGATAAAACTTAGTGTATGAGCTTTCATGTGTACCACGTTTTTATCATAAAAGGAGTAAATTTTCACGAAATCGAAATAATCCTTCGTTTTAAAGGCAAATTACAACGACTCGAAGGGAAATTCATATGATGAACTTGTGTCCAGTGATAAAATTTTTCTTATGAGCTTTCATGTAAATACAAAATTTTATCATATGTATGAGATGTGAGCTTTCACAATATTTTTGAAATAATCCTTCGTTTTAAGGACAAATAACGACGATACGAAGGAAAAATAGTTTTTTTTATATGCAGCCATGACATATATTGTGCAAAATATGATGGTATATTTTATTTGCATGAATTTGTTTTCATTAGATAAAAATCCTTGAGAATTTATGTATGCAAGTTGCATTAATTGCTGCTTTTTTCGAAAAATCAAAGCGTGTGTTTTGTGGAACCTTCGAAGATAGACGATATATTTATGATGAAATATTTTATTGCTATAAACTTCATAGGTCAGTTGTGTGAATGCTCACATTATGAAAATTGTGTCCGTTATTTCATGAAAAATCAGTTTCGGAAATTAAATAAAGTTTCGTTCATTTTTGCAGTTTTCGAAGAGACGAACGATTTTGAGGTGTTAACTCTAGCATTACTATCACTATTGTTAGTGGAAATATAAAAGGTAAGAGTTAAGAGTTACCATTTTTGCTTGTATTTCCTTGATTTATATCTGGACGGCATACTGAAGTAGAATTTTCAGCTACTCAGCAAAGATGACCAATTCCCAAGCTGACGACGCCTTGAGGGAAGAGATGTGCGTTGATGATGGTATTTCCAGAGATGAGACATGCATGGATGAAACTTCCGTTGGGGGAGACGAAGAAGAAATCCCTGGGATTAAGAATATCCCGAACATAGATGATGCATTCTTTGAAAAAGATATTCCGGGAGCTGAGCAACATTTGAAATCCCCAGTGTATCGTCTTTTGATAGATCCCAGAACTGTTACTCAGAAGAAATTGGTGACTCCTAAGATAGTGATTCGATTTTGTCTTGAACGAGGGATCTTCACCTCATCAATCATAGAGTTTAAGCTTTCTCGACGACCTTTGGAGAAATTTGCCGGCTGGGCGAGGCATATGTTGGGTTTTCCTCATGTGAGGACTATGCTCGACCAGGCGCAGGTGACGAGAGCTATTCAAGCTTCTGAAGAGTTGTTCATTTATCATGACGCAAGTGGTATTGTGGCTCTGTTTGCTCGCTGGTGCATTCCCACTCACACTTTCATATGTAGGTGGGGAGAGTTTACCATTACCTTGGAAGACGTGGCGGCTCTGATGCATCTCTTGGTCACAGGCAATCTTCCTGGGGATCTTTCAGATGAGGAGACCGTCGTTTCTCATGTCTTGACAGCTGCAATGGAGAAAGCATATAAGGCTGGTAGTAAAGGATGCTATGATTCCTGGTTGACACACTGGTGGCCCAAAGACGAGGTTTCCGATAAACCCATCGACAGTATATTACCCATTGCTGCTTTCTTGTGTTTATGGTTGTCCAGAGACGTTTTTGAAGACAGTGGAAACTTGTTGAAGCCTTTTGTGATTCCCTTTGCTATTAAGATGGCTCAAGGTGAGCAACTTCCGATAGGTAGTTTATTCTTAGGCTCCTTGTATTACAACCTGGACTCCTTGATTATAGACTCCAGTGTGTCGAACGGCTCCATGAAGATTGAGTGTTATGCCAACACGATGTTTCTTCAAGCTTTGATGTGGGAGCACTTTAAGAATTATGCACCTAATCCACGTAATGTTCTGCAAGGACCGAATACTGATGCGCGCCATACTTTCCCTGAGAAAGATAACGCTAGGATCATGCGTTGGTCCACAAAGCAACCTCGTTCTAAAATACGCTTCATTGATGTGTTATATGAAGAATCTGAGTTCAATTTTCGACCGTGGGTGTCAGTCCCTGATTATGTTTCTCAGCCGACGACTTTCAATACTGAAGAAAGCACGAGTTTGACGTCTGGTGCGCATCTGAGTGATGGCGAAAGATCTTTCATGTTGAGTTACACCCCTGGTCATCTGCTATCAGCCACGTTTGGAGATCTTTCAGTGGAGGAGTATAATATTGATAGAGCAGCTCGAAAAATGGGTATGGATCAGTGTGTTCCAACCATACGGAGAAGGAAGCCATCAGTTGAGCAACTCATGACTCATTTGGATCATACTCACGTGGAAGGGAGTAGCTACTGGTTTCCTGGTTCTGATAGATTCGCCTATGTAACCCCAGATTATGTAGAATTCTGGGATCAGCAACCCGTGTGTTTGCATGTCTTTGTAAGATTTCCCAGACCTCCATTCAAGGATCTTCCTTCGGCTGAGATGATTTCCAGTCGACCAAGATTGAAGTATCTTTCTGGTGATAAACGAAAGTCGTCTCCAGGATGCTCTCTGGTATGTTTCTTCATATAATCTTCAAAAAAATTATAAGAACTGTATTCTGATTATATTACTGGATTTCACCACAGGACGGTCGTAATATACGACCTCAAATCGGTGTAGATTTCTCAGAGACTGAGGCGGTTATTCATGGCGGAGAAGGAAGGCATAAAGGTTATAAGTTGTTACCTAATACCATAAAGTCCCCAATTGGTGCTTTGGTAAGTTTCCAATATTTTCCTCCTCTTTCTCTCCCATATTATTAGGATCTTGAAACTGATATTGTTATTCTGTTGCAGAATTTTGCTCCATCAAGTATTGATAGTCTTCGGCTCTCCGCCTTTGAGCAAGCAATTCCTGACTTGAGCGATGAAGGAGAAGCTGTAAGTATCTCTTCACATGTTCGATTATGATGCTTTATTGATGAAATGCTAATTGTTTGAGAATATGTCCAGGAGGATGTCATTATGGAGATGGAAAGTGCTGCCACTCGACCATCTCTTGAGAATAGAGACACAAGCGGTGCTAAGGATTTGGAGCTGAATGGAAGTAATGATCCTCCCATCGTTGACACGGACAATCCCAACTCCTTGAATGATTTGGATACCCATCAAGTAAGCATATACTCTTACCTTCTTCATGGAAGCATAAAATTGCTGATTTTTGAATGAATGAATGTGAATCCATGTGCGTATATGAAAACGTAGTCAAATTTCGTCGTCAGAAAATTCGGAACCCAGTTTTTTAGTAAAAATGCCGTAGAATCTTCGTCAGAAATGGGATTGTGATGATCTGCATGTGCAAATTCAAGCCCGGAAAATTTCCAAGCTTTATCAAAGAAGATTTTTAAGTTCTGAGCACGTTCAGGGCCTGAAAAAGGCGAAATAGTAAACTTTCAGGAGACTTCCAGGACTTTTTCAGATCGCGCATCACTTGATATTTTGGCCACATCTACTTGCTCGTTCATCGGATTGTCATGAAATTTGTACATGTCGTAGAGGACATCCATACAAAGATAATGGTATATGACCCATCCTCAAATTCCTTGTAGATTTCTCCCAGTTCGTCTCTTAGTACAGAGAAGAGTTCAGTTTCTTCAGACGGACTCATCGTAAAACGTGTTTTCATGACTTTTATGTTATTTGCTCGTGCCTTGAATGTATTATGATGAAACTTGATGATCTTTCCTTGCTGGTATACTGTGTTTTATAATCTCCTTTGGATCCGTGACTCTAACCTCATGTAATCTTCGTATTAGGTGCTAAATACCGAAGTTGAGGATACTGGAGCCAACGATGATAACTCTAACCATTCTGGAGTTATTGATGAAGAGACAACCATCCCTGCACTTCAAGGCCATGAGAAGGTCTCTACTGATGTTATGGAAACCCAGATGGTTGTTGCCTCAGTGATAGGAGAAACCGAGACAGCATCAGAGAATACTGAAGGAATTATTGCTTTGGTTGTGGAAGCTTCTCCAGTGACTAAGAACCGTATAATAGTGTATGAATATCCAACTGCATGAGTTGCTTTTGATCCTCCATTTGACACTTCACTCCTATATCATGAACTGATCGGTGGATTCAACGTTCCCATTGGATATGCACGCTTGTACGAGACCATATGGAAGAAGTTTGGCCACATGATCGTTGACAGGAATCCTGGGTGTGCTTATGCTTTAACCATGCAAGTAGGCGTTATCTTGCGTGTCGTGAGTGATTTGCGTGCCAGACCTAGGAATATTGTGACTCCAGATATACTCTTTGATTGGGAGTTTAACTTGGAGAATTCAGAGAGACTTGGACTCAACGTGAAATGGTTTTGCAAGCAAATAAACGTTATCAAGGATTCATGTGAGAAGAACATACCCTTCCCAATGATGTTGTGAAGGAGAAGGAGGACAAGATTTCCAAGCTGACCGAAAAGTTGAACAAGGAGAGGGAGGGAGGCTTTGCAAATCTTGAAGGATGCTGATGAGGGAAAGCCTTTTCTTGTTGATTTTCTTTGATTATCTCTTGAACTTCTGAACTTCTGAGAGATGTGAGGTTTATACTTGGGCTTTGATATTTAGATGGTTTTGGATTGACTGATGGTTAGGGATTTTCTTGTAGATTTGATAGAGATTTTTTTTTTACGAAATATGAATTGAATTTTGATAAATCGCTGAATTCAAATACTAATTGCAAGTATTGCAAACGTTTTGGAGGAATTGAAATACAAATGAAAGAAAATCCTAAATGTTAAATCCAAACGCCATGAATGCTTCGAACGCCCAATACCTCAAATGTCCAATAGTTTCAGATAAACGCCTTTGGCCAATTTTCGTGAATTACTGGCAGGGTTCTGTCATCTGTGTTGATCAATTTGTAGTATCCTCCGGTCACGGACTTAGCGACCATGAATGGTCCTTCCCAATTTGAGTTCCTTGTAGAATGAAGACCGCGTTGAACTGCTTTGAGAACCAGGTCTCCTTCATGAAATTTGTTAGGCTTGGTCAATCGTGCCTTGAATATCTTTCGTTGATTCGGAATTCCCTGTTTGACGTAATTCCACGATTGTGGCACATATGGACACTCGCGCGGAAGAGAGTATCCAACATAGTGTTGATCATGCTTAGCCATGTATTCAACAATAAACCTCTCGATGGAGTGACCGATTTGAAGAAGTTCTGAACCCAACCATTGGGTGTAATATTGCTGCGGTGAAGTTACCCACTCGTAGCTTTTGATGACTGCTAAATTGTTTATGGGGAGAAGTCTCTGGACCATAGTAGCATATCTGAATATTGGTAATATTTGAGCAGGAGGAGGAATAAGACTTTCCTGAGCTCGAAAACTTCTGACAAAGGTGTGCGGATCATCTCCAAGTTCCCGCGTAAGTCCCATCAGAGTTTTTACTTCTTCCAGATGCTCAAACGGTGGTGCGTTCTCTTCTTCGTCTTCTGACTCGGAATCCTTGTCGATGACAGGATGTGTTGAAGGCATCGTTATCCTTCCAGCATGAATCCAAGTTCTTCCAAGGACCATGTCGTATCCAGGGTCTTCCTGGATTATGAAAAACTTGGCCTCAGTGCAGATCAATTTTTCTGTAACTTTGAGAGTGATGAAGCCGTATGCGTCTCTGGAGATTCCTTCGTGGTCCCTGATTGTTGTGGGAGCGTGGGTGGCTTCCCGTTTAGTAATACCAGCAGCTCTGAGAGTTTTCAAAGGGATGATGTTGACGGCGGTACCGACATCGACGAACGCCCTCTTGAACTCATTTCCTTTAATGTGCACTGTGGTGAGCAGTCTCCAGTCATACATTTCTGTGTCGGTGGCTGAAGGTTCGGTGGTGGTATCTTGGATCAGCAGGCGTTTTCCGGACACGATGTGGTTCAGTGCAGCAAACATGACTTTACTTTGAGCTTTCGAAAGATACAACAACTCGCAGACATGTTCGATCAGAGATTGGACCGCTTCCTTGACAGGAGGTTCAGAGATGGTAAAAGTTCGGACTGGGAGGGGGTTTTTGTGTACTCCCTCAGTCCCCAGGTTGAGCTCTCCTGATTCGACCTTTTCTTTGAATATGCGCTTCAAAATTTTGCAATCACTTGTGGGATGGCTGACGTATCTATGGAAGCGGCAATACCGAGGATTTTCCATGGCTTCTTCAGTTGGTTCCTTCTTGACATAAGGAAATTTGATTGCACCATCTTGGATCCAGGCATCGAGTAGTTCATTAACTTCTTCCATTGAACAGGGAAAATCAAGTGCTTCTGGATCTTCCGTATGCTGAGGAGGGACTTTCGAATTCTTCTTCTTGCGTGCCTTTGAAGGGGTGGAGGAAGTCTGCTTGTGCTGTGGTTCTGCTTTTCGCTTACTCCCTTCTGTGACATCATTTGTTGAAGGTTGCAGGTTGTACTGCTTGTTGATCAAACGCCTGCTTCCTCGAGTGTCTTTTGAATCCTCAGTCTTTGTAGACTTTGTTCTTTCCAAAAGAGCGGGTGCAGTGGTTGCTGACCTCTTTGCAGCTTCGTGAAGCTCTGAGAAAGTCTGGAATCGAAGATTCTTCAGCAAGGCCCTGGAGACCGGGAGCATGCCATTGATGCACAAGTCCACCAATTGTTGCTCCGTGACGTTTGGGTCATGACAATCCAGGGCTTGGACTCTGAACCTTTTCACATAATCATTGAGATTTTCACTGACCCTCTGAAACATTCTTCCAAGGTCGGAGAGGGTGACTTGTTCTGACACGAAGAAGTATTTTCTGTAGAATGCATTAAACATTTCTCCCCAATTGTTGATGGTCCCTGGTGTGATGTTTTTATACCAGGTGTATGCCCTGCCTTTCAGAGATTTTGAGAATTCTTTGAGACGAACGACATGATTATGTTCATGTTCTCCCAGGGCTTCGAGAAAATGAGACACATGTTCCCGAGCATTGCCAGTTCCATCATACAAGGTGAAAGTTGGAGAAACGTAACCTTTGGGGAGTGGAATCCTCTGCGTAGCGGAAGGATAAGGAGGTTGATGACGATGGTCATGCGATGTCTTTCCTTTTCCACGGTTCTCTAAGAGGTGATCCAGATCCTCGCGAGTAATGAAGTTTGATGATCCCTTCGCTGATGAGTTGTCTGCAGCAGTTTTGTGGACTTCGTCGTCTTCTACTGTATGGACTGGAATTACTTCAGGATCGTCGTCTGAGGATTTCTACTTATCCTTTCCCTTCTCTTGAGTTTTTTCTGACATCTTGTCGGTAAGAGTTTTAATATAATTACACAGCTCCTTCTGTGCAGCATCCATGTCAATCTGATTCTTTGCAAGAGTCTCCTTCGCTTTGATAAGATCAACAATGGTAGGTGGTGGATTTCCTCTGACTTCTTCAGGGTGTCGTCCGGACAGTGGATGACCTTCGACGTGAGGAGGAGTAATGTCACCACCATCAGTGTTGGAGGTCGGAATTGTCTCCGGGATATTCTGATTGTTGTTGTTGCTAGTGCTAGCAAGGTTTGCGTTAGGATTCGTAACTGAACCTGACCTGAGATCAACCATCTTGTGAAATTGTGAGATTGCAACCGAGAGAATGATCTCCCACTGTGGTCGCCAATCTGTAGATGGGGAAAAACGATTTGCTGGTTTTTGAGGAATTGAGGAGACGACCGTACGGAGGAGACTCCCCGAACCGAGCGAAATGTTAAACCTCACATAGATGCACCGCTGCAAAGGGGGTGATTTAGATTCGAGAGATCAATCTGTAGTACTCCGTCCTAAATCAAGACAATGACCATTCCAGAGTAAATTCGGTCACAAGAGAGGATGGGTTGATCTGTAGGAGGGAAGTTGGGAAATGTGTGAAATCGATGGTAAACAAAGATTGTGGGTGTATGAATTCCGAATATGATAAGCTCTGAATGATTGAAATTGCTCAATTGAGAGTAGTTTCTCAATTGATGAGTTGATGACCTCGTGTTGTCGATGAGACGTGAGATTGATGATATTGTTGATACTGATGATTCAATCATGATTCAGAGACTTATTTATATTGCTGGAGTTTTAGACACCATGATTCCGTGAAGTGTGACAGTTGATGGGATGAAAGAGTGGGGAAATGGAAATCGTATTTGAGACCAGTTGCTCATCGTGTGATGACTTGGTCGATTTTCCATCAACTACTTTGTGAACTCCTTCAACTGATTGCACGACTTTCTCACATTCCAACGTGTGTATGAACACACGTGTCGTAGACCGCCAGACCAAAGCCCTAAGTGATATCCCCCCAAAGTGACACAATTGACATCTCGTGGTTTGTTAGTCAATTGATGACTTCGTGGTTTGATGGGATGATGAGTCCATGTAGTTGCAGAGTTGAACATGATGTTCTGAAAATCATGAATTGAACATGTCATGAGACAGAGGTATAGTTCTTACGATGAAGTGAGCAAGTATTGCTCATTCGATGGACCGTTGAATATTGATTATTGAACCAATATTCCTTGGTTTCAGAAAATATTTATCATCTGAGCAAGTGTTGCTCATGTGATGAATTGTTGAATATTTGATCGTCTGAGCATGTGTTGCTCATCTGATGGATTATTGGCAGCATACCAAAAATATTAATTAGAATACTGGTCGTTGAACCGAGCATAATTAATAAAATTAATGACCATGAGGTCATCGTAAAATTATTAAGGTTGGAATCTGGAATGATGATCCTTGGATTCAGAAACCCTAATTTGATCAATTGATGATCAATTCATGGTTCGTCAGAAGTTTAACCATGGGACGAAGGAGGGAACGACTACATGGGACCGTGGATCAACCATGTAGTGTCCATATGCTCACGTGAGCAAATACAAAGAACTCCTGAAGAGTTGACGATTTGTTGGTGAAAGAATGATTAAATGCTGGTTTAATCATTTATTCGAAAATGCTCGTCTGAGCCTTAGGTGAGAAAACCTAATTAATTATGACGGAGTGAGGGACCCACCATGGGGTCATGAAACCGGCCCTAGGTAGTCACGTGACCGCCTGATGATCACTTCATGAAAATCCAAAGTTTTTGGAAGAGTCTTGGACCTAATACGTGCAATTGTGCAAATTAGGTCAAAACTGTGAAACTTGATGGGACCGGCTTCTGTAAGCCAAAGAGCCAATCTTGGTCGGTCAAGATAGCACGCTCGTGTCCCCAAGGCGTTCGCGTCTCAGTCCTGAGAATTTTGATATTTTCTGGCGTGCAATTGAGCATCCATTCGAGAAAATATGCCAAAATTAGGGTTTCGACGAAACTGAGGAAAACACCATGAGATGATGGAAAATAATTATAAAATAAGGAAAAAGGAGGCGTGGGACCGCCGATGCCAAGGCATGGTCAGCCGGTCGTGGCCACGGTCCCGTGGTGCCTTTTCCTTAGTTTTATAATATTTTGATGATTTTATGAAAAATTCATGAATTTTGAGAAATTTGATGAATTTAGGGAGTTTCCATGAATTGAAGGAGTTTTCATGAGTTCAGGGAAGCAAAAAATATTAAAATAATAAAAACAATGGCGTGTGGGACCATGGAGGCGCGGCCGGTCGGCTAGGGCCTGGTCCCACGAGTTTTCATAATTTTTAATATTTTTTTAGGTATTTTTTCATGATTTGAGGGAATTTTTTCTAATTTGAGAGAAATATCATGAAATCAAGGAATTTGATGAATTCAAGGAAAATAAAAATAATAATAAAACAAAGGGGGGTGTGGGACCGGCTAGGGCATGGCCGGCCGGCCAGGGCCCGGTCCCACAAGTTTTCATAATTTATTTTATTTTATTTTATTATTATTTGGTGATTTGTGCAAAATACCATGAAATCAAGGAGTTTTTTCATGAAATTAGAGAAATAATAATAAAAAAATAATGAGGAACCGTGAGCTGTGGGGCCGGATGGGACCAAGGGATGGCCGGTTAGCCAACGGTCACGCCCCACACTTTTTTCCTTGATTTTATATTATTTTTTACGAATTTATGAAAATACCATGAAACCGAGGAGTTTCCTCGAGACGAAGGAGATTTGATAAAATGAGAGAATTTTCATCAAATCATGGAAAATAATAAAAATGCAGTAAAATTATAAAACTGGCGTGGGATTGACCACGACACGGTCGGTCGTGTGTCCGTGCTCCCAGCACCCTGGTCAATATTTTTAATTATTTATTATTTTCTTCCCTATTTTGCATAGGTTCATCGCTTCGTTGTATTTTGAAATACTCGTTCGTGCGGTGACTGTTAGTGTATCGTCGTTGAATACACTTTCACCATTTGAATCGGGACTTACTTATAGGTAGCTCAGACGCCCGGTTGTTGATTATTTATTACTAATTGTGGAATTCAGTGGAGAATAATTCACAAAACTGAGTAATAAGATGTTCATTATTAATTCATAGGATCGGCTGAGGATTCGACTACGAATTCAGAATAATAAAGTGAGCATTACCATTCCATGGGATCGTAGATTCGACCATAGAATCGGAGTAATTAAGTTTTATCTATTACCATTTATGAGACCAGTTGCGGATTCGATCATGAAATCGGAGTAATGAGATAATATAGTTATCGCTATTCTATGAGATCAAGCCGTGGATTCGATCATAGAATCAGAATAATTGTTTATTGCCATTTCATGGGACCAGTCGCGGATTCGACCATGGAATAGGAGCAATTTTTATTGCCATTCCATGGGACCAGTCGTGGATTCGACCATGGAATAGGAGCAATAATAGATTATTCTGAGAATTCAGTAGTGAATGTCACGGCAGAATTAATCTTAATTAGGAATAATTAACTTTGTGGCTCTATACTAGCAGAGCAAGCTGTCTAGGAGCATTAATTATCCCGATATGAGCTTGTCGGTAAGTCATATCCTTTATATAGTCAGGGTAAACTCGTTGTTTGTTCCTGAAGACGTTATCGCTCTATACTAGCAGAGCAAGCTGTCTAGGAGCCGTCCATCTCGTGATACTATATAGGATAATCACTGAAAGTGTTCAGTGTTACTGAGATATGTCGTTGTCCAGTCGTGAGACTACATATCTACATGTACTCCGAGAGAAAGTACTCTCCGTTGAGAATTCGATGAGAGACCCTTGTTTCAATACTCACGTATGATTGCTGGATCAGAGCTTCGTATAATTATGAGTTCACGATTTTAGCCCTTGTCGAAAATCCACCATCTACAAGTTAATCAATATAATCATTAATTTTTAACTTTCTGCGTAAATTTATCATGTGGAGACAAATAACATTTTTTTATTTCATTCATTCCCATAATTGCCTCTGTTATTTGTATTCAAATGAGAGATTTTGCAGATTTCTCTTATTTTGTGCCTCAGCTTCGCAGTTGTTTTTGTATAATTTCACAATCATATGCGAAGGGAATTTTGATTCTTTTCAAAATTTCATTCTTGTGTGGTCTTATTTTTCCTTCTTAGTTAAAGGTCTTATTATGCCACCTCTTGTCATTGCGACAAAATCGCAGGACGTCCTTGCATTTTCATGCAAAAACCCATTGATCTTGTCTTAACTTTTTCTTTTGTATTATTGCCTCTTCAGGACAGGCCTAAATATTCTTTCGAAAATAAAGTCCCATGACATTGTCGTCTTGCGACGAAATCGCAGGACGTCTTCGCACTTTCATGCGAAAACCCATTGATCTCGTCTTATCTTTCTCTTTAGTATTATTGCCTCTTCAGGATTGTCGCACAAATATGACAAGTCTTAATACCCTTGCGAGTAAAAAGCCTCATGACATTTGCGTCTTAAGACACTTATCAGCTCCCTAATGGAGGGTGCCGCCCTTATCTCCCCCCTAGTTGCACCTTCAAGGAGGCGTACCTCTATACAAGGTTGGCTCCTCCCATCCGGTCTTAACAACAACCAGTTGTTTTCGCATCCTCTTATCCCTTTTACCTATAGGGTTTATAGTTACGAGACTGCACCCTAGGTGGGGTTTTCTTCGGACCGAATGCAGTATAAGCCAAGACTTGTCAAGAATGGCAAGGTACGCTCCAGACGCCCCTGGCACTCTTGACTCAACCGTGTACCTCGGTGCCTTGGTCAGATTATGCAATCCTTGGGAGAGTCCTTATTACCTTAGTCGCCCAACCTAAGTCATATGCTTAAGCTGAGAATCCAAGGTGCCTCTCCCGGATGGGCTTTATTGACCCCAAATCTCCATGACTCAGGTTCCGGTGGCGGTGTAGCCTTTCCCTGAGCCATGCAACAGGTACCCCCTTATATGACGTACTTTAGGTCTTACATTTGCCTCTTGCGAAATTTTATTCATGAACTAGGGTGTACGCCATAAAGGTTCTCCCCTTTCTCTTTTGTCATTGTTCTCTGACTGTCTTTTGTAGAATTTATTATCTCTGCGAAGTTCTCGAATATCATCATATTGTATTTGCATTTCGCAATCTCAATTTTGTCATTCAACAAAATGTATTTTTGAGAATTTTATTTGTTGCGAGAGTGTCGCAACAAATCTATCATTCATACACTTCTTATTTTTATTACTTTCGCCATTCTTTGCCTCTTTGTTATTCTCTGCTATTTCTTCATTGATAGTAAACTGTTCACAATTTATTACTATGAATTAGCATCAGCCTCACAATATTTCTTCTTCTTTTTGTTCGATGGCATATACCATCAACCTCTCACTTCTTTGTATCTCTCTGATTTTGTGTCGCCAACTTTCCTTCTTGGTTGCTCTTCCTTCGCAGGATTCTACCTCAGTTTCGTAACATATCTTTCCTTCAATCCAATCTCCCTTTATGATTCCTACACCGCTGGGGTGAGGGAACTTGATGCACTAGTGTAAATTTAAAGCTACACCTAGAATACCATGTATCCAAGGACGTCCAATCAATGCATTGTAGGGTGATTCTATATCAACGACACAGAACAGGATTTCAGAAGATATCCCCTTCAATGGGATTTGCATAGTAACTTCCCCTTTAGGCTTGTTGGAAGTACCATTAAAACCATATATCTTATATGTTTATGGTATAAGATCATCATCTCTCCCTCCCATGGTTTTATAAGTATGATAGAATAAAATATTCACAGAGCTTCCAGTATCGATCAGAATTCTATTAATTTCCCATGAATCTTCAGCTTCATCATCTTCATCTTCTTTAGGTTTTGGATTAATTTCTAATTTTACCACTAATGGATTGTCATGTACTTCTCCACCTTCAGGGACTTCTTCTGCGGTAAAAGAAATAGTCTGTTTCTGCCGTTCCTCTAGCGACGAGATTTTCGCAATATTCATAATTTCTCTTCCATCATTGTCTCTTGCGAACACTCTACTCAAAACATTGTCATGAAAATCTTCAATTGTCTTGTATGAATGTACGATAGAGTGACAGAATAGATTCTTTGCTTTTGCACCAAATTCTACGAAGAATTTTTCCTTTTCTTGTACCGTGTTTACTCTGTGATGCTCTAGTGGTGGTGGAGGAAATGGTTGAGATTTTGGATGCCCTACCAGAAAGTGGTTTAGCTTTCCTTGATCTATCATTCTCAGAATAATTCTCTTTATATTTCTGCAATCATTTGTAATATGTCCATTGAAATGATGATAAGAACAGAACTCATGACTTCTGTTGCTTGGAGGTGGTTCAGTTCCCATGTTCCATGGTGTCGGTATATTCTCCATCAAAATTATAGCTTCCCATATTTTCTCCACGCTTGTATTTAGAGGTGGCATCTTGATCTCCTCCCACATTATCTTGTGGCTTCCCTATCCTCTATGATAGTTTTGCCTCTGACCTCCATAAGTTTCTCGCGGATGATCAAGTCTTTGAATCTTGTTATTTCCACCACGATTGTACAAATTTCTTTCTATTTCATACTCCTCTTGATCTCGGTTTCCCATAGCCACCAGTTTCTGTTGATTGTTGCCCGTCACCTTTTCTTGTTGTCCTTGCGAAATGCTCGCCACTGTGTTTATTAGTTTGGGTAATAAGCTTGCATTCGCTGCTTGTGAACTGGTATTCGCAACTGGGTATGATTCCATCTCATTTTTCCTTTCCTCTAGAGAAATATATGATTTAAAAGATTTTTCGTGGTTGTAGTAATGAGGTTCAAACTCTCGGATTTGTGAAGGATAATTTTTTTAGACTTAATAATAAATAAATAAATATATACAATAAAATATTAACAATGGTGAGAGTTACTGGGGCTTAGGATTCGGCCAAATTCATTTCTTAAATGGTTCAGAAATTAATTCTAGGCAATTATAATTCAAAACAAAATGAATATTAACTCTATTCTTTGTCAAAGTAGATTTTATAAAATATTACTTGTATTTCTTAAGCATGGCATATCAAAAATCCCTAGGACTAAGCATAAACCATCAAATGAAATCACAAATAATTAATTAAAATCTTAATTCAATTAAAATTGGTGCAAAAAGTAAATATAAAATTAAATAAAATTACCACATAGATGAATTAAGGCTTCCTCCATCGCCCCAGTGTTGGGGTTTAGCTCATCATGGTGAAATACCTCTCAAAATATTTTATTAAGCTCAATTGGTATTTACAAGAAGAGAAAACAATGAAACAGGAAATATGCAACAGCGCATTTGCGTTACAGACCGACTGTTTCAAGTCTCAACTGTTATGCTGAAGATAATCGTTACAAATCTAAAGATAAATGTTGCAAACGAGGATGAAGAAACTGTTACAATGAGGATAAATGTTGCAATCCAGTTGAAGAAACTGTTACGACGGATGAATAAACCGTCGCCGTTTCCCTGTTCTTCACGAGCAGCAGGAGCAGCAGCAACAGAGTTCTGAAAACTCTTGATTCACGCCTCCTGAGCTCTCCTCTCGACCCCAAACTCTCGATACCCATTCTAGTCGACCCATAGAGCCTATTTATACTCCTAAGCCTCATTTAATCTCGCCATAACTCCTCAAAAATCTTCACAGTGAAGAAAATTATTTTTGAGAATAATTTCTTATTTCTTTCTCTGTGTACGTTAATTTCCTTGAAAATATTCAGAAACTGATTGATACGCAACCTAGGAAAGTATCTGGTCTTAACTCCACAACCATGCAGCATCTTTTACGTGATTTTCTTTCCAAAAATGAAACCGATATTCTTCTCTCCTGTTTTGATCGGGAATTGATTTTCTGGCCAAAGTTGATCGATCCCAACCACCATAATATCTTCTTATACTCATATCACATATACCCATTAAGTTTCAGCTCTTTAATCTCCCAACAGATCCATCAAAATCTCGAACGAAATTCTGCCAGGGAAGAAGAAAAATTTCCCGCCAAAAAAAAGAATTTGAATTTTGTTGAAGACCTTCCCCTATCCAGTTCAGGGGTGCAAATAGCAAGTGGGGTTGAAATAGACTTCTTGGGGTGGAAATAACCAAAACATGGGTGCCTTTAGTAATTTTTCTGGGATGTTTTCCGCACTTTTTCGAGGTTCCTCCGGGGTATTTCTGGGGTACTTCCGGTCCACTTCTGGGGCGCTTCCGGTATACTATCAACGGAGGTCCAAATGCCACATTTTTGAGCCCATTTCGCCGCAAGGGATTATTTTTCCAAAAACTCCTACAAATAAATAAAACAACATAATAAGTACAAAAATGGGTACTAACAATGTATACAATTGGGCTATATTAGACACATAAATGCGTCTATCAAATACCCCCAAACTTATTATTTGCTAGTCCTCGAGCAAATTTTATTCTTGAAAAGTGACCGAGTTAATCTCGGGTGGGTTTATCAGAGGTGTACCCACAAAAATCAATACTCCAGACCCTAGATATCTACGAAAAATCTTGGAAAGCACTAAAGAACCTCCTTGGTTGGCATACTTATTAATTACAAGAGGAAGTACCCTGACGCGAAATTCCAATTGCTGTATACGAGTCTGCACTCAAGCATACTAAAATTCATATAAGTGACAGAGCTCTACTAAGATAGTTTCACGATGGACATCATACTCGGAGTCAGACTAATCACATGAAAATATTAAGAAGATGAAAAAAGAAAAATGTAGATGGTTGAAAAGCGAACGGTGTTTCCCATATCTGCTGAAGGCCTCTGTCAAGGTGAACCTAACCTAAATGACTGAGATACCGGTCTGACTAATATTAACACACTGGCATATACAAGGGAACCAGTGGTCAATAACTTAAATCTAGATCAACAAACTGGAAAATACAAGGGAACCAGCGGTTGACTACACATAACAATAACCATTTTTTTTTTAAACTTAACGGCATGAATAGATCTTTTGGATCCAAGCGCATGCTTCTTGTCAGCAGATTACACGATAGTTCCCACGGGTCCTGCATTCCACGCTTGCTTAGGCGACGGAAACAGGGAGAACACACGCATATTGCTATCCAAGTGTTAATACTTATTCCGATTGGTCTAACTGGTCCGGTCTTTCTTTTTTTTTTTTGGAAAAGGTAACTCAGTCACTCTATTTCACCCTAGCAAAGGTAACAACTTGAATCGTGTGCCCCACCAAATCACTTGAAACAAAAGAAAACTAAAAATAGAAAGTGAAAAGGACTCGACAAGATATGGCGAAACTATCATGTTATTTCTAACACCTGAGCTCTGTGCTTTTATGAATAGACTCTATAGATGTTTCCATCTAGTCAGATTAGTTCCTCAACTCCTAAAACAAAAATGTTTCCATCCACTTAGATTGGTTAGTGCTATCCTAAATACGCATAAATTTCTAGGCTCTGGAGTTTATTTATTGCAACTAAAAAGTTTCTCCCATACCCCCAAACTTAAATCTAACATTGTCCTCAATGTTCTAAAGATGAAATTAAAAGCATGAACAAGGAGAGACAGTTACTATTTGAAGCAAAAGAGTGAAGGAAGGATATTACCGGGTTGCATGAGATTGGGTTACCTCCCAAGAAGTGCTAAGTTTAAAGTCTTCAGCCAGACTTAGGAAAGGTTTAGTCAACTCGAACCGTATAATAGTAGCCGGAATAACTGTGGGTCTTTAAAACCAAAAAGAGCTGACAAAAGGAAACTACAGTGAACCAACGAAATGAATAACACTAGCATGCCCTTACCTAGTTTCCTGATAACTATCGCTAATTGTGGTTCAGGTTCAGGTTCTATGAAAGGGTCTAAATAGAATATTTTCATTGGTTGCGTTTCTTCATAGGTTGGATCCAAATTATTAGGTCCTAGAGTCTGGAAAAACTCAAATAAGAACTTGGAATCACAAAGTAATAACCTAAATAATTGCGGATCCTCTAAGTCAATCAGATATGACTTACAAAATTGACCACAGTAAGAATAGTGGTCATTCTTAAGCAAATGTATCGATTCTAATTTCCTAAGGCATTTAGGTTTAGTCTCACAACTTAATATTCGACACATTTGGAATATAAACGTTCCCACAGTTGGAAGAAAACTATTTGGTGGGAAAACAAAGTCAATCTGGGGATCATAGCCTGGGCAAACCACATCAACCATAGGATGGGTTTCTAACGACTGAACTTCTTCCTGGATATCATTAGGTTCGGGAAAACGAGTATGAAGGTAATCTTGTAAAATTGTCGAGGCAGAGATATCAAGTCCTAAGTGAAGGGACTTTCTGAGAGTTAAAGGTAAGGAACTATGAAGGTGATAATCACCCCCAAACTTAGAGTTTTTAGTGTCTCTAGATAGACTAGTAACAATCTCCCTAATTTCTGGATCATTAGTTTCTTGAAAATGGTCAATTGATTCTTCTAATTTATTATCAGGTAGTGCATCTTTACTCATATCTACGGGTCTATCTTCTTCTTCCAAGACTATTGTTTCTAAGTCGCTAGACTCTAAAACAGTATTTTCGAAATGAACCCGTTCCTCTAAACCACTATCGGCTCCGTAATCAAAAGGAAAAACTACATCGTCTAAAACGGTGGTATCCCTAATCAAATCCTCGTCCTTTTGAATAGGTGAATAATCATAAAAATTATTTGGATTTGAACTAGAAATAATATAATCATTATAAAGCTCAATTGGATTAATAGATTCCTGATCACTATGCCTACATATTTCAGATTCTTCATTACTACTATCCTCATCATCATAATAGTACAAAGATGATTGAACCTTATCTAAATAAGTAGTGTCTTTTATTCTAACATCGTCCTCTAGATTGGGAAAATATTCACTATTGATATCAAGGGTAGAATTGGAAACACTATTTTGGAAATTTAGATTATTTCGAGCAGCATTAGCTAACTGTTCATTTTCTGCCTCTAAACGTGCTTGAATTTCACTGAGCGTAACACTTATACGTTCACAAGTCTCATTGAATATCTTAGACCGTTGTGTACTCTCTTCTCTTGAACTAACTGCACGTTCATACTCCCTTCGAATTTGTTGGTAGGTTTCTTCTAGAGATTGAACAGGTTTAGAAATGTCATAATCAAGACTAGTTTTTAAGTAATTTTCCAAAAACGCATGACTAGTACTATAATATTCCTGATTTTCTTGCTCGTAAGACCAATTCGTGTGTGGATAGTAATTGGGCTCACTATGGTATGAACCATAACCTTGAAAAGGTTGGCGTTCCCAACTACTATTCCCACCATGGTCATAAAACTGATGATGCCCATATTCAAATTCAGGTCGATACTCATTGTATTGGCTTCTATCATACCAGTTCGACATTCTTAATTGCAAGGGAATTCTACACAACCACAAACAAGGCTGACTCGACCAAATCAAACCTATAAAATCTAGCAAACAACAAGCATGATGGCTCCACTTAGATTGTTTCTAGACTTGCTTCTATCTCTCGAAGGGGAATTCGTTAAAATTTAAGCAAACCCCTATGGAATCAATCCGAGTCAAAGTAAGTTGAATCGAGGTGAGGGAAGCTTAGTGGAGCTTTGATACCCAAGGCCTCACCGCAGTACAAGGCGGCGCAGTCACGCATTCAACTCACAGAAACCGTCATGAACTTCGAGGTGTGCTTAAGAAAGTAACCAATATCCTTCGAAATTTTTTCCTAATAAGCGCGATACCCTATCGGTCTCTTTATAATCAGATTTTAAAGCTTGGGTTCGCGTTAGGTTTTGTTCTCCTAAAGCGGGCAAGAAGGGAGCGGTGATGAAATCCGAACCCTTATCTTGTTTAGGCCATCCCTTGCCCTTTACTAGGAAAATAAAGACAGTCCAGTTCGTCCTCAAACAATTAGCACCTTAAGGAGTACAGTAACTCGCTTGCAGGGGATTCGCGAGTGTTTCGATTGGACTTACCTCCCGTACCAGACGGAGGATGAACCGTTGTCGTCGACTCGGGCCAAGAATCCTATGCCGTGTGCGAACCCGAGGGGCCGAGGTGATATTGTAATCACCGTCCTTCCCTGCACACAGTTTGTATTTAAGGGTACCCTTCCGTAGGGTTTAAAGATTAAAGTCCAAATGTCCAATCCAATTTAAAGTTCAAAAATAAAAATAAAATAAAATAAAATTACAGTTTTCCTCACACACTCAAAAAGAATTAAAAATTAAATCCTAAAATTGTCCTATTTTCTTCTCTTTTCGCTTTAAGCTCTTTCCTCTCCAAGTCCTTAGTTTTCACTTTGAACCTGCAAAATGAAGACAAAAAGAATTAACACTTAGATAGCAATATGCGTGTGTTCTCCCTGTTTCCGTTGCCTAAGCAAGCGTGGAATTCTAAAAAAAAATAATAAACCTAAAAAAAATTCTACCTAAACACAATTCCCCGGCAGCGGCGCCAAAATGATTATGATTTTTCTGGGGTTGTAGTAATGAAGGTTCAAACTCTCGGATTTGTGAAGGATAATTTTTTAGACTTAATAAAAAAAGATAAATATATACAATAAAATATTAACAATGGTGAGAGGTACTGGGACTAATGATTCGGCCAATCTTCATAAAATAGGGCTCAATGAATTATTCTCGACAATAATCGCTCAAAACATAAGTTATATGGACTCTTATTTTGACAAAGTAGATTCTCAAAAAATTGATTGTAAATGTTAAGCATGGAACATCAAATCACCTAAGCTAAGCATGACCCATCTAATCAAATAACACCCAATTTAATCAAATCATATTTCAATTAATTTTTAATGCAAAAGTCTTAAAAAGAATTAATAAAATTACCCATGTATGAAGCTCGGCCTCCTCCGTCGTCCCAGTGTTGGGGTTTAACTCATCATAGTAAAAATGCTCTTAAAATAATTATTTATGGCTCAAAAATGGTTCACAGTGATGAAATAAAGAGAAAATGATGAAAATCGGGTGTTTGCAATGTTTATAATTGTTGCAAACACCGTTATAAAGAACGATAAAAGACTACTGCTGTTGTATGCGTAGCTGACTACGAACCACAGGGACTGGTCGTTGTCACTGTTGAAGAACGACGGTTTTTGGCTGTCTGTTCTTCGTGTTCTTCATCTTCATCAATGGCAGCAGCAGAAACAGAGAAAAATGTTGGATCTTCCTCTGCAGCGCTCTCCTCTCTACTCCCAACTCTCAACACCCTATACTGTGATACCCAAGCACCTTATATACAACATGACACTTAAATCCCGAGAATATCTTTGTAATAACTCCCTTTTCTTCTCTGCAAGTCACCGGAGATTTTATTCTCCATGTTTCCTTTTGCACGCCTCTGTTTCCTTTCAAACTCTGATTATGCGTTAATAGAAGATATTTGGTATTTCTATCTTCTAGGATTCGATATATATCCTTCTAGGTACAATATCTTCCCTCTTTACTCGAGTATCTTCCACATATATTCTTTCCAGGATGCTTCGGTCCCTGTTTAGCTTTGATCTTCTCTAACGGATTGTTCAGCCCAAGTTTTTCGATCCAATTCATTGTACCAAGCCTGTTAGGCTATATTAGGTCCATCCCAATCATTTCCAGCGATTGAATCTCGCTCAAAGCCCACACAAGATCGAACCCTAAACTGCCAGTGAAGTGTGCATGGCATAAGATTTTCCCGCCATTTTTTGAATCGTGAAGAAAGGGTGTCCTCCCCCTAACCAGAACTGGGGTGCGAATAGCAGCTGCCTTGGGGGTGACCTGGGGGTGCCCCTTAGTAATTAGGTTACCCCTTATCCAAAAGAGAGAGTCCGAATAACACTTGTCCTCCGGGTGCCAAAATCAACTTTTCGAGCCGAATTTTCCAAAAATATTTATTTCCAAAAAATACCTACAAATACATAAAATAACAAAATTAGTACAAAATCGAGTGCCAACAATATATAGTATTGAGATCAAATTAGACACAAAAATGTGTCTATCAAATACCCCCAAACTTATTATTTGCTAGTCCTCGAGCAAAATTTATTCTTGAAAAGTGACCGAGTTAATCTCGGGTGGGTTTATCAGAGGTGTACCCACAAAAATCAATACTCCAGACCCTAGATATCTACGCAGAACCTTGGAAAGCACTAAAGAACCTCCTTGGTTGGCATACAATTATTGACTCTAAGAGGAAGAACCCTGATGCGAAATTCCAATTGATGTACACGAGTTTGCACTCAAGCATACTAAAATTCATATAAGTGACAGAGCTCTACTAAGATAGTTTCACAATGGACATCATACTCGGAGTCAGACTAATCACATGAAAAGATTAAGAAGATGGAAAAAGAAAAATGTAGATGGTTGAAAAGCGAACGGTGTTTTCCATATCTGTCTGAAGGCCTCTGCCAAGATGAACCTAACCTAAATGACTGAGATACCGGTCTGACTAATATTAACACACTGGCATATACAAGGGAACCAGTGGTCAATAACTTAAATCTAGATCAACAAACTGGCAAATACAAGGGAACCAGCAGTTGACTACACATAACAATAACCATTTTTTTTTAAACTTAACGGCATGAATAGATCTTTTGGATCCAAGCGCATGCTTCTTGTCAGCAGATTACACGATAGTTCCCACGGGTCCTGCATTCCACGCTTGCTTAGGCGACGGAAACAGGGAGAACACACGCATATTGCTATCCAAGTGTAAATACTTATTCCGATTGGTCTAACTGGTCCGGTCTTTCTTTCTTTTTTTTTTTTTTTTTTGGGTAACTTAGTCACTCTATTTCACCCTAGCAAAGGTAACAACTTGAATCGTGTGCCCCACCAAATCACTTGAAACAAAAGAAAACTAAAAATAGAAAGTGAAAAGGACTCGACGAGATATGACGAAACTATCATGTTATTTCTAACACCTGAGCTCTGTGCTTTTATGAATAGACTCTATAGATGTTTCCATCTAGTCAGATTGGTTCCTCAGCTCCTAAAACAAAAATGTTTCCATCCACTTAGATTGGTTAGTGCTATCCTTAATAGGCGTAAATTTCTAGGCTCTGGAGTTTATTTATTGCAACTAAAAAGTTTCTCCCATACCCTCAAACTTAAATCTAACATTGTCCTTAATGTTCTAAAGATGAAACTAAAAGCATGAACAAGGAGAAACTGTTACCATTTGAAGCGAAAGAGTTAAGGAAAGATATTACCGTGTTGCATGAGATTGGGTTACCTCCCAAGAAGTGCTAAGTTTAAAGTCTTCAGCCAGACATAGGAAAGGTTTAGTCAACTCGAACCGTATAACAGTAGCCGGAATAACTGTGGGTCTTTAAAACCAAAAAGAGCTGACAAAAGGAAACTACAGTGAACCAACGAAATGAACAACACTAGCATGCCCTTACCTAGTTTCCTGATAACTATCGCTAATTGTGGTTCAGGTTCAGGTTCTATGAAAGGGTCTAAATAGAATATTTTCATTGGTTGCGTTTCTTCATAGGTTGGATCCAAATTATTAGGTCCTAGAGTCTGGAAAAACTCAAATAAGAACTTGGAATCACAAAGTAATAACCTAAATAATTGCGGATCCTCTAAGTCAATCAGATATGACTTACAAAATTGACCACAGTGAGAATAGTGGTCATTCTTAAGCAAATGTATCGATTCTAATTTCCTAAGGCATTTAGGTTTAGTCTCACAACTTAATATTCGACACATTTGGAATATAAACGTTCCCACAGTTGGAAGAAAACTATTTGGTGGGAAAACAAAGTCAATCTGGGGATCATAGCCTGGGCAAACCACATCAACCAGAGGATGGGTTTCTAACGACTGAACTTCTTCCTGGACATCATTAGGTTCGGGAAAACGAGTATGAAGGTAATCTTGTAAAATGGTTGAGGCACATATGTCAAGTCCCAAGTGAGGGACATTTCTAAGAGTTAAAGGTAAGGGACTAGGAAGGTGATAATCACCCCCAAACTTAGAGTTTTCAGTGTCTCTAGCTAGACTAGTCACAATCTCCCTAATTTCTGGATCATTAGATTCTTGAAAATGGTCAATTGATTCTTCTAAGTTATTATCAGGTGGTGCATCTTTACTCATATTTAAAATCTCTACGAGTTCATGTTCTTCGTCTAAGACTAATGTTTCTAAATCGCTAGACTCTAAAACAATATTCTCAGAATAAACTCGTTCCTCTAGACCATTATCGGCTTCGTAATCCTCGTCTAAAACTGTGGTATCTCTAGTCAAATCCTCGTCCTTTTGAATAGGTGAATAATTATTAAAATTATTTGGATTTGAACTAGAAATAACATTATCATTATAAGGCTCAATTGGAGAAACAAATTCCTGATTACTCTGCCTACATATTTCAAATTCTTCATCATCACTATCCTCATCATCATGATACAATTTTTGAAATTCAAGAATTCTCAATCTTTGTTCCAAACTACATGGTCTATGTTTATAATATTTCTCATAGATCGTTAGAGGTGATTCCTCAATAAAAGTTGGAGTATCCATATATCGCTTCCCACGCATATATTCACCAAGAGTCATTTCCGAAGACGTCTCTTGATAACGAGAATTTCTAGACATATATTCTCGCAACGTCATCGCAGGTGGCGTCTCCTCAAAAGGATTCATCACCGAAGAAATATAAACTACATAGGGATTCTATACAATCACAAACAAGGCCGACTCGACTCCACCAAAGCAAACCTAAATATTTCTAGCAAACAAAAAGCATGATGGCTCCACTTAGATTGTTTCTAGACCAACTTCTATCTTTCGAAAGGGAATTTGTTGCAATTTGAGCAAACCCCTCTGGAATCAATCCGAGTCAAAGTAAGTTGAATTGAGGCGAGGGAAGCTCAGTGGAGCTTTGATACCCAAGGCCTCACCGCTATCACAAGGCGGCGCAGTCACGCATTCAACTCACAGAAACTATCATGAACTTTGGAGTGTGCTTAAAGAGCAACCAATATTTTTCGAACGAGTTTCCTATTAAGCTCGTTACCCTATCAGTCTCGTTCTATTCCAAATTTTAAGCTTGGGTTCGCGTTAGGTTTCGTTTTCCTAAGGCGGGCAAGAAGGGAACGGTGATGAAATCCGAACCCTTATCTTGTTTAGGCCAGGCCTTGCCCTTTACTAGGAAAATAAAGACAGTCTGGTTCGTCCTCAAACAATTATCACCTTAAGGCAGACAGTAACCCGCTTGCAGGAGATTCGCGGGTGTTTCGATTGGACTTACCTCCCGTACCAGACGAGCGATGAACCGTTGTCGTCGACTCGGGCCACGAATCCTATGCCGTGTGCGAACCCGAGGGGCCGAGACGATATAGTAATCGTCGTCCTTCCCTGCACACAGTTTATATTTAATATTTTTTTTTAATTATATAACTCTTCCGTAGGGTTTAAAAAATGTCCAATGTTCAATGTCCGGAAAAAAAAAATGTCCAAAAATAAAAGATTACAAAAATAAAAACTTTAATTACAGTTTCTAAAAAAAAATATCTAAAAAATAATAATAAAAAAAAAGTCCTTCGTCTTCGTTCCGTTCTTTTTGCTTTAAGCTTTGCTCCTAGTCTTTATGAATCGCCAAAAATCTTTGACAACTTCTTCTTCTTCTTTTTCTTTTCGATCCAAGCCTCAAAACCTGTATCACATAGACAAATACCCAAAGAACGTAAAAAAGAACAAAGAAAAATAAATCTAAAAAATAAAAAAATTCTACCTAAACACAATTCCGCGTCGGCGGCGCCAAAATGATTTGAAAGATTTTTCGTGGTTGTAGTAATGAGGTTCAAACTCTCGGATTTGTAAAGGATAATTTTTTTAGACTTAATAAAAAATAAATAAATATATACAATAAAATATTAACAATGGTGAGAGTTACTGGGGCTTAGGATTCGACCAAATTCATTTCTTAAATGGTTCAGAAATTAATTCTAGGCAATTATAATTCAAAACAAAATGAATATTAACTCTATTCTTTGCCAAAGTAGATTTTATAAAATATTACTTGTATTTCTTAAGCATGGCATATCAAAAATCCCTAGGACTAAGCATAAACCATCAAATGAAATCACAAATAATTAATTAAAATCTTAATTCAATTAAAATTGGTGCAAAAAGTAAATATAAAATTAAATAAAATTACCACATAGATGAATTAAGGCTTCCTCCATCGCCCCAGTGTTGGGGTTTAGCTCATCATGGTGAAATACCTCTCAAAATATTTTATTAAGCTCAATTGGTATTTACAAGAAGAGAAAACAATGAAACAGGAAATATGCAACAGCGCATTTGCGTTACAGACCGACTGTTTCAAGTCTCAACTGTTATGCTGAAGATTATCGTTACAAATCTAAAGATAAATGTTGCAAACGAGGATGAAGAAACTGTTAAAATGAGGATAAATGTTGCAATCCAGTTGAAGAAACTGTTACGACGGATGAATAAACCGTCGCCGTTTCCCTGTTCTTCACGAGCAGCAGGAGCAACAACAACAGAGTTCTGAAAACTCTTGATTCACGCCTCCTGAGCTCTCCTCTCGACCCCAAACTCTCGACACCCATTCTAGTCGACCCATAGAGCCTATTTATACTCCTAAGCCTCATTTAATCTCGCCATAACTCCTCAAAAATCTTCACAGTGAAGAAAATTATTTTTGAGAATAATTTCTTATTTCTTTCTCTGTGTACGTTAATTTCCTTGAAAATATTCAGAAACTGATTGATACGCAACCTAGGAAAGTATCTGGTCTTAACTCCACAACCATGCAGCATCTTTTACGTGATTTTCTTTCCAAAAATGAAACCGATATTCTTCTCTCCTGTTTTGATCGGGAATTGATTTTCTGGCCAAAGTTGATCGATCCCAACCACCATAATATCTTCTTATACTCATATCACATATACCCATTAAGTTTCAGCTCTTTAATCTCCCAACAGATCCATCAAAATCTCGAACGAAATTCTGCCAGGGAAGAAGAAAAATTTCCCGCCAAAAAAAAGAATTTGAATTTTGTTGAAGACCTTCCCCTATCCAGTTCAGGGGTGCAAATAGCAAGTGGGGTTGAAATAGACTTCTTGGGGTGGAAATAACCAAAACATGGGTGCCTTTAGTAATTTTTCTGGGATGTTTTCCGCACTTTTTCGAGGTTCCTCCGGGGTATTTCTGGGTACTTCCGGTCCACTTCTGGGGCGCTTCCGGTATACTATCAACGGAGGTCCAAATGCCACATTTTTGAGCCCATTTCGCCGCAAGGGATTATTTCTCTAATAATTCCTACAAAGACATAAAAGAACACAATTAATACAAAATTGAGCACTAACAATACATACAATAGAGACATATTAGACACATAAATGCGTCTATCAACACCCCCAAACTTATTATTTGCTAGTCCTCGAGCAAAATTTATTCTTGAAAAGTGACCGAGTTAATCTCGGGTGGGTTTATCAGAGGTGTACCCACAAAAACCAATACTCAAGACCCTAGCTATCTACGCAGAACCTTGGAAAGCACTAAAGAACCTCCTTGGTTGGCATACTTATTAATTACAGGAGGAAGTACCCTGACGCGAAATTCCAATTGCTGTATACGAGTTTGCACTCAAGCATACTAAAATTCATATAAGTGACAGAGCTCTACTAAGATAGTTTCACGATGGACATCATACTCGGAGTCAGACTAATCACATGAAAAGATTAAGAAGATGGAAAAAGAAAAATGTAGATGGTTGAAAAGTGAACGGTGTTTCCCATATCTGTCTGAAGGCCTCTGCCAAGGTGAACCTATCCTAAATGACTGATTTACCGGTCTGACTAATATCAACACACTGGCATATACAAGGGAACCAGTGGTCAATAGTCCTAACTCTAGGTCAACACAACTGGCATATACAAGGGAACCGGCAGTTGACTACACATAACAATAACCATTTTTATTTTATTTTTGGATCCAAGCGCATGCTTCTTGTCAGCAGATTACACGATAGTTCCCACGGGTCCTGCATTCCACGCTTTCTTAGGCGACGGAAACAGGGAGAACACACGCATATTGCTATCCAAGTGTTAATACTTATTCCGATTGGTCTAACTGGTCCGGTCTTTTTTTTTTGTTTTTCCTTTTTTTTTTTGGGTAACTCAGTCACTCTATTTCACCCTATCAAAGGTAACAACTTGAATCGTGTGCCCCACCAAATCACTTGAAACAAAAGAAAACTAAAAATAGAAAGTGAAAAGGACTCGACGAGATATGGCGAAACTATCATGTTATTTCTAACACCTGAGCTCTGTGCTTTTATGAATAGACTCTATAGATGTTTCCATCTAGTCAGATTGGTTCCTCAGCTCCTAAAACAAAAATGTTTCCATCCACTTAGATTGGTTAGTGCTATCCTTAATAGGCGTAAATTTCTAGGCTCTGGAGTTTATTTATTGCAACTAAAAAATTTCTCCCATACCCCCAAACTTAAATCTAACATTGTCCTCAATGTTATAAAGATGAAACTAAAAGCATGAACAAGGAGAAACTGTTACCATTTGAAGCGAAAGAGTTAAGGAAAGATATTACCGTGTTGCATGAGATTGGGTTACCTCCCAAGAAGTGCTAAGTTTAAAGTCTTCAGCCAGACGTAGGAAAGGTTTAGTCAACTCGAACCGTATAACAGTAGCCGGAATAACTGTGGGTCTTTAAAACCAAAAAGAGCTGACAAAAGGAAACTACAGTGAACCAACGAAATGAACAACACTAGCATGCCCTTACCTAGTTTCCTGATAACTATCGCTAATTGTGGTTCAGGTTCAGGTTCTATGAAAGGGTCTAAATAGAATATTTTCATTGGTTGCGTTTCTTCATAGGTTGGATCCAAATTATTAGGTCCTAGAGTCTGGAAAAACTCAAATAAGAACTTGGAATCACAAAGTAATAACCTAAATAATTGCGGATCCTCTAAGTCAATTAGATATGACTTACAAAATTGACCACAGTGAGAATAGTGGTCATTCTTAAGCAAATGTATCGATTCTAATTTCCTAAGGCATTTAGGTTTAGTCTCACAACTTAATATTCGACACATTTGGAATATAAACGTTCCCACAGTTGGAAGAAAACTATTTGGTGGGAAAACAAAGTCAATCTGGGGATCATAGCCTGGGAAAACCACATCAACCAGAGGATGGGTTTCTAACGACTGAACTTCTTCCTGGATATCATTAGGTTCTGGAAAACGAGTACGAAGATAGTCTCGTAAGATGGGTGAGGCATTGATGTCAAGTACCAAGTGAGGGACCTTACTAAGAGTTAAAGCACATGGAGAATGATACTCACCCCCAAACTTAGAGTTTTCGGCGTCTCTAGATAGACTGGTCATAACCTCCCTAATTTCTAGGTCGGAAATTGATTTTTCTAAGTCAGGTTCATCCTCGCTAATCTCTACGAGTTCATCTAAGACTATTGTTTCTAAATCGTTTGACTCGATCTCAAGATAAACTGTTTCCTCTAAACCATCATCGGTTTCGTAAACAGGACATACTACATCGTCTGAAACGGGGGTATCTCTAGTCAAATCCTCGTCCTTTTGAATAGGTGAATAATTTTTAAAATTATTAGGATCTGAACCAGAAATAATATAATCATTATAAGGCTCAACTGGGGTAACAAATTCCTGATCACTATTCCCACATATTTCAGATTCTTCATCATCACTATCCTCATCATCATGATACAATTTTTGAAATTCAAGAATTCTCAATCTTTGTTCCAAACTACATGGTCTATGTTTATAATATTTCTCATAGATCGTTAGAGGTGATTCCTCAATAAAAGTTGGAGTATCCATATATCGCTGCCCACGCATATATTCACCAAGAGTCATTTCCGAAGACGTCTCTTGATAACGAGAATTTCTAGACATATATTCTCGCAACGTCATCGCAGGTGGCGTCTCCTCAAAAGGATTCATCACCGAAGAAATATAAACTACAGAGGTATTATATACAATCACAAACAAGGCCGACTCGACTCCACCAAAGCAAACCTAAAGATTTCTAGCAAACAAAAAGCATGATGGCTCCACTTAGATTGTTTCTAGACCAGCTTCTATCTTTCGAAAGGGAATTCGTTGCAATTTGAGCAAACCCCTCTGGAATCACTCCGAGTCAAAGTAAGTTGAATTGAGGCGAGGGAAGCTCAGTGGAGCTTTGATACCCAAGGCCTCACCGCTATCACAAGGCGGCGCAGTCACGCATTCAACTCACAGAAACCATCATGAACTTTGGAGTGTGCTTAAAGAGCAACCAATATTTTTCGAACGAGTTTCCTATTAAGCTCGTTACCCTATCGGTCTCGTTCTATTCCAAATTTTAAGCTTGGGTTCGCGTTAGGTTTCGTTTTCCTAAGGCGGGCAAGAAGGGAACGGTGATGAAATCCGAACCCTTATCTTGTTTAGGCCAGGCCTTGCCCTTTACTAGGAAAATAAAGACAATCCGGTTCGTCCTCAAACAATTATCACCTTAAGGCAGACAGTAACCCGCTTGCAGGAGATTCGCGGGTGTTTCGATTGGACTTACCTCCCGTACCAGACGGGCGATGAACCGTTGTCGTCGACTCGGGCCACGACTCCTATGCCGTGTGCGAACCCGAGGGGCCGAGACGATATAGTAATCGTCGTCCTTCCCTGCAAACAGTTTGTATTTAATTTTTTTTTTTTTTTAATTTATAACCCTTCCGTAGGGTTTTAAAAATAATGTCCAAAGTCCAGAATAAAGTCCAAATAAAAAAGAAAGTCCAAAATAAAAAAAATTACAGTTTTCCTCACACACTCTAAAAAAAAAAAATTAAAAATTAAATCCTAAAATTGTCCTTTTTTCTTCTCTTTTCGCTTTTCGCTTTAAGCTTTTTCCTCTCCAAGTCCTTAGTGCTCCACTTCGAACCTGTAAATCAAAGACAAAAAGACAAAGTAAAAAGGAACAAATAATTCTAAAAAAAAATAGTAAACCTAAAAAAAAAAAAAAATTCTACCTAAGCACAAATCCGCGTCGGCGGCGCCAAAATGATTTAATTAAATATTTTTCGGTGGTTGTAGTAATAAAGGTTCGAACTCTAAGATTTGTGAAGGTGAAGGATTTTTAGATTTATAAAAATTATATACAAATATAGACAAATTGGTAGAGAGGTACTGGGACTAAAGATTCGGCCATTTTTCATTTTCAAGTGGTTCAGAAATTAATTCTAGGCAATTATAATTTAAAACAAAATGAAGATTAACTCTATTCTTTGCCAAAGTAGATTTTATAAAATATTACTTGTATTTCTTAAGCATGGCATATCAAAAATCCCTAGGACTAAGCATAAACCATCAAATGAAATCACAAATAATTAATTAAAATCTTAATTCAATTAAAATTGGTGCAAAAAGTAAATATAAAATTAAATAAAATTACCACATAGATGAATTAAGGCTTCCTCCATCGCCCCAGTGTTGGGGTTTAGCTCATCATGGTGAAATACCTCTCAAAATATTTTATTAAGCTCAATTGGTATTTACAAGAAGAGAAAACAATGAAACAGGAAATATGCAACAACGCATTTGCGTTACAGACCGACTGTTTCAAGTCTCAACTGTTATGCTGAAGATAATCGTTACAAATCTAAAGATAAATGTTGCAAACGAGGATGAAGGAACTGTTACAATGAAGATAAATGTTGCAATCCAGTTGAAGCAACTGTTACGACGGATGAATAAACCGTCGCCGTTTCCCTGTTCTTCACGAGCAGCAGGAGCAGCAGCAACAGAGTTCTGAAAACTCTTGATTCACGCCTCCTGAGCTCTCCTCTCGACCCCAAACTCTCGACACCCATTCTAGTCGACCCATAGAGCCTATTTATACTCCTAAGCCTCATTTAATCTCGCCATAACTCCTCAAAAATCTTCACAGTGAAGAAAATTATTTTTGAGAATAATTTCTTATTTCTTTCTCTGTGTACGTTAATTTCCTTGAAAATATTCAGAAACTGATTGATACGCAACCTAGGAAAGTATCTGGTCTTAACTCCACAACCATGCAGCATCTTTTACGTGATTTTCTTTCCAAAAATGAAACCGATATTCTTCTCTCCTGTTTTGATCGGGAATTGATTTTCTGGCCAAAGTTGATCGATCCCAACCACCATAATATCTTCTTATACTCATATCACATATACCCATTAAGTTTCAGCTCTTTAATCTCCCAACAGATCCATCAAAATCTCGAACGAAATTCTGCCAGGGAAGAAGAAAAATTTCCCGCCAAAAAAAAAGAATTTGAATTTTGTTGAAGACCTTCCCCTATCCAGTTCAGGGGTGCAAATAGCAAGTGGGGTTGAAATAGACTTCTTGGGGTGGAAATAACCAAAACATGGGTGCCTTTAGTAATTTTTCTGGGATGTTTTCCGCACTTTTTCGAGGTTCCTCCGGGGTATTTCTGGGGTACTTCCGGTCCACTTCTGGGGCGCTTCCGGTATACTATCAACGGAGGTCCAAATGCCACATTTTTGAGCCCATTTCGCCGCAAGGGATTATTTTTCCAAAAACTCCTACAAATAAATAAAACAACATAATAAGTACAAAAATGGGTACTAACAATGTATACAATTGGGCTATATTAGACACATAAATGCGTCTATCAAATACCCCCAAACTTATTATTTGCTAGTCCTCGAGCAAATTTTATTCTTGAAAAGTGACCGAGTTAATCTCGGGTGGGTTTATCAGAGGTGTACCCACAAAAATCAATACTCCAGACCCTAGCTATCTACGAAAAATCTTGGAAAGCACTAAAGAACCTCCTTGGTTGGCATACTTATTAATTACAAGAGGAAGTACCCTGACGCGAAATTCCAATTGCTGTATACGAGTCTGCACTCAAGCATACTAAAATTCATATAAGTGACAGAGCTCTACTAAGATAGTTTCACGATGGACATCATACTCGGAGTCAGACTAATCACATGAAAAGATTAAGAAGATGAAAAAAGAAAAATGTAGATGGTTGAAAAGCGAACGGTGTTTCCCATATCTGTCTGAAGGCCTCTGTCAAGGTGAACCTAACCTAAATGACTGAGATACCGGTCTGACTAATATTAACACACTGGCATATACAAGGGAACCAGTGGTCAATAACTTAAATCTAGATCAACAAACTGGAAAATACAAGGGAACCAGCGGTTGACTACACATAACAATAACCATTTTTTTTTAAACTTAACGGCATGAATAGATCTTTTGGATCCAAGCGCATGCTTCTTGTCAGCAGATTACACGATAGTTCCCACGGGTCCTGCATTCCACGCTTGCTTAGGCGACGGAAACAGGGAGAACACACGCATATTGCTATCCAAGTGTTAATACTTATTCCGATTGGTCTAACTGGTCCGGTCTATTTTTTTTTTTTTTTTGAAAAGGTAACTCAGTCACTCTATTTCACCCTAGCAAAGGTAACAACTTGAATCGTGTGCCCCACCAAATCACTTGAAATAAAAGAAAACTAAAAATAGAAAGTGAAAAGGACTCGACGAGATATGGCGAAACTATCATGTTATTTCTAACACCTGAGCTCTGTGCTTTTATGAATAGACTCTATAGATGTTTCCATCTAGTCAGATTGGTTCCTCAGCTCCTAAAACAAAAATGTTTCCATCCACTTAGATTGGTTAGTGTTATCCTTAATAGGCGTAAATTTCTAGGCTCTGGAGTTTATTTATTGCAACTAAAAAGTTTCTCCCATACCCCCAAACTTAAATCTAACATTGTCCTCAATGTTCTAAAGATGAAACTAAAAGCATGAACAAGGAGAAACTGTTACCATTTGAAGCGAAAGAGTTAAGGAAAGATATTACCGTGTTGCATGAGATTGGGTTACCTCCCAAGAAGTGCTAAGTTTAAAGTCTTCAGCCAGACGTAGGAAAGGTTTAGTCAACTCGAACCGTATAACAGTAGTCGGAATAACTGTGGGTCTTTAAAACCAAAAAGAGCTGACAAAAGGAAACTACAGTGAACCAACGAAATGAACAACACTAGCATGCCCTTACCTAGTTTCCTGATAACTATCGCTAATTGTGGTTCAGGTTCAGGTTCTATGAAAGGGTCTAAATAGAATATTTTCATTGGTTGCGTTTCTTCATAGGTTGGATCCAAATTATTAGGTCCTAGAGTCTGGAAAAACTCAAATAAGAACTTGGAATCACAAAGTAATAACCTAAATAATTGCGGATCCTCTAAGTCAATCAGATATGACTTACAAAATTGACCACAGTGAGAATAGTGGTCATTCTTAAGCAAATGTATCGATTCTAATTTCCTAAGGCATTTAGGTTTAGTCTCACAACTTAATATTCGACACATTTGGAATATAAACGTTCCCACAGTTGGAAGAAAACTATTTGGTGGGAAAACAAAGTCAATCTGGGGATCATAGCCTGGGCAAACCACATCAACCAGAGGATGGGTTTCTAACGACTGAACTTCTTCCTGGACATCATTAGGTTCGGGAAAACGAGTATGAAGGTAATCTTGTAAAATGGTTGAGGCACATATGTCAAGTCCCAAGTGATGGACCTTTCTAAGAGTTAAAGGTAAGGGACTAGGAAGGTGATAATCACCCCCAAACTTAGAGTTTTCAGTGTCTCTAGCTAAACTAGTCACAATCTCCCTAATTTCTGGATCATTAGATTCTTGAAAATGGTCAATTGATTCTTCTAAGTTATTATCAGGTGGTGCATCTTTACTCATATTTAAAATCTCTACGAGTTCATGTTCTTCGTCTAAGACTAATGTTTCTAAATCGCTAGACTCTAAAACAATATTCTCAGAATAAACTCGTTCCTCTAGACCATTATCGGCTTCGTAATCCTCGTCTAAAACTGTGGTATCTCTAGTCAAATCCTCGTCCTTTTGAATAGGTGAATAATTATTAAAATTATTTGGATTTGAACTAGAAATAACATTATCATTATAAGGCTCAATTGGAGAAACAAATTCCTGATTACTCTGCCTACATATTTCAGATTCTTCATCATCACTATCCTCATCATCATGATACAATTTTTGAAATTCAAGAATTCTCAATCTTTGTTCCAAACTACATGGTCTATGTTTATAATATTTCTCATAGATCGTTAGAGGTGATTCCTCAATAAAAGTTGGAGTATCCATATATCGCTTGCCACGCATATATTCACCAAGAGTCATTTCCGAAGACGTCTCTTGATAACGAGAATTTCTAGACATATATTCTCGCAACGTCATCGCAGGTGGCGTCTCCTCAAAAGGATTCATCACCGAAGAAATATAAACTACATAGGGATTCTATACAATCACAAACAAGGCCGACTCGACTCCACCAAAGCAAACCTAAAGATTTCTAGCAAACAAAAAGCATGATGGCTCCACTTAGATTGTTTCTAGACCAGCTTCTATCTTTCGAAAGGGAATTTGTTGCAATTTGAGCAAACCCCTCTGGAATCAATCCGAGTCAAAGTAAGTTGAATTGAGGCGAGGGAAGCTCAGTGGAGCTTTGATACCCAAGGCCTCACCGCTATCACAAGGCGGCGCAGTCACGCATTCAACTCACAGAAACCATCATGAACTTTGGAGTGTGCTTAAAGAGCAACCAATATTTTTCGAACGAGTTTCCTATTAAGCTCGTTACCCTATCAGTCTCGTTCTATTCCAAATTTTAAGCTTGGGTTCGCGTTAGGTTTCGTTTTCCTAAGGCGGGCAAGAAGGGAACGGTGATGAAATCCGAACCCTTATCTTGTTTAGGCCAGGCCTTGCCCTTTACTAGGAAAATAAAGACAGTCCGGTTCGTCCTCAAACAATTATCACCTTAAGGAAGACAGTAACCCGCTTGCAGGAGATTCGCGGGTGTTTCGATTGGACTTACCTCCCGTACCAGACGGGCGATGAACCGTTGTCGCCGACTCGGGCCACGAATCCTATGCCTTGTGCGAACCCGAGGGGCCGAGACGATATAGTAATCGTCGTCCTTCCCTGCACACAGTTTATATTTAATATTTTTTTTTAATTATATAACTCTTCCGTAGGGTTTAAAAAATGTCCAATGTTCAATGTCCGGAAAAAAAAAATGTCCAAAAATAAAAGATTACAAAAATAAAAACTTTAATTACAGTTTCTAAAAAAAAAAATATCTAAAAAATAATAATAAAAAAAAAGTCCTTCGTCTTCGTTCCGTTCTTTTTGCTTTAAGCTTTGCTCCTAGTCTTTATGAATCGCCAAAAATCTTTGACAACTTCTTCTTCTTCTTTTTCTTTTCGATCCAAGCCTCAAAACCTGTATCACATAGACAAATACCCAAAGAACGTAAAAAAGAACAAAGAAAAATAAATCTAAAAAATAAAAAAATTCTACCTAAACACAATTCCGCGTCGGCGGCGCCAAAATAATTTAAAAGATTTTTCGTGGTTGTAGTAATGAGGTTCAAACTCTCGGATTTGTGAAGGATAATTTTTTTAGACTTAATAAAAAATAAATAAATATATACAATAAAATATTAACAATGGTGAGAGTTACTGGGGCTTAGGATTCGGCCAAATTCATTTCTTAAATGGTTCAGAAATTAATTCTAGGCAATTATAATTCAAAACAAAATGAATATTAACTCTATTCTTTGCCAAAGTAGATTTTATAAAATATTACTTGTATTTCTTAAGCATGGCATATAAAAAATCCCTAGGACTAAGCATAAACCATCAAATGAAATCACAAATAATTAATTAAAATCTTAATTCAATTAAAATTGGTGCAAAAAGTAAATATAAAATTAAATAAAATTACCACATAGATGAATTAAGGCTTCCTCCATCGCCCCAGTGTTGGGGTTTAGCTCATCATGGTGAAATACCTCTCAAAATATTTTATTAAGCTCAATTGGTATTTACAAGAAGAGAAAACAATGAAACAGGAAATATGCAACAGCGCATTTGCGTTACAGACCGACTGTTTCAAGTCTCAACTGTTATGCTGAAGATAATCGTTACAAATCTAAAGATAAATGTTGCAAACGAGGATGAAGAAACTGTTACAATGAGGATAAATGTTGCAATCCAGTTGAAGAAACTGATACGACGGATGAATAAACCGTCGCCGTTTCCCTGTTCTTCACGAGCAGCAGGAGCAGCAGCAACAGAGTTCTGAAAACTCTTGATTCACGCCTCCTGAGCTCTCCTCTCGACCCCAAACTCTCGACACCCATTCTAGTCGACCCATAGAGCCTATTTATACTCCTAAGCCTCATTTAATCTCGCCATAACTCCTCAAAAATCTTCACAGTGAAGAAAATTATTTTTGAGAATAATTTCTTATTTCTTTCTCTGTGTACGTTAATTTCCTTGAAAATATTCAGAAACTGATTGATACGCAACCTAGGAAAGTATCTGGTCTTAACTCCACAACCATGCAGCATCTTTTACGTGATTTTCTTTCCAAAAATGAAACCGATATTCTTCTCTCCTGTTTTGATCGGGAATTGATTTTCTGGCCAAAGTTGATCGATCCCAACCACCATAATATCTTCTTATACTCATATCACATATACCCATTAAGTTTCAGCTCTTTAATCTCCCAACAGATCCATCAAAATCTCGAACGAAATTCTGCCAGGGAAGAAGAAAAATTTCCCGCCAAAAAAAAAGAATTTGAATTTTGTTGAAGACCTTCCCCTATCCAGTTCAGGGGTGCAAATAGCAAGTGGGGTTGAAATAGACTTCTTGGGGTGGAAATAACCAAAACATGGGTGCCTTTAGTAATTTTTCTGGGATGTTTTCCGCACTTTTTCGAGGTTCCTCCGGGGTATTTCTGGGGTACTTCCGGTCCACTTCTGGGGCGCTTCCGGTATACTATCAACGGAGGTCCAAATGCCACATTTTTGAGCCCATTTCGCCGCAAGGGATTATTTTTCCAAAAACTCCTACAAATAAATAAAACAACATAATAAGTACAAAAATGGGTACTAACAATGTATACAATTGGGCTATATTAGACACATAAATGCGTCTATCAAATACCCCCAAACTTATTATTTGCTAGTCCTCGAGCAAATTTTATTCTTGAAAAGTGACCGAGTTAATCTCGGGTGGGTTTATCAGAGGTGTACCCACAAAAACCAATACTCCAGACCCTAGCTATCTACGCAGAACCTTGGAAAGCACTAAAGAACCTCCTTGGTTGGCATACAATTATTGACTCTAAGAGGAAGAACCCTGATGCGAAATTCCAATTGCTGTACACGAGTTTGCACTCAAGCATACTAAAATTCATATAAGTGACAGAGCTCTACTAAGATAGTTTCACGATGGACATCATACTCGGAGTCAGACTAATCACATGAAAAGATTAAGAAGATGGAAAAAGAAAAATGTAGATGGTTGAAAAGTGAACGGTGTTTCCCATATCTGTCTGAAGGCCTCTGCCAAGATGAACCTAACCTAAATGACTGAGATACCGGTCTGACTAATATTAACACACTGGCATATACAAGGGAACCAGCAGTTGACTACACATAACAATAATCATTTTTTTTTAACTTAACGGCATGAATAGATCTTTTGGATCCAAGCGCATGCTTCTTGTCAGCAGATTACACGATAGTTCCCACGGGTCCTGCATTCCACGCTTGCTTAGGCGACGGAAACAGGGAGAACACACGCATATTGCTATCCAAGTGTTAATACTTATTCCGATTGGTCTAACTGGTCCGGTCTTTTTTTTTTTTTTTTTGTAACTCAGTCAATCTAATTCACCCTAGCAGTGGTAACAACTTGAATCGTGTGCCCCACCTAATCACTTAGAGAAACATAGTTTAAAAAAATAAAATAAAAATAAAGAAATGAAAAGGACTCAACGAGATATGGTGAAACTATCATGTTATTACTAACACCTGAGCTCTGTGCTTTTATGAATAGACTCTTTCGATGTTTCCATCTAATCAGATTGGTTCCTCAACTCCTATAACCAAGATGTTCCCATCCACTTAGATTGGTTAGTGCAAACCTTAATAGGCATAAATTTCTAGGCTCTGGAGTTTACTAATTGCAACTAAAAAGTTTCTCCCATACCCCCAAACTTAAATCTAACATTTTCCTCAATGTTCTAAAGATGAAATTAAAAGCATGAACAAGGATAAACGGTTACTATTTGAAGCAAAAGAGTTAAAGAAGGATATTACCGTGTTGCATGAGATTGGGTTACCTCCCAAGAAGTGCTAAGTTTAAAGTCTTCATCCAGACTTAGAAAAGGATTGGTCAACTCGAACCATAAAGTAACAGTCAAAATAACTGTGGGTCTTCAAAACCAAATAGAGCTGGCCATAGGAAACTGCAGTGAACCAAGAAAATGGACAAGAATAGCATGCCCTTACCTAGTTTCCTGAAAACTATCGCTAATTGCGGTTCAGGTTCTATGAAAGGGTCTAAATAGAATATTTTCATTGGCTGTGTTTCTTCATAGATGGGATCCGAATCACTAGGTCTTAGAGTCTGTAAAAACTCAAATACGAACTTAGAGTCACGAAGTAATAACCTAAATAATTGCGGATCCCCTAAGTCAATCAGATATCACTTACAAAGTTGACCATAATAATGGTCATTCTTAAGAAAATGTGTCGACCCTAATATCCTAAAGTAATTAGGTTTAGTCTCAAAACTTAATATCCGACACATCTGAAAATCATATGTTCCCACAATTGGAAGAAAAGTTTTTGGTGGGAAAACAAAGTCAATCTTGGTATCATAGCCTGGGTTAACCATATCAACCAGAGGATGGGTTTCTAACAACTGAGCTTCTCTATGGACATCATTAGGTTCGGGAAAACATGTATGAAGATAATCTTGTAATATAGTTGAGGAATAAATGTCAAGTCCTACACGAGGGAACTTTCTAAGAGTTAAAGCACATGGAGAATGATAATCACCCCCAAACTTAGAGTTTTCTGTGTCTCTAGAAAGACTAGTCACAACTTCCCTAATTTCTAGGTCATCAGATTCCTGGAAATGGTCAATTGATTCTTCTAAGTCAGGTTCATCCTCACTCATCTCTACGAGTTCATCTTCTTCGTCTAAGACTATTGTTTCTAAATCGCTATACTCTAAAACATTATTCTCAGAATAAACTCGTTCCTCTAAATCATTATCGGCTTTGTAAACAGGAAATACTACATCTTCTAAAACGAGGGTATCTCTAGTCAAATCCTCGTCCTTTTGAATAGGTGAATAATTATTAAAATTATTTGGATTTGAACTAGAAATAATATTATCATTGTAAAGCTCAATTGGAGTAACCATTTCCTGATCACTATTCCTACATAAGTATGATTCTCCATCAACACTATCCTCATCATAATAACATGAAAAAGATCGAACCTCATCAAAACAAGTAGTGCTACCAATTCTCACCTTGTCATCTTGATTATGAAAATAACTATCCTCATTTTTAAGGGTATTATTGGAAACACTATATTGGAAAGTAAGATTATTTCGAGCAAGTCTTTCGTTCGTCTCAGCCATCAGCTTGAGGGATTCCTCTATAGAAAGTTCACTCATTATTGTAGTTCTTTCGTCTAGAATTACACTATTCATCTCAGCTAACTTACGTGTCGACTCAGCTAACTCCCTGAGGGACTCTTCTAAAGGAGGAATAGGAACAGAGGGATCATAAAAAGGACTACTTTTCAATAGTTTGATTGTATCCTCTAGAGACGAAGAACTAGTACTATAATCTTCTTTCTCGTAAGACTGATGCATGTGTGGATAGTAATTGGGCTCACCAGGGTATGACCCATATCCTTCCAAAGGATGGCGTTCCCAACCACTATTCCCAACATGGTCATAGAAAGGATGATGTCCATATTCAAATTCAGGTCGATAATCATTGTATTGGCTTCTATCATACCAGTTCGACATTCTTAATTGCAAAGGAATTCTACACAATCACAAACAAGGCTGACTCGACCAAATCAAACCTATAAAATCTAGCAAACAACAAGCATGATGGCTCCACTTAGATTGTTTCTAGACCAGCTTCTAATCCTTCGAAAGGGAATTCGTTACAATTTAAGCAAACCCCTCTGGAATCAATCCGAGTCAAAGTAAGTTGAATTGAGGCGAGGGAAGCTTAGTGGAGCTTTGATACCCAAGGCCTCACCGCTATCACAAGGCGGCGCAGTCACGCATTCAACTCACAGAAACCATCATGAACTTTGAAGTGTGCTTAAAGAGCAACCAATATTTTTCGAACGAGTTTCCTATTAAGCTCGTTACCCTATCGGTCTCGTTCTATTCCAAATTTTAAGCTTGGGTTCGCGTTAGGTTTCGTTTTCCTAAGGCGGGCAAGAAGGGAACGGTGATGAAATCCGAACCCTTATCTTGTTTAGGCCAGGCCTTGCCCTTTACTAGGAAAATAAAGACAATCCGGTTCGTCCTCAAACAATTATCACCTTAAGGCAGACAGTAACCCGCTTGCAGGAGATTCGCGGGTGTTTCGATTGGACTTACCTCCCGTACCAGACGGGCGATGAACCGTTGTCGTCGACTCGGGCCACGAATCCTATGCCGTGTACGAACCCGAGGGGCCGAGACGATATAGTAATCGTCGTCCTTCCCTGCACACAGTTTATATAATTTTTTTTTTTTAATAATAATACCCTTCCGTAGGGTTAAAAAAAATAATAACAAAGTCCAAGAGTCCAGTCCAAAGTCCAAATAAATAAATAAAGAAAAAAATTACAGTTTTCCTCACACACTCTAAAAAAAAAAATTAAAAATTAAATCCTAAAATTGTCCTTTTTTTCTTCTCTTTTCGCTTTTCACTTTAAGATTTTTCCTCTCCAAGTCCTTAGTTTTCACTTTGAACCTGCAAAATAAAGACAAAAAGAAACGTAAAAGGGAACAAACAATTCTAAAAAATAAAATAATAATAAACCTAAAAAAAATAAATCAATCTATATACAAATCCGCGTCGGCGGCGCCATTTTGTTATAGTTTTGAAAGTGGTAGTAAAAGTTCGTTGCTCGGACTTGTAAAGATTTAAAAATGAAAATATATACACAATATTTGTCACAATGGGCGAGAGGTACTGGGACTAGGATTCCGCCAATTTCATTTCTTAAGGTTCAAATAATAATTCTTTTATCAATAATAGCTCAAAAAATATATTAAATATATCGACTCTAATTTATTGCCAAGATTGATTCTCAAAACATTGATTGTAAGTCCTAAGCATGATGTATCAAAACACCTAAGCCAAGCATACATCATCAAATTAAATAACAACCAATTAATTCAAATCATATTTCAATTTTAAATTAATGCAAAAGTCATAAAAAATAATTAAATGAAATTACCCCAAGTATGAAGTTTGGCCTCCTCCGTCGTCCCAGTGTTGGGTTTTAGCTCATCATAGTAAAAATGCTCTCAAAATAATTATTTATTGCTCAAAAAGTGGTTTACAAATGATGAAAAGGTGTAAAACAATTGAACAGAAAAATCGCAACAGAAATAACTGTTGCAAAGGCGCTGTTCAGCTGTTACAAGAAGAACGATAAATGATAACTGTTGTTGTACGACTAACTACGACCCACATGTGTGCGTCTTAGACACTGTTGATAAACGACTGTTGCTGCGAGTCCGTTCTTCGTGTTCTTCATCTTCATCAATGGCGGCAGCAGCAGCAGAGAGAAATCATGGTTCTCGATTCTGCAGCGTTCCTTCTCTCCTCCCAACTCTCGAAACCCTTCTCTGTGATAATAGTAACCTATTTATACTCCTAAGCCTCATTTAATCTCGCCATAACTCCTCAAAAATGTTCACAGTGAAGAAAATTATTTTTGAGAATAATTTCTTATTTCTTTCTCTGTGTACGTTAATTTCCTTGAAAATCTTCAGAAACTGATTGATACGCAACCTAGGAAAGTATCTGGTCTTAACTCCACAACCATGCAGCATCTTTTACGTGATTTTCTTTCCAAAAATGAAACCGATATTCTTCTCTCCTGTTTTGATCGGGAATTGATTTTCTGGCCAAAGTTGATCGATCCCAACCACCATAATATCTTCTTATACTCATATCACATATACCCATTAAGTTTCAGCTCTTTAATCTCCCAACAGATCCATCAAAATCTCGAACGAAATTCTGCCAGGGAAGAAGAAAAATTTCCCGCCAAAAAAAAGAATTTGAATTTTGTTGAAGACCTTCCCCTATCCAGTTCAGGGGTGCAAATAGCAAGTGGGGTTGAAATAGACTTCTTGGGGTGGAAATAACCAAAACATGGGTGCCTTTAGTAATTTTTCTGGGATGTTTTCCGCACTTTTTCGAGGTTCCTCCGGGGTATTTCTGGGGTACTTCCGGTCCACTTCTGGGGCGCTTCCGGTATACTATCAACGGAGGTCCAAATGCCACATTTTTGAGCCCATTTCGCCGCAAGGGATTATTTTTCCAAAAACTCCTACAAATAAATAAAACAATATAATAAGTACAAAAATGGGTACTAACAATGTATACAATTGGGCTATATTAGACACATAAATGCGTCTATCAATATACTCTTCCTAAAGTTCTCGCAGTTCGGTCATTGTGATTGTGTTCTTGACTTTGAAAATTTGGACATACAATAGATTGGTTGCGAACATAACATTGATAAATGACAAGATTAGATATCTCTCATATACACGGCCAGCCATCTCACTACACATAGTCCTCCACCTTTCGGTCAGATGCTTCGAACTTTCGCCAATCCTTTATTTTAATCCAAACACATCTTCAATACCAGGTCGCGAAGATTTGTTACTTATATATGCCCCCAAGAATGTGGTCTGCAAATGATTGAAAGATGTTATTGTATTTTTTGGTAAACCTTCGAACCATTTTAACGCCTCTCCTGTTAGACTGGATGCAAAATACTTGCACAATACGGCATCATGATTCTCCCACTATAACATGCATCTCACATAGGCTTTGATGGGTTTAATTGCACAAGTTGTTCCATCAAAGATGTTGGTTAACGCAGGCAAATTGCATTTCGGGGGTATTCCTCCTAGTTGTACTTCTCTTGTAAATGGAGTTTTCGCAGCTTCTTCTATAGCTTCGTCTAATTGTCTTCTGCCTACTTCCCCTCTATTATTTAGCATTCCTATCATTTCTTCCAATTCTTTTAAGATTTGTCCATTTACGCCTAAATTTTGATCCATTGGTTTTAATTTCGCCTCCCTTCTTCTGCGTTCATGTCTTTCTTCTCTCGCGAAATTTTGCATTTCTTCTTCATCATTCTCATCTCGTCTTCTCCTGCGATTCTCTTCCTCATCTCTATCTCGAATTCGCATATAATGATGTCTCTCATTTTCCCCTCCATGATTTTGTTCATTTCTTATCAATTCCATTCGTTGTCTTCCAGCCCTCCTCTGTACTCTATCATACTCTTCATTGAGATTACCGTTATTTCGGTTTTGTGTACGCCTTCTTTCTCGATTGTCTTGATTATTCTGGCGAATCGCCTCCTGTAGCTCTTGTTCTTCCATTTTCGCTCTCAATCTTTCACGTTCGCGAGTTAAACGTGTTTGTTCAGCATAGTGTCTTTCAATTTCTTCTTCAATCGTTTGTTGATTTCTTTGAGCTTCTGTCTCATGTAAAATTCTCCTTCCTTCCTCTCGATTCCCTTCGCCATCTTGATTATTTCGTCCCTGACATTGTCCATTCTCTTGATTTCTATCATTTTTCCTATCATCAAAAGTTTCATTTTGTGGAACATAACGATCACCAGTCCTTTCTCTATCTTCGCGATGTTCTTCATTAGGATTTGGTATTTCTTCTCGAATATTATTTCCAGCATTAACTGTGGGTGAGTTTCGCCTCATCTCTCTTCTAGTCGATCTTGAATATGATCTTGTAGTACTTCTCGATCTTCTACTCTGTAGTCTCATATTTTCCATCTTCAATTCGTGATTTTGCCTTGTTATATTTGCACGTTCTTCTGCCTCAGCTCTTCTTTCTTCATGTATTCTTCGTCTCAACGTTTCTAACGCTCCAATTTCCTCATCTCCATGAATTATTCCTTCATCTGCTTCTTGATTTCTCTCTACCTGTCTATGATTCCTGGTTTGCTGCTCTTCTTCTACTTCTTCTGCTGAATTTGATCGCCAAGCGTGTACACTCACTCTATCATAATTTGTTGTTCCATTTTGTACCAGTGTTTGCTGAACTGGCGGTTGAACTTGATTTTCTCCATTATTTCTCCTTCTAGTAGATTCTCCCATTTCACTTCTCTCCCTTCCAGCAAGTCTTTTCCTTCTTCTTCTAGCAGTTGTCGGTTGTTCTGATACATTTCTCCTTCTAGCCATTCTTTCAATACTAACAAATTGTAAGAGATTATGTAAGTTTTTTCACCAATTACTTTCAATTCTAATAAATCACAATATTAATCTTCAACTTTTTCTAGAACAATCTTCAATCTTCAACCCCCTCCCTGTTTCTAGCGCCATTATGTAGTTGCAGGAAATCCTACACTACACCCCTCACAAGATTTCATTAACATTCAACTCATTTTTGGATTAACAATATTAATTTTATTGATGAATCTTTGAACAATCTTACAAGAAAAGATAAAGGAATCAAGAATAACCACTGCTCTAGATTTTCTCTCTCCTATTTACTTGCTTCTCACTCAAAAAAGATCTCTCTCTTTTCCTTTACAACTGAATGGCTATTTATAGGGAATTACATAGTGGATGACAGCTAATCTGTCCTTTATTTTCGGATATGGTTTGCGACATTCTCGCAACCTTACAAATATTAATCTCGCACACTTCCTAATTTTCGCAAGTCCATCAAATTTTTCTCATGATTTAGCTGATGTTGTTTATTATGTCGTTTCTGAAATTGCTTTGCGACATTGTTGTATTATGTTGTTAATAATTTCGCTGAAATGTTGCATCTACGAGATTCTGATCCTAGAAGGTGAAGATAAACTTGATCAAAGCGAAACGCTTTACCAACACACGATTTCGAGATAAAAGATAAGCAATGAATGCTTATCTCGAAATGTCAAGTGTGTATGATCTAGTCTATATAGCATACGACTTTTGCCTCATAAGAAGTAGGAGATAGAATAGATAGAATTTTGAGTGATAGATAAGTTCAAGTCTCCACATACCTTTTTGTTGATGAAGTTCCACGGTTCCTTGTATAGATCTTCGTCGTTGTATGATGAATCGCCATGAAGTCCTTGAGCTTAACTACACTTTTCCTATCCTAGTCCGAGACTTAGCTATGTAGGCTAGAAATCAAGACTCATAGTTTTGATCACTAACATTGACAAACATGCTTGAGATAGAAACGCATGCGAGGTTGACCGATCTATGCTCTAACATGGACTGTAGTTGAACCCTGATCAATTTCACACTGATTCAAGGTACAGTTGTGTTCCTTACGATCTGATTCCAGCAGGGTACTACGCACTTGATTCGCTTAGCTGATATCACCCACAACCAAGAGTTGCTACGACCCAAAGTCGAAGACTTGATAAACAAATCTGTCTCACACAAAAAAGTCTATATAATGAATAAATCTGTCTCCCACAGAAATACCCAAGAGTTTTTGTTCCGTCTTTTGATAAATCAAGGTGTACAGGAACCAATTGATAAACCGGTCTTATACAATCGACTAGCGAAACAAGATATTTTGGAATCACAAACGATGAGATGAAGGTGTTTGTGATTACTTTTTATCTTGCTTATCGGAGATATTAATCTAAAGCCAATTATTCCAATTGTACTCAACAAAATAGAACCAGCAAGATCAGATCACGCGACTACAGAGAAAATAATTGGGTCTGGCTTCACAATCCCAATGAAGTCTTCAAGTCGTTAACCTACAGGGTATCGAGAGAAACCTAAGGTTAAAGGAGAATCGACTCTAGTTATGCAACTAGTAACACACAGAAGTATGGGGATTAGGTTTCCCAGTTGATAGAGTACTCCTTTATATAGTTTTCAAATCAGGGTTTGCAATCCAAGTTACCTTGGTAACAAAGCATTCAATATTCAACGTTAGATGAACAAACTCATTCAACCAAGTTAATATCTTTCAACCGTTAGATCGAACTTAGATTGTTAAATACAAATGAAATGTGCCCTCATTTATGTTTATGTAACTGTACCTAAACGTGTACACCATGTTGGCTCTACAATAGTTAACCGAAGTTAGCCATATGATTACTCTCATATCAACCTTGTTAATCTTAACCATAACTAGTTAAAATGACTCAAATGAAACTATTTAAAGAGTTTTTCAATTGCTATATTCTCATAGAAGTATACAAGAACAAAATTGAAGCAAAATCGGTTTGATTCACTTGAATCAATTCATCAACATTATAGCCACGGTTTGCAAAGATTGCATTCCTTATTTTATAAATGTTTGAGTTCATGAACATAACCGATTTTATAGCTTTAACCTTCAAGTATGCAAACGAGTACTCATACTTGAAATACCCGGACCAAGATTGGGTTTCGCTAGTACGCACACGGGTACGCGTACTTCCAATCTCAGCAGAAATATTCGGACATGAACCTTACGCCAGTACGCGAATGGGTGCGCATACTTAGGTTCCCGGATTTCTCAAGCCAACTGGTACGCGTACGAGTACGCATACTATGGTTCCCGGACATGGATTACATATGTGCAAGAGTACACAACATGACACATCCAATAATGGTTAAGTGTTATAAACTCTTATTTCAATCATTGAAACTTTCTTAGAGGATGACAATAGCCGTTTTCACACACAATTAGCATCAAAGAAATTTTCAAGTTATTGAAATAATCATAACGAAACATTCCAAGTCTACACCAAATGATTGTATCACACAAACCATGTAAGATGTTACTCGGAAATTTTCACATGATCATCTTTTGACTTGCGTCAAGAATATAAGATGAACTTGGTCGAAGCGAAAGCTTTGCCAACACATATTCCGAGAAATATGTAAGCGAGTTAAACTCAGCTCGAAATCTCAAATGTGTATAATAGAAAACTATATTGTAATACGACTTATGTATCAATATAGGATATAGAGTAGAAATAGACTTTCCAAGTGATAGATGAGTTTCAGTCTCCACATACGTTTTGTTGATGAAGTTCCACAAGCTCTCCTTAGTAGTTTTTCGTCTTCAAATGATGAACGTCGTGATGTCTAAGGCTCAACTACACAATCTATGTCCTAGTCTGAGACATCTATAAGTAGACTAGAAATTAAGACTTATAGTTTTGATCACTAACATTGACAAGCATGCTTGAGATAGCAACGCATGCGAGTTCGACCGAGCAGTGCTCTAACAATCTCCCCCTTTGTCAATTTTAGTGACAAAACTATGAATACATATGGATTACAAAATAAATAAAACTTTGTAGCTTCTCATCCAAATGCTTGATGTCCTTGGCATCTTCAACACGACTCAAAATCTTCGTCACTTACAAATGCTTTCAATCATTGTTATACAATGTCATAGTATCATTACACAGCATCAAAGTTCAATTGTATCATAACTTTGACAACAATACTATGGTGATATATATCACTCCCCCTTAGTCAATACTTCGTCTCGACATGAAAATCACTCCCCCTTACATAATGATCCGTAAATATTGACAAAAGTACGTAAACTAGTGGGATCCTCATGAAATTTTCATAGAGATACTTCATGACCAAAATATAATAACATACCAACTTATTTAGATGCAATCTTATATAGCCGAAGCTAAATGCATTCATTAAGGAGTTTATAAAGATACAAGATAACTCCTACAATATTCCATAGCCGCACTCCCCACGGAGATTTTGCACTTTAAGCACAAGTTCAAAAAGAACTCTCCCCCATAATATGTCATTCCCGAAAGAAAAACAAGAGCGACCTTACTTTTACGAGAAAAGAAGGATTTATTTGGACATAATTAAATCACATGAAAACATGAATTTGTATCCAAAAATCACAATTGAATTAGCCACAAAAATGATCAATCAATTGGCCATGCTCAACATAAGAGAACTTACGGAGCAACACAGTATATGCACAAAGATGTGGATCAGGGAAAGACCAATACTGCGGAATAAACAAAGATTCATTCTACTTTTCATCACTATTTGCACAATGACATAATAGATTTAATCTTTGTAAACAAAAGTTTATCCTTTCTTCCATCAAAATAATGATATAAAAGGCTTAAGTTTATCCAACAAAAGTTTATACGCAGAAGCCATCGCAGGCCTAATACCCTCTCTTGCTTAGCTTAGGCATTGCCGAAGGCATGCACTTATCTTGCACATGCCAAGGGTGCATAATTCAGGCTCATGTTGTACTTTCCTTAGGCTTATACAAGCTCCGTTACTTGCATATCCATATGACTTACTTTTCCTGGCCACGCCCAAAGCACTATTGGTACATGCCTTCATCAAACGCCTTGATATGAAGTATGAGCATCCAAGGAATGGAATGCAACTCGCCTCATCGAGTCTGGCCACAATTACCTCTTGCATCGCAATACCGAGCCAGATAATATGAGAGGCCAGTATGCCGCAATCATCTCGCAATTAGATGATATGAGCGATAAAGTGTTGGACCGACAATGAAGCAACTAATTGCGGCTGCCTACATACACTTCCCTACTCTAAAGGGATCAAGCACTGACCGTATTTCATCCACGAAGGGACAACAACTTAAGCCAAACTCGTATGCAAGGTCGTGGCCTAGAAATAATGGTAAGTCGTTCAGTCAAAATGCACAAAGGTTGCGCATTATCGAGTCCACGACATGGCATAATGATGCATAAGCATCAAATGCCCTATTTGCAAGCTACGCAGCTATAAATAAAGGATTACGCATCATTTATACTCTTTCGGCTAAGCTATGAAGCTTACTTGGTGCATGGTCCGCATATGCACCTTCAACCAACTACCCCTCCCTATATATGTTTACTTGACATTTCTACAACTTTGGAAAGGGGAGAGAATTAACTTGCATGATTCACTATTCATGGCCGTTTCCATGTATTTCTGAGTAACCGGCAATGATTGATGGGTTTACTTAAGTGTTGCACAATGATTGTGCAAAATTCCTTCTGCCGGCTCGCTCTGGCGTATTGCACAATGATTGCGCAACACTCTTTCTGGATATTGCACAATGATTGCGCAATATTTACTCCGGCGTATTGGACAATGACCGTGCAATATTCACTTGGCATGATGCACAATAGTTGTGCAATATTGGCTCTAGGCCAATAGCCTTCATAATGCACAAAGGATGCGCTGCCATGCTCTAGGCCATTTATCCCACTGACCTAATGCATCATTTGATGCGAGATTTTTCTCTTGGCCAAATTCCAAACATAATGCGCCATTTTGGGGCGATATTGGCCTTAAGCCAATCTACCTCTTACCAAGCAACAAAATTTTTGGGTGAAGATTCAACTCAGGCTATGGTGCATCTTTTAGCATGCACCATGCTAAAAACACGGGGTGTTACATCATTACACCCTTCAAAGAATTTCGTCCTCGAAATTCAAAATCGAAGTTATTGTGGACAAACTCTTCGATTTGGAATCCTGACCCGTACCAGATGCTCAGAAATCACAAGATTTCTTCAGTTTATCATGGAACGTCAATTAGGACCTTCTGAGCAAACGTCCCATACCGCGTACTCAGGAATCCAAAAAGAGTCCACAACATTCCGAACATATCAAGTTGGCCAGTTGCCAAAAAGATATCTCAACCAGGTATCCTAAGGGGCGTCTCATACCACCACTCAGGAATCCTTAAAGTTCACAAGTGGAAGATGTCATCGAAATGACAAGCCAAATCTTAATGGAGCACCGTGAGGACCAAACTCTAATGCCAATGCAATGGGATGCAAGTAACCATCCCTGACGGATTTCCATTCACTCATCGTAATGGTTGCTATCCAACATGACAACGTACACCGTCCCGGACGTGTGATCAATCCCCATGCCAGTGGTAGTAGGATATCGTCCAACTTTCCCAGACAGCACAGTCCCAGACAGATTTCCTGACAAACTCACATCTCTTAAACAAGATCAACTCGATTCACAAAGTAACTGGCATAGCAGTTACAAACTCTTACCGCCCAAAAGTTGGCCTACTCTCCAACTTTAAGTTTTCCATTCAAGGAAAATACTCTCTAATGAGTCCACTCCGCATAGTCCCTAGAGTTAACTCGGAACTTGTTCTAATACCAAATGTGACTGACCGGAAATTACGCCTAGCGCGCCTGGGTATGTTTGCCATAACTTCCCCGATGCGCCAAGGTGATGGTACTTATCGGGCGTTAAAGCTAGGAAAATGCACGTCCATTTTTCCTTGCAAACATGCTCGTGAAGCATGATGCATCTAACTTAGCTTCCACACCGTTCCAAATTACCATATAACATGGGTATAAAGCCTTGCCTCAATGTAGGAAATTAGGTAATGAATTTCCTATCTAGATAAGTAACTGTCATACAATCAAGTCTTGTCCAGGCATGCCTTGGGATTACGCATAAGCCATCGCAGGCCTAATACCCTCTCTTCCTTAGCTTAGGCATTTCCGGAGGCATGCACTTATCTTGCACATGCCAAGGGTGCATAATTCAGGCTCATGTTGTACTTTCCTTAGGCTTATACAAGATCCGTTACTTGCATATCCATATGACTTACTTTTCCTGGCCACGCCCAAAGCACTATTGGTACATGCCTCCATCAAACGCCTTGATATGAAGTATGAGCATCCAAGGAATGGAATGCAACTCGCCTCATCAAGTCTGGACACAATTACCTCTTGCATCGCAATACCGAGCCAGATGATATGAGAGGCCAGTATGCCGCAATCATCTCGCAATTAGATGATATGAGCGACAAAGCGCTGGACCGACAATGCTGCTACTCATTGCGGCTACCTATGTGACCTTTCCTACTCTAAAGGTATTAAGCATAGATCGTAGTTCATATACGAAGGGACAACTCGTTTACAAGGCCGTGGTCTAGCAATAATGGTAATGGCCTAGTCCGTATAGATCATTCCGTTAAAATGCACAAAGGTTGCACATTATCGAGTCCACGACATGGCATAGTGATGCCTAAGCATCAAATATGTTATTTTCAAGGCTACGCATCTATAAATAAGGGTTATGCATCATTTATACTCTTTGGGCTAAGCTATAAAGCTTACTTGGTACATGGTCGCATATGCACCTTCAACCAACTACCCCTCCCTATATATGTTTACTAGACATTTCAACAACTTTGGAAAACAGAGAGGATTGACATGCCTGCTTCACTATTCATGGTGGCTGCCATGTACTTCTGAGTAACCGACAATGATTGCTGGGTTCACTTCAATGTTGCATAATAATTACGCAACATTCCTTCTGTCGGCTCTCTCTGGCGTATTGCACAATAATTTCGCAACACTCGTTCTGGCTATTGCACAATGATTGTGCAACACTCGTTCTGGCTATTGCACGATGATTGTGCAAAATTTACTCTAGCGTATTTTTAGAGCGTAGCTCGTTTGAACCCACTAAGCGTTGGTATGTCATGTTTGGTTGTCATATTTTAGTGAATCAAAACTCATTTAAAGAGTCGCTTGATTATTTACTAGAGTCAACTTCGTATAGGTTAGCTATAAAGTTACTAGGATATGAGAGTTACAAGTATAACGTGAAGACTTGAAGAATGTGAAAAAGTAAAGAGCTTCAATGACGACATCATCCTTCCTCTTGAGGTTAGTAATATTTGACTTGAACCGTTTCATTCCTAACGTATCTTTCAAGTCGTGCATATTGAAAACATAACTGTGAAGCTGTGAATGATTATACTCTAGTTAGACATAGTATTAAGGAATTACAATATGAAGTATAACTTCTATCTTTTGAACTTTGTATATAAGACATCGACATAATCGTATGAATGCTATTGTGATTATGTATGGGTATGGGTGAAGATTTCGTCCTAGGAAACAATGTTTTATATTTGTTTAAAGCAAGTATGACCGTTGTCGTATGCGTCAAAAATAAATTACTTTCTCACTACTCAAAATATAAAATATAGCAAGGGTAAGAAAGGATCGTTCCCACAGAGAGGATCTAGGTTGTCAAGTTGTTTCGGTTTCCTATATAAACAAGGGGGGATTTTCTGATTTTTATAATCTAAAAGTAAAATAAAAGCAAACAACACAAATAAAGCACACAAATCAATTATGAGAAAGTATTGGTTAAGGACTTCGTTTTCATTCACTAACATGTTCTTGTCTTAATAACTAGAATTGATATTTAATCTCTCATTATCAAAAGCCCTAGAATACCTTGATCGCAAGAATATCCCGCTAATTCCCTCTTGTCATCAACAAACACATTAAAAGATGCGAATATGAATTCTATCTAAGAGAACAACCTAACGTGTAAAAGCACTAATCAAGTTTAATTCCCTAGATGCACTAAATTTTATGAAATCAGGCCAATCAAAGCAATCGAACGTGTAAAAGCACTAATCCGATTTAACAAAGGTTATGACTCACATGTGACTATTAGGATGTATCACTACAAGCAATAATCACAATTACGCTACTTGTATTCAAGGTGTATCACGTTTACGTATAATAAACCCTAAACTAGCAATAGATATGATTACGAGCTCTACCAATTTGCAACTTGAAGAAACTAACAATCAATCATACATGCGATATTTCTAGTGAATCATAATCGATAATTGTGAGACAAAACTAATTTATTGAACAAAACCCATGTTTGGAAATTCAACTTATTCCTTAACCAATAATAAAAACTAGCTCATGTTAATGGAGTTCATAACAAGGATAAAGAGAAGAGTTTCCATGTCTAAACCATAGAACAAAAGTAGTAGAAGAAGATAATAGATATCCTGATAGAATGGAACCCTAAAGAGCTTATATAGCTTCCCACTGTTGTTTGAAGTAGCTTTCCTAGGGATATAACTCGGCCAAGCCTGACCACCTTACCACTTTTGTTCCAACCCACTAGCAGCCACAGCCCGGTTAATACAGGCCCATGTCCTTCTCTGTCAACTCGGTATAACTCGCTGAGTCAACTCAGCCATAACTAATTCCTGTCGAGTTTTGACTGTTCAGGCTTGTTTTCCCGGCCAAATTCAAGCCATTCCAACCCTGTAAATATCCTAACATTCATCTATTGATATAAGCTCCACCTTGTACTGCATAAGCTCAAAGCCTCAAACACCACGTGCACAATGCTAGCACATTCCCTGTAATTCACACTGCACTACCATTGCTACATCATCTCCTGCTTGTTCTCATTCTCTGTAAGCAACAACATCAGTTCCAACTCCATCTTCAATTCCATTCTTGTATTGCACCTGCAATATCCTTGAGCTTCAATCGTTCTTCCCATTACAGTTCTCTGCAAAACAGCACCAGAGTACATCCAACCTCCACTCAAGTCACTGCACCTGCAATTCTGAACTCAACTGCAGCCATCAATCCACCATTTTCCTTCTCTACTTACAATGCAATTGCAACTCACTCCCTTGGCAGCAACCACCAGTACCAACTCAGCTCTAACACCTTCCAATAATCAACCACTGCACCCATGACAATCACCAGCAAGAACACTACTTTCTATCATCTCAGCACCTGCAATCACCATTTCCATTTCAGTTCATGCTTGCACAACCATTGCAGCTGCATCACTTGCGTATATCACCAGCTTTATTCCTTCTCTACATTTCCGCATTCCATTAACTCGAACGCTTCTTGCCTCAGTTTCCCCAGAATCCATATCTTCTTCGCAGTCCACCTGCTAACTCAGCTGCCATCATCCCTTAATAGCAGAACTGCAACTGCAACTATCCTTTATCCAAAACCCATCTATATCTGTGAATCGAGTTCTCATTCTCCATCAACTGTTTCACCTTCTAGGCCTTTACTTGTTTCTCAAAGTTATCCACTAACTTCACTCCACTGCCTCATACGAAATCCCATTCTCTGCAATCAGCTTCTTACTTGCAAGTCATGTTTAACACCAGAAGCACCAGTTAACAGACCCAACTTCAGCTGTAACTATCACTTACCTGCATTGCACAAGATCAACATATTCATCCATATCCTGCAATACAAATCTGCAGTTCAATTCATCATATTCGCTGTCGAATTCTCTAGCCCAACTGGAACAGCAAGCATTCAAGCACAATCTCGTCGTCGCCCCCTCGAACTCAGAATCATTACAAACCCATCACACATAATCTGCAATGCCATCTCCCATTGGTGACAGCAACACAAATCTGCAGCTGCACCAGTCCATAATTCAATCACCACCAGCTCCAGATGCACTCAAATTCCTTGTAATCATTCATGGAAATAGACACAGAGAACTCAACCCTTGAATCTCTTCACCTGAGTCATGCTCCATCTTGCATTCTTACTAATCTTCAATCGTCAACAGCAATATCAGAACCCATTGCTTCAAAATTCTTAACTTTGTACAGCAGCAGCAACTTCTCCTCTTTCGATTCACAACACAGATCACTCAATGGAGCAACATCAACCCCAATTCCAGTTTGAATTCAACCCTAGTCTTCAATTATCGAAACCATCACTACCAAATGCAAATCCAACACAAACCCATTGTTTACAGACCTTTGAATCCACAGAAACTCGCAACTGCTTGATGATTTTACTCCCTTCATCTCCATTTTCTCCGACACCAGCTTATTGTTCTTGATAGAGTTTTCGTCTGAGAATTCAAACACAAACTAAACTCTTACAAATTCGACTTGTCTTACCCTTTTACAACTCTCTGGTCCGACGACGTACTCCACCAGACCAGACCTGAGCTTTCCGGCGTGAACCATTCTTGGCAAGGAACTGAGAGCGGCGACGAGATTTGGCTGAGAGAAGAACTGGTCGTGTAATGACCAACTCGACCTAGTTTCTAGGTTATAAGGAAAACGGATCTATGATACCCACTCATTAGGATAAGGGTCACCCAAATGGAGGTGTGACAATTCAGTTCCCAGCGTAGTTCTTCTTGTTGTTTCTAGTTCATTCCTTATCTCCTTCTTGTGAAACCTAGCCTGCTCCAAATATAAATATCGCCTGTGAATTGACCTTTTTGCCTTTTACGCTCCAAAAATACGATTTCTCCTTCTTTTGCTCCAAATGACTCCAAAGTACCTATTAAACTCAAAAGCAAACATAAGATACATAATTTACATGAAAACATACCAAAGAAAGCATAAACTATAGATATAAATGAAGGTCTTTATGACACCTATCAAATTCCCCCACACTTAGACTTTGCTAGTCCTCGAGCAAATCAAACAAAACAAATACTAAAACATACATACAACTCCGTGTCGTCGAGGCTACGGTCACACTTAGCACGTATAACAAGCCTTTAAACCCCTAGGTGTCCCTAGTGGAAGAGTTTTAGTCTCGTGAGGGTTTACTAGAGATATACCCACAAAACCTATTTTTCCAACTTACTAGTTCTCCGTAATGATAGCATCCAACGCGCTAAGAAGACATAAAAATTCTTCACACTAGCAATAAGAAGTTAGACACATAAATGAACACAATCTCATCCTTAAAAGTTGAGAGAGAAATAACCATCCCTTATCGAAAGAAATTCGGGTTCGGAGTGATCGAAAGTCTCGACTCTGCCTCACAAGAAAGGGTTTTATGAAGTTGCTCTCAATAATAAATAGCTTTTTATGGGTCACACATGTGTCGAGGTAGGAATGAAGAGAGAATCCTGCGACACGTTGAATGGTAGGAAGGCAAAAACCCTCCGAATTGTTTTGAAAACCCACATCTTTTATTCATTTTGAAAACCCTTTTTCTGACGATCTCTAAGAAAGGAAATCAACCACTTAACAAAGGTGGGAATATGCTTACTTACCTCGTTATCCGTTCGGCGTGCAGTTAGCACCACTCTCACAGCATCCATAGAAACGTCTTCGGTCTTCAATCCTTGTCTTCATCTTCGTCTTCGGTCTTCAACTCTTGATGATAACTCTTGAACTTCGTAGAATCTTGACAATGTGATTCTTTCCTCTAATTCCTTGTTGCTTGAAACTTCATTACACATATTTTTTCTTCCATTGGCTTTATTGAATGAATACAAAACCAAAAACGAACTAAACAAACCAAAATATGATGCAATGATTTTTTTTTCTCTTTTCTTTTTCATTTTTTTTTGAAATGCAAGATAAATAAAGTAAAAACAAAAACAAACAAAAAAATTAAAACTAATGATGGACCTAATAAACTTTTCTCTTGTCTCTTGTCTCTTTTTTTTAGACAAGAGAAAATAAAATACAAATTAACAAATAAAAATAAAGATAAAATAAAATACAAAGGCCACGGTGTAAGTACTTTACCGCTCGATTCTTCACAACTTGTATGTCTCGATATCATAAACTTCTTGACTCTCATCTTGATAATATTCGCTCTCGTACAATAGTCTTCAACTTGTAAAAATTCTGCTCCTTGTCTTGTTGCTTTACTTGAATCTGAAATCTGCTCATTTCTGTACTGTTGCTTGTAAACCTAAAACGTCTTCAACTTTCCTTCGAATTTGTGATGCTCCTCTTGTTGATGATGATGGTGTTTCTATGGATCTGTTGGTGTAGAGAGAGATAAAGTGGATGGTGCTAACTGCGAACAAGATTACAAGTGGTATGTAAGTTAGCAATTCGATGTCACCATCATGATTGATAAAATAGCACTCAAGAGATCAAAACAGTGCTTCTATTGGTGGGAGGTTGGGTAGCTCACCATTCTACACACACACTCTAAAAGCACAAATTTAGACAAGTACAAAGAATTGAAGGTCAGTGCCTCTCACGATGTAACATGGGTAGTCTCCACTATAAGGGACCACAACTCTAATACCGAATTCAGTCTGCACCTCATTTTCCACTGGGATGGTTAAATCCAACTTTAACTCTCATACAAGTAAGAAACCCGATCACGTTCTCTGTCATCTCTAAGTTCAGTCACTCTTATGAGAATTTCGATGTAATCTTAGCGACATGTATACTATGTGACTCTAAACTAACTACAAGTTGGAGTTATTCATGCACTAATTTACAAAAAAGTTGAAAAATCATGAAAAATTTACAATGCAAGCTTAACCACTCCCCCACACTTAAACTTCACATTGTCCTCAATGTGAAAAACCGAAAATTCTGAATTCTGACGTACCAGCAAATAAAACACAAAAACTGTACAAATTGGTAAGGAATTTGGCAAAACACTATTTCAAGAAAGTTGTTCGCCTATGTCTTTTCTACACAGTGTCAAAAGGGAACAGTGTTTCGATAAACGGTCTGACAGTTATGGTCTCTGGACTGAACTACGCGCAGTCTGAAATTTTCCGTCGAAAAGGTATTCGTCATCATTTTCTTCTAAAATAGATTATCGACTCAAGGAAGTAAACATGGGGATGCAAATATGATATGAAAAGCAAAAGATAGAAATACAAACTCAGTGGGTTGCCTCCCATTTAGCGCTTAGTTTAACGTCTTTAGCCCGACTTGCACGACGAATTCCCCATACACCAATAATCGGAAAAGTTGCGGATCCACCCATAGCACCTGTTTTACAAACACTAACTTCACACACATATTAGCACAATAAAATAGAAACGAAGCTATTAACCGATAAAAGTTTCCCCCACACTTGGAAGTGTATAAAGAATGTAGATGTCGGGTAGTTTCTTGTTCCAAGACCTGCATACTTTGAGAATCAAGTATCTTTAATGGCGGAAATCGAGAAACAAAGTCATTCAACAATATTCTCGAAGCACATACATTCAAACCAATAAGAGGTAAAGAAGAAGAAACAATATGCAAAGGGTTAGACAAACCTTGTTAAATCTCTTGTATCACATAATCCTCGTCATCCTTGAAAAATTCAAGTGAATTACTCACCTCTTTTATATCATGGTCCTCTATCAGACCTTGCAACTATTCTTCATCCGTTTCTACCTTAACTAAAGTCTCGGCATTAACATCATCATTATAATCCTTTGCAAGATCAATTGGGTCTTCTACAATATTGGTCATAGCGGTCACATTCTCAACATACTCGTCATCATTAGGCTCAAACTCTTTTGCGGCTGCAAATTTCGCTATAAGGAATTTTTTTAGAAGACTCAAAAATGCATCATCCTCAAGCTCCACCCTTTGAATAGGCTCTTGATCATTATTAAGATCAATGCTTGAGTAATCTACAGAAGTGTCAACATATTCCTCTTCGTCTTCATTTGGATCCCAAAAAGATTTCGTTGTACACCTTTGGGAAATGTCACCATGGGTTGGTTCAAGCGACGTGTCTTCATAATCATCATCACTTTCATAGTTAACATAAGATTGGTTGTCGCTGAATTTAGTGTTGCTAACCTCAAATTCATCCTTTTGAATAGGCGAATGATCATTATTAAGATCATTAGTTGAGTTAGCTACACAATTATCAACGAAAGTCCCCAAAGGTTGGCCTTTTTCAACATTAGCATCAATCAAATATTCATCACACACCACAGGCATATTAGAATAATTATTGCTTTGAAAACAAAATTCTTCTTCATACCTTTCTTCCTTGTATTCATCAATGCTTCTTCGTAAGATATCCATACCTTCACGAAGTTCTTGGAGTTGCTCGTTTGTAGCCTCTTTATCTTTTTGAAACTCTTATCGTAAAAAGTTGGAAAAGTTGTCTAACAAGTTAGAGACTTGTTTTTCACGAGCATAAGAATCCTCCAATCCTTGTGGTTGTTCACACACATACCCGCCATAAGGTTGTTGAGGAAAACCATAAGGATCCATGGAATATTGGTCATAGCCAATGAATTGGTTTTGATTATACCCTTGGAATTGTTGGAAGTTGTCATGTTGTTGAGATTGTTGGAAACCGTATCCATTGTTCCAATATGCTCCATCCATGAGAAATAAGTACCTGAAACACGATTCTCAAAACAAGGTTAAAAACCAGAAAATAAAACAAAACTAAAAAAAAACAAGAAAATAAGAAACCAAAAACAAGTGACAACCGCTGCCTCCCCGGCAGCGGCGCCAAAATTTGATCGTTGTCGTATGCGTCAAAAATAAATTACTTTCTCACTACTCAAAATATAAAATATAGCAAGGGTAAGAAAGGATCGTTCCCACAGAGAGGATCTAGGTTGTCAAGTTGTTTCGGTTTCCTATATAAACAAGGGGGGATTTTCTGATTTTTATAATCTAAAAGTAAAATAAAAGCAAACAAAACAAATAAAGCACACAAATCAATTATGAGAAAGTATTGGTTAAGGACTTCGTTTTCATTCACTAACATGTTCTTGTCTTAATAACTAGAATTGATATTTAATCTTTCATTATCAAAAGCCCTAGAATACCTTGATCGCAAGAATATCCCGCTAATTCCCTCTTGTCATCAACAAACACATTAAAAGATGCGAATATGAATTCTATCTAAGAGAACAACCTAACGTGTAAAAGCACTAATCAAGTTTAATTCCCTAGATGCACTAAATTTTATGAAATCAGGCCAATCAAAGCAATCGAACGTGTAAAAGCACTAATCCGATTTAACAAAGGTTATGACTCACATGTGACTATTAGGATGTATCACTACAAGCAATAATCACAATTACGCTACTTGTATTCAAGGTGTATCACGTTTACGTATAATAAACCCTAAACTAGCAATAGATATGATTACGAGTTCTACCAATTTGCAACTTGAAGAAACTAACAATCAATCATACATGCGATATTTCTAGTGAATCATAATCGATAATTGTGAGACAAAACTAATTTATTGAACAAAACCCATGTTTGGAAATTCAACTTATTCCTTAACCAATAATAAAAACTAGCTCATGTTAATGGAGTTCATAACAAGGATAAAGAGAAGAGTTTCCATGTCTAAACCATAGAACAAAAGTAGTAGAAGAAGTTAATAGATATCCTGATAGAATAGAACCCTAAAGAGCTTATATAGCTTCCCCCTGTTGTGTGAAGTAGCTTTCCTAGGGATATAACTCGACCAAGCCTGACCACCTTACCACTTTTGTTCCAACCCACTAGCAGCCACAGCCCGGTTAATACAGGCCCATGTCCTTCTCTGTCAACTCGGTATAACTCGCTGAGTCAACTCAGCCATAACTAATTCCTGTCGAGTTTTGACTGTTCAGGCTTGTTTTCCCGGCCAAATTCAAGCCATTCCAACCCTGTAAATATCCTAACATTCATCTATTGATATAAGCTCCACCTTGTACTGCATAAGCTCAAAGCCTCAAACACCACGTGCACAATGCTAGCACATTCCCTGTAATTCACACTGCACTACCATTGCTACATCATCTCCTGCTTGTTCTCATTCTCTGTAAGCAACAACATCAGTTCCAACTCCATCTTCAATTCCATTCTTGTATTGCACCTGCAATATCCTTGAGCTTCAATCGTTCTTCCCATTACAGTTCTCTGCAAAACAGCACCAGAGTACATCCAACCTCCACTCAAGTCACTGCACCTGCAATTCTGAACTCAACTGCAGCCATCAATCCACCATTTTCCTTCTCCACTTACAATGCAATTGCAACTCACTCCCTTGGCAGCAACCACCAGTACCAACTCAGCTCTAACACCTTCCAATAATCAACCACTGCACCCATGACAATCACCAGCAAGAACACTACTTTCTATCATCTCAGCACCTGCAATCACCATTTCCATTTCAGTTCATGCTTGCACAACCATTGCAGCTGCATCACTTGCGTATATCACCAGCTTTATTCCTTCTCTACATTTCCGCATTCCATTAACTCGAACGCTTCTTGCCTCAGTTTCTCCAGAATCCATATCTTCTTCGCAGTCCACCTGCTAACTCAGCTGCCATCATCCCTTAATAGCAGAACTGCAACTGCAACTATCCTTTATCCAAAACCCATCTATATCTGTGAATCGAGTTCTCATTCTCCATCAACTGTTTCACCTTCTAGGCCTTTACTTGTTTCTCAAAGTTATCCACTAACTTCACTCCACTGCCTCATACGAAATCCCATTCTCTGCAATCAGCTTCTTACTTGCAAGTCATGTTTAACACCAGAAGCACCAGTTAACAGACCCAACTTCAGCTGTAACTATCACTTACCTGCATTGCACAAGATCAACATATTCATCCATATCCTGCAATACAAATCTGCAGTTCAATTCATCATATTCGCTGTCGAATTCTCTAGCCCAACTGGAACAGCAAGCATTCAAGCACAATCTCGTCGTCGCCCCCTCGAACTCAGAATCATTACAAACCCATCACACATAATCTGCAATGCCATCTCCCATTGGTGACAGCAACACAAATCTGCAGCTGCACCAGTCCATAATTCAATCACCACCAGCTCCAGATGCACTCAAATTCCTTGTAATCATTCATGGAAATAGACACAGAGAACTCAACCCTTGAATCTCTTCACCTGAGTCATGCTCCATCTTGCATTCTTACTAATCTTCAATCGTCAACAGCAATATCAGAACCCATTGCTTCAAAATTCTTAACTTTGTACAGCAGCAGCAACTTCTCCTCTTTCGATTCACAACACAGATCACTCAATGGAGCAACATCAACCCCAATTCCAGTTTGAATTCAACCCTAGTCTTCAATTATCGAAACCATCACTACCAAATGCAAATCCAACACAAACCCATTGTTTACAGACCTTTGAATCCACAGAAACTCGCAACTGCTTGATGATTTTACTCCCTTCATCTCCATTTTCTCCGACACCAGCTTATTGTTCTTGATAGAGTTTTCGTCTGAGAATTCAAACACAAACTAAACTCTTACAAATTCGACTTGTCTTACCCTTTTACAACTCTCTGGTCCGACGACGTACTCCACCAGACCAGACCTGAGCTTTCCGGCGTGAACCATTCTTGGCAAGGAACTGAGAGCGGCGACGAGATTTGGCTGAGAGAAGAACTGGTCGTGTAATGACCAACTCGACCTAGTTTCTAGGTTATAAGGAAAACGGATCTATGATACCCACTCATTAGGATAAGGGTCACCCAAATGGAGGTGTAACAATTCAGTTCCCAGCGTAGTTCTTCTTGTTGTTTCTAGTTCATTCCTTATCTCCTTCTTGTGAAACCTAGCCTGCTCCAAATATAAATATCGCCTGTGAATTGACCTTTTTGCCTTTTACGCTCCAAAAATACGATTTCTCCTTCTTTTGCTCCAAATGACTCCAAAGTACCTATTAAACTCAAAAGCAAACATAAGATACATAATTTACATGAAAACATACCAAAGAAAGCATAAACTATAGATATAAATGAAGGTCTTTATGACACCTATCAAAGTACAATTCATAAACTTGCTTTATGAATCGAAAGGGAAATCACTAGGCTTAATGGTGTTGTTATTCATTGCAAATCTTTGGATTATCAATATGTGTGTTTAGTATAACCGCTCATAACTTATTTATGTATCTTGGTAAAACTATTCACAATGCCTGACTTTTGTATTGGTATGACTTTTATTAGTGAAATCGATCTTAAGTAATCACCTGAGATGGTATGATCGATATTTTGTAACTGGTATGACCAACTCTAGACATTGGGGAACCAATCCTAGTAAGAGGTGCAACCAATCACAAGCATGTGGAATCGATCCTTGCAAGAGGTGCAGCAAGTCTTAGTAATTGGTAACCGATCATATGACTTGTGCAATCGATTACAAGTTAAATACCATAATTATGTGGTAACCGATCCTGGTACCTAGTCAACCAATTTTTGGAAAGCTAGTGTGATCGATCCTAGTACCCACATGGAGGTAGAACCGAACTTGTGTTTGGTAGAACCGTTAAACCCATTATTAGTGATTTGATAGGATAATCAATCACATAGTTCTTGGAAGTCAGATGAACCAATTCTAAACTCGTTTGGAAGTGTGGCAAATCGGTTCCAAGATTGTAAATATGAAAAAGGATTTACAAAGTAAAGATGTCGACATACTTTGAATATGTGCAGTAATTCTTATCTTTTATTGTTCAAAGATATTCCTTAATAACTAAAGCAGAATCCCCGATCGAAACAAATTGAGAATCTTTTAATTAAGGATTTTAGTTTTATATGCTTTTAATTTCCAGCAATTAAAATGCATATCTTAAGAAATAAAAATTGGTAATGTGCATTTACTAATTGGAGATAATCTTCTGAGATTTCGGTGAATATTTGGACAGAGCATTTCCAGGAATTATGAAGACCGAATTTGGAAATATATTGCATATCTTGAGAATGTTTTTGGTTTTTGGAAATTCCTTGGTGTCCAAACTTCCTTGATCTATAAATATTGAAGTTTGAATTTCGAGCAAACTAATCCTCAGAGCCAGCAAAACTACCTAGTTGTGTTGTTACTGGTGGAGTCGTCTATTCGGAGAGGAAAGTACCCTAATTAGGCGAAATCTCTTACGACCGCTCGTTTTAAAGACTTCTTTGGGATTGGGAAGCTCTACGAGTACCGTTTGGTGGGAAACTAGATAATTGCAGTTTTTTATTAGTTTTCGATTGATTTGATTGACTAACGGTTGTTGAACTTTGATTGCACCTAGTTTGTTTATGCTTCAGAATCTTCTCTTCTGATATAAGATTCACTCAAACTAGATCGAAGTATCGATGGGGATCTTTAGAACTATTTGTAGATTTAAAGACTGATAGACGCATTTATGTGTCTATTTTGTTCTCAATGTTCTGTATTGTTAGACTCGATTAAGTACTTATTGTGTTATTTTGTGTTTTTGTAGATGTTTTTAGAGAAATAAGCCTTTGCGGCGAAATGAGCTCGAAAAGTAGTGTTTTACACCCCAGGATAATGTACCGGAGGCACCTCAGAAATGCACCGGAAGCGTCCCATAAATGTACCGGAGGAACCCAGAAAAATTACTATTTCCACCCCAAAATTACTATTTCCACCCCAATTGCTAAAGGGACACCCGTACAGGATTAGGGGGAGGACACTTTTCTTCTCATAATTCAAATTTCATTTTTGGCGGGAAAATATATTCTCTCCCTGGCAGATTTTCAAATTGATTTTCGATGGATTTGTGGAGAGACTAAATGGCTGGAATTAATTGGGTCATATCTATTGAGTATAACAAGATTATTCTGAGCGTTGGAATGAGTTAAATTTGGCTAGAATCCGCTAACTTTCAATCGAGAGTTAAACAGGGAAGATACGCTCGAGTTCTCTGTGAGAGGAATTTTTAGGAAGTTTTGTGGACTAAATAGGGAAGATATCTGATCTTCTTAAGTGTTTATGCAACTATGGAAGTATTACATCTCATATGCGCAGGCAGAGGGGATGGAGAAGATCATATCTCGGCTGACAGTGAAGAAAATGGAAAAAAAATATTTTCCGAGTAATGGAGAATTATATGGAGTGAATGAGCGAGATTCGATGGGTCTGTTGGCTATAAATAGGTTGCTGGGGTTGAGCAGAGGCGGTGTCGAGAGTTTGGGGAAGTTTTGGAGGCTACAGAATGAAGAACTCACGAGTTGCAGAGCTGCCATTTTTCTGCTGTTGCTGCTGATGAAGAACACCAAGAACTCGAAGAACGGACCTGCACTAGCAGTCGTTTATCGTGGGTCGTAGGTGTGGGTCTTAGAGCTACAGTAACAATAGCACTTCTTCTGTGTCGTTCATTTTGGACGCTTTCTGTGGGTCGCACATTCACTGTTTTATTATTTCATCTCCATTTTCATCCTTGTAAACACCCTTTGAGCAATAAATAAATATTTTGAGCGTGTTTTATCATGATGAGCTAAACCCAACACTGGGACGACGGAGGAGGTCGAATTTCATCCATGTGGTAATTTCATTAATTCTTTTATTTACTTTTTGCACAAATTTTAATGGAATTAAGATTTTAAATTAATTACTTGTGATTTCATTTGATGGAGTATGCTTAGTCCTTGGGATTTTTGATATGCCATGCTTAAGAAATACAAGTAATATTTTATAAAATCTATCTTGGCAATAAACTAGAGTTAATATTTGTTTTGTTTTTGAACTATAATTGCTAGAATTAATTTCTGAACCATTTGAAGAAAAAAAACGGCCGAATCTTTAGTCCCAGTACTCTTGCCCATATTGTTAATATTTTTTGTATATATTTTTATTTTTAAATCTTTACAAGTCCGAGCAACGAACTTTTACTACCACTTTCAACACTATAACAAAATGGCGCCGCCGACGCGGACTTGTATATAGATTTATTTTTATTTTTTTAGGTTTATCTTTTTTTTATTATTTGTTCCTTTTTACTTTGTCTTTTTTTTCTTTGATTTACAGGTTCTAAGTGGAGCACTAAGGACTTAGAGAGGAAAAAGCTTAAAGCGAAAAAAGAAGAAAAAAGGACAATTTTAGGATTTAATTTTTAATTTTTAATTTTTAATTTTTTTAGAGTGTGTGAGGAAAATTGTAATTTTTTTTTTATTTATTTTGGACTTTGGACTTTAAACAATTGGACTTTATTTTTTTTTTAACCCTACGGAAGGGTATTATTAAACAAAAAAAAATAAAAAATTATATAAACTGTGTGCAGGGAAGGACGACGATTACTATATCGTCTCGGCCCCTCGGGTTCGTACATGACATAGGAGTCGTGGCCCGAGTCGACTTCAACGGTTCATCCCTCGTCTGGTACGGGAGGTAAGTCCATCGAAACACTCGTGAATCTCCTGTAAGCGAGTTACTGTATTCCTTAAGGTGATCATTGATTGAGGACGAATTTGGACTGTCTTTATTTTCCTAGTAAAGGTCAAGGCCTGGCCTAAACAAGATAAGGGTTCGGATTTCATCACCGTTCCCTTCTTGCCCGCTTTAGGAGAACAAAACCTAACGCGAACCCAAGCTTTAAAATCTGATTAGAAAAAGACCTATAGGGTATCGAGCTTCTTAGGAAAAAATTTCGAAGGATATTGGTTATTCTTTTAGCATACTTCGAAGTTCATGACGGTTTATGTGAGTTGAATGCGTGACTGCGCCGCCTTGTGATAGCGGTGAGGCCTTGGGTATCAAAGCTCCACTGAGCTTCCCTCGCCTCAATTCAACTTACTTTGACTCGGATTGATTCCAGAGGGGTTTGATTAAATTGTAACGAATTCCCCTTCGAGAGATAGAAGCAAGTCTAGAAACAATCTAAGTGGAGCCATCATGCTTGTTGTTTGCTAGATTTTATAGGTTTGATTTGGTCGAGTCAACCTTGTTTGTGATTGTGTAGAATTCCCTTGCAATTAAGAATGTCGAACTGGTATGATAGAAGCCAATACAATGATTATCGACCTGAATTTGAATATGGACATCATCCTTTTTATGACCATGTTGGGAATAGTGGTTGGGAACGCCATCCTTTGGAAGGATATGGGTCATACCCTGGTGAGCCCAATTACTATCCACACATGCATCAATCTTACGAGCAAGAAGATTATAGTACTAGTTCTTCGTCTCTAGAGGATACAATCAAACTATTGAAAAGTAGTCCTTTTTATGATCCCTCTGTTCTTATTCCTCCTTTAGAAGTGTCCCTCAGGGAGTTAACTGAGTCGACACGTAAGTTAGCTGAGATGAATAATGTAATTATAGACGAAAGAACTACAATAATGAGTGAACTTTCTATAGAGGAATCCCTCAAGCTGATGGCTGAGACGAACGAAAGATTTGCTCGAAATAATCTTAATTTCCAAAATAGTGTTTCCAATTTTACCCTTGATGTAAATAGTGAATATTTGCCTAATTTAGAGGACGAGGTTAGAATAAAAGACACTACTTATTTAGATAAGGTTCAATCATTTTCTTACTATGATGATGAGGATAGCAGTAATGAAGAATCCGAAATATGTAGGCATAGTGATCAGGAGTCTAGTAATCCAATTGAGCTCTATAGTGATTATATTATTTCTAGTTTAAATCCAAATAATTTTTATGATTATTCACCTATTCAAAAGGACGAGGATTTGATTAGGGATACCACCGTTTTAGACGATGTAGTTTTTCCTTTTGATTACGAAGCCGATAGTGGTTTAGAGGAACGGGTTCATTTCGAAAATACTGTTTTAGAGTCTAGAGACTTAGAAACAATAGTCTTGGAAGAAGAAGAAGAAGATAGACCCGTAGAGATGAGTAAAGATGCACTACCTGATAATAACTTAGAAGAATCTCTTGAATATTTTAAGGACTCTGAAGATACGGAAATTCAAGAAATAATTAGAGGTCTATCTAGAGACACTGAAAACACTAAGTTTGGGGGTGATTATCACTTCCCTAGTGCCTTACCTTTAACTCTCAGAAAGTCCCTACACTTAGGACTTGATATCTGTGCCTCGACCATTTTACAAGATTACATTCATACTCGTTTTACCGAGCCTAATGATGTCCATGAAGGAGTTCAGTCGTTAGAAACCCATCCTCTGGTTGATGTGGTTTGCCCAGGCTATGATCCCCAGATTGACTTTGTTTTCCCACCAAATAGTTTTCTTCCAACTGTGGGAACGTTTATATTCCAAATGTGTCGAATATTAAGTTATGAGACTAGACCTAAATGTTTTAGGAAATTAGAATCGACACATTTGCTTAAGAATGACCACTACTCTCACTGTGGTCAATTATGTAAGTTAAACCTGATTGACTTAGAGGATCCTCAGTTATTTAGGTTATTATTATTTTGTGATTTCTAAGTTCTTATTTGAGTTTTTCCAGACTCTAGGACCTAATAATTTGGATCCAACCTATGAGGAAATGCATCTTAGGAAAATATTTTATTTAGACCCTTTCATAGAACCTGAACCTGAACCGCAATTAGCGATAGTTTTCAGGAAACTAGGTAAGGGCATGCTATTCTTGTCCATTTTCTTGGTTCACTGCAGTTTCCTATGGTCAGCTCTATTTGGTTTTGAAGACCCACATTTCGACTGTTACTTTATGGTTCGAGTTGACCAATCCTTTTCTAAGTCTGGCTGAAGACTTTAAACTTAGCACTTCTTGGGAGGTATCCCATGCTCATGCAACACGGTAATATCTTTCCTTAACTCTTTCGCTTCAAATGGTAACAATTTCTCCTTGTTCATGCTTTTAGTTTCATCTTTAGAACATTGAGGACAATGTTAGATTTAAGTTTGGGGGTATGGGAGAAACTTTTTAGTTGCAATAAATAAACTCCGGAGCCTAAAAATTTATGCGTATTGAGGTAGGAACTAACTAATCTAAGTGGATGGAAGCATGTTGGTTGTAGGAGTTGAGGAACCAATCTGATTAGATGGAAACATCTAGAAGAGTCTATTCATAAAAGCACAGAGCTCAGGTGTTAGAAATAACATGATAGTTTCACCATATCTCGTTGAGTCCTTTTCACTTCTGTTTTTATTTTTTCATTTTAAATATGTTTCTAAGTGATTTGGTGGGTCTCAAGATTCAAGTTGTTACCAATGCTAGGGTGAATTAGAGTGATTGAGATACCATGAAAAAAAAAAAAGAGTTGAAAAAAAAAAGTTGAAAAAAAAATAATTGAGACCAGACCATTTGACCAAAAGGAATAAATTCAATAAAGTCGACCACTGGTACCCTTGTATATGCCAGTTGTGTTGACCTAGAGTTAGGTTATCGACCACTGGTACCCTTGTATATGCCAGTGTGTTGATATTAGTCAGACTAGTATCTCAATCCATTAGGATAGGTTCATTTTGGCGGAGGCCTTCAGACAGATATGGGAAACGCCGTTCACTTAGTAAACATCAAAACCATCTATGTTTTTCTATATCCATCTTCTTGATCTATCCATATGATTAGTTTGACTCCGAATATGATGTCCATAGTGCAACTATCTGAGTAGAGCTCTGTCACTTATATATGAATTTTAGTATGCTTGAGTGCAAACTCGTGTACATCAATTGGAATTTCGCATCAGGGTACTTCCTCTTGTAGTCAATAAGTATGCCAACCAAGGAGATTCTTTAGTGCCTTCCAAGGTTCGTTGTAGATAGTTAGGGTTTGGAGTAAAGGTTTTGTGGGTACACCTCTGGTAAACCCTCCGGAGACAACACTCCGCCACTAGGGCCACCTAGGGGTTCAAATGATTTTCCTTTCTAGAATAAATTTGCTCGAGGACTAGCAAATAATAAGTTTGGGGGTATTTGATAGACGCATTTATGTGTCTATTTTGTTCTCAATGTTCTGTATTGTTAGACTCGATTAAGTACTTATTGTGTTATTTTGTGTTTTTGTAGATGTTTTTAGAGAAATAAGCCTTTGCGGCGAAATGAGCTCGAAAAGTAGTGTTTTACACCCCAGGATAATGTACCGGAGGCACCTCAGAAATGCACCGGAAGCGTCCCAGAAATGTACCGGAGGAACCCAGAAAAATTACTATTTCCACCCCAAAATTACTATTTCCACCCTAATTGCTACAGGGACACCCGTACAGGATTAGGGGGAGGAAACTTTTCATCTCATAATTCAAATTTCATTTTTGGCGGGAAAATATATTCTCTCCCTGGCAGATTTTCAAACTGATTTTCGATGGATTTGTGGAGAGACTAAATGGCTGGAATTAATTGGGTCATATCTATTGAGTATAACAAGATTATTATGAGCGTTGGAATGAGTTAAATTTGGCTAGAATCCGCTAACTTTCAATCGAGAGTTAAACAGGGAAGATACGCTCGAGTTCTCTGTGAGAGGAATTTTTAGGAAGTTTTGTGGACTAAATGGGGAAGATATCTGATCTTCTTAAGTGTTTATGCAACTATGGAAGTATTACAGCTCATATGCGCAGGCAGAGGGGATGGAGAAGATCATATCTCGGCTGACAGTGAAGAAAATGGAAAAAAATATTTTCCGAGTAATGGAGAATTATATGGAGTGAATGAGCGAGATTCCATGGGTCTGTTGGCTATAAATAGGTTGCTGGGGTTGAGAAGAGGCGGTGTCCAGAGAAGGTCCAGAGAAGCAGAAATCAAGAGTTGATGAAACTCTGTTTCTGCTGCTGTTGCTGCTGATGAAGAACACCAAGAACACGAAGAACAGACTCGCAAGGACAGTGGTTTATCAACAGTGTCTAAGATGCACAGCCGTGGGTCGTAGTGCAGTCTAAACAGCAGCATCACTTTTTTTTTATCGTTCATTCTGTGACGCTTTTTGTGCGTCGCAGATTACAGTTTTACACCATTTTCTCTTCTTCTCTTAATTGTAAACACCATTTGAGCAATAAATAAATATTTTGAGCGTGTTTTTATCATGATGAGCTAAACCCAACACTGGGACGATGGAGGAGGGTGAATATCATACACGGGTAAATTTATTTTATTCTTTTTTATGACTTTTGCATTAATTTAAAATTGAAATATGATTTGAATTAATTGGTTGTTATTTAATTTGATGATGTATGCTTATCTTAGGTGTTTTGATACATCATGCTTAGGACTTACAATCGATGTTTTGAGAATCTATCTTGGCAAAATTAGAGTCCATGTTAATTTTATTGAGTTTTAAATTGTCAAAGAATTTATGAATGAACCCTGTGTAGTGAATTCGACCAAATCCTTAGTCCCAGTACCTCTATCCCATTGTTAATATTTTTGTATATATTTTTTTTTTAAATCTAAAAATTCCATTTCCTTCACAAGTCTTAAAACAACCCTTTTATCACTATCTACAACAACTTTGAAAACACATCAAAGACGTCTTGTGATAATCCATTATTAACAGACTCCGTTATGTGTGTGATTGATCATAAGAGATTCAAGTTGATTGTATGCAGGTGTTTATTGAAGATCTAAGAAGATTTAAAGACAAAGAAGATTTCTTATTTGAGTTCATAATCTTTGGTGTGCACAAAACTTGTTTCGGCTGGAAAAGGATCCAACTATAGTCGGTTTATCTTTTTGATTGATTAGTTGAGTAGATCGGCATCAATACAATTCTTTGTGATTCAATCAAAGTGTTGATTGCATAGTCTAGACAATTACTTTGGTAGTGTTAATAGATAGATCTAAGAACCTGACAAAAGAGTTTATTGGGATAAATGGAAGAGCCTTTTGTCAAACTCATATCACTTGTTTGAAAAGAGTTATTACCGAACAGATTTGTTGTTCCTTTATTGTTTGGAATACGAACCAAAGGAATTGTTCCAAGTGCGTGACTTATTACAAGTTGGAGGTGCAGGGATACAGACGGAACTAGGTGAATTATAGGTTTAGTTGCTTGGTCTCAACTATACGAAGTTGGTTTAGATTTTGTATAGCGACTTAATCCTGAGAGTATTCAATTATGTACAAGGTCCCGGGGTTTTCTACATATGTGGTTTCCTCGTTAACAAAATCTTGCTGTGTCTTTTACTTTTTTATTTCCGCAATTATAATTGTTTTTATTATAATTAGAAGTAAAATACACAAACATTAATTCTTAGTTACTTGATAGCAATCCTATTGTGTTTGGTTAAGTCCGAACCTATTATCAAGTAATCATACTTCGTTGTTGTATTGTCTCGATCTTGTATCCTTAGGCAATCACACAAGTTATCTTGTTGTCGTATTGTCTTGATCTCGTATCCATAGACGATCACACAAAGTGTGAACCGATCAGTTGTATTGTATCGACTCAGTCCATAGACAATCACTTTCGGAGAAAGGACTTATAGGTGGAAAAGTTTTAGATTGAGGTATATTTGGGTACCCTCGTCTTTTCATGTATTGCACAATGGTTATGCAATATTCACTTAGCATGTCCGCTCTGGCATGATGCACAATAGTTGTGCAATATTGGCTCTAGGCCAATAGCCTTCATAATACGCAAAGGATGCGCTGCAAGGCTCTAGGCCATCTACCCCACTGGCCTAATGCATCATTTTATGCGAGATTTGTCCCTTGGCCAAATTCCAAACATAATGCCTCATTTTGGTGCGATATTGGCCTTAAGCCAATCTACCTCTTACCAAGCAACAAAATCTTTGGATGAAGATTCATCTCAGGCCATGGCGCATCTTTTAGCACGCGCCATGCTAAAAACACAGAGTGTTACAATTATGTACACCTATGCATGTTATATTTTCAATATAGCACGACTTGAAACAAGATCAAGTCAATATTACTAACCTAAAGTGAAAGGATAATGTCGTCGTTGTAGTCGTTTCTTCTTCTCATTCTTCAGGTCTTCGGAGTGATACTTGTATATCTCAATATTCCTAGACTTTCTAGTCTAACCTAAACGAAGTTGACTCTAATATCTAATCAAGAGACTCTAGATGATACTAAAATATGACAACCAAACTTGACATACCAACGCTTGGTGGGTTCAACCGAGCTATGCTCTAACACATTGATCTTTTTTGAGAGATTATTCTCAAGATATTGATGTACGCTAACTGAGTCTTTTATAAGTTTAGAATTACTTTTCTTATTTAGACTCATGTCTTATAGGTTGGATTGCACCAAACACAGATTGTTAGATCTTTTCGTGTTTTCCTGCTCTGATACCAATTGAAAAGACGAGAGTACCCAAATACACCACAATCTTTTATTTATCGACCTATAAGTCATTTACCGAATATGATTGTCTATGGACTGAGTCGAAACAATATAACAGATTCGGTTCACACTTCGTTGATCGTCTATGGATACAAGAACGAGACAATATAACAACACGATCACTTGTGTGATTGACTATATTAAAATTGGTAGAGCTAAGCTAAGATCAAATCCCTTTTTAAGCCGTTGATTTGGATGTGGCCCCTAATAGCGTATTAGGGTTTTATAAACCTAGACATAACGTGTTTATGACTTGTGGGGCTGATGTTGAGCATGTTATAGACTTGGTCATAACTGGCCAAGGTCCCACAAGAATCCTGATATATATGGCATGAACTTGGTCGCGACTGGCCAAGGGACCATGGAGTTTAATATGGTTGGATAGGGTCCAATAGGCCGTGAGAATTCTTCCAGGGGAGCTGGATTCAGCTGGCCAAGATGGTTTGGGCGTAGTAGATGAGCTACAGGCTTGGCCAAGATCTGGCTAAGTTATTCGAGCGTGGCAGGCTAGGCCACAGGCTTGGCCATAGCTGGTCAAGATGAGATTGGCGTAGCAAGTTGTGCTACGAACTTGTCCAAGGTTTGGCCAAGTCATCTTGAGTGTGGAAAGTTGCGCCACGGACACGGCTAATGGTTAGGCCAGCTTAGGGATTGCATCTTGGCCGCAACTCTCGGCTTTGTAGGCACGATAGTGGCTATGCCACAATTTCGTCCATAGCTTGCCAAGTTGTGATTGGCTATGCCATGGACTTGGTCGATTGCATTGGGAAGATTCCAACTATTCCTTTCTTATCTTAGCTGGAGCTTTATGGGCTTAGGCAGCTGCATTATAACCTTGGTCGTAGTTGGCTAAGGTGCCATAGGAGATGCAATACATGCTGCGAACTTGGCCATAGCTGGCCAAGGTGCCATGATCTCCATGCCACTGATTATGACTTAATCATTGGGCGGCTACAATTTGGGATTTCATTTATGGAAACATGCCATGCCCAAATTTAGGACATGATGTTATTCAGGCAATAAGTTGAATATGAAAGTGCCAATATGACATGTTCAAGGAACTCGGTCGTGGGAGCTTGCGACTTGAGACGATGTTCGATACGACTTTGTATTAAATACCACGCCTTCAGTAGCATATATATTTTGTACAAGCAGAGACCATCTGAAGAGTAGCCGTCACCGGCATCAGTAGCAACCTGAGGACAACATTGCTCTATACTAGCGGTCAATCAGTCTAGGAGTTGTCCAATCAATATGATAGAAGAGAGTTCAACACTGATACTGAAATACTCCATATATATAATGCGACTATTAAACCGGAGGTCGAATATGCATTACTGATTCTCTTGCAGAATACAAGTTGTAGACACAAATCCTTGATTCTGATGTCGGGTCAGCAATTATCATATTACACCGCAGAGTGATTTTACAATTCATGTACTTGTCAAAAACTCACCATCAACAACATGTCACCTTTATTTTAAGAAGTCAATCTTTCCCTTGACAGTTTTATTTCTTTCCCGTAATCTTTCCCTTCTCAAGTCTATTTTTTCACTCCCATTAACAGGTTAGAATCGCCAATACCCCATCATTTTGTTTCTTTTCTTCCAATATAAGAGACAACTCACACTCCAAAATTCCAAATGTCATCATCAAAATACAATAAAATGATTACGGTCCAACATTATTTTCCAAACCGAGGATGAAATCCTAAGAACAGTCAATTGCTGAAAATTTTGCATTGATCTATAGATGTAGTCCTAATGTATGCTTATTGTATAGTCTATGCAGTTCGACATTACACGCCCTGCCCGTTCTGAATGGGTTCTTCTCTTTCATGTGCACCCCACCTCCTCACGCGGTCTCTAGCCAACGCAACCTATATGCATAAGTATATCCATTAGGTACATATATTCCAAAATGGCCAAGCGCCTTTTGCATTGACTGCAGTTAATGTACCTGATTATCCCAATCCGTTCTCCAGGTTATTGTAACTAGTACAATTGTTTGAAATGCTGTTCCAATTAACATTCCCATCCAAATCCCCTACAGAAAAATGCCCAGGAGAGTAACCCGGGGGGAAATGAGAGATTTTTTTTTTTTTTTTTTTGAAGCAAGAAGTTTCTATTGATGAACTTTCAGAAGTTACATACTTAGCATCTTCCTCAACTTGAAATAAAATCTCTTCAGTCATGACAGATAACCAGACACTACTAAGACGACTGACCCTTGCTAAATTAGCCAAAATATCTGCTACTTTGTTCTTTTGTTTTGGCACATAATAACAGCACCAAGAACTTTTATTTTTAATGAGAGATTGCTTTGAAGTTTAGTATGGAAAAAAGTTTTTAGTGTAATTTGAAGTTTGATTTAGCTAGTACACATTGAATAACTTACTCTAACTTGAAAATTGACAAGGTAACCGAGGACCATTCCGACAGGAATTCCGACCAAGTAATAGCAGGCTATGTTCACATTAAGCTATGATACTTTGCCATCCAGCACCAACAGCAACCCCTGCAAGTGTGTTTCAAAATATTGATCAATTTCACTTGACTGTGTTAATAATGTACCATTAACTAAACAATTGTACCAAAGAACGTCAGGATGACCTGAGAGGACAGGTTGAGCACTGTTAAGAAGTATAGAGAAAGCAAGAAGAGGTGCTAGGCCATCAACTGCTATTGCTACTGCCTCATCCGTTGTAAATATGTATGCTAATTTTCCTTTGAAAAACAGGAAAAACACAAATAGCACAACCCCAATTGTTAATGATGTAAGTGTCGACACTAATATAGCAAACTTCGCCCCTTTCGAGCTCCCTCCACCAAGTTCATTGGACACCCGCACACTGCAATAAATAGAGTTGGTTAATTGTAAGATAAACTATCCTGTGAAAAAGAAAAGAAAAGGAGAAACAATACGTTACACACATTATAGCCAAAACCTATTGACTAGGGGCGCACAACTGATTATGGGTACTTGATTTTTGTCCTATGATAGATATGATGGATACCTTGCTGCCGCCAAGAAACCAAGAGATAGCATCATCTCCCACCCGTTAATATTTAAGCTGCACATGAGATATATACAATTTAATATTAAGTTCGTTTAAACTTGGCCTGCTTCGAGATTCAAACGCAAAATATAGGTATACCAGATTGCAAGAGCATCAATGGCAACTTTAGCATTTTTCATGTTTCCTGTTAAGAGAACCAATACAGAGTTGTACCACAATTCCAAACTGCGTTTGTCAAACAACCAAACGAAAAACATTCAACAAATTAGTTATCATACTCATCAGAAAATATATATATTCTGAAGTAATACTCCCACGGCATAATCACTAAAATCTTATAATAATAAGGGTAGTGCTAAAGTTGCTAGTTTGGCACCTGCCTAATGCTAACAGTTTCTTCTTCTTTTTTTCCTTTTTTTCTATTGAAAGATCTACTGCTAGTAGTTAAGAGTACAGAGCCAAATTACCAAAGCATGGCACCAGATGACATGGAAAGCTTTATAACTGGCCAAAGATCTTGAAAAGCAAGCATCGAGAAACCACTCCATGTTTCAGGGCACCCACCACAAGTTACAAACAAAAGCTGTCCCACATTTGGAATCCAATATGCGATAACTGTAGATGTCATTGCACCAGTAATACCCATATTGTACTTAACACAAAAGAGCCATGAGAGAGCGATATGGACAACAATCGAGGCAGCAGCCAAGTAAGCGATGATGATGTTCTTACTTTGAGCAGAGAGATACATTTGACAAGTGAAGGAACATATGAACGAGAACATAATAGGAATTGTCCACAATGAGAAAATACCGGCTACGTCAGCGATATCCTCTTGTTGTCCTAGAAGCTTAAGTATGGGTGAAGTGAGGAGGAAGAAAGGAAAACGAAAAAGTGAAGTAATGAACAAAACAATCCAAGATCTTTGAAGATATATCCCTAGCATATCGTATTGCTTCGCTCCATATGCTTGCCCACATAGAGTTTCTAACGCACTTGCCATTCCCAACTGCAAGCAAATTAAAACTATGCAGAAGTCAATGCATTGTGGTTTTACAGGGAAATCAGTAACACCATATGATCATTATTAGTAGTCTGTTAACAAACATTTTCATGCCAGTCCCCTGCACCTACTCTACAGGAGAATTCACTAAAAAACTTGGTGGGTTATAAGCCAGAGAGAGGACTTACCAGGATGCCATTAGCAAATCTGAAGAGAACAGTGAAAACGAGAGAATAAGCTGCAAGTTCAGTAGAACCCATGTGTCCTATAAAAACTTGGCTGATTATCGATATCCCAAATGTAGAAAACCTCGTAAAAATGGCGGGTCCAGCTACGACTCATAACTTTTTCGACTCTACAAGCAGCTTACTTCTCAAATTCTCATCCACTTCTATTTCATTATCCTCATTCAGAAGCTTCTTGTTTATACTGTTGGTCTCCATTCTGCCTTTTTGTTTTTCTCTCTGATCAAATACCCCAATAATATAGAACAAGAAGATCAATCGATAATCATGCTGCCCTGAAAAACAAAGCAGAAACTATTAGAGATAACCAAGAAACTACTTGAATTATCATTTAAATGAATAACCTTCAACTCGATAATACAACTACGATCATTTTGGCCGTAAGGCAAATTTTCCATGATGGATTAGATTAATAATGAGAACTGATGACAAATTTCATTATCTTCTTATCTATTACAAACATTTATGCCCTCCTAAATCATGACCATGAGATCAATAGTAGCACATATAGGAGCGTACGTAAAGAGAGAAAAAGTACATAAAGATACTTACATGGAAGAAGTGTAAGAAGATAAGACGCTAAAACCAGCTGATGGGTGGTGTTGCAACAATTGCCCACCAATTTCTTCTTCTTGATCTTGAAGAGAAGGAAAGGAGGAGTTGATTACAGTGAATGACTGCACGGTGGAAGTAGCTCGGACTATTTAAGACTTTTTTGGAGTTTTGCCTCTAGGTAGTAGCAAAAAGAAGAATAGTATTGATCTCCTTTGCGCATCTTTGTCAGTACATAAATTATTGATTCAGAAATGTATGTGATGTTGATTGTTGATGATGTCAGACGCATTTATGTGTCTAATATATCTCAATTGTATATAGTGTTAGTGATTGATTCTATACTTATTTGGTTATTTTATTTATTTGTAGGTGTTTTCAGAAGAATAAGGTTTTGCGGTAAAATTGGCTAAAAATATGGCATTTAGACCTCTGTAGATAGCATACCGGAAGCTCCCCAGAAGTGTACCGGAAGTACCCCAAAATAGCTCGGAGGAACCACGAAAAAGTGCGGAAAACATCCCAGAAGAATTGCTAAAGGCACTCCTAAGTTGGATAAGGGGCACTATTATTGAAGCCGGAGTAAAATGCAGGAGCAGTTACTCTAGTGGCAACTATTATTGAAGCCACCTTGAGAAGCGTTGAATTTCTAAGGTGCTGATGTCGTCAACAATTAGTGTTAACTGATGCGCTCCTTGTTTTGGATGCATGACAGACTCCTTCCATTCATTTTCTGTGATGCTAGCTCGTCGTCAGTCAGCAATTATGTGGTATCAAGAACAATTCACTGGTAACCTGTTTTCCTAATCGTGTTGTATGTTTCCCAAATTCCAGCGACTAAGCAGCCAAGCCATGATGTACCCTTTAGTAGCATATTTGCATACTATACTGATGGTTGAGTGTGGGAATGTCTTTGAGTAAGTTTTCTAGGGTTTTACTGGTTTTAAAGCTAAAGAGGGGGAAGCAGATTTTTAGAGATTTGATAATCGACCATGGCAAGATTAGTTTTACTCAACATATGGGAGTAGTTATTCATACACACTGTATTTCTGTTTGACATTATAAGAACAGAGCCATAAAAGTTCAACTAATAACATAATTGACTATTATGAGATAAAGTACAAGTTTTTACTTAGTTGAGCATTGGCTGGCTACAGAAAGATGGTGTTAAGTATGCATATTACCGTTCTCTAGTGTACAAATCACTCAGCTTTTTACAATCACCTTCCTCCGGTCCAAAACCCACTTTTGACAGATTTTAGATGTACAGATTAATCCCGTTTAGACATAGAATAGTAAGGGAAAATGAAACAAAACTTACGATTTTGAAATGGGTTAAGTGTCCCAAACTAAATTGAGTTCCCAACGCGACAATGTATGAAGGGCTAAGTTGGATGGCTCTCGGTCTTGCAACTTTCAGGCACTAGACACACTGATATCTCTGATTACCTGACAAAACAAGAATATGATAAGCAGACAAGCAGTTGTCTTTCACAGTGTCGGGAGCAGTTATCGGGTATGTTCCATTAAAATTGTGATACTCTTGGAGTTGCAAAGCATCCAAACCAAGATAATAGTTAATGATTTTGAAACCTTCTCGAATTGAACAGGATAAGAAAACTGGTGGGCATATTGTCTCACCCAGAAACAGAGACAGCAGAAGCCCAGTTGCTGTAAACCCCATAGTCTTTTAACCTGCAACGCGATCGAGGTTCATGTCAGTTTCAAAAGTCGATGTATGTGAACTATCACATACCAAACAGTTTCAACTGGGTTTGTTACGTACAGGTGAATGTCATTTAGATCAATTTCTTTAAAGAGATTAATATAAAACCGAAAGCCCTCAGCACTGACATCTCTGCACAGAAGCCCTGCATAGACGATGACAAATGAATCAGTCGCGATAATTCAAAAAGCGCAACATAAGAAAAGTTCGGTTAAGTTTATCAAGGGATTCAATCAGTACCTTTTGTTTCAGCTGTTAGAAGATGCTCCTTCGCCAATGCCGGGGCAATTCCTAGTGTCATTGCAGCGTCGCTTGCACTTACACCCAATCGGAGGGCCTCAGGTTTCAGTACAAGGGCCATTATTCTGGCAAACACCTACAAGTGAAAGCATAACTGTTAGATAAACAGGATAGTCGTACAGCATAGAATCCAAACCCGTCAATTCCAACAACTAGCAAGGTCCGGAACAAAAAGGCAAACTTATTGGAACTTGAAAGTATATGAGTTCAAAATTTTCACCAAAAAACTAATCTATCTTATACAGAAAAATATGGATAAGCCAGTGAATAGGGAATACCTCCTCATCACTGTGGGACTTATTCTGGATTACCATGACTCCGCTATCAAATTTTCGCAGCATTACTGGGCTGTTGATAAAGTTAGCAGCAATAATTAATGACATAACTTGGAAAAAAAAAAAATTCATATGCAACTTGAAATTGACTAAACCCAAATAGTGAGACATGCCAAATTTTATCCTTCAAATATGTGCCGCCAGAATATCAACATTCCAATATTTGGTTCAAAATCACAGCGTATAAAAAGATGGCTGCATTGAAACCTGAAAGAGGTTGAAGGTTCTTTTGTGCATACACATCAAATTTCGCCCAAATGGCACAAGCTTGTAACAGATCCTCCGGTGAAATCAGCTCTGTTCAAGAGATACAGGTAAAATTAGTTATCAACTACATAAAAAACCCCTATAAATGAACATTTATACAATGAATACCTGTTCCTCTGGCGCGATTGAAGAGACAGTAAACATCTATTAGAGCGGTCATTCCTCCAGCTCTCTCCAATGGAATTTTCACAAAATCTGCCAACTAAAGGGATACATGTGAAATTAAAATTATTAGTTCTACAAGAAGATTAAATACCTATGTCGTAAGTAGTACAAGAAAAAGACTAATTAGGCTTTATACTGACATGATGTCAATTCGAGAAGAAAGTTAGAAAGAAGAAAAACGACATCTGCTACTCGACATCAAAGGTGATCGAGTGTACTGCCTACAGAATGAACCATGCAAGATAGAGAATATAGTAACTAGACCACATTCCAGTATTAGCAGTCTTCACGTAACCTGTGTCTACCCTTCCTTGTAATTATTGGTGAGCATCTCGGGTTAGTTGACAAATTAAGGCGCAATTAAGGCCACCTCAGGAACGAGGTGAGGATATCCTCGGTTATTCGTTCGACTCTTTGAAATACCAGCTGTAAGTTTTTGGTAGTTCCAAATGTGACTGATACAGTTAGCACACAAGTTGGTTCTCAATTTCATTCATTTCAAACTCACCTTCTTAGGAACTCATAACAACGTCGCTTATTTTTAAAATCAATAAACAATTTTTCGCAATGATGAAACAAAAATGGATACCTGGCGAGACAACTGTTGGTGATATAGAGCACCAGCAGATTCTTTTGTTACTGGTGATGCAATACCCACACTCAAAAGCCAATCCTGCATATCTTGCTTAGAACCCATCTCCTCATCAGTTGTACTAGGTTGACCAGTAGGACCGGATAAAAGCTTTAACCTCATTTTCTCTGCCAACATCACCATCTCTTTAGCCTTACCCTGTAAAACCACAATCACAATCACTCAGATGTATAACTTAAGTAGAGTGGAAACCAATTTATCAAGAACTACAACAATAATGTACTTTACACAATTGAAACCTGTCTGAAGGAAAATAGGAACTTTTTGTCTTTTACTCAGTGGAAGATTGAGAAAATGGTTGCAAGTTCTTAATTTAGTTTAATTTCCCTGCAATTAGTCTCTTCTTCATTATTCTCAAATTGTATACTAGAAATAACTTTTCATTTTCTATTGTTGTCATTTGATGAAACTCCCTTTTTTTATCAAGATGAGAATCAAATGAACTTCAAACTTCACAAGTGCTTCAGTAAAGATATGACCAATAATCATTACAAATTAACTTTAACAGATGAAACTGTATAGATACAAAGGTAAGACATACCATGAGAGCATTCAAATCCTGAAAAGCATCTTGCAAGCTTTTATCAGTACTTTCCCAAGTCTCTTGTTCTTTCCTCAAAATCCCAGATACTCCAGCCATTCTCAATCCGCTCGAACTTTCCACGGATCCAAAATTCTTCTCATTAGAATCAGATTTCTCTGAACTCAATACTTCCCATGATCTAGCTCTCCAAGCTTCCCAAAATTTAGTTACAAATGTATCAGGATCTGATTTTGATCCTCTAAAAACAAGAGTAATAACCATTGATCTCGAACCTTTCTCTTCAACCTTTCCAGCAGTTGATACTGATACTTGAAATCGAATTCTAGGGCTAGCAAACATACTTTTAATCGATTTCTTGGGTGAAAAAATATGAGTAACAGCACCGAGAGGAATTGATATTGCTGATGCTGATGATGTTGATGATGAACTACTGGAATTATTATTCTTCGACTCGTCAATCCATATAATACGATGAGTTGTGAGAATCAAAACCCCAGATTTGAAAACAGGGAAATTAGGGTTTTCTTCACTTTCTATGTCGATTGATGAGAGAAGATTGCTTTCAACTTCACCAGGTTGAAAAATTGGTCGACCACTGCTTGTTAATTGTGCTATTGGAAACCAATTTCCTGCCATTACTCCAATTCTCCAAGACAAAATCCAATTTTAAGAGTTGTCGAAATACTTATTTTTGCGCGTGGAATTCTGGCAGACTTGAGATTTTGTGTAATATTCTTCGAAAGTAGAAACCAGAAGAAATATGTCCAGTACAAGAATTTATTGATAGTTCGCGATGAGTCAACAAGATACAGTACGAGTAACGAGACCAAGACATGGGCTGCCGTACCAGTCGATATGATATGTTCGCGATATGTTTGCTTGTTGGGTATTAGTGTGATCGGTAGGTATTGGCAAAAGTCAGAAGACATAAGATCCTTGATGCACAGAACGGCATCCGTTTACTCTGTACTTGGCAGCAGGAAAATGGAGGAACTATGTTTCTTGTAACGGCATCCCTTTATTCTGTACTTGGCAGCAGGAAAATGGAGGAACTATGTTTCCTGTTATATGTTTACCTGACAATCCATGGAAGAGCTTATTTGACAACACAAGCATTAACTCAAATAAATGGACATTGAAGTAACAGATTTACATCTGAATACCAAGATTATAAGATCATACCTTTGTTTTCAATACACCCACCAATAAATAAATGAGAAGCCAAAAAATAAGAGGAACTTAAGACAAGTAACAGGTCTCTGTGTTTTTTTGCTGTTACAATTGGTATTTCCTCAAACCAAAAGTCTCCTTTGAACTACCAATAGTTTGGTTACAATCTACAATCTAGGGGTTGGAAAAATAACAAGGACACAACTATGTAGACTCCGTTTCACCGCTACTCTCCTCGCTGGTTTCACTACCCGTTTCTGATTCATCTTCTGCTGGTGCAGGATCCTCGGTTTTTGCCGGACCAGGGCCTGCAGAGACTTTAACCATTGAAGGACGTAAAAGTCTGTCGCCGAGTTTGAACCCTTTGCGGAATTCTTGAAGTATAATACCATCTTCAAACTCCTCCGAGTCCTCACGCATGATCGCCTCATGCAACTGTTTACAATAGAGAGATCATTATGAGCAAGGCAATAAGATGGAATAAAAATATGGCTCGTAAGTAAGCTCAAAATGAGAGTATCTGAAGAGTTTAATAGCCGAGGTCAGAAAAGTTGTTCAAATACATATGACAATGCTATGTCCGTAATGCAATCTTAATATACAGGACCCCAACATATGAAGTCAAGTAGAATCAGCAAGTGGATACAAGCACAATACTGTCAAATATGATGTGAAACGTGATATAGTTTTAATAAAACACTCGCTATCACCATATATGGCTGATAAGTTATCAGTCTACCATTTAGCTGGCATATCAATGTCAATTGTGTGCATCAAACATTAGATTGCTTTACAGAAGAAAAATAAATAAAATGTAACAAACAAGTTTCAGAAATTGACTTTGTATGATAAACAATAACGGCAATAACACATTATGTCGGAAGAACATAAATACATGTTAGGAGCGGTCCATTCTACCTATCTTTGCAATCCTAGACGTGTTAGTCTTATTTAATAATATAAGTGAACCCTTGGCCAGAAACTGGCTAAAAATGATGAAGCATATTCTCAGCTCAAATTCTCATCTTTGGAAGAAACGTACTACCAAATTTTCATCAAAGTATACTTCCAAAATTCAAATCAAACTAAAAAAAAATTAATTAAAGCAGAAACTCACCAACGGATCAAAAGGATGCCCAACTGTCTCCACGGATACAACACCAAGAGATCCCAGAACCTCGAGGAACTGCTTATAAATGCTCTGGTAGCTATTGTTGATCTTCTCCTCTCCTTCAGTCTCTGCCTTAATTTGAGATTTAGCTCTCTCAAAATTATCCATGACAGACAAAAAACTCTCGACCACCTCCCCTTGTACATTTGTCACAAGTGATAGTCGTTCTCTCTCTGTTCTCTTCCTGAAATTATCAAAATCTGCACCAATTCTAAGAGTCCGGTCCTTCATAGAAGCAAGTTCTTCAGTCAAGGTTTTCACTTCATTTGCAAGAGACACTTTCTCTACTTCAATGGATTGGAGGAAAGCTTCTATTTCAGAAACGGTGGACTCATCATTGTTCGCCAGAGCTTCTTTATATGACTGTAGTGATGCCATGATGACTGAAGTTGATTTTTCTTCAGCATCGTCGATTAACTCTTCCAAGGGAGCATCATCATCCTCATCTTCCTGTTCAATATAGAGTTTATTTTAAGCAAAGAAGCAAAACTGAAATAAACGACCATAAAGTGGATGAGAACACTGTCCTGAGCTGTCAAAATTCTAACCACTTACAGCACAATGGCCTAGATCATTATGCGAAAATAAAATTACAAGCATATTAACATTACTAACTTCACGAATCATAGTTCATAAATTAAACAAACATACCTAACACAAAACCTGATTAGTACCTCCAATAAACTATCAACAATATATCAGAAAGATATTCAAGATTATATATTAAGCCCCATTGCTATCTATCACATGAAATGTCTCATTCTGATTATATAAAAACCATTCTTGCTACGAAATGAAACCACACTCCTAACTCATAACCTAGTTTTCTTCTAGTACAAATAAAATTAATTAATCATTCATACTCGTATTCAAGACTACCTTATGTAATTTCCATGCAATGGCAAATACCTACAGGTAACATACATATTCCAGCTTTGAATTCCACTCAGTATCCCCAAGCAGAGATACATAATACAACATTGATAGTCTAATTAAAATGCTAAAGTTTCTTTCTTTTTGATGTCCCTGGTGTTAGTTTTGTTTGTCATCCTTTAATCTCTAAGTTTAGAATACTTACAACTGTAGGGAATTGGGATACAGTGGAAGAAAACAAAAAGGGTGAAATCCAGGAATTGAGCTTATTATACAATTCTAAGAACACTAATTTTTAAAATAAGAACCCACCACTGAGTAAATCATTTAAACAAAGTTCTTCTATTATTAACCTTCACAAAAAGTAAAAAACTAAACTGAGACAAAATCAATCCATAATTCGGTAATTATACCTGTGTCTCAGCTTCTTCTTCTTCTACCTCAGTGGTTTCCGTAACCTCTTCATGGGCAGCAAAGGGGATGAATTTTGAAACCCTAAGTGTTGTATTATTAGACTTACAGAAGAGATTGGAAAGTTTTAATTGAGACCCAATCTTTGTTGTCCTATTTCTGAAAGAGAGGGAGGAGACAGGTTTAAGGGTTTCCAATGGTGTTTTGCTTAGGCTTGTTGGAGTCTGAAGAAACGTTGAGGTTCTTAGAATTGTAGCCATTGGAATCGAGCGACCGAGGGAGAGAGAGGAGGGGCTGAACTAGTAGGAAGATAAGAATCTTAAATAAATAACCCGTGCTGAAGCTTCTTGAAAATGTAGAGTTTTGGGTACATTTGTTCGGCTGTCGCATGTATAGTGACCCGTGCCGTGCTATTTCGCGGTGGCATAATTTGGGGGATCGTTATGTGTGTTTTCCGTGCTAAATGTTTAATCTGATGTGATCCAGTGGAGCCAAGTGACTCAGAAGTAGAACGAGCTACTGATGTTCTTGCACCTAATATTGGGACAAATCTATAAGCTCGTTCGATATAGAGCTCAGTTCTTTATTTATTTATTTATTTTGGTCGAAGCATCATTTGGTGTTAAATGCATAATTCTGTAGTTTAGGATTTTATAACAGCAAGTGTGGAGTGATATACAATCATGTACTTCTACAGTTTAACATAATTTCATTCATTAATGTCTTCCAGGTGGTTTAGTGTAAGATTCAAATTGAACACACTTTTTAGGTATGCAAAAGATGTACTACCTCCTCCGTCACTAATTAGATGACCTATATCATAAATAAGTGGAGTAATAGATTAGTATTATTATAAGAAATATGTAAAATTTTATAGTCATATTTATATTCATTAGGTAGGTGTTTTAAAATGCTTTCCAATGATAGAAAGTTTACGAAAATCCGTTGTATAGTTTGAGAGATAAATCATTTTTAAATTTACTAGTAAATTTTAACTAAATCATCTAATTAGGGACGGAGGGAGTATTTCATTAATAACTTTTATCGGGTACTACATAAAAGAAGAGAAGACATGTTAAACCATTTTGTACAGAATCTTATATCAAGGCTTGAAATAAAACACTTGAAATGCAACTTTGCAGAAAAATCTCTTTCACCTTCACCCATTAAGCTTCTTAAGTTACTTCTCTGAACCAATCTTCATTAATCAACTATCCAAGACCACTCATCTTGCAGACCATATATGACAATTGTTGAGACATTTTCATGGTGATGAGGACAGCATGTAGAACCAACCCATATGTCTGTGTAACCACAAAAGGAAGATGCTACTATGAGACATTTCAAGATAGAGAATGATTTGATATCTAGATTAAACAATGTGTTTTCATAGCACAAGCAGCATGATGCAAATAAAAGATAATATAAAACTCTGGTGAAAGCATTGGTGTTCAGAAATCTCCCATTAAGATCAACAACATGAAACGATCAAATAGGAATGAAGTATCCGAAACCAAATTTAAGACCTCACACCTAAACGTTCTGTTGAAAATATCATCTCCACACAGTATTCAGAAAGCATGAATTTTGATAGACCACTCAAAAGAGTACCTTGGAGTGAGACATTGCCTTAAGCAGTTCTTTGACCATCAATGCTTGAGAAGTGTAGTCTCGGCCAATTAAACAGCAACCTGGTAGTTTACCAAGGCACTAACATGATTCTAACATGACTTTATTATGTTCACATCATCTAGGCAACATATATTTTAATTAACTCCAGCGAAAATTAGAAAACCAAATCAATGGCTGGATCAAATTTTTTTTGGTTTCACAGTCTTCAGACATCATGAACAAATAATGAAACATTGTTCACTTCTTTCTTCTCACTTCTTGGTATTAAAAAAGTTGAGAATGATATTACGGCATGTTAGCCGTTACTGAAGATAGGCATGTGCAACTGTTGTCAGTACAGAACTACCTAAAATATATGTACAACATGACGCAGTTATCTAAGCTGTGACTATGAAAGGCAAGACAGGAAATGGAAAATCTTTTCACCAAAGCAATCCTGGAAGTCAGATAGCACCTAAACCCAATTTTCCATTTAACACAAACTAATTCAGCAAATTAATGAAGGACATAGTTGTGAGTTCCAAAGTTACATGTAAGACAAATGCAGATTAATTAAGTAAATTAAAAGTTTAAAGTCCCACACATGATAAATACGGTCACCATAGTGTTACACTACCTTAGGCCCATCCGTTTGTCAGGAAAAAATAGTTTCGATTCTACTTAAAAACATTATATATATTACATGAGGTTCCTTCAGTTTTTTTATTAGTTCTGCAAGCTACTTTAGGTGACAGTTGCTAATCTTATTGGGTTTCAGAATGCATATTTGGGGATTTTTTAAAGCCTCCTTAAGGTGATTTGGAACTTCGCAGGAATGAAGTTATGTGCAAGCAGAAAAAAGAACGGGAATGAAGCTATCCTCAAGCCGGAAAAGAGATGGAAAGCATTATGCATTGCGGTAGAAATGTTTTACCTCTAAGTTCATGAGACAAACGCGAGCTACAACCGCAGTGTAGAGGTGGCCCACAACGATGTAGCTATGTAGGCCACTTTACACACTTTCCACAGGTGGATCTTTCTATATTCTGTAAAATATGAATACAGAGATTGAAACATCTTAAATAAGAAGCCTGTAAACGGAAAAATTTATATGACTGCTCCAATCACTAACCTTCTCATAGAGGAGATTAAAATCCTGACCGATTAGACTGCCTTCGCAACAACCATTTATGGATGCAGTGAACAACTGGGTAATCGTTACCATTCACCATCTTTTAGACAACTCGATGGCAAAACTCACCTCCTTACTTTCACATAGCCCAATATCAAGAGTTAGTGAATAGCTTTAATAACATTATCTTTTTCAAGCTTATTAATAACATAATAACATCCAGTTGAAGCAGAAAGACACGGGTGTAAAATGAAAAAGAAGAATTGGATACTTCCCGATATTATATTTTTCCTCATGAGGAATACCATAAGTCTGGAATGACTTATTTCCCCTGTTAGGTACCACATCCAAATGCTCAAATTTAGATGGTGAAAGTTAGTGAATAGATTTAATGAAGCTACATAACATTACTGAATACATTTAACTGAGATGAACACTCTGTTATTATCTGAAGTAGTTACACTCTCCTACTATGTAATATTGAAAGTAGTTCTTAATTACGCCAAAGTCAAAGACATAACAAAACAAAATCAGATGATCAGAAAAGGAGGATGGAGATCTTCATAAATCAATGAATTGATCAATTAAACAACACTGAAATAAGCAATGGTGACAAATGATACGCTGTCATCGTAGGCACAGCCACACCACTAATAATCTTGTAAATGGAGGATGTTGGGATACTTCTGTTGGTTTTTCTGGTACACTCTTTCAACAAATATGAGCATACTGTTATTTTGATTTAATATCTGAAGTAATCTGCAGTCTGAAACTATCTAGTATCTGAAGCACTGTGGTACTATCATAAAGCTAAACTACTTCCAAAGTTTGCCTAACCATGAAGAAATCAAACATAGGTCAGTCCTTAAGTTCTCCGGAACACCCATCTCATCCACTAAATAATAGTAGATGAGCTACACTAAAGTGGAATTTCAGGTTTATGAATGACGCTGCAAACTTAATAGATTTATCAACAACGCAGGTCTACAATTTGACCATTCTTAACTGAATATACAATCCAAAATAGGATTCTTAGAACTACAATTACATGCACCGGGTAGGATAGTTTTCACACACTATCAGTTTCAAGTCTGTTTCAACTTCAAAACATGACAGAGGTTAAAGACCCAATAAATGAAAGAGACTAAAGAGCCTGCTTATATATGGAACAAAAACTAACATCAAACTGCCCCGGGCTATGGATGTTTCAAGAAAGCACTGGCTTTTTTATAAAACAAAACTAAAGATTTAAAGCTAAACAAACTACAACAGTAGAAGATTATTCTTATAGGTTTTTTCATACCAAAAGCAAGATGATTTTACTGATTTCTCTCTGTGAAGTTCAGATGCATATATCTACACGATTTTAGAAAACGGAAGCAGGTGAACAGAATGCTCTCTAACAAATACGGCACTACAAATTATAAAAGGATAAATTTTCAGACAGTAAGTTTACTTTTATGTTTATGCATCGCAAGCAATCTAAATTGAATATATCTACTTCAGCATCTAAGCATATTAACAGATGGTCCCCATTGTTTTGACAGATGGCCCATTGTTTTGACATTTCCCTTTGATACAAACCCACTTGATCGAACTCACATATTTTAGTATCCAGCTAGAGAGCTATACACAATAATCAAAATAAAAAGTACAGGCAATGAATCACCATACCGTTTTAAGACCACACATCATGATTGATATATCAGTTGTGCTTTTCTGTGTTAACCTCGAAGTTGAGGATCCTCTCATCACTATGAGAAGTTTCGAACTGTGGTTCAATTAAAATATGAAAAATTCATGAGACAATGAATTAACAGAGCATTTCTAACAGGTAAATAAACAGAATAAGTAAAAATATAATGAGAATGCTAAAACAGCTCCATACCATAAAATGATACACCCACTATATAGAAGTATTGATTCCAAACCATTTTTCAAATTCTTGCCGTCCAAACCCAAGATTGCCTAATGAAACTCCTCTAATATCCCAGTTGTGACAATCAAATTAATAGTGTTGTTTATTAACAATTAATTCTTCTAGCAACATCCCTTGCATAAAGGGTATTGAATTTTCTTTTGTTTTCTGTCAAAATGACCCCATATAATTTTAATCAGCTAAATCCTCCTGCACATCCTTCCTTTGTTATCAGAAATTCTTCTAAAGACACAACTCCAATGGCAATCAGTTTTAGTTCTCACAACTCTATACAGAACTTGGAATAAAAGAAACGAAATGCGAAGAAGCAAAAAGAAAAGTGTAATACCTTAAACAAATTTGTTCCTTTAGAGAGAGAGACGCGTAAGCTTAACATTGAAAAAAAGGGACAAACAAAATCCACAATTAGGGCATATCAAACAATTAAACACATAATACAATGATCAGCAATAAGGATTCCCGATCGTATACTACAAACTGAAAGTGTAGAATCCATGCTCTAGGATTGAAGGGACAACTGATACTCTATTAGGTCATGAATAAAAAGCTTTAGTACACGGAAACCTCTTCATATAAGATAAAGAAGCAAAAAAAATGAATTGTCAAATTTTATACCTGCCACAAACATCTTCAGAAAATTGCTCATACTGTGAAGATGGGAGAAGTGATGGATTTAGGATTACTGGGTAAAGACTCTGGATATCAGCATAAATGAACTCATCAACCTTCAAATATAAATCCTTAACATCAGAACAGAAAATACAAACTGAAAATGCTCTATTTGACAAAGCTTAGCCAGTATTAATTATCCCTGCTCAAACTTATTGTAACCAATTCTATTTTAGAGCTTGAAGGATTACCTGTTAATAAAGCTCAATCGAATGCATCTGACTCATAACCCAACATCAGGATGAATTCTGGTTTTCCTGAAGTATAAAATTTGTTGTTTTTCACGTTTGATCTAATTAGGTTTTTCTAGAGTTTTGCTTTGAAATCGACTTCCCCCCATTTGCAGCACTATTGAAAAGTTCTCAGTTATACTTCAACGTCTTAACTGCCCAAGAATGGGTTCTGCATGAAGGAGAAACGATTAGTTGGATGTCCAAACGTATCGTCCGAAAGGACTGCATTGGGCGATTGGATACAAATATGTTTCTGACTTCTGTTCGAAGTCAAAAACAAAAATCAAAAGCAGAACTATTTTGCTTCACAAGAAGTTATGAAGTTAATTTTTCGATTTCCAGAAGTCGTTTTGAAATTTTACTACCAAACTAACTTCTGACTAGAAGTCGAAAAGCTACTTCTGACTAGAAATCGAAAAGCTACTTCTGATATGTTATTACCTAAACTTTCCTGATTTTAAATCGTAAGATTTTTTTTTATTGCGGGTATTTTGGGCAGGCAGAATATCGGACTTTCACTCATTATGTAAATTGTATGATTACAGAGATTGAGAAGTTAACAATCACAGAAGTAACAAGATAAACAAGAAGAGAGAGAAGCTCTGCAAATCGGTGTCAACTCAGTTTCATATTTTTCTCTTTGTTTTTCATGGAATTCTACTTTTCAACCGTGACTACAATCTAATTTTCTCTCTTTATTCATTTGTCTAGTGGTTTACTTATCTTAATCTCCTTTCAGAAACTTTATGCTTTACTTATTACTATATTTCTCCTGTTAGTTTATGTTTCTGCCTATTAAAACCAGCATTCTTTTCTTTTTTCAATTATTTGTTTAAATTTCTAAGTTTGCCTCCCCTTTCAGTTGGATTTCCTGCTAAAATGAATTGTTAATTTTCTTTGCAGGGTCTCATCCACTCTTAGCATGGAAGGCATCCATTATTGGACCTATTTGATAGTCACGCTCCTTGTTCAAACTTTATTGTTTCAGTCAGAAGCAGTATGCAAGTCTTCTCCTTCGGCAGTATTGCAGACCATCTCTCTCAAGATGGATTTTAACAGTATGTTCCAGTATTTTGTCATGAATCATGTATATGATTACAGTGATCTTTGCAAGTTTTCCGATTTAAACTCAGCACTACCGATCCGAGTTTCAATCTCCGACGAGCCAGGGAAAATTCAAATTTTGATTCCGCGTAATTGGTGTAAGCACAACTGTTATGTTCAGTTTACTCAATCTCGCCTACATTCACTCAAAGCGGTTCCAGGTCAACAACAAGCAATTAAACATGGTTACCATATTTGCTTGAAAATCTTTTACCAATTCAATACTAAATATCTGCTATCCTCTTTTATAATCTTTGAATTGCCAAAAATTAAGGATTCTAGTTATTCTCCTATAACAAATTATGGTTATTTGATAGACACATTTTTGTGTCTAAATTATCCTCAATGTCTGTTTTGTTGGAACTCGATTTTTGTACTAATATTGTGTTTTTATGTATTTTCAGGAAATAAATATTGTTGGAAAATTCGGCTCGAAAAGTTGCTCGGAGCACCCCCGGAGGACATTTGCTATACGGACTCTCACTTTGGATAAGGGGTAACCTAATTACTAAGGGGCACCCCATTTCTAGGCAGCTGCTAACCTCACCCCATAACCGGATAGGGGGACACCATCTTCAACATTTCAAAAATTCGTTTTGGCGGGAAAATTTTATTCTCAACTGTGTAACTTTCGATCGATTCTTGAAGGAGTTCTGGGTAGACTAAAGGGCTGAAACTTAATGGGTAGACGTGATATGTCATAACAAAGCTGGTATGAGTGTTTGTTTCGATCAAATTTGGCTGAAAAATCCGTGAGAAGAAAACAGGGCAGCACGTACTCGGAAGAAGATATCCATGGGATTACAGCATGGTTAAACGTGTGTTGATCATGTTTGGATTGAGCTGGGTCTCTGCAGAAGCGTGGAGAAGTTAAATGAGGAAGATTCAGTAGTTGTATATGCGTGGAAGAGATAAAAGTGGAAGAAAATATTCCCGAGAATATTTTTCATCAATCCCGAGTAATGGAGAATTCGATGAAGTTATTGCGTGATATTTTGAGGTTGTTGGGTTATAAAGAGTTTCTGGGATAGCAGAGATGGATTACGGAGAGTTTCGGAGGTTTTAGAACACCACAGAGCTTAAACACCAAAGTGGCAGAGCTGCCATTTTCTGCTACTGCATTTCTGAAGAACACGAAGAACGGACCGACCAGGACAGTCGTTTATCAACAGTGATAACGACTCCCAGCTGAGGGTCGTACATCTGCAGCAGACTTATTTGCTACAGTTTTTGCGAAACAGCGGCAGCAGTCTTATTTTGCTACAGTGACAGCCGAGGGTCGTAGTTTTCTGGTTTGTAACAAATATAATTTTTACAAACCCGGTTTTGAATTATTTCTCCCTTTTTATCATTTGTAAACCCATCTTTGAGCATAAATGAAATCAACTTTTGAGCGTGTTTCCAACATGATGAGAGGCTAATTTCTCCCACAACCAAGGCAGTGAGGAAGCTATTTACGCATGAATAATTGGTAATCATTTTTTTCCTCTAATTTATAATTTATAATTCACTCAATCACTGTTTTTGCAGAGTTTTTAATTGTTTGCAAAAAATTTCTTCATTAGTTGTGATTCAATAAGATAGATTATGCTTTGTTTAGATAATCTATGCTTGGGGATACAATTAATTTTTGAGAATTTTCCAGATTATTTGTGAATTAAGAAATAAGAGTCTTAAAAGATAATTAGAGTTTTGGATTATTTACCATAATTTATTCATGTGTAATAGTGAAATCAGTGTCTTGGTTGTTTTCTAATATCTTGAAGTCAATTTTGTAATAAGTTTTCTTTGTTTTTAAATTTTTATTAAGTCAAAAATTCATTGCCTTCACAAGTCTTAAAACAACCATTTTATCACTATCTACAACAACTTTGAAAACACATCATTATTCTTTAATTTCCATCTCTTTTTATATGCTAGATATCAGAGAGCCTTAGCCATCTCATTCAACCCTAATTCTCCCTCTCTATCCTCAAGTAATAGCAATGGCCTCTTCTTCTAATCAACAAGTTTCAACCATTACCACCCAGCTTCAAAAAACTAGAATTCACGACATCTCTGCTATGTAAATGAGAAAAGCTATAGGATCTGCTAGAGCACTTGCTGCAGCCAAGGAAGAAAGGGGACATACTCTTATTGGCAAAGTATTCTCTGAAGAAGCTCAAGAAACTGATGATGTCTGAAATTGCAACTTCTGTGGAAACGCTACAAAATAAGAGAAGTTCGAGCTTTGGATAGAAATATCTTCCTTTTCAAATTCTTTTCAAAAGAAGTAATGGATGTTGTGTTAAAGAAGAGTCCTTGGAAAGTCTACAAGTCTCACCTTAATCTTCTCAAATATGATGACTCTATTCCACTGAGTGACTGGCAATTTACACATCAAGAATGGCATGTTCAATTCAAGAATTTGTTACTTGAACACCACTCAGTTCAAGTAATAGATGAATCCCTAGTTGAGTTGGGGCCAAGAATATCAACTAATCTCCCCAACTGCAGGCCTACCTTTGGAAGCATGATTTCTGCTAGAGTTAAGATAGATCTAAGAAAGCCTATGTTCAGAGGTGGTTGGTGGAATACAAGAGTTGTAGGTGTAACTTGGGTAAGGTATCACTGGGAACGTCAACCACATAACTTATGCACTCGCTGCTGGATTGTCACATAACAAGGACAATGTGCAAATGTTGAAGAAAATCTTATGATTAGAGGTTTCACTAATGACCAATACATTAATCATTTGCATGAACTATCCAGAACCTATGGAGTTGAGATATGTGATGATTTGGAGCTACTGGTGCAAAGAATTTGTGAAGCTAGTAAACGAAGAATTGCAGAGGAGACCGATGACCAAGATGAAACTAGAAAGTCAAAGAGATCAAGGAATGCTGATGAAGTACCTCCAGAATTCTCTGGTGCAATTCAGACTCAAGTGCTGCATGAACAAATCGCTTAAAGTATCATCATTGAACAAAATACTGGAAAGAATCCATCTAATGTTGAATTTGATGGCATGGAGCATGACCTGATTGATGAAGGAGATGTTACTACAAAGGAATACTCCCATGTTGTGGACGTGGCTGTTGTCAACCCTATATTGGTATTTCCTAATCTAATAACTCTTCCTCTTTTTTCTCTTGCCTTTCAAGTTTCTGGTACGGTTCTTTTCTACATTATCCTCTCTATTCATGTCAAGCTATCCTTTTCTTTTAAGATGAAAATCCTAAGTTGGAATTGTCAAGGTTTTTTAGGAAAAGATACCCAAAATCACCTCCAATATTTTAATAATCTTCGTACTCCTGATATGTTTTTTTTATGTGAAACAAAAATCAATGACAATAGAATTCTTAGATTCACGAATTTCTTAGGTATGCCAAACAAAGTTTATGCTCCTTTTATAGGAGTTGCTGGTGGTTTAATCCTACTCTGGAAACACGGTTTTGCAGTGAATGTTATTCACCAAACTGACAAAATCATTCATACACAGGTGACTAACGACCCTAGTAAGGGAGACTGGTATCTGAACTCCTTATAACCATGAAAAGTTAGAACAATGGTCCTATATAAACAACCTAAGTAGAAATATCAATAGACCTTGGGTTCTTATAGGTGATCTGAATCTCACTTTCTCTCCTAGTGATAGAAATAATGAGTCCACCCATAATTCTCCTAGTGATGTCCTTGATTTAATTAGAGATAGTGACATGTCTGACTTAGGTTTTTGCGGTAATCCTTTCACTCGGACCAGTAATAGACACGGCACAGGGCGTATAAAATCAAGGATTGACATGGCTATAGTAAATAGTGAATGGTTTTTGATGTACCCAGACTCATTCCTTAGTCACTTGTCTCAAAATGGATATGATCATGTCTCAATTTTCCTAGAGCTTTGTAAACAAAATAGAGCAACAGGTAGGAATTGGAAATTTTTCGAACACTGGCTAAATCAAGACAGTCGTGATGATGAAATTAAGAATGCTTGGTCCTCTAGTTACAATGGTTCTAATGCTTATGTTTTCTGCAACAAACTATCCCATACTAGACATATACTGTCCTCTTGGAGTAAAGGTATTTATCGAGACATTAATAACAAAATCTCTCAAATGCAATCTAATATTACTGATTTACAAGCTTCATATTTGAATGGTTCTAACACTGATGCAGTCATATATTTAGAATCAGAAATTAGAAATCTCAATGATATACAGGCAATCTCCAACAGGAAAAAGGCTAGAGACCAATTCTATAATAATATGGACATGAATTCAAAATATTTTCACATCAGGATGAATAGGAGAAAATCTCGAAACAGAATCGACTCACTCTTGGCTCCAGACGGCACTTGGTGCACAGATAGGAAATCTCTATCAGCTCTCTTAACGATCATTTTCAAAAGATTATGTCCACCTCAACACCAAGAGATAGTCATCACTTTCTTCAGCATATTCCGCAGTGTATATCAGACGAGCATAACCAAGAACTTGAGGCGATTCCAACTGATCAGGAAATACATCAAGCGTTAATGACAATGGAGCCTTGAACATCACTAGGACCCGACGGATTCCCCCCGGTTTCTATCAAAATCAATGGCACTTGGTGAAAGATGATGTTTGCAAAATGATCAAGTCTTTTTTCCACTATAGATATCTCTTCAAGAAATTAAACAACATAAGAATCTCGTTGATACCAAAAGTTCAGGTGGCTCATAAACCAGAAGACTTTAGACCCATTGTACTGTGTAATACAGTGTACAAGATTATCTCAAAAATCATTTCCTTGAGAATGAAGAAGCATATTGCTAACATTATCTCCCCAATGCAATCAGCATACGTCCCGGGGAGATTCATATCTGAAAATATTTGCCTAGTGCAAGAGATTGTTCAAGCTATGAAAAAGAAGGAAGGTATGACTGGCCATCTAGCGCTCAAAATGGACATGTCCAAGGCGTTTGATCAATTGTAATGGAGCTTCTTGTTAGATATCCTGAAGCAGTTTGGTATTTCTGAAAAGTTCCGGCAGCTAATCTCTCATTGCATCTCGTACTACCCAGATAGAAATTATGCTCAATGGATGTCCAACATCTCCCTTCAAACCATCGCGAGGCATAAGGGAAGGCGATCCGTTGTCTTCGTGTCTATTTATATTGTCCATGGAATCCTTCTCGAGATATATGGCTTATTTTGAAAAAACAGGCCAGTTGACAGGTATGAAGATCTCTCGTTCAGCTCCAAAGATTAACCATTTGTTGTTTGCCGATGATTGTCTCTTGTTTTGCAAGGCAAAACATGCGCAAGTTAGTAAACTCCTTCAAGTTATAGAACAGTTTTCACAATGTTTTGGCCAACTGATTAATTTCAGTAAGTCTTCAGTATACTTCAGCTCTAACACAGAACAAAGTGTATGTCAGACAATTAGTTGCCATCTCCAAGTAAGGTATCTAAATATTTCGGATGAAAAATATCTTGGCTTACCCTTTTTTGTGGGCAGAAACAAGCGCATCCCATTTTCTACACTCTGCGATAAAATGGATCATAGATTTTCCAACTGGAGTGGAAGCAATGTATCAGAATCTGGACGGTCTGTCATGGTGAAAAATGTCTCTTCTGCCATCCCTATTCACCACATGACGATCTTTAAGCTACCAGATATTACCATACGGAAAATGAGCTCTATCCAACAACGGTACTGGAGAAACAAAAAAACATGCAGAGGTAATCATATCATCACTTGGACAAGAACACAAAAGCCTAAGGAGCAAGGAGGTTTAGATTTTCGTGATCTTCATATTTTTAATAGAGCACTTCTCGCAAAATCAGTCTGGAAACTCTGTGCAGACTCTGATTCAATGATGACAAAATCTCTTCAAGCCAAATACTATCCTGATGGAAACCTTTACAATCTGAAGAACAAGACGAAAACAACATGGTCGTGGAGAAGCATAATCTCTGAGATCGAATTTGTTCAAAAACACAGTTGTTGGAGTTTGGGTAATGGAAAGAAAATCTTAGTTTGGAAGCAAAGATGGATTCAAGAGTCTTGTTCTCCTCCTCAACCAAAACAGAATTGTTCTTCTCATCAGCAATACAAGTATGTATACCAACTCTTCACTTCAGATGGAAATTCATGGGATATCAACATTCTCCAGGACTTATTTGAAAGCTCAACAGTTACTCACATCTTAAGTATTCCTATCCACAAGAATCAGGAGGACAGACTGGTATGGATTCTAGAAAGAAACGGTTCTTTCTCGGTCAAGTCTTCTTATCACAGAATGTATGAAGATCAACATGGTTCAGATTCTGTGGGACCCATAATGGTTAAGAATTACAAAACTCTGTGGAAACTGCCGGTGCTTCCCAGAATTCGTCACTTCTTATGGAAGGCTATGTCTAATCTTCTTTCTACAAGATATATCATTAGTGTAAAAATCCCAGGAGTCTCATGTGATTGTTCATTCTGTGAACAAGCTCTGGAAACCCCAGCTCATGTTCTAAGGGACTGCAATTTCCCCAGATTGGTCTGGTTCTCAATAACAGGATTTACTTCTAATGGTCTTCATAGTCTTTCAGATTGGATATGCAGTTGGTTTGATGATTTGCATCAAAAGAAAATTACAGTGAAGGAAATATGTAACAGATCCATCACGGCATGGTGCATATGGTCTGTCAGATGTGACAAAGTCTTCCAGAATCTCAATCCAGTGCCAGATTAAACCATCAAAAGATGCCAGAATTTTATTGAAGAACATTCTTCAAATCTCAACAAAACAGTCAACACTAACAAAAAAAAATATGTCGCAACTTTGTGCATTGGCTACCCCCTCCAATAGACTTTGTAACCATAAACTGTGATGGTTCTTTCTTATATGATAATAAGTCTGGTGGAATTGGACTACTTATTCGTGATTTTGCAGGGGCGCAACGTGCAACAAAGTGCATCCAACTGAAGGACATTAGGAGTGCAGAGCAAGCCGAATGCATTGGACTGTGGGAAGCTGTGATTTGGGCTAAAGAGTTAAAGCTAGAGAAAGTGCACTTCGAGCTTGATGCTAAAACAGTAGAGTAAATGCTGTCAACAATAATGCTACAATAAACTGACAACTTTTCAATATGATTAAGGATATCCAAGAGTATTTTCGTTTATTTAGATTTTGGAAATGTTATTACATTCCTAAGGAAGGAAATAAGATAGCTGACATTCTTTCTAGGCTAGCTAGAGTAAATGGTTTGACTATGGCTTGGTATGACTCTACTCCAATTGAGATCAGAGCTCAACTTCGAGCTGATAAAAACTATGTACTGAACTCATAATCTAATAATACATTCCTTTCGGTTTTTTTTTTTTAAAAAAAAAAAAGATTGAGATGAAATCTAGGAATGGAGGGATCCTAGCCCCCAGTTAGAAAAATGAATATATCTGGACCATTGCATGACACGCTATACAGGCGTGCACTCCTGTTTTGTAAGCATTGACTGGGGCATGACCATTGAGTCTCAATTTTTTATTGATATCGGCTAAGCTAGTTTTTCTTGATATAGTTTCTTCTTAAGAAACTACATATCTCTGCTAGAAATGAGCTCAATCTGAAACATAAAGCCATGTCGTTAATATTTTAAAAATCAGTTATTGGAAATTAATAGTCGAAATTAAGATTGACTAATGTACTAATTTTAGTAGGAATTTAAAGAAGAAACACATCTCGAAAATAACACATTTGCAGTTTTTGTTGAAAAACTAGTGTCGATATTGCAAGATACGAACTCAGTTGTAGCTCACAGTGATTGTTATAAATTCCAAAGGCAGACATCACGTCTTCTTTTTTTTTGTAGTTTATTGTAAATTTCAAAGGCAGACACCATTTCCTTCTTTTTCTTCTTTTCATTTTTTGTGTTGTTACAGTGCCACTATATATTTTATAGAAGAAAAATAATATTAATGAAATCAGAAATAATGAATTATAATGAATAATTAGTTACATTGTTTTTATCTTTTAATACTCTGCATTTTCAATAAAGCTTGGAGGATAAGAGACCTAGACTTTTGAAATTTTAAAAGACCTAACATGTCTAGCTAATTTTTCGACTAGCTTATTATATAAAAAAAATCAAAAAACTTGTAAGTTCGCAAAGTTAAGTATTATTGTTTTAATATCTAATTTAATAGATAAACTTTCTCATGTTATTTTTTTATAGTCACCTTGACAACCTCAACTACCAATTCAACATCCAGCTTAAAAGTTGTAGTCCAGCTCTTCTGCCCATTGAATGGCTTGCAACAACCCCTCACAATCAGCTTGTTTTGCACTCATGTATTCGTCTGCATATACGCACCTTGCCCGTTCATATTCATCCGCAAAATTTTGAAGAATCAGACCAATTCCAGAATGACTGGTTATCTTTTTATAAGAAACATCACAACATGCAGAGTAATATTAAGGGCCAGTCGGTGGTTTCCAAAAAAATGGAGCTGCAATTCCCAAATAATTACTAGATCCTAAGTTGTTAATTTTTCTTTTTTGTTCTGTTTCCAGTCATAACATTAAGATTTCGTATACTCCTGATTGTTTTAATAGGATTTGAAGACACGTCCGCATTTAGCTTTCCAAATTTTCCAAATAGTGTTTGCAACCCAGTATTCATCACAATCAGAGAGGTTATTCTTAAACCAATTGTTAGAGCACTGCTCGGTCGAACTCGCAAGCATTTCTATCTCAAGCTTGTTTGTCAAGTTTAATTGATCCAAACTATAGTCTTGATTTCTAGTCTACTTATAGTTATGTGACGGATTAGGATAGAGTGTGCAGTTGAGCTTTAGACTTCACGACGTTCATCAATTGAAGACGAAGATCTACTGAGGAGAGCTTGGAGGAACTTCATCAAAAAAAGGTATGTGGAGACTAAAACTTATCTATCACTCATAAGTCTATTCTATTCTATCTTCTAATGAGACCAAGTCATATAGCTATATAGACTTTGACATTACACACATTTGATATTTCGAGCTGAGTTTATCTCGGTTATCTATTTCTCGAAATATATATTGGAAGATTTTTGCTTTAACTATGTTCATCATTATTCTTGACGAGTTTAGTTGGAAACAATTTATTTGTTGGAAACTAAATATTAAGTCAAAAGATGATCATGTGAAAATTGTCTTGCAACATCTTACATGATTTGTATGAGACAATCACTTGATGTCGACTTGGAAAGTTTCGTATTGATCATTCGATCACTTGAAAATTACTTGAAGCTAATAGTTCACGTGAGACAGCTATTGTCGTCTTCTAAGGATGTTTAAATGATTGAAATGGGAGTTTAGAACAATTAACCATGTCTGGATACAACACGGTATGCATACCTAGTATGTGAACGGCTGCACATGCCAAAATCCGGAACTGTTGTTTGCCTACCTGTTTTGTGAACACAGTGATTAAAGTTTTAAAATCGGTTAAGTATGATTCTCATACTCATGAACTAAACATTTATGAATTAATAAATGTAATCTTTGCAAATCGTGGCTTAATGTTCATGAATTGATTCTTGTATAAGTACTTTGTACAATTACGAATCAATCTGATTTTGTTTCAATTGGTTCATATATATTTCTATGAGATAGTGAGAAATTGAACAACTCTATTTGAAACACAATTAGATCCATTTGATTATCTTTCATAATTGATTGATCATCATCATATTTGGTCTAGAAGTATTAGATGAATATGGTTAAGACAAAAGTGTTCATATGGCTAACTTCGGTTAACTGTTATTGAGCCAACTCAATATACACGTTTAGGTACGGTTACCCATATCTGAATGAAAGTATATTTCATTTGTGTGTAACAAGCTAAGACCATCTAACTGTTAAAGCAGACTTAGCTTGAATCTTAAACTAGGTTTTCATCTAAGAGTGAATAATGAATGCTTTGTTACTAAGCTATCTTAGCTTTGACTATAAGCAAACCCTGATTTGAAAGATTATAAAAGGGAGAACTCTAGCAACTGGAAAACCTAATCCCGACACTTTCATGTGCCCTAGTTGCAAACTAGAGTCGATTCTCCTTTAACCTAGGTTTTTCCAAAACCCTATTAGGTTAACGACTTGAAGACTTCATTTGAGATTCATGAATCCAGACCCAACTATTTTCTTTATAGTTGTGTGTTCTGATCTTACTTGTTCTATCGTGTTGAGTACTATCTTCTATAAGATTTGCTCGAGATTTATCTCCGATAGGTAAGATATAAAAAGTAGTCACAAAGTTCTTCGTCTCAGAATTTGTGGTTCCGTAGTAACTTCTTCTACCACCATATAGTTAAGTTATTGTGAGGTTATTGATATTTCTAGGCTGCTCTTCGGGAGTATAGACCGGATTGTCAATTGGTTATTATTCACCTTGATTTATCATAAGACGGCACAAAACTTCATAGGTACTTCTGTGGGAGACAGATTTATCTATTATAATAGATATATCTGTGTGAGACGGGTTTGTTTATAAGTCTTCGACTTTGGGTCATAGCAACTCTTAGTTGTGGGTGAGATCAGCTAAGGGAATCAAGTGCGCAGAATCTGGCGTGGTTCTAAAGGCGTAAAGAACACGACTGTTCCTTAATCGGTGTGAGACTTGGTTAGGGCTCAACTACATTCTAGTCTGAAGTTAACTTGTAGTATGCTAGTGTCTGTAGCGGCTTAATATAGCATGGTGTTCAATCTGGACTAGGTCCCGGGGTTTTTCTACATTTTCGGTTTCCTCGTTAACAAATTTTTTGGTGTCCGTGTTATTTCTTTTCCGTATTATATTCTATATAATTGAAATATCACAGGTTGTGCGTAGTTCAATCAATTGGTAAATACGAACTTGATTGTTGGATAGGAATTGATTGGCACTTGGGCACTGGTCTTTGGTACCGTCTAAGTTATTTCTCATATCAATCAGGCTCACAAATTTTTGTCTGTTTGTTTGTGGTTTGTATTGAGAAATTGAGATGAAGCTCTTTGATATATCTCTTGATTGAGCTCGCTTTTAAGTTGGTGCTCTAGGAATTATATTAGAGTTTTTCCATACAAATTTCCGAACGAATTATTGAGTGTGGTTGTTATACCCCCGTTTTTTTACCATCCAATCTTGCACAGTTACAACTGCAGACTACGTTCTTATTTTAGCAATAGAAACAGAAAGGCAAATTACCGTAGAGAAATAGTAATCCCACAAGATATATTTTGCTCTGGGGAAAAAATCCCATCCATGTGTCATAACTCTGACCAGTCAGTCTTTCAGTTGAAGGAACAATATCAATTACACACTTCCAAAGAAAATTTTCAATTTTTTGAAGAGTATTTAATCCCAATGGAGCTTTCCAAAACTTTACAGTTTCTTCGTCGCTATTAAAGATGTTTTTTAGCTTAATATTCTCCGGTTTTTTATAAGCGGAATTGAAAATAAATTATCGATTTCTTGTTAACGTACACATGAGCCGAACTTTCGTAGAAGCTGGAATACTCATGTTTTAGAATCCTATCAGCTATTTTAGGGAGAAACATTTGATAAATTACGACAAATTTCCATAACTTGGTGTCGTGGTTTATTAAATCGTTTACGATATTGTGATTATGAGCTTCATCAAAATAAGTTGTAGGTATTAGAGGTGATTGACTACCATATATCCATCCATCCTTTCATATGAGAATATTGTGCCATACCCTACAACCTAGAAACTGAATTTTCAGGCAAAATTTGTATTGTCTTGAATACTCTATGTCATACCCAAGATGCATTTTTGTTGTTCCTACAATACGAGTCAAATTTTTCAAATTCATTAAACTTCAAATTAATCATTAATAGTCATTTTACAAGACATAAAACTAGACAATAACAATTTGGAAAAGAAAATAACTAGACTTTAAAAATTAAAATTTGGGACAATGTTCTTCATCTTGTTTATCTTCTTCATTTCACAAAACTTCCAATCAATGCGCTCATGAACGGAGTTTCCTTTGTTTATCTTTTTCTTTGTCTTCAAATTTGTTTTGCATTGATTTTCCTTGACTTGAACTTTTCTTTGCCTTTTCTTAGTTGCATTTTGATTTGATTAATATCCCGAACTTGAAAAGAGAGAAATAGAGAAAAAAAAATTACACAAAAAATTTGGGATAAGTTTTGAGTTTGAAAATTACCTATTTATAGGCGCTAAAGAACTAGCCGTTGGCGCTAGACTTAATGTCGAACGATATTCGTGGTGACGTTGTCGATATTATCAATATTGTTCCCTATAATTTATGTCGCTCCATGATTTTCCCATAGTGGCGCAATTCATTTACCATGCCACCTGGTATGTCAAATAGGTTTTTTTAACCTTGTGCATAGGAATAGGCCTTATGTGCTATCCAACCCCATACCATTCTTATGGAAGCCAGCCAATCCTAAATCCATTTGTGGTCCAACAGTTGCACATTATCAAAAGGTAATGTTGACTCGTATGAATTGGGGTGAGCAAGGATTCACCCACAATTCACACAAGTAGATATTGTTAGTCCCCTTTTTAAGATAGTGAAAACGAGTTATCCCAGGTCAGTTTATTTTACACTTAGCCTAAGGCTAAATCCCATCGGCTAGATTGAGCCCCTAGAATAGCCAAAAAAGTGTTCCATTTCAAAAAAAGAAAAAGTGTTGTCTATTTGTCAACACTAATTCTCTCTCCTAACATTTGCTCGCAGTTGAAATAGCAATGAAATAGTAGCGCTGAATGGTTTAGCGCTACAAAAATGACCCTTTCACTGAATGGTTCATCGCTAAAATAATATTCCAGGGTATCTGCGCTGAACCATTCAGCGCTGAGAGTTTGCCTTGTTCAGTTTAGCGCTGCCCTCTAACGCTAAACTGAACAGCGCTTGACCTTTTTTTTTCCTACACCCACCTTACACCGCCAACGGCTATTTTCTTTCAAATTTCAAATTTTGAAATGTTCCTTTTTTTTTCCTACACCTAGTTTACACCACCAACGGCTATGTTTCCAAATTTTGAATTGTGAAATATTTGACAATTTGTTCCAATAGTTGTTTGTTTCAAAATTTGAAAATTTACGAAAATAAGGAATTTTTTCATTACATTGCAAAACAAAGTTACAATGTATTTTGAAAAAATTAAAAAAGTACATTGAAATTAAAATTCCACTTCTAAAAATTAAAAAAGTACATTGAAATTGAAATTCTAATTATAAAAATTAAAAAAGTACATTGAAATTAAAATTCTATTTCTAAATTAACTTATAATTCAAACTTAAAAATGAATATCTAAATAACTTAATTTAGGGGATAAGTGGTAATCCATTACGGACCAAAATCTGGTTCTTCCATGGTTTGTAGAGGGGTTTCTCCGAATCCTCTACTTCATTCATATTTTGGCGTAGGATTTTAAAGTCAACTTCTTTTTGTTGTGTTTGTGCCAAGATTGTAGAGTTTTCCATGTGCTTCTTAAGGTACTCTTCCTCTGTATCATATTTGGCAACCCTTTGTGCTTGTGATTTTTCAAGAGGTTCGATGAGCTTATCAATTTTGTCATATGCTCTCTGCGATGCTTTAGCCACATGAGCCCTTTTCTTTGAGTTATCTCTCCATGCACCTCTAACATCATCTGTTTGTTCCAAATAACGTCTTCTACGAGATATGTCTGAGGTTTCAGAACCATGAGTATATTATGAGCTATCAAACATTGCCATATCCTCCAAATCTTCATCCATAGTTACTGGAGCGGAAGTATCAGCTTCATTGTCTTGTGTAGGTTGAATGTTTTGAGTAGGTCCATCATCATTATTCACCTCTGGATTGTAGTCCGGTTGATAGGTCTTCAGGAGCTTGAAAATCGATTCATGTTTCTAGGGTTTCTTAACTTCTGCTTCATAATTCAGTTTTCCATGATAGTACTGGAGAAAGAAAGAAAAAAAAATGTATTAGAGAATGAAAGAAAGAAAAAATTTAGAGAAAGAAAGAAAGAGACCAAAATGGGGAAAAAAACATCAAAAAAAACTCAGGTACTTAATCTTGGACTGTCAATATCGTAGGTCTGTTTCAGAAGTAGGGTCTAACGTGTGAAACATATCTTCTCACTTCGAATCTCGACGTATTACACCTTGATTGCAATGACTTTTTGTCCCTCTCTCCACCATTAGGAAATATTTTAATGAACTCTTCCATAATCTTCGCCCAAAATTGTGAACCTTTTTTTTTATCTTTTCCTCTAATCGGATCGTTGCTTGCTATAATCCAACCTAAAATTAGTGCCTCATCTTCTTTTGTACTAAAGTGTGCTTTTGTATGAACAAAATAGGTGAAGAAGAAGAAAATCAATGAAGAAGAGAATCAATTGATTTTGGTATGTGAGAGATGAAGTAGAAGTAGTTCTCTATTTATAGGGTTTTTCCTGAAAATATAGTTGTTGATATTTCAAGCATCTAGTAAATCGGAACTGTTGAGATCTAGCGATCATTTTTGATATGACGGCTGAAATTAGACAACGCCAAACGGTACAACGCTGAGCCTTCCAACCGTTAAAAATAACGGCTATTTTGTCATCTTACGGCTGTTAGGCAAAGCGCTGTTTGGTTCAGCGTTGATCCAACAGCAAGAAAATCAGATCATTTCTTCTTCCTCTATTTAAACTCCACATATGAAATCAACATACCCACCCCCAAACTTGTGAAGTTTCACTCTTTTCTTCTTCTCCTAAATTCTCAATTCAAGCATGGCCGGATTGGTTGGATTCTCAATTTCCGAAGACAATGACTTGGTGAGAAGTTTTTGCAATATTCACACAAGTCCTTTAGAAACGTCTCAAACACGCAACAATTTTTGGGAAAAAGTTCTTGAAGAATTTGTGAGAATCAATGGTAATGCTAATAAAAGAAGGCGAGGAAGCCTACAAAGTCGGTTAGCATGCATCAAACGTTATTGCAAGCTTTTTATAGCTTCATTAAGGGCATCAAATGGTAATAGTGAAGATGTCATGGTTTTATACCAAGCGGATCAAGGAATGTCGTGCACTCATATATACCACCACTTTTGAGATATTTGGTGGAGCTCGAAGATGATTTGAAGTATATGGATGAAGAAATATCATGAAGTCTAGTTAAATATGTAATGCAATTGTAAACGTACTTAAATAAAAAAAAAAAGTATTATGGAGTTATTACAAGAACTAATTAAAATGTCTACTTAATGAATTTCCGGCAAGGCATCATAAATCTCCATGTTTGGAATATCACCATCTCTCAAACCTTCTCCATGTCGTTGCCAAATATGTGTAGTGAGTTCCAAGCGAAGTTCCGCCCAACGCGCAGGGTTGTACAATACATAAGGAGCAAGCCTTATGTTTCCTTGAATTGGAGGTTGAGGTTCATACCCTGTGATCCCCCCCCCCCCCCAATTCTTCATTGCAATATTCCATCTCAACACACATACTGTGCATTATCGAGCACCCCCTCATAATTTCCTTCATGTCCAATTTTTAATAATAACTGTTAGAGCACTACTCCGTCGAAATCGCAAGCGTTGTTATCTCAAGCTTGTTTGTCAAGTTTAGTTGCCAAAACTATAAGTCTTGATTTCTAGTCTACTTATAGCTAAGTCTCGGATTAGGATATAAAGTGTAGTTGAGCATGTTACAACACTGCTCGGTCGAACTCGTAAGCGTTACTATCTCAAGCTTGTTTGTCAAATTTAGTTGCCAAAACTATAAGTCTTGATTTCTATAACTTATAGCTAAGTCTCGGATTAGGATAGTTAGTGTCGTTGAGCTTTAGACTTCACGGCGTTCATCGAATGAATACGAAGAACTACTCAAGGGAACTTGTTGGAACTTCATCAACAAAAGGTATGTGGAGACTTGAACTCATCTATCACTCAAAAGTTTATATACTCTATCTCCTATTTGAGACAAAAGTCGTATTGCTATATATACTTCAACAAGTTCAGTAAACCCGCGAAATTGTGCAGCTAGTTTATTAATTTGATTCACACAATTATAGCCTTCTCTTAACCTCTCTAGCAATCGCACGGGCTAGTTCAGCAAGTTAAAATCCAAAATGAATTAGGGTACATGCCTGAGAGTCCGCAGTAACGCCAATCATTATATAATTTAGCTTCAACCAACAAAACGCAACCAACACATATTATTGAATCAAAATTATATTCTATCGACAACAGTTGGAAGATCTCCATCTTTATTAGTGTTGATGACCTGTTTCCTGAAACTTCAGTCTGCTGGAAATATTTGTCTTGTAATGAATATATAAATCTTACTTGATGGATCATTCTCTTTTCTCGTCATCCACATGAACTCCTACACACAAACACATTTACAAATCAATTATTTTGTATTATGTAAGAAATTCACGTCTAATTAATGTTAGCTTTGTAGTACTAACCGGCAATATATGAGAGGAAATCAGCAGGATTCATAGTTCGGAGCAGTTATTTGTCACAGCCTGAAGGCCTAGTAAGGCTAGAACCCCACCTGGCAGAACTGCACTTGGATTCTGATATTTTGTTCCAAACTGTGAAGGTATCTGCATCAACTGGCTTACAAATTTTCGAGTTCGGATACTCAGTTGTATTCTTAAGATGTTATCTCTACATAGATGGAATGTCTCTAATCTCGATCCCTTTGTCTCATCAAAAAATGAAAATAAATGAAACCCAATTAATTTCTTCCTATGAACGATAAGTTCAAATAGCAACCGGTGTTATCATCAGATTCATCACTCAAATTATTTTCCAGATATATTGCAGTGGAGCTATAGAGGGATGATTACATTTACTCCAAACCTTATAGGAGTCCTTTTTATATATATTCAGTCAATAGTTTACACAGATTGATCTCTCTTGTCAATCTCTCAAACAAAAAACTAAAAGAGAGATTAATTAACTTTGTTTTTTACCTCTCCGATCTCTTCAGTAAGGCCATCTCATGCATGTTACTGCCAACAATGATGATAATCATGAGACCATCACGTAGTTACTCTCCATGAAAGCATTATTATGGTGAAAGCCAAAACTATCCAGATTTTACATGATCATCAGCATCGATCAATATAACCTCCAACTAAATCAACCAAATCATCAAAAACATCCTATTCAGAAAAACAACAGCTTGTTAAAGAATTTTTATTTTACACTAAATCCTTTTTTACTCACCCCTTGTTCCAAGCATTATATCTCTTCAAAAACTAAATACAAAGAAGAAAAAGGGAAAATATTTAACCTTTTTTGGCAGTGTTGGAATTTGGAATTTCCTTGAAAAAATCCTCAATATTTCTTTGATCGCACCATGAAGAGGGAGTTGTTGCATGGAATTTGATAATTGATGCGCATTCATTCGGAAACATACGGTAATGCCTTTTTTTTTCTCTCAAACAGGTTATATTGTTGTTTTCGTTTTAAATCTCAATATATATGCTAACACGATCTAAGATCATCAACCACCCAATCGAAAGAGAAGGAGAAAAATAGATGAACAACTACCTAATTATCACCATGGATGAAGATTACTGCCATGTACGGATGAACGAACAAAAGATGATGTGATAATCCTTGTGTGTGGTATAACCAAATGATGTTGAGATATTTCGTAAGGACTTTTCTATCTCCAGACACACATACTTGTTGGTCGATGGAAGATGGTGTCTGTATTCTGTAGAAACATCACTGGGCGTTGATGTGGTTGGTGCTAGCCTTATCTTTAATAAATACTGGAGTGAAGGGACGCATCCTTTTGTATGACGTATTAAGAAGACGTTTTGTGTGGATACTTTCGATATATAACAGTTGGCGAAAAATAGCAACAGACGCATCTTTCTCTTTAGGACATAACAATAGTTATATACAACACTTTGGTTAGGCAACGGATGCATCTTTTGGTATTCGTATAACAGTTTCTTTCAAAGCACAATTTTAGGCAAAACCAAAAAAATGTGTCGCTAGTCAAACACTGATATAGCATGACACCTAGGTATTTTTATTGGTTGATGTGGCACTCTATGTTTGTACCATTCCAGAGGATGAATGTAAGGACGCCACATTAGCACAATCATTCTCCTTTATATAAAGAAGTATTGATTATACACATTTGATATTTCGAACCGAGTTTATCTCGCTTATCTATTTCTCGAAATATGTGTTGGTAAGCTTTCGCTTTAACCAAGTTCATCTTTTATTCTTGACGAAAGTCAAAAGATGATCATGTGAAAATCGCCTTGTAACATCTTACATAATTTGTGTGAGACAATCATTTGATGTAGACTCGGAATGTTTTGTATTGATCATTCGATCACTTGAAAATTGCTTTGAAGCTAATAGTTTGTGTGAGAGAGCTATTGTCGTCTTCCAAGAATGTTTCAATGATTGAAATGAGGGTTTAAAACACGTAACCATGATTGGATATAAACATAGTTTGTATTCACATTTGTGTAAAGTCCAAAACCGGGAACCATGGTATGCATACCCGTACGCGTACTGGTTAGTTGTTAGAAGTCCGAGAACTAAGTACGCGTACCCGTACGCATACTGGCGGAAGTTCAAGTTTCGTGAATTTCTGCTGGAGTTTAGAAGTGTAGTATGCTATGTGTACCCGTACACGTACTGGCGTAACTAAACTCAGTCCGGCTACTTAGGTATGCGTACCCGTTTGCATACTTAAGTAGGTTATGTTCTAAAATCGGTTTGTTCATGAACTAATACATTTATATAATAAGGAATGCAATCTTTTGCAAACAGTGGCTATAATGTTCATGAAATGATTCGAGTGAATCAAAATAGATTTTGCTTCAATTGTGTCTTGTATACTTCTATGAGAATATAAACAATTGAGCAACTCTCTAACTAGTTTCATTTGAGTCATTTGAATTAGTTGTGAAAAAGATGAATAAGGTTGATATAAAAGTGCTCATATGGCGAACCATTGGTTAATTATTGTTGAACCAACTAGTGTACACATTTAGGTACGGTCACCTTTATCTAAATGATGATACATTTCATTTGTGTATAACAAGATAAGTTCTATCTAACGGCTGAAAGATATTAGCTTGAATCTAATCAGGTTTTTATCTAACGGTGAATATTGAATGCTTTGCTACCAAGATAGCATTGATTGCAAACCCTGATTTGGAGATTATATAAAGGAGAACTCTAGTAACTGGGAAACCTAATCCCCGTACCTCCTGTGTGATACTAGTTGCGACTAGAGTCGATTCTCCTGTAACCTTAGGTTTTCCAAAACCCTATAAGTTAACGAATTGAAGACTTCATTGGGATTGTGAAGCCAGACCCAACTATTTTCTCAGTAGTTGCGTGTTCTGATCTTGTTGTTTTCTATTGTGATTGAGTACTATCTTCTTTAAGATTTGCTCGAGATTTATTCTCCAATAGGCAAGATTAAAAAGTAGTCACAAACATCTTCGTCTCATCGTTTGTGATTCCACAATATCTTATTTCGTTAATCGATTAAGATTATTGTGAAGTGATTGATAATACTAGGTTGTTCTTCGGGAATATAAGTATGGTTTATCAATTTGTTCTTGTTCACCTTGATTTATCAAAAGACGGAACAAAACTCGTAGGTATATCTGTGAGAGACAGATTTATCTATTCAATAGACTTTATGTGTGAGACGGATTTGTTTATCAAGTCTTCGACTTTGGGTCGTAGCAACTCTTAGTTGTGGGTGAGATCAGCTAAGGGAATCAAGTGCGCAGAATCCGGCATGGTTCAAGAGGCGTAAGGAACGCGACTGTACCTTGATCAGTGTGAGATTGGTTAGGGCTCAACAGTCCGAAGTTAATTGGTAGTAGGCTAGTGTCTGTAGCGGCTTAATACAGTGTGGTGTTCAAATCTGAACTAAGTCCCGGGGTTTTTCTACATTTGCGGTTTCCTCGTTAACAAAACTTCTAGTGTCTGTGTTATTTCTTTTCCGCATTATATTTGGTTATATAATTGAAATATCACAGGTTGTGCGTAAGTTCAATCAATTAGATAATCCAACCTTTGGTTGTCGATATAAATTGATTGACACTTGGATATTGGTTTTTGATACCGTCAAGTTATTTCTTATATTCAATCAGGCTCGCAAATTCCTATTTGTTTGATTGCGGATTGAATTGAGAAATTGAGATATAACTTTTTAATATAACTCTTAAGATTGAGTATGACTGTCTAGTTGATTTTCTTGAAAGTATATTGGAGTCAGTCCATACAGATTGTAGACCCCCGCTTTTTCAGAGCATTAGACTTCACGACGTTCATCTATTAAGGACGAAGAACTACTAAGGGGAGCTTGTGGAAATTCATCAACAAAAGGTATGTGGAGACTTGAACTAATCTATCACTCGAAAGTCTATCTACTCTATCTCCTATTTGAGACAAAATTCGTATAGCTATATAGACTTCAATTATGCACATTTGATATTTCGAGTTGAGTTTAACTCGCTTACATATTTCTCGAAATATGTGTTGGTAAGATTTCGCTTTAACCAAGTTCATCTTATATTCTTGACGAAAGTCAAAAGATGATCATTTGAAAATCGCCTTGTAACATCTTACATGATTTGTGTGAGATAGTCATTTGATATAGACTCGGAATGTTTCGTATTGATCATTCGATCACTTGAAAATTGTTTTGAAGCTAATAGTTTGTGTGAGACAGTTATTGTCGTCTTCCGAGAATGTTTCAATGGTTGAAATGAGAGTTTAGAACAATTGGATATAAGCATAGTATGCGTACTTGCATATATGTGATCCAAGTCCGGGAACCATAGTATGCATACCCGTATACGTATTGGTTGGTTAAATGAAAGTACGGGAACCTTGTACGCATACCGGTACGCATACCGGCGTGAGGTTCAGGTCCGGGAATTTCTGTTGAGTTTGGTGGTATGCGTACCCGTTCGCATACTGGCTAACCCAAACTTAGTCCGGCTACTTAGGTATGCGTACTCGTATGCATACCTGAGTAAGTTGAGTTCTAAAATCGGTTTGTTCATGAACTATTACATTTATATAATAAATAATGCAATTTTTTGCAAACCGTGGTTACAATGTTCATGACTTGATTCGAGTGAATCAAAATCGATTTTCCTTCAATTGTGTCATGTATACTTCTATGAGAATATACACAATTGAACAATCCTAGAACTAGTTTCATTTGAGTCATTTGAACTAGTTATGGTTAAGATGAATATGGTTGATATGAAAACGTTCATATGGTAACTTCGGTTAACTATTGTTGAGCCAAAAAAGGTCTACACGTTTAGGTACGGTTACTCATATCTAAATGAAGTCACTTTTCATTTGTGTGTAACAAGCTAAGTTCGATCTAACGGTTGTGAAAAGACGAGGGTACCCAAATATACCTCAATCTAAAACTTTTCCACCTATAAGTCCTTTCTCCGAAAGTGATTGTCTATGGACTGAGTCGAGACAATACAACTAATCGGTTCACACTTCGTGTGATCGTCTATGGATACGAGATCGAGACAATACGACAACAAGATAACTTGTGTGATTGACTACGGATACAAGATCGAGACAATACAACAACGAAGTATGATTACTTGATAATAGGTTCAGACTTAACCAAACAAAATAGGATTGCTATCAAGTAATTAGGAATTAACGTTTGTGTATTTTACTTCTAATTATAATAAAACAATTAAAATTATGGAAATAGAAAAGTAAAAGACACGGCAAGATTTTGTTAACGAGGAAACCGCAAATGCAGAAAAACCCCGGGACCTAGTCCAGAATTGAATACTCTCAGAATTAAGCCGTTATACAAAATCGAAACCAACTTCGTATAGTTGAGACCAAGCAACTAATCTGTTCGGTAAAAACTCTTTTCAAACAACGTGATATGAGTTTGACAAAAGGCTCTTCCGTTTATCCCAACTAGTATACCTGCACGCGCGATGCGCTTGCCTTTATGTTTAAAAAGAAGAAGCAAGAAAATGAACTTTTCCGAACACCATGGGTATACCTATGTCTATAGTTCAATACAACCAACTGTTGGTAATTCCCATTAGAATTACATTAAAAAAAAATATATAATAACCTAGTTTAGATGCACACGCGATGCGTTTGCCATTTCATTCAAAACAAAACAAAAATAAAACTCTTCTTCCAATAATTTCCAATCAATAACATCCATTTACACAAAAATGTGCTTTAGTATGCACTTCATACTATAGATCCTAATTGATAAAATGTCTTGCAGAGATACCCATCTTTACGGCACCAACCATAGCATATAACATTCATTATTCAGTTCATTTAAAAGAAGCATTTGCAAGACTATTTTATTTTTCCCAGTTTTAGACCACGTCCATCCGCTCATAGCTTCAACTTTTTCCTCAATTTCAAAAAACTTGCAACACAGTTGTGCAAAAAATGAGTGACATCTCATAATTAGTGAGTTTAACATCTACGGACAAAAAGTATGTCATTGTCGTTAAAGAGTAGTAGCTACTTTCTACTTGACATAAGAAAAGTGTAAGGAAGAACCAAAAAAAAATTCTTTAACGTTTTAGATTACGAACACTGAATTGGATCTAAAGATCCCCTTTGAATGAACACTGAATTGGATTGATGAGTTACAGATTATAGATTCCTCTTATGTTGTTTCTTCGGATTCGATTTATTGGTTTTGCTATAGCGCTGAACAAACAATTTTAGGGGTTTTGTGTAGTTGATGTAATTTTTTTCCCTTTGAATCGAACAACCTTGATTATGATTGAAACAACATTGAATTGGACTGGACTAATAACTTAGATTATCAATCTTAGACCTTTCTCTTTGTTCGTTAATGGAGGTGGTGATAGGGAAAGAACGGAGAAGAGATTGGTTCCGGCGAATTGTGTTTTTGCTACTTGAGTTCAATAGTTTCTTAGGAAGACGAAACTGAGTACACATATTCGCCCTTTGGGTTGATGTAATTCACCAAAATCTGATAAATATGCAGGCAAAACAGAAACGATGTGGAAGGGTATTCGCGTCATTTCAATCTAAAAAAAAAGGGTCGTACCAAACAATGACCTCTTTTCTTTATATTAGTATAGTAAGACAAACTCCTTTGTCAGGTTCTTAGATCAATCTCTTATTACCAAAGTAATTGTCTAGACTATGCAATCAATACTCTTAATCACGAAAAATTGTATTGATGCCGATCAACTCAAGTAATCAATCAAGGTTATCACAAAGATAAACCGATTATAGTTGGATCCCCAACCGATCAAGTTTTGTGCACACCAAAGATTATGAACTCAAATAAGAAATCTTCTTTGTCTTAAAATCTTCTTAGATCTTCAATAAACACATGCACACAAACAACTTGAATCTCTTGTGATCAATCACACGCAGAACAGAGTCTGTTACCAATGGATTATCAGAAGACGTCTTTATATCTACAAACAGTTCTAAAGATCCCCGTCGAGACTTTGATCTAGTTTGAGTGAATCTTATATCAGAAGAGAAGATTCTCAAACATAAATAAACTAGGTGCAATCAAAGTTCAACAAACGTTAGTCAATCAAATCAATCGAAAACTAATAATTAACTGCAATTATCTAGTTTCCCACCAACGGTACTCGTAGAGCTTCCCAATCCCAAAGAAGTCTTTAAAACGAGCGGTCGTAAGAGATTTCGCCTAATTAGGGTACTTTCCTCTCCGAATAGACGGCTCCACCAGTAACAACACAACTAGGTAGTTTTGTTGGCTTTGAGGATTAGTTTGCTTGAAATGCAAACTTCAATATTTATAGACCAAGGAAGTTTGGACACCAAGGAATTTCCAAAACCGAATATTCTCAAAGATATGCAATAAAGGCAAAAATCAGTTTTCATAATTCCTGGAAATGCACTGTCCAAATATTGACCGAAATCTAAATGGAAAATCTCCAATTAGTAAATGCACATTACTAATTTTTATTTTCTAAAGATATGCATTTAATTGCTGGAAATTAAAAACATATTTTTAAAACTAAAAACCTTAATTAAAAGATTCTCAATTTATTTCGATCCGGGATTTTCCTTTAGCTATTAAGGAATATTTTTGAACAATAAAACATAAGACTTATTACACATGTTCAAAGTATGTCGACATCTTTACTTTGTAAATCCTTTTTCATATTTACAATCCTAGAACCGATTTGCCGCACTTCCAAACAAGTTTATAATTGGTTCATCTGACTTCCAAAAACTATGTGATTGATTATCCTATCAAATCACCATTAATGGGTTTCACGGTTCTACCAAAACACAAAGCTTTGGTTCTACCTCCATGTGGGTACTAGGATCGGTCACACTAGCTTTCCAAAAATTGGTTGACTATGTACTAGGATCGGTTACCACATATTTATGGTATTTAACTTGTATTCGGTTGCACAAGTCATAGGATCAGTTACCAATTACTAAGACTTGTTGTACCTCTTACAAGGATCGATTCCCAATGATTGTAATCGGTTGCACCTCTTACTAGGATCGGTTCCCCAACGTCTAGAGTTGGTCATACCAATTAAAACATATCGATCATACCATCTCAGGTGATTACTTAAGATCAATTTCACTAATAAAAGTCATACCAATACAAAAGTCAGGCATTGTGAATAGTTTTACCAAGATACATAAACAAGTTATGAGCGGTTATACTAAACATACATATTGGTTATCCAAAGATTTGCAATGAGTAACAATACCAATAAGCCTAGCGATTTCCCTTTCGATTCATAAAACAAGTTTATGAATTGTACTTCCTTTAAATGAATGTAAAACATTGTTTCCTAGGACGAAATCTTCACCCATACCCATACATAATCACAATAGCATTCATGCGATTATGTCGATGTTTTATATACGAAGTTCAAAAGATAGACGTTATACTTCGTATTGTAATTCCTTAATACTGTGTCTAACTAGAGTATAATTATTCACAGCTTCGCAGTTATGTTTTCAATATGCACGACTTGAAAGATATGTTAGGAATGAAAAAATTCAAGTCAAATATTACTAACCTCAAGTGGTAGGATGATGTCGTCATTCTAGCTATTTACTTCTTCACATTCTTCAAGTCTTCGCGTAATACTTGTAAGTCTCATATCCTAGTAACTTTCTAGATAACCTATACGAAGTTGACTCTAGTATATAATCAAGCGACTCTTTTAATGAGTTTTTGATTCACTAAAATATGATAACCAAACTTGACATACCAACGCTTGGTGGGTTCAACCGAGGTATGCTCTAATAGGTTGAAAGATATTAGCTTGAATCTAATCAGGTTTTCGTATAACGGTGAATATTGAATGCTTTGTTACCAAGGTAACATTGATTGCAAACCCTGATTTGAAGAATATATAAAGGAGAACTCTAGAAACTGGGAAACCTAATCTCCACACCTCCTGAACTTAGGATTTTCCAAAACCCTGTAGGTTAACGACTTGAAGACTTTATTGAGACTGTGTAGCAAGACCCAACTATTTTCCCTGTAGTTGCGTGTTCTGATCTTGTTGTTTTATATCGTGATTGAGTACTATCTTCTTTAAGATTTGCTCAAGATTTAATCTCCGATAGGCAAGATAAAAAGTAGTCACAAACATCTTCGTCTCATCGTTTGTGATTCCACAATATCTTGTTTCGCTACCATACGATTAAGATTATTGTGAGGTGATTGATCTTTCTAGGCTGTTCTTCGGGAATGTAAGTCCGGTATATCAATTGGTTCCTGTTCACCTTGATTTATCAAAAAACGGAACAAAACTCATAGATTTATATGTGGGAGACAGATTTATCTATTCAATAGAATTTTCTGTGTGAGACAGATTGGTTTATCAAGTCTTCGACTTTGTGTCGTAGCAACTCTTAGTTGTGGGTGAGATCATCTAAGGGAATCAAGTGCTCAGAATACGGCATGGTTCTAGAGGCGTAAGGAATGCGACTGTACCTTGATCAGTGTGAGATTGGTTAGGACTCAACTACATTCCAGTCTGAAGTTAACTTGGAGTAGGCTAGTTTCTGTAGCGGCTTAATATAGCGTGGTGTTCAAATTTGGATAAGGTCCCGGGGGTTTTCTGCATTTGCGGTTTCCTCGTTAACAAAACTTCTGGTGTCTGTGTTATTTCTTTTCCGCATTATATTTGTTTATATAATTGAAATATCACAGGTTGTGAGTAAGTTCAATCAATTGTGAATCCAACCTTTGGTTGTTGATTAAATTGATTAACACTTGGATATTGGTTTTTGATACCGTCCAAGTTATTTCTTATATTCAATCGGGCTCACAAATTTCTATTTGTTTGATTGCAGATTGAATTGAGAAATTGAGATATAACTCTTTAATATATTTTTCTTAAGATTGAGTCTGACTGTCTAGTTGATTCTCTTGAAAGTATATTGGAGTTAGTCCATACAGATTGCTAAGCGAAATATTGGGTGTGGTTGTTAGACCCCCGCCTTTTCAGTTGGTATCAGAGCAGGCAAACACGTTTAAGACCTTATAAGTCTGTATTTGTAACAATTTGACTCTATGGATAGTAAAGTCTCTATAAACGCTTCACCAAGATTTAGCTCTTGTTTGAGGGCAAAAACTGGTTCTACTCTTTTTTGGTAAATTTGGGTGTGTTGATGAGAAACGAATTCAAACCCTAAACAAATGCACTGCACGGGAGTACTTTTAGATTCGAGAGATCAATCTGTAAGACTCTGGTCTAAACCAAGAAATGGTCGTTCCAGATTCAATTCGGTCACAAGGTGAAGGAGAAGGGTTGATCTTAGGGAGGGAAGCGAAGAAGGTGTTTGAGATCAGAATGTTGAATTATGAAGGTATGATTGTTTATGACTTGTGTATCATAAAATGGTTCTTGGCTACTTGTGTTGATAACACTTGTGTTCTTGAAATAGATTGAAAACCTATTTATACAAGTCATTGAGCGCATCCTGATCTCTTAGGAAGTGGAGGAAGTTAAGTAATGGAGAAGTGGGTTTGTGCAGAAGGTGGTGGTCATCATGTTTCCGTTACGAGGGAAGACCGATCACACGTTCACCCACTACTCTCATTAACTGTCTGTATTTCCTGACACTTTTCTCATAATGGGCGCGTTGCACGCCGCATGCTGTAAACCGCCAGACCAATACCCCAGTGAGTATCCCCCAGTTTGTGACATGTTTGATGTCTCGAGTGAATGAGTCAAGTCACATGACTTGCCGCTAAAATCAGCACATAGTGCTTTTAGGTTAAATAACAAATTATTTATAAAACGATATTTATAAAGCATTGCTTATAATCGATGTGTTAGAAGCATCGTTGTTTTTGAGCTCGATCGAATCAGTCACGGATTGAGCGTCTTAAAAGAAGCACGACCAACCCTCTTTGGGTGATCGTTTGAGGACCCTATGGGTGAGTTATCACCTGGTCGATCACTCTCTGTGGAGGAGGGGCAGTCGGTGACCACGATGCTACCTTGTTGGTTTTCTGAAAATAAATCTACACCATCCAACTAGGCTTGCAAAGTTGAATGGACGAGATGATTTGCGGTATTTTCATAATGTTGTTGACGCAACTTAGGGTTTAGGGATTGCGCGACCAACCCTTTTTGGTTGAGCGATTCGAAGCGTTGAGCGTTCGTTCGACCAGGTCGATCGCCCATGTACAAGGTGGGTTGCCAGTGAGCATGCTGGCATCTCCTGGGCCACCTAAAATTAGATTTAAGCCACTTAATTTGGCTGGCGAAGATGGATGGTCGTGATCGTTTTGCGGTAGTAACGTGTTGCCGCAAAGCAATTTTAGGGTTTTTAAAACAGCGTGTTCACGCTACTTTGGGCGAGCGGTTTAATGCTCTCTGGTCTTGCTGGGGACAGGTTGATCGACCAAGGGAGAGCTCAGGCCGACGGTGAACACATCGGTATCTCTTTGATTGCTCGAAATGCGATCCAAGCCGTCCAACTAGGCCGGCTAAGTTGGACGGACACGATCGATCTGCGACAGTTGTGTACTGCCGCAACCCAAATTAGGGTTTTGAACACAGCGTGTTTGCTCGAGTTTGGGCAAACGGTTGAGCCCCCTATAGGCTTTCCGCAGGCAAGTCGATTGACAAAGGGGGAAGTTGGGCCGCCAATGAATACGTTGGCACTTCCTTGATCGTTCGTATGAAGATCCAAGCCGTCCAACTAGGCTGGTAAAGTTGGACGACCATGATGTATTTAAGACCCTTTTTTGAAAGTCTTAGCTCGTTTGAGCTCGTTTTTTATATAACGCAAACACCCATGTTTGGGTCGGTGTTTGAAGCGCTTATGGATGAGCAAAATAGAACTCGATCGACTAGGGAATTAGTGGGCCCGTCGGTGGTCACTATGGTGATTGCCTAGTTCTGCTAGGAGTAGTCTAAGCTTGTTAGATCACGTGGCCAAATCGTGTGGCCGTGATTATTTTATGAGATTGATATGAACAGTCCATATTTTCCTTTAAGGAATAAATATGTGTTCGATCGCGCTAACTTTAATTAAAAAAGTGTGTGAACGCGTTGATCTCTTTGTCATAGAGCAATGTAGCATGAGTATTTTTGTGAGATCCCAATACTGGCACTTCCGGAGATTCATGCTACTCTGCTGAGAGTGAGCATTGATCGTCATATCATGTCAATATTGAGAGTTAGGCTGGGAACATAGCATATGCAAATACTAGGCAAGTCATGCATTAGTTAATAATGCCGGTAGAAAATAGAATTCACAGAATATTTGGGATTGCTTCTATGCGCACCATTCTGAGTGAATTTCATATTTATACTGAGTTGCTCAATATATATATATATATATATATATATATATATATATATATATATATATATATAAGCAAAAAGGTTTGAACACTCATTACTTTCAATTGGCTTTTATTCCTTTGCAGGATTACAGCGCTAACTATAGGGTTTTACGACTTTGACCCTGAACTAAAAACCACCATTAACGACTCTGATTTTAGAGAAAGTTATGAAGAGCTGGTTATTCTCCATAAGAAGTTGGATGAACAAATCCGGATCAATTCTGATCTCATTGCAGAAATTGCAGAGTATAAGGATTTGAAGTCTGTCAAAGTACCTTCAATGGATTTGAATAACTCCTCTAATTCTTCTTTGAAGGATTGTCGCAAGTCAGGAGATAAGCGAGGTTTGGGTTTTGTAAAACATGATAGGACTCAGAACCACTCAGATAAGATTAAAGATGTTGGTCCATGTATGTTCTGTGATTCTCACAATCATTTTCAACATACATGTACATTCTTCAAGAAAATTTTAAAGGTTGCTATTAATCTTCATAAAAAAGCTGAACAACTGTTTAATTCTCTAAAAAGATGTACATATCTAACAAGAATTCCCAAAAGGGATAGTAGTGTTAGTATGGGAGCTTTTGCTCTAAAATCAATATCACCCTTTCAATGGTTTCTTGATAGTGGATGTAGCCGACATATGACTGGAGATCTTTCGTGGTTTGTGAACTCAAGCGACTTTGAAGGAGGTCCGGTAAGATTCCGGTAAGACGGGAGTTGTTGCTATATAAGCAAGAAGGGGACGATCAAACTTCCCGGTGTTCCTGAAATCCATGATGTAGTATATGTTAAAGGTATGACTGCAAATCTTCTTTCTGTTAGTCAAATTTGTGACAAAGGACATAAAGTTGTCTTCAATGCGAATGAATGTGACATTGTAGACAAATCTGGAAAAGTAATTTTTCAAGGAACTCGTGGCAAAAATAACTGTTATCTTATTGATACTCAGTTTAGTAATTGTTGCAATTTGACTAAGGTGGAATCTACACATCTTTGGCATGAGCATTTTGGTCACATCAATTATCGCCTTCTAACTAAGATCATTAACAAAGAACTTGTTAGAGGAGTTCCCAAAATCAATGCAAAGATTGATGGTGTATGTGGTGCCTGTCAAAAGGGTAAACAAACAAAGTTCCACATAAATCATCTCGAGACATTCTCACTAAAGCTCCACTTGATTTAATTCATATGGATCTCTTCGGTCATATTCAACAAACTACGGTTGCTGGGAAGAAGTATGCTTTAGTTATGGTAGATGATTACACCAGATTCACTTGGGTGGCATTTTTAGCTCATAAGAATGAAATCCTCGGTGAATTCAAGATTATTGTTAATAGAATCCAGAATGAACAAGGTCGCGGGCTAAAGAAAATTAGAAGCGACCGTGGAACTGAATTCAAGGACACTAAGGTGTTTGAATTTTATGACAAATTGGGGATTATTCAACAATACTCACCACCCATTACTCCCCAAGCTAATGGAGTTGCAGAAAGGAAGAATAGGAACATTCAGGAAATGGCCAGGGTAATGCTCCACAACAAAAACCTACCGTTAAGTTTTTGGGGAGAAGATGTGTTCACATCATGTTATTTGATAAACCGTGTTTACTTACGGTCTAAAACCCTAAACACACTTTATGAGTTATGGTATGGTAGGAAGCCCAACTTACATTATCTTAGAGTGTTTGGAAGTAAGTGTTATATTCTGAAAGATCGAGAACAGGGAGGGAAATTTGATTCTAAAAGCGATGAAGGCATCTTTTTTGGCTATGCATCTGATAGTCGTGGTTTTCGAGTATTCAATCTCAGAACCCAAGTTATGATGGAATCTGCAAATGTTATCATTGATTATCTGAGCAATTTTCGTCATGATAGTCCTCCTTCTGAATTTCCTCCAACCGAGACAATTGAGAATGTCAAGGAAATCCCAGAATCAGTTGAAGTTGTTCCAACAGTCGTTGATCCTGATATTTCCAGTGACGAGGAGAAAAGCACTAATCAGGCTATTCCTGTTGAACAATAACGTGTTCCTCCAAGACACCTCTGGGTTCAAAGGAATCATGATACTAACAATACTATTGGAGGAAAATATTATACGGCTAAGACAAGAGGGAAACTTCAAAATATTTGTAATTTTGGTTGTTATCTTTCACAGGTAGAACCTAGAAATAGTGATGAAGCTCTTAGTGATCCCTTTTGGGTGAATGCAATGCATGAAGAGTTAAATCAATTTCAAAGACAAGATGTATGGGAGCTCGTACCTTGTCCCTCCAATATCAATATTGTTGGTACCAAATGGATATTCAAGAACAAGTCCAATATCAATATTCCATTCGGTTACTATTAGATCATGCTTGTTTTCTTAAGGTTAAGCTATTTCAAATGGACATAAAATTCGCGTTCCTAAACGGAAATTTAAAGGAAAAGGTTTATGTTGCTCAACCAAAGGGATTTGAAAATCATGACTTCCCAGATCATGTCCTTAAACTCAAAAAGCATTATATGGGTTGAAACAAGCACCTCGTGCCTGGTTCGAAAAACTAACTACTTCCCTTCTCAGGAAAGGTTTTTCGAGAGGTGGAGCTGATAAAACCTTGTTTACCAAGTAGAGTGGGAAAGATGTTGTCATTTCTCAGGTTTATGTAGATGATATTATCTATGGATCGACTTATGAGGAACTTGCAAAAGATTTTCAAGTCTCTCTTGGAAAGGAATTTGAAATGAGCAATGTTGGTGAATTAAATTTTTTTTTAGGATTATAGACTCAACAACATAAGGATGGAATCTATTTATCTCAAGAAAAATATGCTAAGGATCTTGTGACAAGGTTCGGCCTTGATAAGTCAACTTCAAAACTGACACCTATGCCCACTAATGGTAAACTACATCGAGATGAGAAAGGAGTAAATGTGGATCAAAAGCTTTATCGATCTATCATTGGAAGCCTCTTATATCTTACAACTAATAGACCTGATATTGCTTTTCATGTTGGTTGTTGTGCTAGATTTCAGGCTAATCCAAAGGAATCTCATCTTGCACCTGCGAAGAGGATTATGCGACATATCCAACATACTAGCGGGTATGGTCTATTATATAATTTTGATACTAACACTGATCTTACTGCCTATTCAGATGCTGATAGGGAAGGATGTGTAGAAGACAAAAAGAGTACTTCGGGGGGATTTTACTATGTTGGGTTGAATCTTGTGGCATGGCATAGCAAGAAACAAAACTCACAATCCCTGTCTACATGCGAAGCAGAATACATTGATGCAGGTTCATGTTGTACTCAACTTCTATGGATTAAACAAATGCTTGTTGATTATGGAATTGACACCGATGAATGAAGATCTTTTGTGATAACTCAAGTGCGATTCGCATCACTGAGAATCCTTTTGAGCACTCACGAACTAAGCACATCGACATAAGGTGTTATTTTATTAAATATCTCTATGAAAATGGTATCATCAATATGGAATTTGTGCCTCCCGAACAACAATTGACTGATATTCGCACCAAACCTTTAGATACTGATACATTTCAACACTTACGACAGTCTATTGGTGTTGTTTTGGTTCACTAGTTTTCTAGCCTTTTGCCCCTGGACTCATTCATATCTTTTGGGCAATCAAGACTTAGAACTTCAGTGTAGTGTTGTTTTAATTTCGCATTTGTTTCAACGTAGATAACAGTTCTGTTAAGTATCAAAGTATTCTTTTAAATCCTTCTTTTCTTGTGAAAGTAAGGTCGCTCTTGTTGTTCTTTCGAGAAAGACATTTTATGGGGGAGAGTTCTTATTTGAACTTGTGCTTAATTGCCAAATCTTTGTGGGGAGTGTGGATGTGAAATATTGTAGGAGTTTTCTTGTGTCTTTATAAACTCCTTGATGAATACACTAGTTTCGGCTATGTGACACCATCAAAACAAAGTTGACATGTTCTCTTTTGGTCATAAAGTATCTCTATGGAAATTTCATTAGGATCCCACTAGTTTTCGTACCTTTGCCAATTTATATTGACAAAAAGGGGGAGAATTATTATGTAGTTCACGCTACAAATACATATAGTTTACGGATCATTATGTAAGGGGGAGTGGTTTTCATGTGAGGTGAAGTATTGACTAAGGGAGAGTGATACATATCACCATAGTATTGTTGTCAAAGTTGTGATACAATTGTACTTTGATGCTGTGTAATAATAATATGACATTGTATATCAATGATTGAGAGCAACTGTTTTCTCATTGTTATAGCTACGGATCTTCAACAACTATGATGCTAAGTTGAACAGAGTACTTGGAAGTGACGAAGATTTCGAGTAATGTTGAAGAACCAAGGAAATCAAGCATTTGGATTGAGAGCTACAAAGTTTATTTATTTTGTAATCCATATGTATTGATAGTTTTGTCACTAAAATTGACAAAGGGGGAGATTGTTAGAGAACTGCTCGGTCGAACTCGCAAGCGTTGCTAACTCAAGCTTGTTTTTCAAGTTTAGTTGCCAAAACTATAAGTCTTGATTTCTAGTCTACTTATAGCTAAGTCTCGGATTAGGATAGAAAGTGTAGTTGAGCATTAGAGTGCGTTCATTAATTGAAGACGAAGAACTACTAAGGGGATCTTATGGAACTTCATCAAGAAAAGATATGTGGAGACTTGAACTCATCTATCACTCAAAAGTATATCTACTCTATCTCCTATTTGAGACAAAAGTTGTATAGCTATATAGACTTCAATTATGCACATTTGATATTTCGCGAAATATGTGTTGGTAAGCTTTCGCTTTAACCAAGTTCATCTTATATTCTTGACGAAAGTCAAAAGATGATCATGTGAAAATCGCCTTGTAACATCTTACATGATTTGTATGAGACAGTCATTTGATGTAGACTCAGAATGTTTCGTATTGATCATTCGATCACTCGAAAATTGTTGTGAAGCTAATAGTTTGTGTGAGATAGCTATTGTCGTCAACGTTTCAATGGTTGAAATGAGAGTTTATAACAATTGGATATAAGTATAGTATGCGTACTTACATATACGTGATCTGAGTCCAGGAACCATAGTATGCATACCCGTATGCGTACTGGTTGGTTAAATGAAAGTCTGGGAACCTTGTACGAATACCAGTATGCATACTGGCGTGAGGTTCAGGTCCGGGAATTTATGTTGAGTTTGTTGGTATGCGTACCCGTTCGCATACTGGTGAACCTAAACTTAGTCCGACTACTTAGGTGTGCGTACCCGTATGCATACCCGAGTAAGTTGAGTTCTAAAATCGGTTTGTTCATGAACTAATACATTTATATAATAAGGAATGCAATCTTTTGAAAACCGTGGCTATAATTTCCATGACTTGATTCGAGTAAATAAAAATTGATTTTGCTTCAATTGTGTCTTGTATACTTCTATGAGAATGTAAACAATTGAACAACTCTATAACTAGTTTCATTTGAGTCATTTGAACTAGTTATGGTTAAGATGCATATGGTTGATATGAAAGTGTTCATATGGCTAACTTCGGTTAATTATTGTTCATATCTTAATGAAGTAACTTTTCATTTGGGTGTAACAAGCTAAGTTCGATCTAACAGTTGAAAGATATTGGGTTGAGTCTAATCAGGTTTTCATCTAACGGTGAATATTGAATGCTTTGTTACCAAGGTAACATTGATTGCAAACCCTGATTTGAAGACTATATAAAGGAGAACTCTAGCAACTGGGAAACCTAATCCCCACACCTCATGTGTGATACTAGTTGCGACTAGAGTCGATTCTTCTTTAACCTTAGGTTTTTCCAAAACCCTGTAGGTTAACGACTTGAAGACTTCATTGGGATTGTGAAGCCAGACCCAACTATTTTCTCTGTAGTTGCGTGTTCTGATCTTGTTGTTTTTTATCGTGATTGAGTACTATGTTTTGTAAGATTTTCTCGAGATTTAATCTCCGATAGGAAAGATAAAAAGTAGTCACAAACCTCTTCGTCTCGTCGTTTGTGATTCCACAATATCTTGTTTCGCTACCATACGATTGAGATTATTGTGAGCTGATTGATATTTCTAGGCCGTTCTTCGAGAATATAAGCCTGGTATATCAATTGGTTCTTGTTCACCTTGATTTATCAAAATACAGAACAAAACTCATAGGTTTATCTATGGGAGACAGATTTATCTATTCAATAGATTTTTCTGTGTGAGACAGATTGGTTTATCAAGTCTTTGACTTTGGGTCGTAGCAACTCTTAGTTGTGAGTGAGATCAGTTAAGGGAATCAAGTGCGCAGAATCCGGCGTGGTTCTAGAGGCGGAAGGAACGCGATTGTACGTTGATCAATGTGAGATTAGTTAAGGCTCAATTACATTCCAGTCCGAAGTTAACTTGGAGTAGGCTAGTGTCTGTAGCGGCTTAATACAGTGTGGTGTTCAAATCTAGACTAGGTCCCGGGGTTTTTCTGCATTTGTGGTTTCCTCGTTAACAAAACTTCTGGTGTTTGGGTTATTTCTTTTCCGCGTTATATTTGTTTATATAATTGAAATATCACAGGTTGTGCATAAGTTCAATCAATTGTGAATCCAACCTTTGGTTGTTGATTAAATTGATTGACACTTGGATATTGGTTTTTGATACCGTCCAAGTTATTTCTTATATTCAATCGGGGTCGCAAATTTATATTTGTTTGATTTCAGACTGAATTGTGAAATTGAGATATAACTCTTTCATATATTTTCTTAAGATCGAGTCTGACTGTGTAGTTGATTCTCTTGAAAGTATATTAGAGTTAGTCCATAAAGATTGCTAAGCGAAATATTGGGTGTGGTTGTTAGACCCCCGTTTTTTCAATAACAACAAGGTTTCAATATAATGCCAAACTTACCTTTTAGACCACCAAATGCATGTTCTATGTCCTTCCTTTTGGCTTCTTGATATTGATTGAAAAGAGATTCTCTATTTTTTATGGCGGGTTTGTATGTCTGCACAATGCAACCATATATAGGATATACTCCATCTCCTAGGTAGTACCCCTTGTCGTACTTTTTGCCATTGATTTGATAAATACAAGGAGGTGCTACACCATTAAGTTGTCTATCAAACAAACCCAAAGCATGCAAGCATTAAGGCCATTGTTCTGCCCACCCAACCTAAAATAGGAATACCAGATCCATATATCATATGAAGCTACCGCCTGCAAAACAACCGAGGGATATGACTTATAGCCGCAGTGGGATCATGCTTGATCCATTGGACATGATTTACATGCCTAGTGAAAACAATCGACACTACCAAGCATCCCAGGAAATCCTCGAGTTTCATATTCTGCAAAAATCATTTTTGTATCTTGAGCGGTAGGCTGACGCATGTATCGACCATTAAATAATTGCATCCATAAACTTCTTAGCATAAAAGTAGATAGTGGTTGCTCCCATTTGGGTGTAATCATCCAAGGAATCGGGTGCAATACCTTTGGCAATGTGTTTCATGACGACAACCATTTTCGTATATGGAGAATGACCATGAATACCGCAAGCATCAGTTTTTTGGAGAAATCATGGTCATAATCACAAACTTGCTCTAATATTCTCATAAAAAGTGGGAAGAGGCAAAGCAAACCGAATTTTGAACTTCTTTGGCCCATACATACAATTGAAGTTGAAGTATTGTTGCATCACACGAGCATCCACATCTACACGTTTTTTGTGCACCCCTGACAGATCTTGACTTCATTCGGGACGGGTTGGTGTATTCCTTGACTCCTTTGTGAATCCAAAAGCGTAGCCACTGCTAGAACATTCGTCTCAATATCATCTTCATCATCTGGAAGGCCGAAGAAAATTATTCTCAAAGCTCCCTGCATAATGTACCTAATACAACGAAAACAAAAAGCTTTTATAACACTCCATAAAAATAAAACACTCAAAACACGTCATACAAATATAACACTCCATTAAATAAAACAAACTTATAACACGCCATAATAAAATAACACTCCATAAAATAAATAGCACTTAAAACACGCCATAAAAATAAAACACTCCATAAAAAAGAAATAACACTCCATATGTTTCCATAAACACTACTAGTGGTTTCATAAACACTACAAGTACTTTCATTCAATCAAAAGAAATGACGACGTTGTTGGGTGTATTGAGTATCATAAACAATGTTAGTCTCGCTTTCATCCAACAACGCATCGGTAAATTCATTGCTTCGGCGACGTTGTTGTTGATCTTGTGATGTAGTAGCTCCATCTTCACGCCTAGGATGGTAATAATCTTCTGGATTGTTTGAAGGCCAATGTGCATATGTAACACCCAATGAAATATCTTACAGATTGTTTGGTTGTTGGGAAAAGATAGATGGTATTGAAGAAGAAGAAGATCTGCTAGATGAGGAACATGAAGTTGTAGCTCTTCCGTATGTCTCATTCCATACGACTTGACGAGCTCCAAGCTCGAATAGATATTGTCGTGCCATATACTTGTAGCAATCCTCCTACAAGTATAAAGTATAGAGATTTAGTTAAATATTCAAGAAACTTAAAATTATAATGCAAACAAATATAAATGTACTTACCAATGTTAAACCCATTTGGGAAAAGTCAAACGGTCAAGGTACTTCTGGAACTGGTATTTGTTGTTCTACGCCGGCTTCATTGGAAAATGGTAATCTGAAATCTATCTCCGGAAGTTATGACAGGGGCTCATTCTGTGTACCATAAGTATATATCAGCGACATCATGTTAGGAGGCGGATGATTAGGAAACAAATGGCGAGGAACAACTGTGCTACCCAATGTTATCTCATCGACATTCTGTGCATGGTATGACTCGGTGAGATAATGTCCAACACTCTTCTTCTTCCACCAACTGTTATATTGATCCTCAGTGACTGCATAATAGTCGATGCCAACATCTATATTCCCTCCGTCCATAACTGATTGCAAATTCGGAGGATTTGCTGGGACTACAATCTCACCTACTATCCGCCTCTGGAATCTCTCAGCCAAGTAACAACTAACTCTTATGTTTTTATCCAAGTCAAAAAATACAAATCTCCCCCTGGATAACTGTAGTGCATGCTCATAATGCTCTTCCCTAGAAAACTCACTATCTAACCATGGTTGCCAAATACATGATGCACTTGTTCTAGTGTCAATCTGTGTTCTCGCGCTTTTGACTGAGTGTTTCCTCGTATAGCTTTGGCCTCCTCTATGTTCTCTCTTCTTTAATATAATGCTAGTCTTCATGAAGAGAAAAATCTTTGGGAAAGCATCATAATGTCCTCCCGGTGTATGACAAAGCAAGGGTTGCATGTTGCGGAAGTAATAATAGTACTAATACTCAACTACCATAACCATGCCTTTTTTTGCTTCAAAAATAAATAAATAATAACCATGCCCGATATATCCTTACCGTTGGTTGACCATTCATTAAGAAATTTTTAGGTATTACCTAACGAAGCTATACCCCAATCATATTCCCCAAATCTATCTAAATTATTCAACAATAGAACCCAACGTTTATCTACCCTTCCACTAGAATCCGCAAGAAGAAAATGACCAAAACACCAAAGAAAGAATGCTTGTGTCAATGTCTCTGCACGTCCAATATTGTCCTGGTTTTCTCAACTTTTAATGTGTTTTTTCAAGATAGCCAGGGATATTGAATTTTTCTTAGAGTCCCATGCACCATCATTCTTTATATCCAAAAAATATAAATCATCCAGAGCATGATATGTTAGATCACTACCCAACAACGACATAACTACTGGTCGTTTACCAGGGTCACCAGTGGGATTTCCCGTTAACATGTACCAATCTAAAGGAAAGATGCCAATTTCAAACTCCTGAAAATGAAAGCTCTTCGTATTTTCCCACCATCTCTCAGCTATGGCTTCAACTAAGCCTCTATCCCCATTGGCGAAATCAAACTCAAAAACAGAAGAAAACCCACAATTCTCACAATATCGTTGCGCTACCAGATTATTGTGCACTACAATTTTATAAAATATTTCAACCTCTTTCAAACTACTTCTAAAGTTTACATTGCGAGGATCTTTCGTAACATCTTGACATACATGTTTATCAATATTCTTGGACGATACTCTATCCAAACGATTTAGCAATTCATCCATACTCATACCACAATCAATAACAAACATGAAAAAAATATCAATCACTAAATTTCATACAAATTTACCGGTACATTGATCGTTGTCGTATGCGTCAAAAATAATATTACTTTCTCACTACTTAAAATATATAATATAGCAAGGGCAAGAAAGGATCGTTCCCATAGAGAGGTCTTAGATTGTGAAGATGTTTCGGTTTCCTATATAAAACAATGAGGGGATTTCTGATTTTTATTTAGCTAAACTAATATAAAAAACAAAACAAGGAAATAAAGCAAGCAAATCAATATGTGAAAGTATTGGTCAAGTATTTCGTTTTCATTTTTTTTTAACAAGAGACCTAGCATAATGATGACCATGTCCCAAATTTTTTTTTTTTAAGACAAGAGAAAATAATATATTGATTCAAAGAACCATGTTACGTGAAATCCAACTAATCCATAACCAAAAGAAAATTAAGTACCCATGTCCATGGAGTTCATAACAAGAATAAAAAGAAGAGTTTCCATGTCTAAACCCTAGAAACAAAAGCAGAAGAAGAGATAATCCCTTGTTGTGGTGTTTTGAGATTCTTATATAGCCTCTCTCAGGTCAAGACATGAATAAACTTGGCCAGAATTCTCTAAACTGCCCGCAAGAACTTAGGCCCATAGCCCATTTAATATTTAGCTTGTCAGTTCCAGGGAACTGACAGCCTACTTCAAACCCATTCCCAGCCATGGCAATCATGCCTTGTACACATCCAACCACTGCAACAGTTCAGGTCCATACTGCATCTTCATAATTGCAGCGTCATTGCCTTATACTAAAATTTCCACTTATTTGCCTGAACCTCTCTTCTTTCCTGTGAAACGCCAACTGCCATTCACCAACTCCATTGCAGTTAACACAACTATCTTCCCATGGCAGTGACCACTAAAACCCATGTAAGCTTTCTCAGTTCCTGCAGCTTTCACTGTTGCCTGCATACTTGCAATACCAGCTGCAAATCATCATGCTATTCCCAACGATTCACATCCAAACAATCAAAATCCTCACTGTTGCTTCAAATTCCACCAGTTCCATTTTCTGCAGCACCTGCTTACAACAACCAACGAAAGCACCAGCTTCGACCATTTCGTAGTGTCAATACCTGCCCAGAAACTTACCCATTCACCTGCATCTTTAACAATACAATGCCACCTGCAGTTCCATTGCTCTGCCAAATTCTGCGAACTACAACCAATTCTGTAAACAACTGATCATCAACAAGTCACGACATCAACCTGGACTTCAGTTCAGCTGCACCAATATCATGCGGCTTCATTTCCTGCAAAGTTCCTAGCATGCATCTAAGCTCATTTTGTAGCTTCAAACCCATCTGGTCATATAGTCAGCTTCATTGCCTTCGGTCACCAGGACCACAACACAACACCATTCAATTCCATTCATCCTTTGTAGTTCACCAATTTTTATATGTATGCGGCAGCGTTAAGACCTGCAACCTTAGTAATCAACAACTCCTTTAACATCTAGTACTTCCCATATCTGCAACATTCACAATTACTTGTAGCAACATCTTCAGTGATTTCTCCCTGTTCTGCACCTGCAATTTCACTAGCACCAGTTGCACACTTTACAGCTCCATCCATTTAACTGCAATACTGCTTCTCCTCCAGCTTTAGGCATTGCACCTATTCACTGCAGCATCAACTGCAATTCAATAATTATCTCTTCAACTTGGCTTCAGTTCAACTCTCCAGCAGATACTGCCTTTACCAGCCTGCAATCTCTGAATCAAACCCCTCTCTAAAACTGTCACAGACAAACCAATTCAAACCCTTCTCTTCTCACCACTCTGCAACAACTCAATCCATTACTTGCAACTGCAAATGTGCATCTCAAGTTTTTTTTAACAAGAGACCTAGCATAATGATGACCATGTCCCAAGTTTGTTTTTTTTAGACAAGAGAAAATAATATATTGAATCAAAGAACCATGTTATGTGAAATCCAACTAATCCATAACCAAAAGAAAATTAAGTACTCATGCTCATGCTCATGGAGTTCATAACAAGAATAAAAAGAAGAGTTTCCATGTCTAAACCCTAGAAACAAAAGTAGAAGAACAGATAGTCCCTTGCTGTGGTGTTTTGAGATTCTTATATAGCCTCTCTCAAGTCAAGACATGAATAAACTTGGCCAGAATTCTCTAAACAGCCCGCAAGAACTTAGGCCCATAGCCAATTTAATATTTAGCTTGTCAGTTCCAGGGAACTGACAGCCTACTTCAAACCCATTCCCAGCCAATGGAAATCATGCCTTGTACACATCCAACCACTGCAACAGTTAAGGTCCATACTGCATCTTCATAATTGCAGCGTCATTGCCTCATACTAACATTTCCATTTATTTGCCTGAACCTCTCTTCTTTCCTGTGAAACGCCAACTGCCATTCACCAACTCCATTGCAGTTAACACAACTATCTTCCCATTGCAGTGACCACCAAAACCCATGTAAGCTTTCTCAGTTCCTGCAGCTTTCACTGTTGCCTGCATACTTGCAATACCAGCTGCAAATCATCTTGATATTCCTAACGATTCACACCCAAACAACCAAAATCCTCACAGTTGCTTCAAACTCCACCAGATCCATTTTCTGCAGCACCTGCTTACAATAACCAACGAAAGCACCAGCTTCGACCATTTTGCAGCGTCAATACCTGCCCAGAAACTCACCCATTCACCTGCATCTTTAACAATACAGCGCCACCTGCAGTTCCACTGCTCTGCCAAATTCTTCGAACTACAACCAATTCTGTAAACAACTAATCATCAACAAGTCACGACATCAACCTGGACTTCAGTTCAGCTGCACCAATATCCTGCGGCTTCATTTCCTGCAAAGTTCCTAGCATGCATCTAAGCTCATTTCGTAGCTTCAAACCCATCTGGTCATATAGTCAGCTTCATTGCCTTCAGTCACCAGGACCACAACACAACACAACACCATTCAATTCCATTAATCCTTTGAAGTTCACCAATTTTTCCATGTTTGCGGCAGCGTTAAGACCTGCAACCTTAGTAACCAAACAACTCCTTTAACATCTAGTACTTCTCATATCTGCAACACTTACAATTACTCGTAGCAACATCTTCAGTGATTTCTTCCTATTTTGCACCTGCAATTTCACTAGCACCAGTTGCACACTTTACAGCTCCACCCATTAAACTGCAATATTGCTTCTCCTCCAGCTTTAGGCATTGCACCTATTCACTGCAGCATCAACTGCAATTCAATAATTAGCTCTTCAACTTGGCTTCAGTTCAACTCTCCAGCAGATACTGCCTTTACCAGCCTGCAATCTCTGAATCAAACCCCTCTCTGAAACTGTCACAGACAAACCAATTCAAACCCTTCTCTTCTCACCACTCTGCAACAGCTCAATCCATTACTTGCAACTGCAAATCTGCATCTCAAGTCAATTATTTCATATCACCATCTCCTCCATCTTGTAATCATTCTCACTGGCAAACACCACACAGACAACACCCTTGACACAACACCACCATCAGCTCAGTAAACTTGAAGCTGGTTCGCACCCATTACTCCATTTCTGATTCCATATGTAACCCTTCAATTTCTCATTGAGTTCCTCCATTCCAGCTGCACCCATCACCTGCAATTTCTCATGTATCTTCTAATTCAACCCATCTCACTGTGAACTCCAAATCAACCCCCTAGCCTTTAGATTCACATCAAAACCCTCATTTTCTTCGTTTCAGGATTCAATTAAACCTTATTTCCATCATTCCTAGCAACCCCAAATCACAATTACCACCACAATTCATCGCCAATATTCACTTGTTTCCTTCCATCACAGCTCAAGAACTTCATCTGTATCTTCACCAGTTTCAACCCATGAAACTCAAAATCTTCCATCCATTCACAATATCACTGGAATATCATTTCCAAAACCTATTCTTCCACCGAATTCATCTAATTCTCTCTGTGAATCTCAACCATATTGGTGCAGCCTTCTTATGAGAAACGATTAAGAGAGTTTTCTCTGAAATCTAGAGTTAGTTTAGGAATGACTTTGGATTAAAACACCCCAGCTCTGGGGAACCCTAGGATGACTTTAGGCACCCTTATCTTGGATAGAGGGCCACCTACTTCATATATGGCTTGTCGATTCCGAATAACCGACAACCTAACTTTCTGTTCAACCCAACTGTCAGTTATGGAAAACTGACAGTTCATTCTTCATCTCCTTCTCGCGCCCCTCGTTCCGGTCCAAGTATAGCTCGCATGACCTCTTTGCCTTTTACGCTCCAAATGGACTTTTTCTCCTTCTTTTGCTCATAATGACTCCAAAGTACCTAAATACTCAAAAGCAAACATAAGATACATAATTTACAAGAAAACCTAGCAAAGAAAGCATAAATAATAGATAATATCAAGGTGTTTTAGACACCTATCAGATTCCCCTACTCTTAGACTTTGCTAGTCCTCGAGCAAATTAAATTAAATTTATTCTAAAACATACAACTCCGTTTCGTCGAGGCTAGGGTCACACTTAGCATGTATAACAAGCCTTTAAACCCCTAGACGTCCATAGTAGACGAGTTTTAGTCTCGTGAGGGTTTACTAGAGATATACCCACAAAACCTACTTTTTCAACTTACAAGTTCTCCGAAAAGATAGCATCCAACATGCTAAGAAGACATAGAGATTCCGCACACTAGTCATAAGAAGTTAGACACATATATGAACACAATCTCATCCTTAAAAGTTGAGAGAGAAATAACCATCCTTTATCGAAAGAATCCAGGTTCGAGAGTGATCGAAAGTCTCGACTCTGCCTCACCAGAAAGGGTTTTATGAAGTTTCTCTCAATAATAAATAACTTTTTATGGGACACACATGTGTCCAGGTGGGAATGAATAGAGAATCCTGTGACAAGTTGAATAGAAGGAAGGCAAAACCCTCCGAATTGTTTTGAAAACCCACATCTTTTATCATTTCGAAAAGCCTTTTTCTTTCTGACGACCTCTAAGAAAGGAAATCAACCACTTAACGAAGGTGAGAATATGCTTTCTTACCTCGTTATCCATTCAACGTGCAGTTAGCACCACTCTTACAGCATCCATATAAACGTCTTCGACAATCAATGATTAAATATTTTCTGTGTGGTTGTAGTAATGAGGTTCAAACTCTCGGACTTGTGAAGGATTATAGAAAATAAATATATATACAAATATTGACAAATTGGTAGAGAGGTACTGGGACTAATGATTCGGCCAATCTTCATAACATAAGGGTTAATGATTTATTCTCAACAATAATAGCTCAAAACATATATGGACTCTTATTTTGCCAAAGTCGATTCTCAAAACATTGCTTGTAAGTCCTAAGCATGATGTATCAAAACACCTAAGCCAAGTATACATCATCAAATTAAATAACAACCAATTAATTCAAATCATATTTCAATTTTAAATTAATGCAAAAGTCTTAAAAAGAATTAATGAAATTACCCCAAGTATGAAGTTTGGCCTCCTCCGTCGTCCCAGTGTTGGGTTTTAGCTCATCATAGTAAAAATGCTCTCAAAATAATTATTTATTGCTCAAAAAGTTGTTTACAAATGATAAAAATGAGTAAAACAATTGAACAGAAAAATCGCAACAGAAATAACTGTTGCAAAGGCGCTGTTCAGCTGTTACAAAAAGAACGATAAATGTTAACTGCTGTTGTACGAAGAACTACGACCCACGCGTGTACGTCTTAGACACTGTTGATAAACGACTGCTTCTGCGAGTCCGTTCTTCGTGTTCTTCATCTTCATCCATGGCAGCAGCAGCAGCAGAGAGAAATCATGGTTCTCGATCTGCAGCGTTCCTTCTCTCCTCCCAACTCTCGACCGTCTTATCTGAGTCTCGTAACCTCTTTATATAGCCAACAGGGGATGAAAATATCTCGTCATAACTCTGAATCCTCTCGGTTGAATGCAAGAATATTTTCTCTTTACTCTCACAGGAATCACCGAGATTTCCTTGTATATATTCTAAACATAGAATCCAACGTCGCAGTGAATATATTCTCAAATAACTTCCATATATCCGAACCAATCACCAGAGATATTCCCGGTCCCTGTTGTGAACAAATTCTCGAGAATATATCCCAGAATATTCATGTATACCCTGTTTAGCTCTTGATCGTCTTATCCAGACAATTTGGATCCATTCCAAGACCCTTTCCTCGCCTGATGAGGGCTAAGAAACAAGCCCAAGAGAAATCATAGCTTTAATCTCTTCATGGATAGCCCAAAATCTCGATTCTTAACTGTCAGACGTGAAACACTTCTTTCCCGCCAAATTTTTCATTCAAATTTTGGGAGGAAAATTGATCTCCCCCTAATCCAGTTCTGGTGTCCCTTTAGCAATTTGGGGCTGAAATAGTAATTTTTCTGGGTTCCTCCGGGATATTTCTGGGACGTTTCCGGTGAATTTCTGGGTGCCTCCGGTACATTTTTCCGGGGGTGTAAAACACTGCTTTTTGAGCCCATTTCACCGCAAGGGCTTATTTCTCTAAAAATACCTACAAAGACATAAAATCACACAATAAATATAAAATCGAGCACTAACAATGCATACAATTGAGACATATTAGACACAAAAATGTGTCTATCAAATACCCCCAACTATCTACGCAGAACCTTGGAAAGCACTAAAGAACCTCCTTGGTTGGCATACAATTATTGACTCTAAGAGGAAGAACCCTGATGCGAAATTCCAATTGCTGTACACGAGTTTGCACTCAAGCATACTAAAATTCATATAAGTGACAGAGCTCTACTAAGATAGTTTCACGATGGACATCATACTCGGAGTCAGACTAATCACATGAAAAGATTAAGAAGATGGAAAAAGAAAAATGTAGATGGTTGAAAAGTGAACGGTGTTTCCCATATCTGTCTGAAGGCCTCTGCCAAGGTGAACCTAACCTAAATGACTGAGATACCGGTCTGACTAATATTAACACACTGGCATATACAAGGGAACCAGTGGTCAATAACTTAAATCTAGATCAACAAACTGGTAAATACAAGGGAACCAGCAGTTGACTACACATAACAATAACCATTTATTTTTTTTTTAAAACTTAACGGCATGAATAGATCTTTTGGATCCAAGCGCATGCTTCTTGTCAGCAGATTACACGATAGTTCCGACGGGTCCTGCATTCCACGCTTGCTTAGGCGACGGAAACAGGGAGAACACACGCATATTGCTATCCAAGTGTTAATACTTATTCCGATTGGTCTAACTGGTCTGGTCTTTTTTTTTTTCTTTTTTTTTTTTTTTTTTTTTTTTGGAAAAGGTAACTCAGTCACTCTATTTCACCCTAGCGAAGGTAACAACTTGAATCGTGTGCCCCACCAAATCACTTGAAATAAAAGAAAACTAAAAATAGAAAGTGAAAAGGACTCGACGAGATATGGCGAAACTATCATGTTAATTCTAACACCTGAGCTCTGTGCTTTTATGAATAGACTCTATAGATGTTTCCATCTAGTCAGATTGGTTCCTCAGCTCCTAAAACAAAAATGTTTCCATCCACTTAGATTGGTTAGTGCTATCCTTAATAGGCGTAAATTTCTAGGCTCTGGAGTTTATTTATTATGCAACTAAAAAGTTTCTCCCATACCCCCAAACTTAAATCTAACATTGTCCTCAATGTTCTAAAGATGAAACTAAAAGCATGAACAAGGAGAAACTGTTACCACTTGAAGCAAAAGAGATAAGGAAGGATATTACCGTGTCGCAAGAATATTGGGTTACCTCCCAAGAAGTGCTAAATTTAAAGTCTTCAGCCAGACTTAGGAAAGGATTAGTCAACTCGAACCATAAAGTAACAGTCGAAATAACTGTGGGTCTTCAAAACGAAAAAGAGCTGACCAAAGGAAACTACAATAACCCAAGAAAGTGAACAAGAATAACATGCCCTTATCTAGTTTCCTGATTAAGATATTTATATCTAATTGTGGTTCAGGTTCAGGTTCTATGAAAGGGTCTAAATAAAATATTTTCCTCGGATGCATTTCCTCATAGGTTGGATCCAAATTATTAGGTCCTAGAGTCTGGAAAAACTCAAATAAGAACTTGGAATCACAAAGTAATAACCTAAATAATTGCGGATCCTCTAAGTCAATCAGATATGACTTACATAATTGACTACAGTGAGAGTGGTGGTCATTCTTAAGATAATGTGTCGACCCTAATATCCTAAAGTGATTAGGTTTAGTCTCAAAACTTAATAACCGACACATCTTAAAATCAAAAGTTCCCACAATTGGTTGAAAAGTTTTTGGTGGGAAAACAAAGTCAATCTTGGTATCATAGCCTGGGTTAACCACATCAACCAGAGGATGGGTTTCTAACAACTGAGCTTCTTTCTGGATATCATTAGGTTCGGGAAAACGTGTATGAAGATAATCTTGTAAGATGGTTGAGGCACAAATGTCAAGTCCTACAGGAGGGTACTTTCTAAGAGTTAAAGCACACGGAGAATGATAATCACCCCCAAACTTAGAGTTTTCTGTGTCTCTAGAAAGACTAGTCACAACTTCCCTAATTTCTAGGTCATCATATTCCTGGAAATGGTCAATAGATTCTTCTAAGTTGGGTTCATCCTCACTCATTTCTACGAGTTTATCATCTTCTAAGACTAGTGTCTCTAAATCGCTAGATTCTAAAACAGTATTCTCAGGGTAAACTCTTTCCTCTAAACCATCATCACAATCATATAAAGGATTATCAGAGAAAGGCTCATAAACTAAGGTTTTAATCATAGTTACCTCCTCCGATTCACTGATAGGCACATCAAATAATGGATTATCCAACATACTGCAGGCTAAAGGATCATGAACTACATCGTCTAAAACGGTGGTATCTCTAATCAAATCCACATCCTTTTGAATAGGTGAATAATCATAAAAATTATTTGGATTTGAACTAGAAATAATATAATCACTATACAACTCAATTGGATTACTAGACTCCTGATCACTATGCCTACATATTTCAGATTCTTCATTACTGCTACCCTCATCATCATAGTACGAAAATGATTGAACCTTATCTAAATAAGTAGTGTATTTTATTCTAACCTCGTCCTCTAAATTAGGCAAATATTCACTATTTACATCAAGGGTAAAATTGGAAGAACTATTTTGGAAATTTAGATTTTTTAGAGAAGTTCTATTCTGGGTCTCTAACAAAAGCTTTTGGGCCGACTCACACGAATTCCTGACGTAATCTAGGAAATCAGGTAAAGAAAGTTCACTCATTGCATTATTTTCGTCCATAACTAAGTTATTCATTTCAGCGAACTTACGTGTTGTCTCAGCTAACTTACGTGTCGACTCAAGTAAAGAGGAATTAGCAGAATTTTTCTCGTATGACTGATGGTTGTGAGGATAGTGATTGGGCTCACCATGGTATGAACCATAACCTTGAAGAGTTTGGCGTTCCCAACCACTATTCCCACCATGGTAATGAAACTGATGATGTCCATATTCAAATTCGGGTCGATATTCATTGTATTGGCTTCTATCATACCAGCTCGACATTCTTAATTGCAAGGGAATTCTACACAATCACAAACAAGGCCGACTCGACTCCACCAAAACAAACCTAAAGATTTCTAGCACACAAAAAGCATGATGGCTCCACTTAGATTGTTTCTAGACCAGCTTCTATCTTTCGAAAGGGAATTCGTTGCAGTTTGAGCAAACCCCTCTGGAATCAATCCGAGTCAAAGTAAGTTGAATTGAGGCGAGGGAAGCTCAGTGGAGCTTTGATACCCAAGGCCTCACCGCTATCACAAGGCGGCGCAGTCACGCATTCAACTCACAGAAACCATCATGAACTTTGGTGTGTGCTTAAAGAGCAACCAATATTTTTCGAACGAGTTTCCTATTAAGCTCGTTACCCTATCGGTCTCGTTCTATTCCAAATTTTAAAGCTTAGGTTCGCGTTCGGTTTCGTTTTCCTAAGGCGGGCAAGAAGAGAACGGTGATGAAATCCGAACCCTTATCTTGTTTAGGCCAGGCCTTGCCCTTTACTAGGAAAATAAAGACAGTCTGGTTCGTCCTCAAACAATTATCACCTTAAGGCAGACAGTAACCCGCTTGCAGGAGATTCGCGGGTGTTTCGATTGGTCTTACCTCCCGTACCAGACGGGCGATGAACCGTTGTCGTCGACTCGGGCCACGACTCCTATGCCGTGTGCGAACCCGAGGGGCCGAGACGATATAGTAATTGTCGTCCTTCCCTGCACACAGTTTATATAATAATTTATTTTTTTTAATAATAATACCCTTCCGTAGGGTTAAAAAAAAATAAAGTCCAATTGTTTAAAGTCCAAAGTCCAAAATAAATAAATAAATAAATAAAAATTACAGTTTTCCTCACACACTCTAAAAAAAATATTAAAAAATTAAAAATTAAATCCTAAAATTGTCCTTTTTTTTTCTTCTCTTTTCGCTTTTCGCTTTAAGCTTTTTCCTCTCCAAGTCCTTAGTGCTCCACTTCGAACCTGTAAATCAAAGACAAAAAGACAAAGTAAAAAGGAACAAACAAAAAAAAAATAATAAAAAAAAAAAATAAACCTAAAAATTCTACCTAAGCACAAATCCGCGTCGGTGGCGCCATTTTGATTAAATATTTTCTGTGTGGTTGTAGTAATGAGGTTCAAACTCTCGGACTTGTGAAGGATTATAGAAAATAAATATATATACAAATATTGACAAATTGGTAGAGAGGTACTGGGACTAATGATTCGGCCAATCTTCATAACATAAGGGTTAATGATTTATTCTCAACAATAATAGCTCAAAACATATATGGACTCTTATTTTGCCAAAGTCGATTCTCAAAACATTGCTTGTAAGTACTAAGCATGATGTATCAAAACACCTAAGCCAAGCATACATCATCAAATTAAATAACAACCAATTAATTCAAATCATATTTCAATTTTAAATTAATGCAAAAGTCTTAAAAAGAATTAATGAAATTACCCCAAGTATGAAGTTTGGCCTCCTCCGTCGTCCCAGTGTTGGGTTTTAGCTCATCATAGTAAAAATGCTCTCAAAATAATTATTTATTGCTCAAAAAGTTGTTTACAAATGATAAAAATGAGTAAAACAATTGAACAGAAAAATCGCAACAGAAATAACTGTTGCAAAGGCGCTGTTCAGCTGTTACAAAAAGAACGATAAATGTTAACTGCTGTTGTACGAAGAACTACGACCCACGCGTGTACGTCTTAGACACTGTTGATAAACGACTGCTTCTGCGAGTCCGTTCTTCGTGTTCTTCATCTTCATCCATGGCAGCAGCAGCAGCAGAGAGAAATCATGGTTCTCGATCTGCAGCGTTCCTTCTCTCCTCCCAACTCTCGACCCTCTTCTCTGAGTCTCGTAACCTCTTTATATAGCCAACAGGGGATGAAAATATCTCGTCATAACTCTGAATCCTCTCGGTTGAATGCAAGAATATTTTCTCTTTACTCTCACAGGAATCACCGAGATTTCCTTGTATATATTCTAAACATAGAATCCAACGTCGCAGTGAATATATTCTCAAATAACTTCCATATATCCGAACCAATCACCAGAGATATTCCCGGTCCCTGTTGTGAACAAATTCTCGAGAATATCTCCCAGAATATTCACGTATACCCTGTTTAGCTCTTGATCGTCTTATCCAGACAATTTGGATCCATTCCAAGACCCTTTCCTCGCCTGATGAGGGCTAAGAAACAAGCCCAAGAGAAATCATAGCTTTAATCTCTTCATGGATAGCCCAAAATCTCGATTCTTAACTGTCAGACGTGAAACACTTCTTTCCCGCCAAATTTTTCATTCAAATTTTGGGAGGAAAACTGATCTCCCCCTAATCCAGTTCTGGTGTCCCTTTAGCAATTTGGGGCTGAAATAGTAATTTTTCTGGGTTCCTCCGGGATATTTCTGGGACGTTTCCGGTGAATTTCTGGGTGCCTCCGGTACATTTTCCGGGGGTGTAAAACACTGCTTTTTGAGCCCATTTCGCCGCAAGGGCTTATTTCTCTAAAAATACCTACAAAGACATAAAATCACACAATAAATATAAAATCGAGCACTAACAATGCATACAATTGAGACATATTAGACACAAAATGTGTCTATCAATCAATCCTTGTCTTCATCTTCGTCTTCGGTCTTCAACTGTCGATGATAACTCTTGAACTTCGTAGAATCTTGACAATGTGATTCTTTCCTCTAATTCCTTGTTGCTTGAAACTTCATTATGAATATTTCTACTTCCATTGGCTTTATTGAAAGAATACAAAACTAAAAACGAACTAAACAAACCAAAATATGATACAATGAATTTTTTTGTCTTTTTTTTTTTTTTTGTTTTTCTTTTTCTTGTTCTTGTTCTTCTTCTTCTTCTTCTCTTTTTTCTTTTTTTTTAATGAGATAAGAAAAATAAAACAAATACAAAATGAAAACAAAATAATAAAACTAGTAATGAACCTAACAAGGATTGATTGCCGAAGACGTTTCTATGGATGATGTGAGAGTGGTGCTAACTGCACGTTGAACGGATAACGAGGTAAGTAAGCATATTCTCACCTTCGTTAAGTGGTTGATTTCCTTTCTTAGAGATCGTCAGAAAGAAGAAGGCTTTTCAAAATGATAAAAGATGTGGGTTTTCAAAAAAATTCGAAGGGTTTTGTCTTCCTACTATTCAACGTGTCACAAGATTCTCTCTTCATTCCCACTTGGACACATGTGTGACCCATAAAAAGATGTTTATTATTGAGAGCAACTTCATAAAACCCTTTCTGGTGAGGCAGAGTCGAGACTTTCGATCACTCTCGAACCTGGATTCTTTCGATAAGGGATGGTTATTTCTCTCTCAGTTTTTAAGGATGAGATTGTGTTCATATATGTGTTTAACTTCTTATGACTAGTGTGCAGAATTTCTATGTCTTCTTAGCACGTTGGATGCTATCTTTTCGGAGAACTTGTAAGTTGGAAAAGTAGGTTTTGTGGGTATATCTCTAGTAAACCCTCACGAGACTAAAACTCGTCCACTAGGGACGCCTAGGGGTTTAAAGGCTTGTTATACATGCTAAGTGTGACCGTGGCCTCGACGAAACGGAGTTGTATGTTTTAGAATAAATTTAATTTAATTTGCTCGAGGACTAGCAAAGTCTAAGTGTGGGGAATCTGATAGGTGTCTAAAACACCTTGATATTATCTATTGTTTATGCTTTCTTTGCTAGGTTTTCTTGTAAATTTTGTATCTTATGTTTGATTTTGAGTATTTAGGTACTTTAGAGTCATTATGAGCAAAAGAAGGAGAAAACGTCCATTTGGAGCGTAAAAGGCAAAGAGGTCATGCAAGCTATACTTGGAGCGAGCTGAGGCGCGCGAGAAGGAGATGAAGAATGAACTGTCAGTTTTATAATTGAAAGTTGAGTTGAACAAAAAGTTAGGTTGTCGGTTATTCGGAACCGACAAGCCATATATGAAGTAGGTGGCCCTCTATCCAAGATATGGGTGCCTAAAGTCATCCTGGGTTCCCCAGAGCTGCGGTGTTTTAATCCAAAATCATTCATACACCAACCCTAGATTTCAGAGAAAACTCTCTTAATCATTTTTCATAATAAGGCTGCACCATTATGGTTGAGATTCACAGAGACGAATTAGATGAATTCAGTGGAAGAATGGGTTTTGGAAATGATATTCGGGTGATACTGTGAATGGATGGAAGATGTTGAGTTTCATGGGTTGAAACTGGTGAAGATGCAGATGAAGTTCTTGAGCTGTGATGGAAGGAAACAAGTGAATACTGACGATGAATTGTGGTGGTAATTGTGATCTGGGGTTGCTAGGAATGATGGAAATAAGGTTTAATTGAATCTTGAAACGAAGAAAAAGAGGGTTTTGATGTGAATCTGAAGGTTAGGGGTTTGGTTTGGAGTTCACAGTGAGATGGGTTGAATTACAAGATGTAGGAGCAATTGCAGGTGATGGGTGATAAGCACGAAAGTGCTACATTTTATACCCATATTTATATTAGGTATGACTCAATATTTTGACTAATGACACTATTTTAGTGCTTTTGCAGAAAGTACAAGTGAATTCGATCATCCAGCGAATAAACATCAAAATGTGAGACTTAATGGTGAAGCGAGTCGATGTCAGCACACTAATGCCACCTAAGATTGGTCAAGAGTGACTTTATTATTGTTAGCATAATAATGGAAGAATATCACCTCCATGACCACGTGCAAATGAAGAAAAGGAAAGATTAATATATCTTGTCCTTCCATAAGTTCTCTTGCTATATTTATATAAAGAATCTGAAGGAATATTTGAAGCCAACTGACGTCATTTTGCAAATACAGTTAAGGTGGGACCCAGCACATGCAAGAAAATATCATGCTTTCTAAATGAAATTCATATATTATGGAAAGTGGAGATTCGGTGATACTTTACAATGTCTCGTCATATTATGACACGCGGCACAACATCATTGGGTGAATTTATATTTTCATGACATGTGGCAGACTTCTATTGGGAGGTGATGTGGCGACGAAGAAGAAAAACGTGAATTCATTTGTGAGCTATATTTATGTGTTGTTTCAAAATATACTAGGGGGCGCCCGGCCACAGAACTGGAAGAGAAACAGGAGAGGGATTTTGGAGTTTTGTTTTCGATTCTTCATTTATCTTTAGCTAAAGTTTGATTTTAATATGTTTACGGTTTTTGAGAAAGCCATGGCTAGCTAGAGTTATGTTAGGGTTTGGGTAGAAACCAATTTAATTATGTAAACTCTACATTTATATGCTCAATAATGATTTAAATGACTAGTAGTTTTTCTTCATATAGCTTGGTATTTTATTGTTCATGTGATTTTCTTGATTATTTATGCTTTTGAATTGATATTTCGTGCTTCGGTTAAATCCCTAGACGTGGTATGCAAGGATAGATAGGTAATGCTTTAGAATCACTACTCATGAAGCGAAGAAAACTAGAGCGGAGAAACAATATTTGTAAATGCATATAATAGATTTTTAAAGATTAGTATAGTTTGCATAATTAATTGGTGGAAACCGAAAATCCTAACAACCTTCTATCATTCTGTTTTTTCGTTAAAACTATTTATTGTTTCATTTTGTTTCAAATTTCTGAAAACTCATTAAACATTATCTATTTGATTATTTGGTCTTGGCATTAGTTAGAAGTAGTATTTTCACACTCCTCGTGGGAATGAACTGTACTTGCCATTGTTCTACTAGTGAGACACTGTGCACTTGCAGTATTTTATTGTAGGTTTCCGAACCTACCAAGTTTTTTGCGCCGCTGCTGGGGAGTGGTAGCAAAATACTCGCTAGTTGATATCATTGTATATAGCTTATTTTTAATTTTTGTAAATAATTTATTTTTATTGTTCTTTTAGTTCTTTTTACGCAGTTTGTTTCATTTTTTTTAGGTACTTTAGTCTGAAGTGCGGGCGAAAAGAAAGTATGCATTCGCAAGATATTTGCAAGAGCCACTTGGGAGATCCATTAGAGGTTTGCTTAGCTCATTTTGGGTATGATTTTGATGACGATAGTGTTATTTGTGGATTCAATGCCTTGTTAGACTCCACACCGCTGTTAGACACTAATAAATGGAAATCCAAACTAGAACCTCTAGTTTTGTTCTTGTCTCGACTAGTTCCATCAGTCGAGAAAGTTTCGACCATGACCTTTAAGCCATTAAGTTCATAATTTTTTTGTCTTGATGATATTGATAATGAAACCGTTTTAGATGATAACGGGTTTATGAGTCATGATATTATTGCTCCATTTGAGCCAACATATGTTCGTATGCCCTATTTTGCTCAACTGGAACCAATATCAGCCATAAAAGTTATTTCCGCTGATTTAGAACCTGATTTAGGGCGTGCACCTCAACTAGAAGCTATTGAAAAATTTATACCTCTTTGTGTGAATGATTTACATATCCTGACAATGCATGGATTAATTACTAAGGATTGTTATTTATGGGGAATGGATTCATATATATCTTTGGATGATTACAGTTTTTGCAGGTGCATATTTTCAGCTGACCGGATTGGTTGGGTTGATCCCCAACTTTTCAGACTCTATAATATGGTTGGCAGCTTACTTTGGGATATCAACCTCATTTTGTTTGAGATTATGTGCTATTGAAAGCAGGGAAACAATACGTTTCGTTTTGTGGGAGTCAACCCATCAGATCTGTTCCTTTTCTCTATCTTTTATTTTTATTTGTTTATTTTTTTTTGCAATTTATAATTTCCCACCTTGATTTCTACGTTGGATGACTCAATTACATTGAGGACAATGTAATATTTAAGTGTGGGGGAGTGGCACTTTGGTTAGGATTTAAAAAATAAATAAAAAATTATGACCAGTTGTGTAGCGGGTCTAAAAAAAATGATCAACTGTGTAGCGGTTCTTAAAAAAAAATATTATTATCGTTATGGTTTTTAGGGTCATGACCAGCTGTGTAGCGGGTCTTTTGTATGGTATTTTCTATGACCAGCTGTGTAGCGGGTCTCTCTCTCTCTTTATCTTATTATTTAACCAGCTGTGTAGCGGGTCTAAAAAAAACAAGAAAAAAAATGATATGACCAGCTGTGTAGCGGGTCTCTATATTCATTTGACCAGCTGTGTAGCGGGTCAATTCTTTGTTTTGATCGAGGACTAGCAAAATATAAGTGTGGGGGTGTTGATAAGCACGAAAGTGCTACATTTTATACCCATATTTATATTAGCTATGACTCAATATTTTGACTAATGACACTATTTTAGTGCTTTTGCAGAAAGTACAAGTGAATTCGATCATCCAGCGAATAAACATCAAAATGTGAGACTTAATGGTGAAGCGAGTCGATGTCAGCACACTAATGCCACCTAAGATTGGTCAAGAGTGACTTTATTATTGTTAGCATAATAATGGAAGAATATCACCTCCATGACCACGTGCAAATGAAGAAAAGGAAAGATTAATATATCTTGTCCTTACATAAGTTCTCTTGCTATATTTATATAAAGAATCTGAAGGAATATTTGAAGCCAACTGACGTCATTTTGCAAATACAGTTAAGGTGGGACCCAGCACATGCAAGAAAATATCATGCTTTCTAAATGAAATTCATATATTATGGAAAGTGGAGATTCGGTGATACTTTACAATGTCTCGTCATATTATGACACGCGGCACAACATCATTGGGTGAATTTATATTTTCATGACATGTGGCAGACTTCTATTGGGAGGTGATGTGGCGACGAAGAAGAAAAACGTGAATTCATTTGTGAGCTATATTTATGTGTTGTTTCAAAATATACTAGGGGGCGCCCGGCCACAGAACTGGAAGAGAAACAGGAGAGGGATTTTGGAGTTTTGTTTTCGATTCTTCATTTATCTTTAGCTAAAGTTTGATTTTAATATGTTTACGGTTTTTGAGAAAGCCATGGCTAGCTAGAGTTATGTTAGGGTTTGGGTAGAAACCAATTTAATTATGTAAACTCTACATTTATATGCTCAATAATGATTTAAATGACTAGTAGTTTTTCTTCATATAGCTTGGTATTTTATTGTTCATGTGATTTTCTTGATTATTTATGCTTTTGAATTGATATTTCGTGCTTCGGTTAAATCCATAGACGTGGTATGCAAGGATAGATAGGTAATGCTTTAGAATCACTACTCATGAAGCGAAGAAAACTAGAGCGGAGAAACAATATTTGTAAATGCATATAATAGATTTTTAAAGATTAGTATAGTTTGCATAATTAATTGGTGGAAACCGAAAATCCTAACAACCTTCTATCATTCTGTTTTTTCGTTAAAACTATTTATTGTTTCATTTTGTTTCAAATTTCTGAAAACTCATTAAACATTATCTATTTGATTATTTGGTCTTGGTATTAGTTAGAAGTAGTATTTTCACACTCCTCGTGGGAATGAACTGTACTTGCCATTGTTCTACTAGTGAGACACTGTGCACTTGCAGTATTTTATTGTAGGTTTCCGAACCTACCAATGGGTGCAGCTGGAATGGAGGAACTCAATGAGAAATTGAAGGGTTACATATGGAATCAGAAATGGAGTAATGGGTGCGAACCAGCTTCAAGTTTACTGAGCTGATGGTGGTGTTGTGTCAAGGGTGTTGTCTGTGTGATGTTTTCCAGTGAGAATGATTACAAGATGGAGGACCTGGTGATATGAAATAATTGATTTGAGATGCAGATTTGCAGTTGCAAGTAATGGATTGAGATGTTGCAGAGTGGTGAGAAGAGAAGGGTTTGAATTGGTTTGTCTGTGACAGTTTCAGAGAGGGGTTTGATTCAGAGATTGCAGGCTGGTAAAGGCAGTATCTGCTGGAGAGTTGAACTGAAGCCAAGTTGAAGATTTAATTGCTGAATTGTAGTTGATGTTGCAGTGAATATAAGTGCAATGCCTAAAGCTGGAGGAGAAGCAGTATTGCAGTTAAATGGGTGGAGCTGTAAAGTGTGCAACTGGTGCTAGTGAAATTGCAGGTGCAAAATAGGAAGAAATCACTGAAGATGTTGCTACGAGTAATTGTAAGTGTTGCAGATATGAGAAGTACTAGATGTTAAAGGAGTTGTTTGGTTACTAAGGTTGCAGGTCTTAACGCTGCCGCAAACATGGAAAAATTGGTGAACTTCAAAGGATTAATGGAATTGAATGGTGTTGTGTTGTGGTCCTGGTGACTGAAGGAAATGAAGCTGACTATATGACCAGATGGGTTTGAAGCTACGAAATGAGCTTAGATGCATGCTAGGAACTTTGCAGAAAATGAAGCCACAGAATATTGGTGCAACTGAACTGAAGTCCAGGTTGATGTCGTGACTTGTTGATGATTAGTTGTTTACAGAATTGGTTGTAGTTCGAAGAATTTGGCAGAGCAGTGGAACTGCAGGTGGCGCTGTATTGTTAAAGATGCAGGTGAATGGGTGAGTTTCTGGGCAGGTATTGACGCTGCAAAATGGTCGAAGCTGGTGCTTTCGTTGGTTATTGTAAGCAGGTGCTGCAGAAAATGGAACTGTTGGAGTTTGAAGCAACGGTGAGGATTTTGGTTGTTTGGGTGTGAATCGTTGGGAATAACAAGATGATTTGCAGCTGGTATTGCAAGTATGAAGGAAACAGTGAAAGCTACAGGAACTGAGAAAGCTTACATGGGTTTTGGTGGTCACTGCCATGGGAAGATAGTTGTGTTAACTGCAATGGAGTTGGTGAATGGCAGTTGGCGTTTCACAGGAAAGAAGAGAGGTTCAGGCAAATAAATGGAAATGTTAGTATGAGGCAATGACGCTGCAATTATAAAGATGCGGTATGGACTTGAATTATTGCAGTGGTTGGATGTGTGTACAAGGCATGATTGACATTGGTTGAGAATGGGTTTGAAGTAGGTTGTCAGTTCCTTAGAACTGACAAGTTAAATATTAAATGGATTATGGGCCTAAGTTCTTGCAGGCAGTTTAGAGAATTCTATCCAAGTTTATTCATCTCTTGACCTGAGAGAGTCTATATAAGAATCTCAAAACACCACAATAAGGGATTATCCCTTCTTCTACTTTTGTTTATAGGGCTCAGAGCAACCATAGTGGACGAGTAAAACCATAAATCTGGTCCAGAAAACAGACACAGTGGGACGGAGTAAAGATTAAAAATTAGAGTATAACCAAATATCAAACTATATTTGGTCTGAAACCCGGACCAAAACTATATTTGGTCGAGCGGAGACTAAAAATTCGTTTGGAGTGGGGGGTTGGTATAATAACCGTTTGGAGTGGGATGGAGATTAAATATGCGCGCGGCGGTGGAGCGAACATATAAAGTCCTCCTATTTAATATAACCCAATATATTAAACCACACACTTGTGGCACATGTGGTGAATCATCACCGGGCCAACGTATAAAGTCCGCCTCACTTGGGCGGACATAAAATCTATGTTTGACCAAATTTTGGTCATTTCCCATTATTCTCCACCATTGACTAAACCCTAGAAACAAAAGTAGAAGAAGAAATAATCCCTTGCTGTGGTGTTTTGAGATTCTTATATTGCCTCTCTCAGGTCAAGACATGAATAAACTTGGCCAGAATTCTCTAAACTGCCCGCAAGAACTTAGGCCCATAGCCCATTTAATATTTAGCTTGTCAGTTCCAAGGAACTGACAGCCTACTTCAAACCCATTCCCAGCCAATGGCAATCATGCCTTGTACACATCCAACCACTGCAACAGTTCAGGTCCATACTGCATCTTCATAATTGCGGCGTCATTGCCTCATACTAACATTTCCATTTATTTGCCTGAACCTCTCTTCTTTCCCGTGAAACGCCAACTGCCATTCACCAACTCCATTGCAGTTAACACAACTATCTTCCCATGACAGTGACCACCAAAACCCATGTAAGCTTTCTCAGTTCCTGCAGCTTTCACTGTTGCCTGCATACTTGCAATACCAGCTGCAAATCATCATGCTATTCCCAATGATTCACAGCCAAACAACCAAAATCCTCACTGTTGCTTTAAATTCCACCAGTTCCATTTTTTGCAGCACCTGCTTACAATAACCAACGAAAGCACCAGCTTCGACCATTTCACAGCGTCAATACCTGCCCAGAAACTCACCCATTCACCTGCATCTTTAACAATACATCGCCACCTGCAGTTCAATTGCTCTGCTAAATTCTGCGAACTACAACCAATTCTGTAAACAACTAATCATCAACAAGTCACGACGTCAACCTAGACTTCAGTTCAGCTGCACCAATATCATGCGGCCTCATTTCCTGTAAATTTCCTAGCATGCATCTAAGCATATTTTGTAGCTTCAAACCCATCTGGTCATATAGTCAGCTTCATTGCCTTCAGTCACCAGGACCACAACACAACACCATTCAATTCTATTCATCCTTTGTAATTCACCAATTTTTACATGTCTGCGGAAGCGTTAAGACCTGCAACCTTAGTAATCAACAGCTCCTTTAACATCTAGTACTTCCCATATCTGCAACTTTCACAATTATTCGTAGAAACATCTTCAACGATTTCTCTCTGTTATGCACCTGCAATTTCACTAGCACCAGTTGCACACTTTACAACTCCACCCATTTAACTGCAATACTCCTTCTCCTCCAACTTTAGGCATTGAACCTATTCACTGCATCATCAATTGCAATTCAACAATTAGCTCTTCAACTTGGCTTCAATTTAACTCTCCAGCAGATACTGCCTTTACCAGCCTGCAATCTCTGAATCAAACCCCTCTCTGAAACTGTCACAGACAAATCAATTCAAACCCTTCTCTTCTCACCACTCTGCAATAGCTCAATCCATTACTTGCAACTGCAAATCTGCATCTCAAATCAATTATTTAATATCACCAGCTCCTCCATCTTGTAATCATTCTCACTGGAAAACATCACACAGACAACACCCTTGACACAACACCACCATCAGCTCAGTAAACTTGAAGCTGGTTCGCACCCATTACTCCATTTCTGATTCCATCTGTAACTCTTCAATTTTTCATTGAGTTCCTCCATTCCAGCTGCACCCATCACCTGCAATTGCTCCTGCATCTTATAATTCAACCCATCTCAATGTGAACTCCAAATCAAAACCCTCATTTTCTTCGTTTCATGATCCAATTAAACCTTATTTCCATCATTCCTAGCAACCCCAGATCACAATTACCACCACAATTCGTCACCAGTATTCACTTGTTTCCTCCCATCATAGCTCAAGAACTTCATCTGTATCTTCACCAGTTTCAACCCATAAAACTCAACATCTTCCATCCATTCACAGTATCACCGGAATATCATTTCCAAAACCCATCTTCCATTGAATTCATCTCTGTGTATCTCAACCATAATGGTGCAGCCTTGTTATGAGAAATGATTAAGAGAGTTTTCTCTGAAATCTAGGGCTAGTGTAGGAATGATTTTGGATTAAAACACCCCAGCTCTAGGGAACCCCAGGATGACTTTAGGCACTCATATCTTGGATAGAGGGCCACCTACTTCATATATGGCTTGTCGGTTCCGAATAACCGACAACCTAACTTTCTGTTCAACTCAATGTCAGTTATAGGAAACTGACAGTTCATTCTTCATCTCCTTCTCGCGCGCCTCAGCCCGCTCCAAGTATAGCTCGCATGACCTCTTTGCCTTTTACGCTCCAAATGGACGTTTTCTCCTTCTTTTGCTCATAATGACTCCAAAGTACCTCAATACTCAAAAGCAAACATAAGATTCAAAATTTACAAGAAAAACTAGCAAAGAAAGCATAAACAATAGATATTATCAAGGTGTTTTAGACACCTATCACACATTTTTTCATCACAAATAATCATACAAATTTACCTACAAAGTAATCATACAAATTATCATTCATTTTCTTCACAACTAATCAAAATTTCATTTTTTTTCCATCACAAATAATCAAATTAAACCCCAAAAATTCTAAAAATCAATTTCAATCACATATCATCTAAATCATCTAAATTTCAATTTCAGTCATGCACTGTAACACATATCAATCATCAATTTCAACAAATTTTCATCATAATAAAAAAATAATAATAAAAAAAAACTATTTTTTTTAAAAATCATACCTTAATCGATTTCGTGGACGGAATTGAACGAAAATACTCTCAAACGATCACAAATTCAATGTAGAACAAACCCACATAAGGAATTGAGAAAAAAATCTCTAGACTTGTTGATTGAGAACATGCATTTTTGGGAGAGTTATGGAGAGAAATGAAAAATGGGGGAAGAAATGAGGAAGATCGATCTTCTGTTGAAGAAGAGACGATTTCCCTGGCGCTGAATGGTTCGGCGCTGGCGTTCCATGAAACAACACGGTCAACCTGGTTGACTAATCAAGCGCTATTCCATTCGGCGCTAGGTTTTTGCGCTGTTCAATTCAGCTCCCAACGCTGTTTTATTCTGCGACTAGCATGCTAGATTAGCACTACCATAGGACTTAGGAGGTTGTCCTAACTGATGTGGACTGCTAATCTAGCTGCTAGATTAGCGCACCATAGGACCAAGCCACGTCCGCATCTATCTTTCCAAATTTTCCAAATAGTGTTTGCCATTTTGATAACTCAATATCCATCACAATCAAAGAGGTTATTCTTAAACCAATCTAATCTTGCACAGTTACAACTGCAGACTACGTTCTTATTTTAGCAATAAAAATAGAAAGGCAAATTGCCATAGAGAAATGGTAATCCCACGAGATATGTTTTGCTCTGGGGAAAATATCCCCTCAATGTCTCATAACTCTGACCGGTCTTTCAGTTGAAGGGACAATATCAATTACACACTTCCAAAGAAAATTTACAATTTTTTTAAGAGTATTTGATCCCAATGGAGCTTTCCAAAACTTTACAGTTTCTTCGTCACTATTACAAATGTTTTTCTGCTTAATCTCCACCAGTTTGTTATAAGCGGAATTGAAAATAAAATATTGATTTCTTGTTAAGGTACACATGAACCGAACTTTTGTAGAAGCTGGAATACTCATGTTTTAGAATCCTATCAGCTATTTCAGGGAGAAATATTTGATGAATTACGACGAATTTCCATGACTTGGTGTCGTGGTTTATTAAATCATTTACGATATTATAATTATGAGCTTCATCAAAATAAGTTGCAGGTATTAGAGGTGATTGGCTATCATATATCCATCCATCCTTTCATATGAGAATACTGTACCATACCCTACAAAATTTATATTACCTTGAATACTCTATGTCATACCCAAGTTGCATTTTTCTTGTGTTTACAAATGAGTCAAATTTTCAAATTCATTAAACTTCAGATTAATCATTAATAATCATTTTACAAGACATAAAATTAAACAATAATAATTTGGAAAAGAAAATAACTAGACTTTAAAAGTAAAAATTTGGGGCAATGTTCTTCATCTTGTTTATCTTCTTCATTTCACAAAACTTCCGATCAATGCGCTCATGAACGGAGTTTCCTTTGTTTGTCTTTTTGTTTGTCTTCAAATTTGTTTTTCCTTGATTTTCCTTGTCTTGAAATTTTCTTTGTCTTTTCTTAGTTCCATTTTTGACTTGATTGATATCCCAAAGGACCCAAGCTTGAAGACTTCTTTGCTTTTTTACCTACTTCTTTATAACTATCACATATTTTCTTAACGGCACCTTTAAGCACTATTTCATAAAAATCAAGTTGCATTGCCGAATCAAGTTGGGTTTGAAATTGTTCCATTTGGTAAGAATTGAGAGATAGAGAACTTTGATTGAGAAAGAGAGAAATACAGAAAAAATTCTACACAAAAATTTTGGGATAAGTTTTGAATTTGAAAATTACCTATTTATAGGAGATAAAGAACTAGCCGTTGGCACTAGACTTAATATTGAACGATTTTCGCGTTGGCGATAAAAACTTTATCGCTGGCGATATTATCAATATCGTTTCCTAAAATTTCCGTTGCTCTGTGGTTTTTCATAGTAGCGCGCAATTCATTTACCGTACCACCTGATATGTCAAATAAGTTTTTTTAACCTTGCGCATACGAATAGGTCTTATGGCAGCCAGCCAATCCTAAATCCATTCGTGGTCCGACAGTTGCATATATTATCAAAAGGTAATGTTGACTCGTATGAATTGGAGTGAGCAAGAATTCACTCACAATTCACACAAGTAGATACTGTCGGACACCTTTTTAAGATGGTGAAAACGAGTTATCCCAGGTCAGTTTATTTTACACTTAGCGTAAGCATATCACTTCGTAGTCGTACTGTGTACATTTACTGTCACACTCTCTAAAAGTCTAAACCCTAATTTGACAAAACCCTAATTCTAATATTCTTTTCTCTTTCTTACCAAAATAAACTGCAAACCTACCAAAGCCGTAAACAAAGAACTGAAACCAGAAGAGACTGATGGATGGATAGATAGATATTATGATTATATCATCCAAGAAACAACGAACAACAATATCTAAGTGAACTTCAGATAAGAGATCACTTTTTGGAATATTATTTGGGCATTTTTTTTTTCTGCAGTTTTTCAATAATTCCCTTGTATCAGGCGATGGAGTCGGACTCCATTGCAGTTTCTGCGGTAATAGTGAAGAAGACTATGAAAAAGGAAGAAGATTTGTTTTCAGAAAAAAAATTGAGTAATGGCGGCACTGGTGATGGGGTAGATAATAAGAAGAATTCGGCTTCTTTAACTAGTAATGGTGATGTTGATGATCAAAAAGAACAAATTGGATTGAAATCATCAGCTTGGAAAAAACCTGTCTTTAATGAAAGTAAACAAGGTATTGAAGTTCCTGTAATGGGAGCTAAATCTTGGCCAGCACTTGCGGAAGCAAGACCCAAAAATTCAGATTCTGTTGCTCATACTGCTGTAAAGCCCATTGCTGTTGCTTCTGCCACCACTACAACGACTAATACTCCTTCCCAGGTATAAGTAATTTCATTTTAAGTGACTATTATCTTGTTGTTGATTTGGATGTTACAATATTTAAGCAACATTGTCTGCATCTCATATTAATTTTGTAGCTTTTGATCTATTAAAATGAAATTAAATATACTTATGTCAGGAAATTATTTGGTACATGGATATGAAAGTGAAATCCTCACTTATATTGTCAAAGTTTTGAAATTTACCCATCAAAGTCTTGGATTAGATTTATTATAGTTCACCACTGCCAGGTTTTGTAATCCATATGCTGTGATACAAGTCTGACCAATGCCTATAGAATTAAAAATCAGAAAGTCAAGTGGATTAAAAAGAGGAAAAATGGATCATTACAGGGGGTTAATCAATAGGAGGGGTAAGGAAGGGAGAGAAAGAGCAGGGAAGACTCCAGGAATATACAAAGGTCTGGGTGTGTGGGCTAGCAAGATCAAATAGTCAACAATTAAGTTTATATGGTTGTAACACGGGTACAATGATATATTGCTTAACTTCATTGCAGATGTCTATCATTTATACAATTTGACTAACAAACAAGTTGGTTCCATGTGCAAGTGATTTTTTTGTTTACGTTTTATCAATGGTTACTGAACATTTTTTTTCTCTTTTCCTAGGGACCGACTGGGCCGCATAAATCTAATAGGTCCGGTAGCACCTTCTCCCCAAAACAACCTGTGTCACATCATAAAAAATCGAACACTTGGCGCAATCATCCTCCGAATGGTGCACCACCATTTCCTGTTCACCCCTATAATCAACCACCAGTGGCACCTGTTTTTCGCACAGTTGTACCGCCGCCGCAATTCCCCGTTGTTTACCAGCCTCGCCCTGTACCCTTCCCCAATCTAGATTCTCCCATGGTAACCACTGGTGAACCCCCAATTCCAGCTTTTGTTGCTCCTGGTCATGGTGGTGGAGTTGATGCTAATAGAGGATTTCAACCTCCACCTCAAGGAGGTCTAAACAGTTTTGCTAATAGGCGGCATAATGTCCAAGAACCTGGTGGACGTTTCAACCATACAATGCGTCATCAGCATCCATTCAATTCTAGAGACAATATTAATGTGCAGCAAGGTTTTGGGCCTAATACATTTATGAGGCCACCTCCATTTATAAGGGCCGGTACAGGGTTCATAAGTGGACCAAGTTTTCCTGGTAAACTGGTGCTTTTATGTTTTTAATCAATTGTTCATTTTACATTCTCCATTAAGTTCATTAATTTCAGGCATCTTACACATGTGACGTTGTACATATTCAAGTTCTTCTACATTCTTGCTGTCTAAAACTGTTTGTATGTACAGGTCCTCATCCAATGTACTATCTCCCTATTGCACATCCTGATTCCACCATGGGTCCAGCTCCTCGTTTTATCCCATATCCTCCACCTCCTGGGCTTCCCACAACAGCACCAGTAGATACACAAGCCTTAGGGATTAAAGTACTGAATCAAGTTGAATATTACTTCAGGTGACGGGGTCTATAACATGCTCTCTTGTTTGTTTTTTTTAAGTGAAATAATGGATTTATCAATTTTTTTCTGGGACTCCTTTAACTTCGAGACCAAATGAGCCTCAGATATGCTCTTGTGTAATCCTATTTGAACGATACATGTAACACAAGTAATTCTGTTTGTATACCTTATTACTTTCTAAATGTGCTTATTGGTCTCTTACAAATTCCTGCTTTTATTCTTGGCAGTGACGAGAATTTGCAGAAAGACCATCACTTGATTTCTTTAATGGATAAACAAGGATGGGTTTCAGTTTCCAGAATTGCTGATTTTAACAGAGTAAGACTTATTTTTTTATATATTGGCTAATGGACTGGAGTATGCGTATGGATGGAAATCTAATGCTACTATTGAATTCACTTTGGATGTGTTTGTTTTATATCCCAACTGATGTAACTCATTTTCCTTCATCTCTGATATACAGGTTAAGCAAATGACAACAGAGATACCCTTCATTCTGGATGTACTGCGTGGCTCTCAGACTGTAGAAGTGCAGGTAAGGCATCTTTACTTCTTCAGCTTCTTATACGTCGTTTCCAGTTATAAATATGTTTCATTCTAATGCAGTATTTCCAAGTCTCCTATATTTTAATGCTTCTTGTGTTGATTTGGTGGTTTCTTATCAGGGTGACAAGCTACGGAGACGTGATGACTGGTTAAAATGGCTTCCAACCTCTGGACAGCACACAGTCCAGTCTCCGAAGGGCCAAGTTGACGAGAAGTCTTCTTCAGCTTGCAAGAGCGATGATGTCAAGATAAAGGACATCTCTGAAGTTCAAGGGACACAAGTTCCATTGAGTAATCTAACCATAGAAGAGCCGGTGCCCTCAGACAAAGATTCTTCGAGTGTAGCACGTAGTATGAACTGTAACAAGGAGAAGCTGCTTCATGGAGTTGAAACAGAAGCATGCCAAGGAGAAGTTAGGGATTCAAGCAGGAAAATGAACGGTGCATCGAGTTTAGAAATGAAGGACTCACAGGCTAATACCCGTTCTCAGGTCAGCTCTGAATGTTCAAATATGACAACTGCACGTGCAAATCGCTTAGATGATGAATTTGAGAGCCAGCCAAAGGATTTTACACTCGAGTCTACTGAAGAACAGAGCACGTTCATGCTTGATGAGGAGATAGAGTTAGAGCAAACCACTGTCAGAAAGGATCATACTTCATCTGGTTTAAGGTAGCAATCTGCTTCTTCTGTTACATCATATTCGTTACCGCAAGTATTTTTTGGTATCATGCTCCACTCATTCAGAATAAATAAATAAATATATATATATATATGCTGCGAAAGTTACTATATTACTCTTTATTTGTGAAACAAGTCCTTGTGCATCTTTCTAGGGTATAACTGCATTTTTTAAATATGTAACCAGGCTTCTTAGTTTATGTGCTTAGCATTAGTGGGAGGAATACCTGCAAACCAACAAGTATTATTACTTTGGAGCATTTTATAGTTTCACTCATCGTTATTTGAGAATGAGATGAAGGTTTAGAAGTAATTCAAGGATGGAGGGATCTAGATCACAATGCATAGAAGCAACTAAACTTGATTTGATGATTTTTATGGATTACTCCACATTTATGAATTCTACTGAGAACAACTACCTGCAGAATGTTTGTGAGAGGTGAAAGTTATAATCCAGTTGTATGAGTGCCCAAGATTATTATGGGAGTCGATGTTTTCTGCAAGACTAATGACAACTGTTTTGGAGTAACCTGTACCTGATACCAGTGTTCATGACTAACTTTTGCTTGACCTAGATTGCTTCGGAGGTGTTTTTTTCCCTTTGTATAGCAGTGTAGAAGGGTTTGGGTTTTGCAGGCTGTTAATTTTGTTTATACTTTGATTTGTTTTTTTACAAACTGGAGAAGTCTTCGTTATATATATTCAACATCAAAAGTGTCTTGTATAACTCGTGTTTGGGGGCATCTGCACATTCTTCTGTTTGAATTTTATTGGGTCATATGAAAAGGGAACGACAAAACGTTTGAAGGCGTTGCAGTATTTTCTGGAAATCTGTTATTTTTCTTTCATTATTTGTTCTTGTGTTAAGATAAGAGCATTAGCTGTTCCATGATTATGTATTCCAATAGGGGTGCTTCTGTGTCTTGTCTCCTGCTTTCCCCTTGTATCTTCAATCATTTTGTTTCTCTTTCAAAAAGATTATTATGTTCTTGTTCTTGTTCTTTTTTTTTTCTTTTGGTATTTATCGTGAACCCTTCTGACCTCTGAGAGGTGTACTGAAGTGATGTTGTCTTAGACCGTCTGTGCTGGTATTGTGTACTGTAATTGTGGTCTGGCTGATCTATTTTGGTGAATTATGGCTGTTCTTCATTATCCATATTCGTTAGTGGTTAAATTATTGTTAAAGGGTACTCCAAAGCTTGATTGTCAACTAACTAGATGAATAACATCTGCGCTTTATGAGGTTGGATAAAAAATTCAAAATGGAGCTCGACCTTTTGGTCAAAAACTATTGCCTGGTCAGTACAGCGTAACATAGTACAAGCTTATATCAGAGTTTCCTAAAGTGAGTCCCCTATAGTATGATCACCTAATTAGCTCTGACTGTAGAGATTATGCATGGATGGTTTATTTGTAAACATCAACTGGTTTCAAATTTTCTTTTGCTGGAAAATGTACTGGTTTCATATACCGCCACTAAAATGTGGCTGTTGATATTTATCTGAAAGTTTATGGCTATAAGGATTTTCCTTCTTCTTAATGTCCTCATTTCTGATTGACAATTGCTCCCTTATGTCCATAAGGATTGATGAAGAAGACGAGGACACAGATCTCAATGATCAGGATGTGCAGAGACTAGTTATTGTAACCCAGGTAAGGTTGACTCATGGATCAAGTAATTACCAAATTTTCTCCATTTAGACACTTTCTTATGAATACATGGTTGTATTACGCACATGCAGAACAGGATTGGCGAAGATTACAGAGCTAGAACAAGTGAATCAAAACCTATGTCGAATGAGCTTGCTTCTGCTATTAATGACGGCCTCTACTTTTTTGAGCAGGTTGTTAGCTGATTTTCTTAGTTGTTGGTTAGTGTCATTTCCGTATTGCAGTTCTTATGCACATCCTCCTTTCTCCTTCCCAAATGAATGTTTTTACTTTCTGGGTTGTTTCGTTGAAGAATTCTGTTGTATGGCATTTTCAGGAGTTGAGATCTAAACGCTCTATTAGTAGGAGAAAATCCTCGACTGAGACTAAAGAAGGGGATTCTAGACATCTTAGCTCCACAGCTGGATTACCAAACTCCAAAATAAGTAGTAATAGTCCTGGGAAAAGTCTCCCTGAAGATCCTGGATCCTTGCATCCAAAAAGGAAACAAAACAAAGGTGGTGCAAACAAGCAACAATCAATCCCTAAGCAACGCTACTTTCCTAGCAGCCTGCGGAATCAGGGCAGTGGTCGTAAACGTAATGCCATAGTATCAGAAAGTCCACCCAGTAGTTCGGTTGGCTTCTTCTTTGGTTCAACACCACCAGAAAGTAGTCACGGGTGGGTTTCAAGTGATCCTGTCTCCCCATGTTTCTGAATTTTTTCGATTTTCAAATTCCTGACACTCACTTGATGTAACAGATCTTTGTCGTCCAAGTTGAGTGCTTCCCCTCATGGGATTCCAGCTGGGAGTAGTCCACCAATAGGCTCTATCCCAAAGCCCTTCCCAGCATTTCAGCATCCAAGTCATCGGCTATTGGAAGAGAATGGTTTTAAACAACAGATGTATGGAGGCTTTCACTCATCTTGGTTCTTGCATTATAATCGTACTACTGGTTAGGATTTTCTTGCTTAGTTGTTTAAATGTTGTGGTCCACATGGGCATCAGTGGGGGCATATATGAGCATAAAGCTCAGATAAACTTAATTTTCTAAATGGCACACGATTTGTGTACTATTGGCCGCCTACTGATGGAGCTAAATGTGTTAGGAAAGACTAAATTTTTTGTCCTCAAGAAGAATAACTTCTTTAACCTACACCCATCCCCCTGTGGGCCCAACAAGTCTGTACAAGGTTAGCATCTAGCATTAAGGGTCAACTTCTCTTTGGAATATGTGATGTAAGGTTCAGGCCTACGTTCAAGAGAAAAGGCAACCAATTGTGACATGGGATACCCAATAGAATGGTGACAGCTGGTTCAAGACTTCTATGGTTTACTAATTAAATGGTTTACTATCGTTTTCGCATGAATATTAGAATGTTGAGGGGAAACACACCCCGAAAAAGATATTCATAATCTAGGTTTTGTGTAATTGGTACATTCACATTTATTGGGTGTTGAGTGTGTATCTTGAAAGTTGACTTGTTCTTGTGCTTCTTTAGGTACTTGAAATACCACAAAGGTTGCCTAAGTGATCGGAAAAGATCAGGAATTGGCTGCAGCGAGGTGGCTTTTTATTCTTTAAGCTTATATATTTCCTTCCCTGTTGATGCCTCAATTTGTTAGCCAGTCAAATTCTTTGGATAGTGTGCCACACACTGACCAATTTCCGATGCAGATAGACATTTTGATTTTTCCAGAAGGCGCAGTTCTTAAATCATGTCAGTGAAGATGTGAATTTGTTTAATATGCAGGAAATGAATACATTATACCGGTTTTGGTCTTTCTTTTTAAGGAACATGTTTGTTCCTTCCATGTACGATGAGTTCCAAAAATTAGCTCTAGAGGATGCAGCTGCCAAATATTACTACGGGTTAGAATGTCTTTTCAGGTTTTTCAGGTAATTAAATCTTACTCTTCCATTAGTAGCAAAACAGAAATGCTTGTGCAGTTATTGCTCTCCTGATATTCATTTTGTGGTCTTTCCTCCTATTTTTTCTCTTGAAGTTATGGCCTGGAAAAGCACTTCCGAGAAGAAGTTTACCAGGATTTTGAACGTCTATGTCTTGAATTCTACAAGAAGGGGAATCTTTATGGCCTTGAAAAATATTGGTAACTCTTCTTCATACTTTTGACTTATGTATCTTGGTTTCGCTGCATATATGTGAGATGCAAATAGCAAGTTAGTGCCAATAATTATCCCCTAGGGGTGAAATTAGGCCACAAGATGAAGTAAAGCGACTCCTATGCGTGTTGCCAGATTTCGTGCAAACTGTTCAAAACTTTCATAGCTAGACTATATTTCTGTGAACTACGGGCCTTTGAATCCTAAGTGTCAGAAATGCGAAAGGCCACTGGCTGCAGTGGTTGGAGCAATCCCAAGTGTAGACCAATACCAAGATCATTTTCCTACTTGAGCATTTGTCGGATCTGTGGTTTGGGCAGACACCAAAATGGCACAACCAGTCTAGCCTGCCTAATAAGATAAACTAAACTGCCAACGTTTTATGAGCTTTCCGGTTTCAGTGTTATAATATGGGGTTGCTGTGGCATACATCAAAACTCGTCTGGCCCGCCTGATAAGATAAACCAAAACACCAAGGTTTTATGAGGTTTCCAGTTTCTTTGGTGACCTGCTATGGATCTCCTATCATTCTGCACATATGGAGCTGCAGTTTAAACCTGTGTACTTCAGGCATAATAACACATGTTTGCTGTTCGCCTGATGAAACTTAGATGTAGAGTTGATGCGCAGATGTGCTATTTGTCATTTGTAAGCATAACAGTGAGCCATCCTAGTACGAATAGTGCTGTCTCAATCTGAATTTACAGATGATTGTCTTGTCTTGCAAAATAGTAGCACCCTATTTGAAGTTTTCCTAGTTTGGCATCAGATTATCTACTTTAGATGTTATACCTTCTCGCTTACTCCAACCTTGCCTGATGCTGCACCCCCTAATTCTGGTACTGCTCTCAGTTGTCATTAATACTTAATTGAAGACTAAAACAACAGTTCGACTGTAAGTGTATATTAGAATCATATGTTGATCCGTATTACTAGGTCTAGTTCTAGAAGATTTTGTGCAGGTTATAAGTGTGACTATGTGCTACATAATTATTGGTATTTCTGTATCAGGGCTTTCCATCATTATCGAGAGGCGCGAGACAATGTAAAGCCCATGAAGAAGAACCCTGAGCTGGAGAGATTACTGAAGGAAGAATTTTGTTCCTTGGATGACTTTCGTGCTAAGGAGAAGGCACCTGCAGCAAGAGAAGCTAGTTGCAGCAATGGGAGTGTTTGTGGTCCCTCTGAAAAAGAAGATAACAGAGACACTCCTCCTCCACCTTCCTCAGGGCAGGGAAGAAGGAAATCTAACCTGTCAAGAGAGCTGGAAAAATCTAGCAAGTGAAGGGCCACTGGGAGTTGATGCAGCCAACATTCATTTTGTATGCTGAAAAATAGAATGTGAGCTGGAGAGATGCATGCTGGAAGACATCTGCTTGGGAGAGCATGAGCCTGACACTGTTGTAAGTTTCCCTTTGTTTTGGTCTAATACTGTCCCCGAGAAGCTATGGGTAGTCATTATGCAGATTTTGGAGTTCTCTGCTATAGAGGGGTAGTTCAAATGGTTTCTTTCTGTTTTTATCTTTTCTCCCATGAGATTTGTACATAAACAAAAAAAAAGAAAAAAACAAAAAAAAAAAAAAAAAAAAAAAAAAAAAAAAAAAAAAAAAAAAAAGGAAAAAGAGGAAAAAAACAAAAAAAGAAAGAGAAAAGAGAGAAATTGAATAGCTAGTCTGGAAATGGTGGAAATTGACGAATAAGAGATTAAAATTTAACATGCTCAGCCTCAAGTTTTCTTGTGTTCTCCTTCATGCTTCTATATTTTATGTCCATAAAGGCAAACCTGCTCTGTTTTTAAATTGTCCTTCGATCACATTGCAGTTTCACCTTCATTCAACATCCAATCCAGCAAGTTATCTTGCCACCAGCAGCTATAAGCTGTATAATGTATACTCAATGGGGAAGCATAACACATACTGTATTTATCATCAAGGAAGAAGCTGCTGAAGCAAACTGGTGGGAAGTTGTCGAAGATGTTCAGCTCAGCTAGATCCCATCCTTGGTGGAAAACCCTTCGATAGAAGTTAGAAGGCTGTAACCTTCTTGCATGAGTAGTTTTGGAAGTAGGACAATAGAAGCAAGTCGAGTCTTCCAAAAACGTCCGTGTTGATGGTTCAACCCCAAACTCCAAGTCGTTAGAATTAGCTGGGTATCCCTCTCTAAGACCGAGTGGTCATTCGTTTCTCCAAATTAGGCAGATAGTCCAGTCTTTACATCAGAAACTGTTTCCCAATTGTATTATTCTCCTGCCACTGCCCTTTTCCGGTTATAAATAAGGCCGACATGCAAATTCTAGCTAGTTCTGGTCATATTCGATCTTCGTATTCCTTCAAGAAAAGAATCAGTTAGACAGCGACAAGGCTAGCTCATAAATTCAGAAAACGGAATGAATTACTCCTAGTTAGTTTTATTCTGCTGTCAATCACAGTTTGATTGGTAAAATAGTTCCAAGTATACTACTAAAACCTGGAACATAAAGTTCGATCATATACATTTACTCACGAAACATTCATAAAGGGGAACAAAACTCGTTGTCATAAAGAAACATAAAGAACAGTAGGATATATAGCATTGATAAAACCAGTATTCCAAGTTTTCCGCAAGTAGATGATACCAGAAAAAAGAGAAACAGACAACTAGTCCGAAGAGAAGGCTGTTAGCCTGTAACAGCACCTAACTAGCCAAAAAAGAGAGCTGTGATAGCTGTAACAGCACCTCCAGAACAAACAAAAGACCTAATAAGGTTTACCCGTCCCTAAAACAGTCATAACCTACAACCAAAATAGGCTGCTGCACAAGTAACAGTCACAGCTTTATGTACACCCCTTCCAAAAGAAAGGTCTATGTTCTCAAAAACACTTTGACCATTTACAAAAGTATCAGCAGCTCACTTCTCAACAGAAGAACATGGAGCTGCTCACGTTAGCATGAAGCTTGGGAAGTTCAGGCACAGGAACTCCAGTGGCAGATGTTACCCCACCATGGCTTGATGAGGATTCAGACATATCTTCAAACTTGAGAAACTGTTGCATCTGAGCTGCAGCAAGATGTGCATAGCACACAGGGGCAACTGGAATAAAAATGATAACACAAATCACAACATACTCAACTGACTACAACAATTTGGTTGAAAATACAGGCATTGAATTTTGGGTGAGGTCTTTTAGTAGGAAAAATCAGGATACTGGATAAACAGGCTTACCAACAGATATCGCAGTAGTGCTTCTTTGGTACCTGCAACAAGCAAAGAATTTAAGTGTTACTAAAACTCTAACATTTGCTAAGCTCCACATGTAAGATAAGTTAACATGTAGTCGACTTACACATAGGATAGTGAGTGCACCAACTCCTGCATGTCATCAGCCGTAAACCCAATCTCATCCATCAGAACATGATAATGAGTGGGACGAGTGGTTCCCTAAAGAGAAGAATGTTAGAAAACCATTAATGATCAAAGAGTATTGAGAACAGTGATGAACTACAAGGAGCACTGAGAACACGTGTGGCAAAGAACTTACAATCATTCCAGCATGTGAACATATGTAGAAATCATTGTTGCGGGGATGACATATCTGTTTGTCAATAATTGTACCTACAATAGGTAAACAAAATGTGTTTCAGCATTTAAATTAGAAGAAATTACCATTCTCAGTCAAAATGATATATAGGTAAGTAATCCTAACCAGGTGGAACATTATCAGGAGATCCACTCTGAAAGAACTTAGTGTGATGATTTTTCTGTGCAATGATCACTGTAAACTTTGGGTTCCATTTGTCATCAAGAAACTTGCAGGCCTACATCAACAAAGAAAAGTTAATGCTAGTATTTTAGTCTATCAAAGAACTAAAGATAGTATTAACAAACAAAAGATAAAAGGTCACCTCTATGATTTGGTCTAACTCAATGTTCAACACTTGGTTGAACTGCGACTCACTGACCCTATCAAAGAACTAAAGATAGTATTAACAAACAAAAGATAAAAGGTCACCTCTATGATTTGGTCTAACTCAATGTTCAACACTTGGTTGAACTGCGACTCACTGACCCCATCCCTGAAACCAAACAAACGTAAATAGACATGTAAGAAAGATATGGAAACAACCTTATTTTTAAGGGGAACCACAGAAAATACTATAATTCACACTCAGTAATTATGAACACAAGAACACTGTTCATGTTCGCAATCACAAGGATCCATGGCCTTCCCTGTTATTCTCACATTAGGAGTTGAAAAACTACCGGCACACCTGAAAATTATTATTTGGTCAGGCTTTTGTTTACGCGAACTCGTATAGAAGTCCAGAAGCAGCTCCCTGGCAATGAAAAAAAAAAAATGAAAACAAACCAAACCATGACGTCAGACCTAAAAAATAATTATAAACAAAAATGACTGAGCATACAGCCCATAAGAAATAAAAATAGATTCTAGCAAAGCATGTATGCATGTGATGAGACTCCACTAAAAAGTATGAGCTGTATTGTAGATTCAAAATATCCCCAGATTCTATACTCAAAACAGCTAGTTCACTTATAGGGGAAAAAGTAAACAACAAACCTAACAATGCCTTCATCCACTGTATCTGACACTTTCTTGAACAAAGAATCAATCATTTCAACTTTCGGAGACTGGGTCCTCACTGAGGCTCTATACTTCGAGATCAAAGGCCATTCCCTGGAGCTAACCACCTAATGAGCATAATCCAAAAAATGACCAAACATTGTAAATCAAATTATCCTGCTCCACAGAAATAAACTAAAAGCACTACCAAAACCGTAACACACCAAGGAAGGAGACCAAACAAAGGGTGACACTTACTGCAGCTATAGATGGTACATCAGATTGGCCAGGAGACCCGTGCGATACATCCATGCCAAGGATAATGGTGGGAGCCTTGCCGACAATGCTAGCGGGAGAGCGTTCAATAGACAAATATGAATTCATACCACCAAGCTATGAAAAACAAAACCAAGATATAATGAGAAAAAATGCACAATCAGACAAAATATCACAAAGAACGGATCAAATGCAATTAAATTTGATAGTTACTTTGGCGTTGATCTTCAACAGCACATTTGTAACATACTGGTCGTTTACTTTAGTTGGTGCAATACACTGAGTAACGACTCCAAATTCTGTCAAGCATTTCCTTTTCCATGGTCCTACAATATTAACCTTGATAAGTAAAACGCTAGGCACATTATTAGGAGAGGGACAAAGAGATAACAAAACAAAAAATGTTAATATCAGCCAACCATAGACATCTGAATTTTTCCTCTCTGCTAGAATACAGAGAAGAAATTGAGGGGCCCCAGGAAGTTTTGCTTTCATTTGAGCAAACATATTATCTACACGGACATTAGCTGGGCTGCGTCTGTGCTGGGGATTCTCTTCGAAGACATCAAATGGCTCATCAATGGCCTGCAGGAAGAAAATAGCAAATAAGAGCAAGACAATAGCACCTAAAGATAAGCTATGGCGAGGAAGACAAAAAACACTTACAATTCCTTTTTGCTGACCGCATCTGGTTAGGTTTTGAAGAAGACTAGGGATATTACATCTAGCAGAGAAACAGACAACAGCCCATTTCCCAATCTTGGTTGGTTCCACTAGTTTCTAAAAAACAAAGTATTACTTGTTAGGTAAAATAACATGTAAAAACTTCACCAGAATAGCAGTCAAGACCATTAAGCACCTTATTATTGAAATTCCATCTCCCATTACGTGGACAGAAATCTTCACCATTTCCCACCTTCAACTGATACAACAAAACAACATACGAAGAATTAAGCAAAGCGTTGCATTATCAGCTTTCAAGTATATTCATAAACAGAACATCGACCATAGAGAATACGAAAGTAGAGTTCCCTAACAATGAATAATACCTTGGGAGCCATAAGAACACGCCCTTCAATTTGAGTAAACTGACTGCAAATTGTAACACCACTAGATTTTAGCATTGGATCATTATCATAGTTGCTGATTTTCAACACCTGCAACAAAGTTAAATTTAATAAAAAAAACGCCATAAAAAATAAAAGCTTTGGCGGCATACAAATAAATAAATAAACAACGGACGCTTACATTACTCAAAGCTTGCATTCGCTCCTGGGGTTTTTGCCTTGATTTTTCCACAAGCGAAGATCTTTGAAGAGTAGACAGTGCCTTAGTGTAGCGTTGCAAAGATACCAATGAACAAAGCTACAAAGAACAAGAACCACAATCTACACTGAACATCAGTACATTCAATGCACCAGTTTCAAGGCAAAACATACTACAGGTGTCATCTTTACCTCAACTGGGATATATGTCGGCCTTTTCGGCTTCCCAACATTGATGCATGGGTAATCAGCAGAGTACTCTAGCTCAGTATGCCGATGGTTAACAAAATAATCATACACTGTAAGTTCGACAGTTCCACCATCTGCATCTGCACCCTTCGACTTCATCGAAAACCTGCAATGTTGAAAGGTTTAGAGACACGAGATAAGAATCTGTATGCCAGATAGTAACATCAGGATACTATCTTTTTGTTAAACAGTAAGGGGAAAAAACTACTATAGAAGCAATGGATGCTTACATTTGTTGACGACAAGGCAACTCACTCAGTCCAGTGATCTTATACTCTGAATTTGAGGGGCTAACCTTGACCCTTAGATTTTTAAGGGTTCGCTTAGCCTGTCAACATTCAAAACTTTCAGTGAGATAACTCTTATCAATAAAACATATGCCAATGTTTGAAGAGAAATGATGTTTACCTTGTCCCAGTTAATTTGGTTTGGATGATTCACATTTTGGTTGCCCAATAAAAAATCAATTACAGGTCCTGGCCTTATTATCATGGTAGTGGATACATCTGCAGTAAATTCGAAGTGATTAAAATATGAGCCCAAATAATACATTAAATTTGCAGCACCAAGAGAATAAGGAAAGCTTACCAATATTCAGAGATAATCCACCTTGAGTGGTCCTAAAACTGGAATGAAACCCTCTACATCCAAGGACTCCACCACCCAAATCAACAAAGTTCCGTGGCTCATTGTGGAAGAAAGACTGACGGACAAGTAGACAACCCCTGCAATTAAGCAAAGCATCAGCTGAAACACTTGTATAGCAAACACAAACCGTTCCAAAATTAGATAAAAAGATTCACTTACTGTCTTGCTGCATGCTGTCGTAAGACTATATCTAGAACTCTGAGAGCTTCTTGTGAGTTCTCGGTCTCTTGACCACGTAATGCATTTGCTATGGCCTGCATGGGGATCTTGGCAGCAAAACTTATCTCTACCTTGAAACTCTTTGTCTGGTAAGGACGCCTAGACCTCTTTCTATCTGTTTCATTTGGACTGCCTTCGCCACCAGGGCTCCCGTTCGCATTCCCATTCCCATTAGCAGCAGTTCTAAATTAAGAGACTTGAGTTAATAATAATGCAGCAGAATGAAGAGAGAAAACAATTTACAGCAGTCCAGCATTACATAAAAGAATACCTGTTTGATGAGGCCTCTTCAAGCACAACAGTGAACTCAAGTTTGTTACTTGGAAGGGGACCCACAGTAAATAGACTCTTTTCCCCATCATAAGAAAAATGCTTCCCAGCCAACTCGGTATCATAGGTCTCTTTCACTCGATCTATCACTTTCCTACCAATGCCTTTACCATCCACAGGTCGCCCATCTTCGTAAAACAGGGTAACCTGATCCACACAAAAAAGAGCAGTCATGATAGGTTTTTTCTTTCAATTACTTTCAATTAAAGCACATTATTGGCACAGAATATGCAAATACATACACAGTAGTGGTAGAAGTAGCCCTCCAAATTTGAGACGGCAACTTTAAAGTGATTGGTGAGCAGCTGTATCTTCTGTCCCTTGTTTCCAAGGCCCTTCCTGGCCATGGGGACACGTTTTGGTTTAGAAACCTTTGGAACTATTTCAGCAACTCCACCATCCACTCGTAGTGGTACTACATCAGAAGGGAGTGGTGGTGGTGGGGGCAAGTCTGTAGGTACAGCTCCATCTGGCTCATTAGATCCCATCTCTGAAACCTAAACAACAGATGCAACAAAAATTATGAGTTTGCTTAAAACCCCATAAACCAGCAAGTTCAAGTAACAAACACAACAGAACCCCAAGCCCCTTGAAACACTTCTGAAAATAGTATAACAACATGCAAAATACCCAAACACTTAGTCCAGCTAACGATAATCATATAAAACTGATTGATCTAGAGACCATAGTGAGTTGGTACATCTCATCCTTTAGTACTCCGTACTGCATGCATGTAATTCAATATGCATTATGACTCCAAAATTCTTACACCGTGAACAGATAATCTTAAAGCACAATTCAAAGCCCTAACACCATACCAGAAAACTAGAAAAACCAAAACCAAGTAAAAAAAGACACAAAAAAAGAAATGGTGAGACATACCAACATGAATCATACAGAAAAAACTCCTACAGACATACCAGAAAAGTACAAAATCCAAGACAAGCAAAAAGGACACAACAATAAGAGTGAGACATTATTATGTACTTCAAAATTCTTAAATTATGAGCTGATAATTCTAAAGCATAGTTAAATAGCCCTAGCACCATACCAGAAAGGTAAAAAAAACCAAGACCAAGTAAAAAAAAGACCTAAAAAGAGAGTGAGACACACCAACATGCATCATACAGAAACTATAAAAAGTATGAAAAGTTCTTCCTTTTACATACCTTAAACAACAGAAACAAAAAAAATCCAGACTTGTGCAGAAAAAAATCAAAATTATCAAAGAAAACCTAGATGAGACCCACAGAACAGATGATAATCACCAAATCAGAAGTAAAACACTACAAACCATAAATTCTAACACAAAAGATAACCAATTTTAGCAACAATTTTTTTATTTTTTTGCCAAAAAAGGAAATGTATATGCATTGCACCGAATGAAAGTAAAATTACTGAAAAACTAGAGATTAACAACAGAAACTTGAAGATCTACAACAAAAAAGCAACACAAACTGAAACCAGAAACAAACAGTGAATAAATCAAAGGCATAACAACTTTTTAAAGACTTGTATTTGAGAAACTAGAAAGAAAAACCCTAGATTTTACCTTGTTCAAGCTTCAGATGAAGTATAAAAACCCTAACTTTTCTTTAGTTCTTCGATCTCTCTCACTCTCTTTCTTGGTTTCTGTCTCTAAAAGTTGGAACTCAATGTTGTTCTCTCTCGGTCACGGTGGTTCATGTTCTAAGCCTCACTGACTGATCTATTAAATAGTGGAATAGTGGAGTCCTTTGAAATTTGGGCGTTAGCCCATGCCATGTCAAACCTCGAAAGCCACGTTCATTTTTAATACCTAAAATACTCTCTATTTTCCCCAAATTAACAAATCTGTACTCCATGATTAAATATTATATTTTGATTATTATCTTCTTAAATTCGATCGATATTTCTTCCAATTATTAATGAGAAGTTGAAAACGTCATTTTCAATAAAAAACCCTAAATTAATCCGGGCCGTTTATTCAACAAAACCTGATGATGTCAAATCAACGGTTTAGGTTAGCTCTATACACCATCTTTTTTGCTAAATCGTCATGCTATCCAAGTGGCAGGTCAGGTTCATACGTAAACCCATCTGTTGTTTTTGAATCAAAATTGTGAAAGTTTTCTCATTGGAATATGTATCGATAAGTGTACGTGGTGGAATTAATGATTATGTACTTTGTGATGGATGTGTATATTAGTATTAAATTACGTAGTGGTTCGAATTCTCTCGTTTAACCGCCTCTTAAGAGAGAGAGAGATGAGAAGTGCATCGGTCAACTAAAACAGTGGGTTTCAGTTCAGTTCAGAGGTATCAGAATGCAGAACACGTTATGGTCTTTTGGCGGTAGTTATACAATGACTATAACACCCTGAATTTGAAATACATTTGGAATGTCTTTCGCTTACTTTCTCTTCTTGCTTCTGCTATTTTGGTGAAAGTCTCTCATAGCCCATAGGCTCGCTTACGCATGTGAAACAAACAAAAAGAAGGTATCTGACGTCCCAAAGCAAGAAAAGGTATCTATGTTGGTGAAAGTCTCTTTTACATTTGTATTCGCATGCAAAGGCTAAGAGCAGTGTGCTGCTGTTTTGGAAGCATTAAGAGAGGAGCAGCAGGGTGATAGTAACATTTCATCTGTATCTGTATATATCATCAATAAAAATGTAAAAGAGGGTATGCGTAGATATCTCATGAGATCTTGTGACAAGTGATGCATTGTGCACAGTGCACACATAAAAGGCTTTAGATGGCAAACATGGCCCTCTTCACAATGAATATCAATGTTATTTTCAGAACTCTTCCTCCTCGAACAGGTATAGACTATGGATTTCTTTAAGATTTGGAATGTAGTAGTTAAGAGGCCAAAGGATGCTCAGAAGTTTACAAATCTCAACGAGAAAGAGAGGAGCTACAATAGTATGGTGAAACACTGAAACTGGATTGGGTGTATTTTAATATACTGTATAACTTACAAGAGGATTCACAACTCTGCTGGTATAGTAATTATAAAAGGCCTAAAATTGTTAAGGTAACTAACAAGGACTAGATGAATCTAAACCACACAACAAGGTTCCCATATGCCAAGAGATTTGAAATAACAAACACTTGTTTTATCCTAAAATGCCTCCATCTGCCAGGGATTATGATCCACCATCTTCTACATCTTCCTTGATCTCGTTATCAGTTCCAACACTGAACCCCACAGCATTATTATGTCCAAACAGATTAGGTTCCAATTGACCTACTACATCACTAATAGGTGGACCTGTGGTAGACGAGTCAGTATCCTTGGAGCTCTGTTCCACTTTCTTCTTCTTGAGAGGAGACCGAGGACATTCTGTTTCTGCAAGTGTTGGTGATGTCTTTTGCTTTACTTCGGCTTGTGAAGGCTCGGAAGCTTGGAGGACGCCACCTAGTTTCTGCTGCTCTTCAATGATTTTTTGCAAGTACTTCCCTTGAGCTTCAATTCTGAGCTGCAGTTGTCTTTGCACCTAAATTCCAAGCATATGGACTTAATTAAATCGACGTATTCATCAATGGAAGTCAAGGATAAAAGTGATCTTTAACCTTGTTAAAAACTTGTGATGCAGGAACTACATAATGTTTGAAAGCTCAATGAGCCAAAAGAATAAAATCAAGGGAACAATGAATAAAATGATAAAGGAAACATGGACATTGTTTTCATCCAACTTCTGTGCTTTGTAGCTATTTTCATTAAGGTTAAGCAAGGTAAACGAAATTCCACAGATACGGGGGTGTCTTACACATGCTTGTAAGAAGTTAAAAGAGACAATATCCAATATCAGATGCTTATAAATCAGAACCAAAGAGAACTTTAACAATACCTCAAGCTGTTCGTGGAGACGCTTTTGGACCTCCATTTGCATCCTAAGTGCTTCGTTAATTTGTACTCCCCTGAAGAGGGTATTATTTGCACAGAAATGCCGAGAGTTAGAATCTTGCTGTAAAGTCTGAAACTGTTTGCTTCACAGTACACCTTTCAGACGGGAATTATAAAGGGCAGTGAAACAAAGCAAACAGTAACCAGAAAAGACGAAGGAATAAGGATACCCACGAGGCAGAATCCAAGCTAGACAAGCTATCGCCCGAGTCTTTTTTCTCGTCTTTCGAACCTAAAATATGACACACAAAAAACAAGATTATGAAACTGTATCTAAAGTTAACTACAACAGAAACCAAGTCTAAAAGAGGGGATGCCTCTATTACCATCTGCAGGGGATTCTGGTAAGTACTTTGCAAGGCGATATTTCTGGGAAGAAGCAGGTCACAAATGATGTTAAGTTCTTCAGAGAAGTATATATACCAAACAGTAAGCCTAAAGAGTGACAGGAAAAGAGCTACAAAAGTACCTGCAAATGGCTTTTAACATGATAAATGGTTAATCCAGGTACGCCCATAACCCTCAGAACGCCTTTTGGAGTCGCTCCTGAAACAAAAACAAGTATAATAACAAATCAAATAAACCAATTTACAGCAAAAGGTCGCCTTGCAGTACGTACTGACTCTTAAAATACCTACTTATTAATTTTGTCATCAAGGTCTAGTGTTTTGCCCTATCCAAGCATGATAAAATGTTATAAAAAAGGATAGTTACTCTGATTAGTGTTTTTCTTCTATAAGATACCATAAAAAACCGAGACTCATCAATTGATGGAACAAAACCTAGACGTATGACACATCCATACATATTCATCAGCAAGCACCATCCTTAACATATAATCATTTGTACTCCTGGTACAACTGGTAGAATTTGAAGCAAAGAATGCATTCAAGAAGCACACTGTTGAACCACAAATTGGTTTAGGAAACGTAACCTAGTTCAATACACAAACATCTAATTAAATCAGAACTAAAACTAAAACACTAAAAAAAAAAAAAGAAGAAGAAGAAGTGACATATCATCATCAGTAGCCTAAGCCAAGACACGCCAAATGTCACCTGACATGGGCTTCCTTACTCTTAGTTTTACAGGAACTAAGGCTAATTTCACAATCCTTGATGCAGATTGATAAGACCTTTGAATTGGCTAGAAGGAAGAGATTATTTTACAAGATCAAGGAAGAGTATGGTTCATTCGGATCAACTTTTATAGCAAGTCTTAAAAACCCAGATGGGAAACATGGTGATATTGACTCTTAGCTAATCTTGTACTTCCTTCAGACACAAAGGAATTACAGTAACCAAAATAGAGGGTGATTAAACCGTTACAGAGATTGTCTAAAAAAAACTAATATTCAGGGTAAATCCCATTCGCTATGAAAGAAAAATCTATGAACTTCCCTAATCCCAGCTTCTTTTGCTAAGTGTTGTTTCGATTAAGATAAACCAAGAAGGAACCCAGATTATTGCACAAACAAATCCTGCATACTTCCACCAAAACAATTTAACAGATCACTCCGTCTTTATAAGACCAACCAAAAGGCCTAAATCCATGTTAGTTGCACCCAGTAGACCAATGATAGCCGACTATACAGTATGTACCTTCGAAGCTACAAAATGACCTCATAAACCAGACTAAACAACATAAAGGCAGGAAGAGCAACACAAAAAACTAAGTAAAAACTTGCCAACTCCAGACAAGAATTTAGCTTCAGACGCTACATTTTTGTTCGACTTTCTAATCAAAAATCATGGCGAAAAGAAATGCAACTGTCTCAAAACCACCATGGAATGCAGGTAGGATTACAAGAAGTGATCACGCTATGTGGGATCACAATATGCATGGATAGTACGAGGGAATTGTGGTTAAGAGTCCAATTCAAACATAGACAGCAACAGTTAGCCAATAGGAAAATTGAATAAACAAAAAATAGTTTAAGGTACTAACATCCAATCTACTCGAACCAAACACAGATACAAGATAAAGCGAACCAAGCTGAACCCGGAAAAGGAGAATTCAGCAAAGGAATATATAAACGTACACTCTCAAGCAGTGTGGTGCGCCTATGCTGCCTACAGCCGCCTGAATTTCTGGTGTTTTGCGCCTGTACTGATGTGGGGCGGATAGGCGCCACATTTGAACCGAAATTAATTTATTTGGCTGGGCGCGCATTGGGTTTTTCAAACACAACTCAAATTTTTGATTGACAGCTATACAGTACCCTTTACAAGTGAACCATAGGTTTCCAATGTGAAAGTTCAAATATTTTGATTTATATTCATCACCACACCTATCTTGACATGTGTTGTACAACTTAGAAATGGTGTTGAACTTGCATCACCTTACATAGAACCTCATGTGAGAAGAGATTTTACTCTCTACACTATGTGGGACTAAAGTTTCTCCACGAAGTGGCACCATGACATTAAATGAATTACAAGGGTCTATGTTGAATACTATTCTTATGTATGATGTATCTACAACTAATGCAAAAACTTGTACATATTTGAAATATTTAATATATCAGCACAGTCCCCATTTAGTCTTTCCAGGCGCTAGGCACCCGTAGCCACCTAGCGATCACTTAACGAGTTTTGTTAGACAGCTCTTAAGGTTAAATATGCCTAATCAAAGATTACTAATACAGAAAGATCCATTTTGGAGACATTATCATGCCAGCTAACCACACATATGTCTTGTTTGATACAATAAGCAAACAGAAAACTGCCCCCCTGATTCAAATTCTATTATAAAGGAAATAGTAACCAAGTTCAAGACATTTGTCATAGAAGATACACAACATCACAACTGATGGGTTCTGCTTGAGATGGTCTACCTATTGTGTCACAATGTTACTAATCTCTGTATGGATCTACATCAGCCCATCAGTTGAAACATACTCAATGTTTGAAAATACTTACTGTCAGGTCCACCGAGTTGGGCAATTGCATCAACAAAGCGATCATGAAGATCTGAAGTCCATCGTAACCGTTGCTTTCCATTTCCACCTGATGGAGCTGAATTGCTTACTGTGGGGCTCCCGCCAACTCCCATATTTGGAAGTTGCTCTGCACCCTGAGCCTTATGTGGCACTAATCCCATAGTCGAGAATTTCTTGGCGTGGTACATCTTGAACTAACACCTAGTAAAATAAATATATGCAGAACAATGAGCACTAGAATTCAAAAGTTACATTAGAAAACAGAAGGAAGAATGATGCTCTCCAATAAATGTGTAAACAGAGATGATATTTTTTAAGATAAAAAGCAGATTATTGGAAGAATCACAAACTACACAATCACTCAGCATACGAGACACATCAGTGAATGCATTGTCATGTCGATAAAACCGATGGAAGACTAAATCAATCCATAACTGAAAAAGGAAGTAACGTGGGGTATTCTGAAACTATGCAACAAATACTATAATTTATTCGGATATGCCAACATAGTGCCATATTTTTGCAAACAGATCTAAGCAACCTTTCAGACAGATATAACTAATCCGATATTCTGTGTTCAGTAGAATGCTACTAGAAATCATGAGATTCACACGTAAATCAGCTTATCTGGGTAAAATTAACATATTGCAAGTCAAGTACAGTTAGGTTACTTCTAGAAACAATTTTGTATACGTAAAATGAAGGGTATGATAGTATATGGGAAAGTTTTTTGCATTTGATTTTGTGAGGAGGCAAAATTCTGTGGTACTTATGAAGCACCAGTAAAGAGCGCATGCTGCTACATAACTATGGTACAACCAAACCAGTGAGCTAGCTATCACTGATGAGCAAATCTCGAATGCAGCTTCAAGTAAGAATCCTTGCAGGTAATTGTGTTGGCATTTGAAAGTTTTTTGTGAGTGCCAATAGAGTCACGTGCTCTGACATGCAACTTGTGCCATCTTCTTTACTTGTGTATCAAATCAGCACAATTATATCTATACTCTTTACGGCACGGAAAGCCCTCTAAGGATAAGCCCACGACACACACTTAACACATTTCTCATTAAGTATGCTCCTATGCCTGAGTTGATTGCGTATTCCCAGGATAGTACTAGGAAAGTAACTTTGTAACCTCAAGTAGGATAAGTCTTGGTTTGTTCGCCACATCTGTACTCTCACATGCATCACCATCAAATGCATGTGATTCCATAGTTCTTGTGTTTTCTTGGGATGGACACAACCAGTTTTTTTATCTATTCAGCTTCACTAAAACATCCCAAACTATGAAGAGGTTACCCAAATTCTGTCTTGCCTTTTTATTTTTGATATGTCTGTCTTGTCTCTTTACAGTCAACCAATTCATAGCCATCAAAAGGAAGCCCTAACCATATAAATTTATCAACCTCTATGCATAACTCAGAATAGGTTGACAACTTTCAATATTTGCATTTATTGATACTCCCGAGGCTCGTTTAAAAGATGATAAGCAGAAATACTGTGCTACGTTTTCTCAGTATTCATTTTACTAAAAAACCAACGGTTTAATAAATCTGTACTCTATTTACAGGTTGAATGAATGAATTAAAATGTTAATTATACGACACATTGGTGATGATCACGTTGCACATATCAGCACGTGGCAACTAATGTCTACGCTAATAGCACCCAATCATATAAAAGATACCCGATATAATGTTCATTCCTCTTTAAGAAATAAAAAAAAAAAGAAGCAAAGAGTTAGGAGCTAATTCCTACAAGCGTAAATTATTGTAGTCAAAAGCATGAGTCAGTGAAGGGGATTATTCGTGCAGGCAGAAAGCGTTCCCAGATCGCCATTTTCTCAAAAAATGTATAAAAAGACTCTCTTCTGAAGGTTTAGCTGTTGTTACCAGAAAAAAAAAATTGCACTAGATTTCAAATTATACACTAATATCTATAAACAATACCCCGTCCTAAGTTCCTAACAACAAAATTTATCCTCATATCTTTATACACTAATATCTAAAAACAATACCCCATCCTAAGTTCCTAACAACAAAATTTATCCTCATATCTTAAATTTTGCTATAAGATTGACATAGGTACAAATTAGAGTCAGGAAAAACCTAAATTGTACTCACAACTCGTTTTACAGAATGAATGAATCAAAATGTTAATCCCTTATACGACACATTTTGCGCATATCAGCACGTGGCAATTTCCCAATCATACAAAGATACCTAATATAATGTTCGATCCTCGGTTTCTATTTTTTTAGAAAAAAAGAATGCTAGAGTTGGGAGCTAAAAATTCCTACAGAAACGAAAATTATTGTAGTCAAAAGCATGAGTTGGTATAGGGGAGTTATATTGGCAGAAAGAGTTTCCAGATTGCCATTTTCTCATGAAGTGTATAAAAATTCTCTAATCTGAAGGTTTAGCTGTTGTTACCAGAAAAAGAATTCCGCTAGATTTCAAGTTACACACTAACATATATAAACAATATACACCATCCTAAGTTCCTAACAACAAAATTTATCCTTACATCTTCAATTTGTTATAAGATTAACAAAAGAACAAAATAAACTCAAAAAATACCCAAATTGGAAAGTTTAAGTTAGCAACCAAAATTTAGGTATACATAACTACCTAAACAACTAAATTATGAAAGGAAACATGAAATTAAGATATAATAATGAAACATATAAATCAGAGAAGGCTTATAATCTTTAATTACCTCCTGTCCTGCAACTTGAGCTGGTGGTGGTCTCAGTCAAAAATCTCAATTTCAATCTCAATCAACTTCTCAGAACACCATCTTCTGAACATATCTTTCTCTCTCTATACGTATACTTCACTTCTTAAAAGATCTGATCTGAAAACCAACCTAACCCGAATTTCAAACCTTATTGTTTTCTGACAGTCAATAAAGTAAAAAAAAAACGACTCTGCACAGAAATGAACAGAATTAACTCTGAAATGTTGAAAAATTGGTCTTGATACACAAAAACAGAAACAATATCATAAATTTAATACAGATAGACAGAAACTAGGGTTTCCCAATTCTGATAATGAGGTTTGTGAGTGAGAAATGTTTGATTGGAGAAAAATATCTGTTTTGTTTTTGCGAGTGTAAGGTTTGTTTTGTTTAGGTAATTTGAGAGAGAGAGAGAGAGAGAGAGAGAGAGAGAAAAGAGGTTATAGACATAGCGTGTAAAGGACGGCGACATTCATAAGGACGTTTTTGGTTAGAGATGATCTTAACAAGGATAATCTAACGGTTTACATTCGATGATTCATATTTCTTGTACATAAGTTAAAGTGTTATCGTCTCTATTGGTGGATATGTAGTGGTGATTTGAGACCGTTAATGAATCCTTGAGGTGTATGGTTGTTATATGGCGAGAGATCTGGTTGAAGGTTTTGGCCGTCTAATTGATAAGATAAAATAATGGGACATGATTAAGGATGATTCATTAAACGGTCAATGAATCTGTTACAATAAAAAATGATGATAGGCCATATATCATGTCATTCACTTGGACGGTTGCTGGATGTATAAGTCGGGACTTGGCATAGTTTGGCCAATCTTGCTGCCGCTTAGCTTGATGACTCTGTTTTTCAGAGTGTAGGTTGGTGAGGATACGGCGAGTCATTTGGTGGATGATCTTATGATATGAACAATGAAGTAATAGTGTCACAAAAAAGTCATATCAAATCTCTTAGCACATAATGTCGAAAGACCTACTGGGTCACACCATTGATAAAAGATCTATTTCTTCTCACATTTTGGTTGGTCTGTTTCTTCTCGTTTCTTATTGCAAAAAGTTCCACGTGCATAACAAGAAAGCTAATAATAATAGCAACAACCAAACGATTTTAGTAAATTATCCTTATTTTCAAAACTAAAAATGGAAAATTTCATTACCATGAATTACACGGAATTGATGGAATATCATAAGATTATCCTATAGTAGTAAGCATGACAATATCCTAAGTTTGGCTGTCAAGTTTTAAAACGATTTTTAGAAGTTGAAAAGTTCACTTTCTTTGAAGCAAAATAGTTTTGCTTATAAGTTCTGCTTCTGTTCTGGAAAAGCAGATTTATAACCAAACGCGTTATTAGTTACATGCTCGTTTTATAAAGCTTTACGTATTCGAAGATACTAAAACCATCCACTATTTTAAATTTCAATCAATAATTTATCATGTACCTGTTGGGTTATATATGGCTTCAAAATTTGTTTTTTTATTGTTTTTATTGTAAGGGTGGTGTAGGAATAATTAGGGTTGAAATATTATTATATTTTGTCTTACGAGTCGAGTATTGATAAGTTGATGTAACAATAATTGTCTGATGCAGTTATTAGGGATTGGGCTATTTAAGTCCAGTGATTGTCTCTACTAAAACTTATCAAATGAAAAACTAAATTGTTTTCTTCTGAAAGTTGGGCTCTGTTCATCAAAGAGAAAGCAACTTGTTGTTATTTATTGTCCTTTAATCCTTGTGGTTGTACATCAGTATGTGTAGATGGGGAAAAACGAGTTGCTGGTTTTTAAGGATTTGAGGAGACGACCGTGCGGAGGAAACTCCTTGAACCAAGCGTACTGTCTAACCTCACACAAATGCACTGTAAGAGGGAGTGCTTTGAATTCGAGAGATCAATCTGTAGGACTCCGGCCTAAACCAAGACAATGGTCGTTCAAGAGTCAATTCGGTCACAAGAGAGGATGGTTCGATCTATAAGAGGGAAGCTAAGAAATGTGTGAGATCAAAGATTGTAGATGTGTTGTGTATTCTGCGTAAAGAAATAATATAAGTTCTGATTGATTGAATTTGCTCTGTTGAGAGTAAATGTTCAGACGATGAGTTCGTGCACTCTTGTTTTACAAAAATTGTCTGTTGTTTCAATCATGATTCAGAGACTTATTTATATTGCTAGAATTGTAAACACCTTGATCCCATGAAGTGTGACAGTTGCTGGAGTCAAAGAGTGGGGAAGTGGAAATCGTGTTAAAACCAGTTGCTCATCGTGCGGAGACTTGGTTGATTTTCCATCCACTACTTTGCTAACTCCTCCAACTGATTGCACGACTTGCTCACATTCTCATCATGTGTATGAACACACGTGCCATAGACCGCCAGACCAAAACCCTAGTTAATATCCCCCCATGTAACACGATTGATGTCTCGTGATTGTGAGTCTGCAAGGCAGACATGTATTTATTTAGTCAGTTGTTGACTTCATGGGACGATGAGTCCTTGTATTGCTGAGTCGAACGTGATTTGCAAATGTTCTAAGACTCATGAAGTATAATTCTCGAGTAAATGTTGATAGTTAAAGTGAGCAAATATTGTTCATTCGATGGATTGTTGAATATTGATAGTTGAACCAATATTCCTTAGTCTGAGCAAATGTTGCTCGTTTGATGAATTATTGGTAACATAATCAAACAAAATATTAATTTAGAATACTGGCAACTGAACCGAGTATAATTAATTAAAATGTTGATCACGAGATCAACGTAAAATTATTAGCGTTTGAATCTGGAATTATGAACCTTGGATTCGAAAACCCTATTTTCGATCAATTGATGATTTATTGAAAATCAACCACGGAGTGAAAGAGGGACCGGCTACATGGGATGATGAGTCGACCATGTAACGCCTAGATGCTCTAGTGAGAAAAATACCAACGTCTCTTGAAAACCAGTTGGTGAAAAGATGATCAAATGTTTGTTTAATCATTCATTAAAATTATATTCGTCTGAACCTTAGGTGATAAAACCTAATAAATTATGAAGAGATGAAGGACCAACCAAGGGGTTATGAAACCGGCCCTGGTTGGTCATGGGACCGACTGACGATCGTTTTATGATTCCAAGTTGTTTGGAAGAGTTTGAACCTAATGTGAACAAATTAGGTCAAATGATGAAAATGTATGGGACCGGCCTCTTGCAAGCCAAAGAGCCAACCTTGGTCGGTCAAGGTAATATGCTCATGTCACCAAAGTGTTCGTGTGTCAGTCCTGAGAATTTTGATATTTTCTGGCGTGCATTTGAGCATTCATTTGAGAAATATATGAAAAATTCAGGGTTTTTGTTGAAACTGAGGAATTTCCATGAGATGATGGAAATAATAATAAAATAAAGGATTACAAGGTGTGGGACCGGCCGGACGGCTAGCAAGCCCGGTCCCGTGGCACCTTTCCCAATTTTATGTAATTTCCTTAATGTGAAGGAAATACCATGAAATTGAGGAGTTTCATAAGGTTAAGGAATTTCCATGAGATGATGAAAATAATAATAATAATAATAATAAAATAAGGAATCATAAAGTGTGGGACCGGCTATGGCTAAGGCATGGCCGGTCGGCCAATAAGCCCGGTCCTATAGCACTTTTTCCTAATTTTATATTATTTTTCATGGTTTTAGGGAAATACCATGAAATAAAGGAGTTTTCCTTAAAGTGAAGGAGTTTCCATGAGACGAAGGAAACAATGATAATTAATAATAACAAAATAAGGGACGCGTGGGACCGGCCACGACTAGGGCATGGTCGGCCGGCTAGGGCCCGGTCCCGTGAGTCTTCCCTAATTTTATATCTTTTCCTTGATGTGAAGGAAATATCATGAAACCAAGGAATTTCATGTGATTAAGGAAATAATAATAATAAAATAATAAGGAATGCAAGGTGTGGGACCGACCAGCTAGTGAGCTTGGTCCCGAGACACCTTTTCTAATTTTTTATTATTTCCTTGATACGGAGGAAACACCATGAAACTGAGGAGTTTCCTTAAAATGAAGGATATTTGTTCAAATGAAGGGATTTTCATGAGATCAAGGAAAAATAATAAAAATATAATAAAATAGAGAATTAGGCGTGGGACTGGCCACGGCGTGACTGGCCGGCCGGTGAGCCCAGTCCCCTAGCGCCTTAGCTAATATTTTATTATTATTATTTTTCTTCTTATTTTGCATAGGTTCATCGTTCCTTCGTATTTTGGAATGCTCATTCGTGCATTCAGGTGCTCTTCGGTGCATTATTGCTGAGCACACTTGCACCATTTTGGTCGGGGCTTACTCGATAGCGGCTCAGATGCCCGCATATTGAATATTTATCACTAACTCATGGAATTCTGCTGGAAGAACCACGAATTGAAGTAGTGGAATATTATGAAGAACGTAGAATATTTTCAAAGGATTCAGTTAATGAATCTAATGATTTAGAAATAATTAATTGATGGCTCTATACTAGCACGATCGTCTAGGAGCATTAATTATTCAAGAATTGAGCGATATGAGCTTGTTGAAGCGTCATATTTCTTTTATATAGTCAGGGAAAACATTGTTACATCCTGAAGACGGTATTGTTCTATACTAGCAGGAAAACTGTCTAGGAGCCGTCCAATCGTTAAGATTTTATATGCATGTATTTTATATAGTCAGGGAAAACATTGTTACATCCTGAAGACGTTATGCTCTATACTAGCAAGCAAGCTGTCTAGGAGCCGTCCAGTCGTTCGATTCTATATAAAAGTGATTACTGAAATTGCTCAATATTCATGAGATATGTTGTTGCCTCAGTTGAGAGACTGCATATTAATGTATGCTCTGAGAGACAATAAACTCAGTCAGAGACTCTTGCGGCATGAGTTTTCATGCTTCAATGAGAGACATGAGCCTCAATACTCATCTGATTGCTGGATCATGAATATGTACATTTATGGTTTTACGATTTTAGCCTTTGTCGAAAATCCACCATTTACATTAAGTCACCTGCTTAGTGAGGGACAATCATGTTCCTCAGTCAGCACTGGATGGTGATTTTTTTTATTTACAGACGAAATAAGTAATTGAACTTAGTCGTAAGATAGAATGTTACCAGACTTTCGATTGTACGAGCGAACCATGGCTTGAACGAAGATCCCAGTAGCATGACAAAGCATTGTCTAACGAGCGTAAATTGGTGTAGCACCGTTTTTTTTTATTTCTTTTTCAGAAGTTGATAACTTGTTCATGTTAATTGGTGTAACATCCCATATGCATGTATAGACGTGAGTTTTGTAAAAACCCTAGTTTTAGGAACAAACGTTCGATCGTTAGTTTAAGAAACTAGCAATAATCCCTAATGTAGGAGAGATTTTTTTAAATATGTGAGATTTTAATAAACTCTCGTTTCATAGGTAGATGCTTGTATGAGAGAAAAAGTTTTTTTTTTTTTGAATAGACGTGCATCTGTTAGTAAAAATTTTGTCTATGAGCTTTCATGAAAAATTTATTTTCGAGATGTAAGCTTTCACAATTTTTGAAAATATACTCTCGAGGGAGCAAATATATATATATATATATATATATTCAAATTTACGTGAGTTTCACGTTAAAACGTATTTTTTGTAAAATCAATGTTTTGATTTTGAACAAACGTTGAAAGTAGACAATTATACATGGTGAAATAATGTCTGTCTGTGAGTTTTCACAATTGTAGAATGGACGCCTGTCCAATTTTTGAAAAACCAGTGGATGTTAAAATTCACGTGGGTTGTTCATGGTTTTATGAAAATCAAGTCATGATTTTGAATAATGAATCTTGCTCGTCTTTGCAGGTTTGAAGGAACGAGCAAGTTTTCGAAATTCTGACGTTATAATCACTACAGCTAGTGAAATTGTAAATAGGTAAGAGTTGGATTGTTACCATTTTTGTTACGCGTTTGTTATTGGTATATCCATGACTCCATGTCTTTCGTCTCAGATAGTGGCGACTTCTGGTTACAACCACTCTTCTGGCTCTTCCGGGGAACGCTCTATGAAGTCAAAGATGGAGACTTCTGCAGATGCTCATGCCGAGGTGAATCAACATTTCAGAGACACTGAAAAGATGATACATCATATGTCTCTCGATAATCTGGGAGTAGTCCGTGCTAAGATATATGCTTTATGGGTAATAGCAGATGCGGAGGGAAAGCAGGGACGTGATGAAGAAAATAACTGAAGATGAAAAGCTCATATCTCATCAGTAGAAGAACCGCCGACTTTAGCAAGTGAGATTATCGGCTGAATATGAAGTTCGGCTTCGCGTTGATGGTGTAGCTCCTGATTCAGATGTTGATGAATGAAGAATTTCGTCATAATTCGTCATCAAAAAATTCAGAAGTTAGGTCTTCTAGCAAAAATGTTGTAGAATCTTCGTCCGATGTCGGGATTTCGATATCTACCCATGTTTCTTCACCCTTAGAAAATTTCCAAGCTTTAGCAAAGAAGCGTTTCGGCTTTTGAGCACGTTTAAGGGCCAAATCGACGAAACAGTAAACTTCCAGGAGACTTTCAGAAATTTTTCAGCTGGCCTGTAGTCCAATGTGTCAACCACATCTCTTTGCTCGTTTATCTAATTGTTGTGAATTTTGAATATGTTGTAGAGGACATCCCTACGAAGAGAATGGTATATGACTCATACCTAGATTCTTCACCAGTTTCTCCCAGCTCGCTGCTTTGTGCGGGACAGTGTAAAATCATCTCAGACGAGCTTGTTGTAAAACACTCCTGTCGTGTCTTTAGACCATTCGCTTATGTCGTGAACGGTTGGTGAAGGATTTTAATGTCATTGACGCATTTGAGGTAAGGACCCGTGATTGATACATGAGCATGGTGCTTGCAGTGCCATCTTGTTTTTGTCAGTCGTAGAAACATCACTTCTGAAACCTTGGTCACTGGACCTTAACTGAGGTTGCTCTCAAGAGGCGATGATGTAATTACCATGGTTGTAGCATTCGTTTTATGATGAATAATTAGTGTAGGTGAACTTGGTGCCAGTCAGAGTCTTGGACTGTGAACTGATCGTCATGATCAGTGGACCGTCAGTCCCCAGCATTTTGTTAAATCTCTCCCTTTCTTTTTCCCTTCTTATGGCAAGACCTAGATAGAGGACCCAGGTACAAAAAACTTGACGTAAACTCCTAGGTGGTCGAAGTAGGAGGTACCTTGATGAAGGACTTAGCGAAAAGACCTGGTGGACATCGATCGACTGTAGAGGTTATGAATCCCGTCCACGAATTTCTGCTTGCATGTTGTATGCTCTGGAGGCTGTAGGAACCTCATTCGTCGTCAGAATTCGGTGATTGACCCCAACTTTTGAATCTAAGAGACCGAGTTACAACATGACACCTCTGAATGCAAGTGTGGAGAAAATATGGGAAGCTATAATTTTGATGGAGAATATACCAACATCATGGAACATGGGAACGGAACCACCTCAAAGACGCAGAAGTCATGAGTTAGGGAAAGGCTACACCTCCCCCGGAACCTGAGTCATGGAGATTTGGGAAAGGCTCAGGGAAAGGCTACACTGCTCCCGGAACCTGAGTCATGGAGATTTGGGGTCAATAAAGCCCATCCGGGAAAGGCACCTTGGATTCTGAACTTAAGCATATGACTTAGGTTGGGCGACTAAGGTAATAAGGACTCTCCCAAGGAGCGCAGAATCTGACCAAGGCGCCGAGGTACACGGTTGAGTCAAGAGTGCCAGGGGCGTCTGGAGTGTACCTTGCCATTCTTGATAAGTTTTGGCTCTGCGCTCGGCCCGAAGAAAACCCCACTTAGGGTGCAGTCTCGTAACCATAAGCCCTATAGGTAAAAGGGATAAGAGGCTGCGAAAACAACTGGTTGTTGTTAAGACCGGATGGGAGGAGCCAACCTTGTATGGTAGAGGTACGCCTCCTTGAAGGGGCAACCAGGGGGAAGATAAGGGCGGCACCATCCATTAGGGAGTTGATAAGTATCTTAAGACGCAAATGTCATGAGGCTTTTTATTCGCAAGGGTATTAAGGCTTGTCATATTTGTGCGACAATCCTGAAGAGGCAATAATACAAAAGAAAAAGATAAGACGAGATCAATGGATTTTCGCATGAAAGTGCGAAGATGTCCTGCGATTTCGTCGCAAGACGGCAATGTAATGGGGCTTTATTTTTGCAAGAATATTTAGGCATGTCATATTGTCGCAACATTCCTGAAGAGGCAATAATACAAAAGAAAATTTTAAGGCAAGATCAATGGGTTTTTGCATGAAAATGTAAGGACGTCCTGCGATTTTGTCGCAATGACAAGAGGTGGCATAATGATACCTTTAACTAGGAAGGAAAAATAAGACCACACATGAATGAGATTTTGAAAAGAATCAAAATTCACTTCGCATATGATTGCGAAATTATACATAAACAATTGCGAAGTTGAGGCACAAAATAAGAAAAATCTGCAAAATCTCTCATTTGGATTCAAATAACAGAGGCAAGTATGGGAATGAATGAAATTAAAAAAATGTTATTTGTCTCCACATGATAGATTTACGCAGAAATTCAAAAATTAATGATTATGTTGATTAACCATATTGCAAGGAAGAATTGTTTTAATGAATGCAGGTCGAAATGAAATAAACTCATATATTAAGGAATATGGGGAACCAAAAGAATTCGCAAATATACAAAAAGAAGGAATAAATGTACAAGTATTACAGAAGATCAAATAAAGAAACAAAGACTACTTCTTAGTTGATCCTTCATCATCTCCATCAGACTTGTTCTCTTCTTCGTCTGCATCAGAACCTTTATCTCCATCAGAACCTTCATCACTCAGATTCTTCATCATCAGCTTCGCTATCAGAGATGTTCAGACTAGGAATGTTCTTTGGGATCTCCTCCAAGAGACAAGGATAATCAGAGTGAGGAATAATATGGTCATCACAAACCATTTGGATAGTTTGATTGCGAAAGTGAAGAGCGTCGTTCTTAAAGTTCGCAACAGTGATCTTGATTTGATTTTTTAATCTAGAATATTTGTCGTTGCGAGAAGAAAAATTCTTTGCGAGTTCCTCTTTTTCAGCTTCAAGTTCCTCAACTCTTTGGCGATATCTACTTTCAGATCCTGGGAAGCATATAGCAATTAATCAGTAACTTGATAAAAACTCGTGTAAAACCAAAGATTAATAAAGGAAAACAGTTAATGACCTTCTCTCTCAGAAATCATATCTCTAATCAAGGCTGTATGCTCAACTTGGAGACTAACATTTACACCTAAATCTTTTCTGGCGTTATCCAAGATTGTCGCGGCCCAAGCGAACTCATCATCACTATTTATGAGAAGACGAGAACGAACTTGGTTTTCCCTCTCGCTAAGCACAACATTTTGACGATTGGCTTCATCTCGTTCAAGTTGAACCTCAATAAGAGTCTCTTAGAATTTCGCCAAAGCCTTAACACCTTGATCAGAGATACGATCTTTATCATCTATAAGTTTGCTAATCTTGGTTCTTAATTCATTGATATTCTCTTTAGAATTGAGATAAAAACGTTTAAATTGGTTGGCTCAACCTAAACTAGATCTATGATCAATCTCTAAGAGGCAAAATTTGGATTTAAGTTCATTCAAAGGCAGAGATGAAATTTATCATTAGAGAAACTATTCAAAGATTTATTAAGATGTTCAAGAAGAGTGTCATTATCTAAGGCATCGGGAAATGAACGAAGAAGAATGGCTTCATCAGAAAGACCATAAATGTCTGCAAAAAGGATTAATCAAATAAGATAAGACAATAGGATGAATGAATGAAAAGAAAGGAGAAAAATTATATACCATAGAGCTGATCATTAGCTTTTTGAAGAGTAGAAATTTTGTTCCTTTGCGAAGAAGTGTCGGTTTCCAGTTGTTTGTTCTTCTCGCGAAGACCTTTGACTTCAGCTTCTAATTGTTCGTTCTTTTCACGAAGACCCTTAGCTTCAATTTCCAGTTCCTCATTCTTTGTACGAAATTGAAGATTCTTCTTTTCAAGAATTTCGCGTCTCCTCTCCAGATCTGAGGCAACAATGAAAGAAGTTTTTCCAGCCTGCGAGAAAATACAAGAAATGCTAAAATAAAAAGAAATTTTGAGTCACAATAATGAAGAAGTAAAAAGACGAAGGCATACCAAACTATTGAGAGAATTTAGGAATCTAGGAGTCACTGATCTGGAGACCCCACGAAGAGAACTATCACCATCCAACAAAGGAGTATCACAAATAGTTGCGAGAGCTTTGCATATACTGGCGAGGCAATTATCTCCCATCCCTTTCCAAGAATCAGAGAAGATACCAGATAACTGTGCCATAGAGGATTCAGGTGGAGAATCTTTATTCGCAGCAGAGTCGTCATCATCATCTTTGTTGTCTTCATCATCTTCAGAACCATCAGGGAAATGAACATCTGAAGGAGGAGGAGAATTCCCTCTCTTTATTTTCTTTGAAGAGGATGCAGATGATTTTCCTTTGCGAAGAATATCTTTACCCTTATCACCAGCCGTCGCAGCTTTGGTGGGTTCTTCTACTTCAACAATAATATTCACACACAAATGAAGATAAGAAATAGAGGCAACAATATATTGTTTAAAATCATAAAAGAATATTTCTTACCTCATCTGTGTATGACCGAAGAGCTAACAAGGTACTGGCTTTCCCAGTCCTATGGTAGCTATCTTTCAGTTTCTGGATCTGTAGAATGTCGCAAGAATCAGCGAACAAAAGAATAAAGAAAAATAAAGAAATGTAAAGTGGGCGATGGAAGAAACATACCTCTTTCTTCTTCTCGGGCCAAGAAAATACCCAAGGTTGATAAGTAGCGAGATTCTCAGGAAGAACATTTGACCCAGCAATGTAAGGTCCTTTCAGCATCAAGGGAAAAACGCACCATTTATCATCTTTGGATTGGCGAGGGGTTGTGTTCTTACCAGAGTGCCAATCAATGTCATGCATGAGCATTTTATCTTCAGCAATAACATCCTTCCTTTTCAAGAGAATACCCCAGCGAGTATTCTCTTTCTTCATGGATATTAATTCATAATTTTCGAAGAAATTCGCTACTGTATACTTCTCAGCGACTATTTCTAGATCTACGAATTTAGGATCCCTAAGTTCTTTGGAATAAAGAGATCCTTTACCAGCACCACGGTTAGCGAACTCCAGCATCAGACGGATGCAATCCCCACTCAATTGGAAGATAGCTCGCGAAAACCCCGAGTGAGCAAGAATTTCATAAAACAGAGGAATATCTGGGTCATAAAGAGGAATGGAGAGACCTGCGAGAATTTGACCCAGCGAAAATATGATTGATTGATCATCAAAATGTTGATCAGAGAAAAGTTTGATAGAAAGAATTGACTTGGCACTTTTACCAGGAATGGTAGAAAGTGTGAAACCCTTCTCAGCAAGATCTTTTTGAACATCCTTTAAGGTTTTCTCATGTTTTTGACCGCTTGGAGGCATATCTGAATATAGAGTATGGGAATGGATGAAAAGTAAGAATATTTAAGAGGGAAGAATTACAGTAGCAGAACTTACGGAAGAACAATAGAGTTGCAGAGATGAGAGAGTAAAAAGAGAAGAGAAAGTAAAAAGAAAATGGAAAGAAGAGTAAGAAGAATATATAGAGAATATTTTTTTTACTCGAAGAAATAAACACCATTAATGCGAAAAGACGTGAGCGGTTGAAAAGCAGCGGTTACAGAAGACGTGTCAAGAAATAGATGGAAGAAAGGATACGTGTGATAAATGCAGAATATGAAGAGATGGACAGCTGCGGCATTTCTCACATCATTCTCTACTTCACAGAGAAGATATGAGAAGAGGCAAGATGTAGGATCAGAATCTCGCAGCAATAATGCCTCAGCGAAATTATTAACAACACAACACAACAGTGTCGCAGAACAACTTCAAAAATGACATAATAAACGACGTCAGCTAAATCATGAGAAAAATGTGATGGTACTGCGAAAATTAGGGAGTTCGCGAGATTAACATTTGTAAGGTTGCGAGAATGTCGCAAACCATATCCGAAAATAAAGGACAGATTAGCTGTCATCCACTATATATTTCCCTATAAATAGTCATTCAGTTGTAAAGAAAGGGAGAGAGATCTTTTTTGAGTGAGAAGCAAGTAAATAGGAGTGAGATCTTTTTTGAGTGAAAAGCAAGTAAATAGGAGAGAGAAAATTAAGAGCAGAGGTTATTCTTGATTCCTTTATCTTTTCTTGTAAGATTGTTTAAAGATTCATCAATAAAATTAAGATTGTTAATCCAAAAATGAGTTGAATGTTAATGAAATCTTGTGAGGGGTGTAGTGTAGGATTTCCTGCAACTACACAACACTCCTTTCGTTGCAGTAGTTGGATTCAACATTTGTGCAGACATCAGAGCTTTCTTATTTTGTGGCAAACATGAACACTCCTGCAAGGATACGTCCAAAGTGTTCTTTGCCAGGCTTGGACATCATCTCAGTAATGAATGTCTCAGTGTTCGATTCGGAGAAATGTCAGATTCAACCACTTGGTAAAATACTAATGCGGTGAAGCTATCATTCATCTTGCAATAGCAGAGTTGCTAGCATATTAAGTCCCCGTGCTAGGATAACATGTGAGGAAATAAATGACGTATACATGGGAGGAACGAGACTTGCCTGAGTACGGAACCTCTTGATGAATGTCTATGCATCTTTGCAGGTTTTTGCTTCAACCTCGACAAAGTTCGAAATTCCTTCAAGTGCTCTGATGATGGAATACCCGCCAAATCTTCTGGATCAGAACTTTCTTCATTGGAGAGATGTACAACCAAAGGTGCTTTGTCAGTAACCATCTTTTCAGCATGAATCCACGCTCGTCTGAAGAACATGTCATATCCTGGATCTTCCTGATTATGTGTGAAACTTGGTTTCTGCCTAGGTTGAACTTATGTTGATATAGCCATAAGTATTTATGAGCCTTCCTTCAAGGTCTCTGATTGAGATAGATCACAAATAGCTTCTTGTCAAGTGATACATGAGGCTCTGAGGGTTTTCAGCGAAATGATGTTGATGGTGGTGTCAGCATCGACCAGCATTCTTCTGAATTCATTTCCTCTGATATGGTATGTGGTAAGCGGTCCTCAGTCGTGCATCTCCTTGTCTGTGGATGAAGGTTCAAGGAGTATTTCCGGGATGGACAGACGTCTGACACAATGTAATTCGGTGTTGTGAACATGTCTTTCCTTTGTGCCTTAGACAAATAGAGAAATTTCACAGATATGCTCGATCAACATTGAACTGCTTCTTTGACTGGTTCTTCAGAGTGTAAAGGTTATGACTGGAGAGGATTATTGTGTACTCCTTCAGTCCCCAGTTGAAGCTACTAGGGATCAACCTTCTCTTTGAAGATGTGCTTAAAAATATTTCAGTTACTTGTTGGATGATCGATGAACCTATGAAGGCGACAGTACCAGAGATTCTCCATTTCTTCTTCAGTTGGCTCTCTCCTAATGAACGACAATTTGATTGCACCATCTTGAACCCAGACTTCCAGTAACTCGATCAATCCTTCATGAGAAGAGAGAAGTTTGAGTCTGTCAGACCATTTTCCCGTTCGTTGATGCCGGGTTGAGGTTTGAGCATTTCAGGATTGGTTATCTTTTCTTTGTGCTTTCAGAGGAGCCTGGGATGTTGGAGAAGCGTTCTAATATTGTGTCTCGGCTTTCCTTTCAGCAACAACATTTGTTGAAGGCTGGAGATTGTACTGATTGTTGACTAGGCGTCGGCTGCTTTGAGGTTCCTCGTCCTTGCAGATTTTGCTCTTTCCAGTAAAGCAGGTGCAGTAGTCGCTGATCGTTTGGCTGCTTCATGAAGCTATGAGAAAGTTTGGAACCAGAGATTTTCCAGAAAGACTCTATAGACCAGGATCAATCCTTTGATGTACAAGTCCATAAGTTGTTGTTATGTGACATTCGGGTCGTGACAATCCAAAGCTTGCACTCTGAACCTCTTCACATAATTATTCGGATGTTCATTGTTCTTCTGAGACATTTTTCCTAAATCAGAGACAGTGATCTGTTCTGAGACGAAGAAGTATTTTCTGTAGAAAACATTAATCATTTCTCCCCAACTGGTGATACTTCCTAGTGCAATGTTGTTGTACCATGTGTATGCTCTGCCTGTCAGAGACTTTGAGAATTCCTTCAAACGGACGACATGGTTGTGCTCATGTTCACCTAGTGATTCCAGAAACCAAGAAACATGTTCTCGAGCATTGCCTTTTGGCAGAGGAATCCTTTGTGTAGCAGCAGCGTACGGAGGTTGGTCACGGTGGACAGATGATGTCTTGTCTTTTCCTCGATCTTCTAAAAAGTGCTTCAGGTCCTCTCGAGTGATGAAACTTGCAGGTTCATTTGCTGGTGGATCGTTTGCAGCTTTGCGGACTTCTTCATCATCTACAACATGGATTGGAGAGATTTGAGGATCAGCGGTTGAAGATGTTTCTTTAGCTTTTCCTTTCTCCTGTTGAGGTTGAGTTTGTTCAGACGCAAGCTTGTCCGTGAGAGTTTTGAGATAAGCACACAACCCTTTCTGCGTTGCAGCCATTTCAGTCTGAACCTTCATGAGATCAACTATAGTAGGCTGATTTCCTATGGTTTCTTCAGGAGATTCGCTAGGAGGTGGATTGTTGACAGTGCCAGTAGCATTACTTACAACATTGACATGAGTGATCACTGGAGCACCAGCACTGGAGGAGTAGTAGTAACATATGGCATGACATTGCTGGATGGAGGAGTGGTATTAGCGGTACCACTAGAGCCTGCAACGTTGAGAGGAGTAATACTTGCAGTGGCAGTACTACTAGAACTTACGATGTTAGACTCGGGTGTTGAACCCGGATTGGTAACTGTACCAGACCTAAATCTTTGTGAGAATTGAGATTTCAACCGAGAGATTAATCTCGCACCGTGGTCGCCAATCTGTAGATGGGGAAAAACGAGTTGCTGGTTTTTAAGGATTTGAGGAGACGACCGTGCGGAGGAAACTCCTTGCACAGAGAGAACTGTTTAACCTCACACAGATGCACTGCTAGAGGCAGTGCTTTGAATTCGAGAGATCAATCTGTAGGACTCCGGCCTAAACCAAGACATCGACCGTTCTAGAGTCAATTCGGTCACAAGAGAGGATGGGTCGATCTGTAGGAGGGAAGTTGAGAAATATGTGAGATCTGGTGATCAAAGATTGTAGGTGTATTGTGTATTATGCGTGAAGAAATAATATAAGTTCTGATTGATCGAATTTTCTCTGTTGAGAGTAAATGTTCAGACGATGAGTTATTGTGCTCTTGTTTTACGAAAATTATCTGTTGTTTCAATCATGATTTAGAGACTTATTTATATTGCTAGAACTGTAAACACCTTGATCCCATGAAGTGTGACAGTTGCGGGAGTCAAAGAGTGGGGAAGTGGAAATCGTGTTAAACCAGTTGCTCATCGTGCGGAGACTTGGTTGATTTTCCATCCACTACTTTGCTAACTCCTCCAACTGATTGCACGACTTGCTCACATTCTCATCATATGTATGAACACACGTGTCGTAGACCGCCAGACCAAAACCCTAGTTAATATCCCCCCCCCCCCATGTAACACGATTGATGTCTCGTGATTGTGGGTCTGCAAGGCAGACGTGTATTTAGTTAGTCAGTTGCTGACTTCATGGGACGATGAGTCCTTGTATTGCTGAGTCGAATGTGATTCGCAAATATTCTAAGACTCATGAATCGAACGTGTCTGTTGAGACAGAGGTATAATTCTCGAGTAAATGTTGATAGTTAAAGTGAGCAAATATTGTTCATTCGATGGATTGTTGAATATTGATAGTTGAACCAATATTCCTTAGTCTGAGAAAATGTTGCTCGTTTGATGAATTATTGGTAACATAATCAAACAAAATATTAATTTAGAATACTGGCAACTGAACCGAGTATAATTAATTAAAATGTTGATCACGAGATCAACGTAAAATTATTAGCGTTTGAATCTGGAATTATGAACCTTGGATTCGAAAACCCTATTTTCGATCAATTGCTGATCAATTGATGATTTATTGAAAATCAACCACGGAGTGAAAGAGGGACCGGCTACATGGGATGATGAGTCGAACATGTAACGCCTAGATGCTCTAGTGAGCAAAATACCAACGTCTCTTGAAAACCAGTTGGTGAAAAGATGATCAAATGCTGGTTTAATCATTCATTAAAATAATGTTCATCTGAACCTTAGGTGATAGAAACTAATAAATTATGAAGAGATGAAGGACCAACCAAGGTGTTATGAAACCGTCCATGGTTGGTCATGGGACCGACTGGCGATCGTTTTATGAAATTCCAAGTTGTTTGGAAGAGTTTGAACCTAATGTGAACAAATTAGGTCAAATGATGAAAAAATATGGGACCGGCCTCTTGCAAGCCAAAGAGCCAACCTTGGTCGGTCAAGGTAATATGCTCATGTCACCAAAGTGTTCATGTGTCAGTCCTGAGAATTTTGATATTTTCTGGCGTGCATTTGAGCATTCATTTGAGAAAATATGAAAAATTCAGGGTTTTTGTTGAAACTGAGGAATTTCCATGAGATGATGGAAATAATAATAAAATAAGGGATTACAAGGTGTGGGACCGGCCACGGCTAGGGCATGGCCGGACGGCTAGCAAGCCCGGTCCCGTGGCACCTTTCCCAATTTTATGTAATTTCCTTAATCTGAAGGAAATACCATGAAATTGAGGAGTTTCATAAGGCTAAGGAATTTGCATGAGATGATGGAAATAATAATAATAAAATAAGGAATCATGAAGTGTGGGACCGGCTATGGCCAAGGCATGGCCGACCGGCCAATAAGCCCGGTCCCATAATACTTTTTTCTAATTTTATATTATTTTTCATGGTTTTAGGGAAATACCATGAAATCAAGGAGTTTATTGAAATAAAGGAGTTTTCCTTAAGGTGAAGGAGTTTCCATGAGATGAAGGAAACAATGATAATTAATAATAATAAAATAAAGGGCGTGTGGACCGACCACGACTAGGGGATGGTCGGCCGGCTAGGGCCCAGTCCCGTGAGTCTTCCCTAATTTTATATCTTTTCCTTGATGTGAAGGAAATATCATGAAACCAAGGAATTTCATGGGATGAAGGAAATAATAATAATAAAATAATAAGGAATGCAAGGTGCGGGACCGGCCATCTAGTGAGCTTGGTCCCGCGACACCTTTCCTAATTTTTTTATTATTTCCTTGATACGGATGAAACACCATGAAACTGAGGAGGTTCCTTAAAATGAAGGATATTTGTTCAAATGAAGGGGTTTTCATGAGATCAAGGAAAAATAATAAAAATATAATAAAATAGAGAATTAGGCGTGGGACTGGCCACGGCGTGACTGGGCGGCCGGTGGGTCCAGTCCCCTAGCGCCTTAGCTAATATTTTATTATTATTATTATTTTTCTTCCTATTTTGCATAGGTTCATCGTTCCTTCGTATTTTGGAATGCTCGTTCGTGCATTCAGGTGCTCGTTGGTGCATTATTGATGAGTACACTTGCACCATTTTGGTCGGGGCTTACTCGATAGCGGCTCAGATGCCCGTACGTTGAATATTTATCACTAGCGGCTCGTTAAGATTCTATATGCATGTCTTTTATATAGTCAGGGAAAACATTGTTACATCCTGAAGACGTTATGCTCTATACTAGCAGGCACGCTGTCTAGGAACCGTCCAATCGTTCGATTCTATTTAAAAGTGATTACTTAAATTGCTCAGTATTCATGAGATATGACGTTGCCTCAGTTGAGAGACTGCATATTCACGTATGCTCTAAGAGACAATAAACTCAGTCAGAGACTCTTGCGACATGAGTTTTCATGCTTCCATGAGAGACATGAGCCTCAATACTCATCTGATTGCGGGATCATGAATATGTACAATTATGTTTTTACGATAGCCTTTGTCGAAAATCCACCATCTACAGTATGCTACAATTGGTATCCGATTTTCATACAATTATTTATGTTAATTGCTAACGATGACATGGAAGAACAAGGGACTTTGTCTACTGAAGAAGTTAGTGATGCTTCTCCTTCTAGCAATGATTCTACTATTGAGATTTCCTTACATGCCTTAACAGGGAAAACTGCTCATGATATTATTCGCATTTCTGGTCACATTAATAAACGCCCTATTGTGGTTCTCATTGACACAGGAAGTACACATAGTTTTATTGATGTTTTTTTAACCAATAAACTGGGTCTTCATGTATCTCCTACTGGACAAATGGTGTTACAGTTGTTAATGATGATAATACAATCAGTAAAGGGTATGCCAGAATCTCAATTGGGAAATGCAAGCATACCTGTTCTCGGCTAATTTAAGAGCTCTGCCTCTAAGTGGTTGTGACATCGTGTTGGGAGCTGATTGGCTACGATAACTTGGTGATGTTCTTTTTAATTTTATACAACTAAAAATTTCTTTTCTACATCAAGGGAGACAAATCACACTTCAGGGTAACTCTTCTAAACCTTCTCAAAATTTAATTACTGGGTCTTCTTTCAAGAAGTTTATCAAGAGTAATGCTTCAATATGCAAACCATGTTAATCCAATTCCAACTGCGGTTTCTACTCTCCTAGAGTCATTTGCACGTGTTTTTGCATGACCATCTGGCCTACCACCCTCTAGATCATTAGATCATAAAATTCCACTCAAAACTGGTTCAAATCCCACTTCTCAAAAGCCTTATAGATGCCCTTATGTTCATAAGTCTGTAGTTGAATCCTTGGTTAATGAGATGCTTTCCACTAGCATAATACAAAATAGCCACAACCCTTTTGTTGTACCTATTCTTCTATTCAAAAAGAAAGATGGTACATGGAGATTTTGTGTCAATTACCGCAAGCTCAATGACCTTACAGTTAAGGATAAAATTCCAATACCTCTTATAGAAGAGTTGTTAGATGAATTGAATGGGTCAATGGTTTTCTCCAAAATTTATCTATGTTCGGGATACTATCAAATCTGGGTATATGAGGTTGATATTCCAAAGACTGCTTTTCACACCTGTTATGGCCATTATGAATTCAGAGTGATGATATTTGGTCTTATTAACACTCCTGCCACCTTCCAAGCACTCATGAATGAGGTGTTTCAACCATTATTTTGAAAATTTGTGCTTGTATTTTTTGATGATATTTTGGTTTACAATCTTGCTATTGAAGCCCATTTGGAGCATCTGTAGCTTACATTATCGTTGTTCAGAAAGCATTATTTGTTAGCTAAAATGTAGGGGTGAGCATGGGCCGGTATGGACCGATATTTACCTCATCCGCATCCAATCCAATTCACTACGGCTTTTTAATTTGGTATCCGCATCCAATCCAACATCCAACGGATTTGCATCCAATGGATTCACGGATTGGATGCGGATAATCCAATGGATTTGTGTTAGTTAAAATTTATAATGAAAAAATAAAGCCAATATAGATGAATTATTATAGAACTTACACATTTTATATATGTATATAAATAAATAAGTGACATGGACAACACTCCAAGCAAACACCTTAAAATTTCCAAAACTATCTATGTATTTTTCTAAAAACTATATAAATGCACTTAATCTAACAGATATGGATTTCCAACGGATTTGCAAGGCTGCATCCGGGCCCAATCCGTAATACGTTGGATTTCAAAAATCTCATTCACGTCCAACCCATTAGCGAACAGTCCGAGCATCTATCCACAAAAATACAGTTGGTCCCGGTTAAATCGGCGGATTACGGGTAAAATGCTCACCCCTACTAAAATGTCTAAGTGTGCTTTTGCTCAACCACGCCTAGAATACTTGGTCCATATAATTACTGCAAAGGGTGTAGCAGCTGATCCTGAAAAGATTGTTTCCATGGTTAATTAGCCTCAACCTAAAAAATTGAAGCAACTTAGAGGGTTATTGGGCCTTACAAGTTACTACAGGAAATTCATTCAGGACTATGGTACCATTTGTAAGCCACTGACAGACATGCTTAAGAAGGATTATATTTCTCGGAGTGACGATGCTACTACTACTTTCTCTACAATTAAGTCTGCCATGACTTTCATCACCAATTTTTACATTCTAGATTTCTCCAAGCCATTTACGCTAGAAACTGATGCATGCTCCTGGGGTGTGGGAGTTGTCCTTATGAAAGACAACAATCTCGTTGCATTCTTCAGTAATCCATCGGGTCCTAAAGTATTAGGCTTATCTACTTATGAGAAGAAATTTTTGGACATTGTCATGGTTGTCCAAAAATAAAAGTATTATTTAAGAAGTCAAAAATTTATCATTAACACGGACCGCCAGAGTTTGAAGTACTTGATGGAACAAAAGTTATCTAATACATTGCAGCAAAAGTGATGTATCAAATTGATGGTTTTGACTATGTCATTAATTACAAAAATGGCAAGGATAACAAAGCTACAGATGCTTTGTCTAGATTACCTGCTGCTACATGTTCAACTTTGTCTTTATCTCAACCTCAATGGGTCCAAGATATCATTTCTAGCCATGAGTCAGACATATCACCATAACAACTCATTACTCAGCTCTTTGTGACTCCAACTCTGCAAAATTGTTTTTACAAAAAGGGAATTTTGAGGTTCTGTTTGAGGGTGAAAATAGTTTCTGTTGATCTTGGTAATTTCGGGTGTGTGGGTGAGAAACGAATTTAAATCGTAAACAATGTACTGCAAGGGAGTACTTTATATTCGAGAGATCAATCTGTACAAATCCGGCCTAAACCAAGAAATGACCGTTCCAGACTTGCTTCGGCCACAAAGTGAAGGAGAATGGTTGGTTTTGGGGAGGGAAGCGAAGAAAGTGTTGAGACCAGAATAGTTGATTCTGGAAGAGTAGTTGTTTTCTACGACTTGTATCAGAAAGTAGGAAGCTAACAGATGGAAAGCTAGCAAATGTTTTCTGAGTGTTGTATGTTCCTGACCTGAACTTGTTGTTCTGTGGAAATAGGTAATGCCTATTTATACAAGTCGAAGTGAAACGTACTCTGGTCTCATTAAGAAATGGAATACGGGTGAGTAAATGGGAGGAGGTGGTAACCGGTAACGCCTGGAATTGATGTTCCATAAAAGAAAGCGTTTCACCATTACTCCTTGTATTTAATAACCGCCTCATCCTTATGACACTTTCTTATAACGGGCGTAGTGTACGCCGCACGCTGTAAACCGCCAAACCAATACCCAATGAGCATCCCCCAGTTTGTGACATGTGTTGATGTGTCGAGTGTTTTCATGGAAAACATGTAGCACGTTGTTGTTTTCTGGCAAGTTGAGCTTGGGAGACTTGCCGGCTCGGTGGTGACCTTCGACGGTCGAGATTTTGCATCTTAAGAGGAAAGGTAGCCGTTGATTATTGCAACCCTCCGTTTGGTAGCCAGTGACATGAAAGCATGATCAGTATGGCTTTAATATGGCCTAGTTTAGGCTCGGCCAAAAGTTAGGGTTTTGGATTTGTTTAGGCGCGACCAAACTAGGGCCAAAGGTTGTCATGCGTTAGCTGGTAACCTTGGACGGCTAAGATCTGCACCTTAGATGAAAGATTGGCCGTTGATTGTTGCAGGCCTTCGTTTTGGTAGCTGCATAAGGAAGGTCGGAATGGTATGGCGCGACAAGGTGGTTGGCATGCCATTGGCACATGTGGCATGGCATGCCTTGGCGCGGTTTGGCGTGGCCAAAACTAGGGTTTTGGGTCAAAGGTTACCATGCGTTGTTTGGCGACCTTGGACGACTGGGATTTTCATCTAAGATTGAAGGGTGGCCGTTGATCGTCGCACGCCTTCGTTTTGGTAGTCGTATAGGGAAGGCCGACATGGTATGGCGCGACAAGGTGGTGGGCATGCCATTGGCACATGTGGCATGGCATGCCTTGGCGCAGTTTGGCGTGGCCAAAACTAGGGTTTTGCGCCAAAGGTTACCATGCGTTGTTTGACGACTAGGATTTGCATCTAGGATTGAAGGGTGGTAGTTGATCATCGCACGCCTTCATTTTTGGTAGCCGCATAGGGAAGGCCGGCATGGTATGGCGCGACAAGGTGGTGGTTGGCTTGGCATGGTGGGGCCAAGGAAAGGTACGGTTGGCTTGTCATGGTGGGGCCAAGGTAAAATGGTGCGGACGGCTTGGCATAGTGGGGCCAAGGGTTTGGCACGGACGGCTTGGCATGGTGGGGCCAAGGGTTTGGCATGCCACTGGCGCATGGTGCGGCTAGCATGGTTGTGGCCAAGGCAAGGTGCGGTTGGCTTGGCATGGTGGGGCCAAGGTTTTGGCATGCCATTGGCGCATGGTGCGGCTAGCATGGTTGGCATGTCTTGGCGCGGTAGACGTGGCTGGAATGGTTTGCCATTGGCACAGTGGTGCGGCTGGCATGCACTAGTACAGAAATGGCCTTTAGCCACGCCAAATATAAATTTGCGTGTCACGCCTTTTGGGTTTTGGCGTGTCTATAGGGTATACTTCTACCCTATAGACACGCAATGTTCAATGGGCGTGTTCATATAAGTGCTTTCAGCCACACCAGGGCTACTAGCGTGTCAAAATTTCAACCGTTTAGTCACATTAACTTCAAATTTTTGATTGGGCGTGTTTATAGACCAGTCTATGGCCACATTAGGTATTGGGTGTGTTTATAGACCAGTTTATGGCCACATTAGGGAGTTGTGGCGTGTACAAAAGTTTAGTCACGCCATTTAAGGTGTGGTTTTAAAGTTGGTTCATTAGACACGCCAGTATATGCGTTTCCATAGTGTACGATTGATTGACACGCCAAATTCAAAGTGTGGCCAAAAAGTTCTTCTTTGGACACGCCGGTATATGTGTGTCCATAGTGTAAGATTTATAGACACACCATTATATCGTGTCCATAGTGTAGGATATATAGACACGCCAAGTTGAAAGTGTGGCCAAAAAGTTCTTCTTTGGACACGCTAGTATATGTGTGTCCATAGTGTGCGTTCTATAGACACGTCGGTTTTATAGCGTGGCTAAAAAGTTCGTTTTGAAAAAATTAATAAAAATCTTTCGCCCATATTCGAACGCATGACCTCGAAGGATTTAGATAACGTACCAATCCACCAAGTTGCCCATCTTTAGATGTTTTTGATTAGTGTTTTGAAAATACTAGATTGGTTGAACTACTCAACATTTAAATAAACACGCCAAGTTGAAAGTGTGGCCAAAAAGTACACCCAAAACCCTCAAGACTAATTCCCTAGCTTTCTCTGGAATAGATTCTGACTTGCATGTTCTGCAAGTTATTGGGTTCTCCAAAACTATTTCTGCAAATCTTCTAAACACCTATAATCAAAATTTCTTTGGTAATCCGTTGCATTGGAATGCTATAAATAACTTGGGAGTCTGCAATTTGGTTTCTAAAAGATCCTACTCCTGGACTATGTGTGCTATCAAAATTTCCTCTCAGCTACCACACTGCATTTCTGGTAAGATTTTTCATTGCTCTCTCAAGCATTCCTGTACTAATATGTTATTCTATCTCTATAACTTCAAAGTTGCCTATGCTACCAGTTGGAGTAGTTCATATGAATGCCCAGATAAAACTATTAACCCCATAAAACAATTTCAAACCTTCATGATAACGAGAAAATTTCCAAAGGTGTCTAGTTTTCTTTAGTTATTCCCAAAAATGTTATAAATTACCAAAAATGTTTGAATATGTACCCATTGCTTGATATTGTGTACACAATATCAAGAATCCACACCTATAATGTGTACACATTATACCTTTTTCGGAATTTTTAAAAAACTAGACATTTTTAGTAAATAACTTTCTGTAGAAAACACTTTTGGGCATAACCCCCTTTCAAATTCCCCCTGCTATTTACTATAGTCACCATATCAAGCTCAAAACCAAAATTAAACACAACACCACTCAACCAAGCATAATACAATAACCCAGAACCACATATACATTCAATTGAACATCATTGTCTTTAAAACCAACACTATCAAATCCAAAATCAGCACCACTAGCATTAACTGTTTATCCATGAGAAACATATGCAATATTCAGCCAAAAAACATTTACAGGAATACTTACTTTACCATCTGGAAGGGGATGGTTGAATACTGGTCAAGCTCCTGGTGCAACCCCAGAGGTCCCCACACCACTTCCAACAACCTTCTTGTTAGCTCCACTCCTTCTGGTGCAGCCCTCCTCCTTGGCACAAATAGTTTCCCCTAGGAGGAGGCATAGGCACTACTACATCCTCAGGAATCTCATTAGAATCAGTTATCTCCCCTGGTCCGAAGATTGCAATATCATAAGCATCCTCTGCCAACTGTCGCATCACTGGTGCCAGCATGAAGATATTGGGGAATACTACCACATCATTGGGGAGACCATGAGTGTCATTCTCCCGAATCTTAGCTTTGCATGCAACTGGAACTGGTGCAGAATAGAACCCCTGTCTAGCACCACCACAAACCACCTGCTGCTCCCCTACAAGCACCACACCTTCATTAATCACAAACGGCCTTTGTCAGGATGAACGGCATACACCACCCACCCTTCATCAGCCCCTTGGAGTTGAGGAAGTTGAGGATCCAACGCATAACACTGGCACTATCATGCATAACAACCCTATCCTCTTTGACTTCTCCAACACCTCCAGTACCAACTTGCATGTTTGGCTTTGGTTCCTCACTGCTGCTACTGCTTATCTCTACTACCTGTCAAATTGGAGAAATGGGGGAATCCCAATCAATAACACCATCACAGTTACTAATAAAGCCAATTACAACTATGAAATTCACTTTCAACACCTTGAACCCAACAATTCTTCCATGATTATCAAAAATCAATACCTGGTTTTCTTGCATATTCATCTTAGCCTTCTTTTCCTCTGGTCTACCCATGGATTCCTGATTTGTAGACATGGCTGGGCGATCATTCAGATTTAGATATGCATTATAACCTCGCTTAGACATAGCTTCAACAATTGGAACACTGAAGGGATTTTGCGGAGATGGAATGTGGAAGTTACAGAGTTACAGAATTGGAAATTAAAACTGATTTCTTCCAAACAGGCCTTATGGACGAGAAGACCAACAGTTAACAGTTAACACATCTCACCCATCCTTTTTCAATCCTCGAGATCAATTAGTTGAGATATCGTGGAGGCACATGCCTACTAAGTGCATGCAAAGACCTATTGAACGCCACCCCAACTTATTGGCCGTTAAGAGGCGGCAGCAAACACTTGGCAGCTATTTGGCAAGCGGACTCTCTAAGCGGGCTACCCGTGACCCGAAGTCGAAACCCAGTACCGAACCGCAGCTGCCCTCAACTATTTTCGTCAGAGACGGGCTTGAAGTGGCAAGTGGAAGCCCAATTACCTTAAAACTTCTAGAAGAAGACGTTGTCATCCTTCTGAACAAGCCCATCCTTCTGAAAAAATTAATAAAAGCTTTCGAACGCAATATTCGAACGCATGACCTCAAAGAAGTTAGGTAACGTATCAATCCACCAAGCTTCCCATCTTTAGACGTGTCTATAGGGTGTTTTGAAAAAACTAAACTGGTTCAGCTACTCAACATTTTAATAAACACGCCAAATCAAAGTGTGGCATGTTATAATATGCATGGGATATGGTGGCTATCCACTTAGCACCATAAGTTACACCAAGCACCTTGCGTAAGCACCTTGTTACACCAAGGACCTTGTATAAGCAACTTGTATAAGCTACTTAAGCAATAGTAACCTACTTTGTTGGATGAGATTAACACCTAAAGCTAGTGGGTGTTGAATTGCATGGTTTGCAAGCTAGAGGTGTTATTGCTACATAACATCCTACATGTAGTGTGACATGTAATACTAGGTGGTGTATACAAGCTAACACCTTAAGACTTGTATAAATATCTCCCTTAGGCTATTGTATTTTGTATCCCAATTTCTTAAGTGAATAAGAAATTCTCCCTTCTCCCTTATTACTTCTCTTAATATCCATTTTGAGTTTAGTGGTTAATTAGTATTTGCTTTAATTATTGTTAATATTACTTTGGAAACGTAATATGGCCAAAATTTTCCTTTTTTGGACACGCTATTATATGAAGGACTGTTCTAGCAGGAAGAGCATTTTTAGCAGGTTGCAATGAAGCCTCCCAACTGGTGCTGCCATCTCCTAGTATGCATAAAACATAAAGAGTTAATTAGACCCCAAAGATAAACATCAAAGTTTGGTGACCCACCAGATACTCCCTTAATGGCAGTTCCAAAGAGGGTAAAAGTCTTAATGGGAATTAGGTGTTGAAAATAGGTCTTGATAGGGTAATGATGGTTATTAGAGTGAAGGGGACACAGATGGCTTTGAATGGGCGTAGTTAACAAAGTGACATGACGGCTAACTAAGCGCCATAAATGGAATTGAATTGGCACAATGGGGTATTTGAGGGGTTAATTAGCAGAGAGATTACCATTTTCAGAGAGATCTTTAACAGAAGAGGAAAGGTTTAGGTTTAGCAAACTAAATTGAGAGTATGGCTGATCCTGCCCAGAATTCAACCAATTCCATCGGAAATCTTCCAAATGCACCACCAGTAACACCTGAATTTGCACAAGCCAAGTCAATTCTCCCTTCTTTGAGCATAGAGGAATTGCAGCAGTTAAGAGAAGATGCACAGTCTGAAATTGATCATCGGATTCAAGAGCAAACTCGTCAGAGAGAGGCAGAAGAGGTTGTTCAGGAGCGGAAGAAAAGAGATTTGAGGCTCTCTACAATGCATGGCTACCCAAGTTCTTAGAATGGCAAGAACGGAAGGATGAGGAAAAGGCTGAGAAGCAGGCCAAGACCCCAAAGTTTGGCAGTTCAACAGAAAGTGATTCCGAGGCCTCAGAAGGGTATGAGTATGAAGTGGAGGAAGTGGATACCAGTGACCTAGATTCGGATGCTGCGGAGGACAAGCAAAGGATGAATTCTTATCATGATGAGAAGGCGAGAAGGCGATTTGAATATGAACTTGCCAATCCCAAGATTTTTGCTCGCACCATGAGTGAGGGTGAACCTGTTGCAGTGAAGGTGAGCCGTCGAATCGCTGATCTCGATGATGAGTCAAGTGAGGAAGAAAGGGAAGAAGGGGATGAGGATAGTGATGATGAATCATCATCCAGTGGGACTTCTCCTGCACCATCTGATAGCGAGGACTATGGTGAAGAGGGTCTGGATACTGATGAGGATGAACGGTGGTAAGCTCATCAGAGTTACCAGGAAAGGCTAGATTTTCAGGCATTGCATAAATCCTGAAAACGATCAACAAGTTTTTTGCAAAACAACTTTTCTGGTAATTTTCCTTCCTTCTACTCTTCCTGATGTTGGTGCGAAAGATGGTAAGTTTCTTTGTATTTTGAAAGTTGATGCGGACGGTTTTGGATTTCCTTTTATTTTGATTTTGTGGGCAAGTAGTAAGATACAGGGAATTTTCTTGTTTTGGATTGTAAAGTTGAAAGGGGTAGTCGTTGTTTCAAGTTTGTAGTAATGGTTTGTAATGAAAGGGGTTTGGGTTATGGCCTTTTGGTGAAGGTATTTTGAAATATGTAATGGTAGTTTAAAGCTTTGATCTTTTGAGGGTTTGATAGTTGTGTGAACTTGTGGTGCTGATGCGGAAATTGAAAAAACTTGATATAATGCTCAATGAGCTGATAAATGTTAAAGGAATGTTTGTAGTATTGGACTTGTTTTTGTTATTGTCTTCTTGTTTTTGTAAATGTACAAACAAGCAATGTTCTTGGTGAATGATTCTAAAATTCCAATGATTGTTAAGTAGAGATGGGTAGGAATGACTGAATTAATGAATCAATAGGGTATATAAAATGTTGTTTAAGATGGTGGGTATTACTCCAGTTTATAAAATGTGTTGGAGTAAGATTAATTCAAAGACTATTTTAGGCCCAATTCCAAAAAAAAATCTATGTGCAAGCCTAGTACTATTACTACTAATCCTAGCATGACAGAATATTAATTCAATAATCAGTATAGCCAAATCCAAACTCATCCAACATTGCTAAAACCCATCTGCATACAAAACCCCACCATGATTTAAGAATCAATTTTTTTCAACAATCCATACATTCATTCTCTAGTTAACAGAAAAATCCAAACAACTACATTCTATCACCTGGCTTGTCGCGTAGTCCTTGGAAATGGTTGCTCAGATGCAGTCGTTTGAGAAGCAGGGACTGCTGTTGGTGCTGGTGCTGGTGGTTTCCTTGCAGTTCTACCCTTAATGTCGTCCCGATAGTAATCATCCCTGGATGTCCTTTGCAGGTCAAGTTTATCTACCTTTGGCAATTTATACTCATTCCGACAAATAACTGTCGTACTGAATTCCTCGTCGACTTCATCACCATCATATTTCCAGATTTGGGTAGGTGCACCTAACACAATAGACTTTGTTTTAGTTTCCTGGTCTGGCACATAAAATACCTGCTTAGCTTGGGAGGCTACAACGAAAGGATCATCCTGGAGTCCCAACTTATCAAGCTCAACCAAAATGTAGCCAAGTTTTTCTTTTGAGACCCCTGCTTTGGTAACCCATTTACACCTGAAAAGTGGCACTTTCAGCGAATGATATGTCAGCACCCATATCTCTTGTAAAACACCATAATAATCCGCCATATTAAGGGTAATCTCCGCTTGTCTAATGTGTGTTTCAGTTGCCTCTACGTAAACCCCGCTATTCTGGTTAACGGAACCATCATGAGATTTTATGCGAAACAGGTATCCATTGATGTGATATGCTTCGTATGTCTCTACTTGTGCATTCGGTGGGATTGATAGCCACCTTAAGTCCTGATTGGAGTTTTCCCTAGAGTCTGCCCACTCATTGTCAACCTGAAATACATTATAAGGATTAGCCTCCATCTCAACGCAAAAGTTACATAGCAAGAGTGACATTTTCTGCAAACTCTTAACACTTTTTGTAACCATTTGGCGAACTCTTCACGATGTTTTTGATCTAGCTGTCTATCACTCATACCAAGATATTTATCCTTCAAAAAATTCTGGTGTCAGCTGGACAGTGCAATGATTAATGTTATTATCTTTACAGAAATTCGGACACAGAATCAAAAACTAAATAAAAAATGAGGTTATTTGGTTAGATCTAGTTATACTTACTCAACGTAAGGAGCAACTTCAGGCGAATTCCGCAATACATAGAAATACGCTTTATCAAACAGATCCTTATCAACGCGAGGAAACTTAGGATTTGACATTGGTTTTCCCCTGAAAGAATAAGAATCTTCGCCAGTGTCAGATGTGTTGAGTTTGTCTGGTGGAATTCCGACTGTATCTTTCATGCTTTGTTGGTGCTCACTGATAACCTCAATTGTCTCTTCCGCAAGGTTCCCTTCAGCAATGCTTCCTACAGGTATGTTTCTGTTTCGCACATGCCCTTTTATGACCTTCATGCACCTTTCAAACAGATACATCCATCGAAAGAATATAGGACCACAAATTTGCACTTTCCTGGTAAGATGCGCAGTTAAATGAACCATGATGTCGAAAAAGGATGGAGGAAAGTATTTCTCGAGCAAGCACAACGTCACAACGAGATCCGACTGCAATTTTTCTAGCTCTGCCACCTTGATTTCTTTGCTAAATATTGCCCTGAAAAAGAAACAAAACCTGATAATAGCATATCTTGTTGGCTGCGACATAATTGATTTAATCGCAATGGTCAAAAAATGTTGCATTAGTATGTGATAATCATGCGATTTTAGTCCGATAAGCTTTCGATCTTTTCGATTCACCAGTGTTGAAAAGTTTGAACAATACCCTTGTGGAACCTTTATCTCGGATAATGTTGCACAGAACTTGTCCTTTTCCTCTGGGCTTAATGAGTGACATGCTGCCTTTAGTATGTATCCCCCTTTGCCATTTTCCTGAGGTTGCAACTCGTCTCTAAAACCCATCTCCTTGAGGTCCATTCGAGCAGCAAGGTGGTCTTTCGACTTAAATTCATTGTTCAACAATGTTCCAACGATACTCTCACATACATTCTTTTCGACGTGCATGAAATCTATGCAATGGTGGACAACATGATACCGCCAGTAGGGGAGGAGCCGGAACCATATATTGAACTTTTTCCAGTAGCGCCTTTCGGTCTCCTTATCCTTCCACTTCCCCTTTTTTGGGTCGATGGTCTTTTCGATTCTCTTCATCTTTCCACCTCTTCCAGGGTTATCCTGCACGAATTCCACCACAATGTTCTTCTGTCCCTTTCCCCATTTATTCTTTATAATCTTTACCGCATTGTATATTTGTGACGGGGTCATAAGTTCCGGAGCCTTTTCAGTTTCTTCCTTTCTTTTGAACCCCTTTTGACGTCTGAATGGATGATCGTATGGTAGGTATCTTCTATGCCCGGTATAAACCTCTTTTCTACAATGTTTTAGCCTGACATAGTAAGTATTTCTCCCACACACCTTACAGGCGTCTCGTCCCTAGTAGGGGAAACCACACAGTGTACCGAGAGCAGGGTAATCATTTATTGTCCATAAAACAACCGCACATAGAGTAAACATCTCCTATTTCAGCGCATCAAAACATTGGACTCCCTCAAAAAATTCATTGAGATCCTCGACAAACGGTTGTAACATAACATCAATGTCCTTACAAGGCCCCCCATCGATAATTAATGACAGCATGGTGAACTTTCTCTTCATACACAACTCTGGCGGAAGGTTGTAAATCACTGTCAGAATTGGCCACACACTGTGTTGTTTTTGCATGCCTTTGTTTACATCAACCCCGTCATCCAAAATGCCTAGCCGCAGATTTCGAGGATCATCACGAATTACAGGATATCTTTCATCTATATTTTTCCATGCTGGTGAGTCCGCCGAATGCCGTAAAACACCCTCTTATTTCTTTTTGGTGTCGTGCCACAATAAATATTCGACAATTCTCTTTGATTGAAATAACCGTTTCAGTCTTGGGATAATTGGGAAATACCACAAGACTTTTGCCGGAATTTTTCATGCACCTCTTTGGTGGTGCCGTCAACTTTCCATCTTGATTCCCCACAGGTGGGACACTTGATGTCATCCTTGTATTTCTTCCTATAGAGAATGCAGTCATTGATGCATACATGTATCTTTTCGTAACCTGAACCCAAATCTCTCATCACCTTCTTAGATTCATATGTACTTTTCATCATCTCATTTCCTGGAGGGAGCATGGATTGTAACAGTGGTAGAAGTTCATTAAAGAACTTGTCGGAAGCTCCGTGCTTGCTCTTCAAGTTAAACAGTTCACACATTGCATATATCTTTGTAAAATCCTTACATCCTTCGTATAGGGGTTTCCCAGCATCATTGAGTATCCGTTGCATCTTCTCAGATTCCTTTGAATTTTTTTCTCCTAATAAAGCATTAACCATTTTTATAGTCTCCGCAGCATGTGTTGGTTCATCAGAGTGCGGACCGTCGCTGCCATTACCATCCAGAAGTGTCCACCATGATGGCTCATCTCCTTCTCCGTGCTTAGTCCATACGACATAATTTTGAATGAATCCAGAAGTATATAAGTGATACTTAACTTCACTTGCCTTGTGCACGTAGACGTTGAGATATTTCACACATGGACATAAAAACTTAACTTTGCCCTTGTTGTATGGTTTCCGTTTCCCAGTCGCAATATCTTGTTGGTATGTATGCGTAGCAAACTTTATAAATGCATCGACTCCGTCTTGATAATGCGGTTTGGTTCTATCGGTATACATCCAAGATTTATCCATTACTCTAGGATCTACTCTAGGATCCATTATGAATTCTCAGATACCTGGATGGAGAAAAAACTTATCAACATCTTGTAAAAATGTTATTGTGGTCCGAATAAAACTAAAAAATAATAAAACTTGTCACAAAGAGTAATCAAAAATCACAATGTGAGTTCAGTTATCATATATGAATCATACAAATAATCAGAGGTTATCTACCTACATACAGTTGCATGTGAAGACGATATTTACCCTACTATGACCATTAGAGTTACAATCTCAGTTAACAAAGCAGTACTGAAAAGAATTACTTACACGGTCGATCCGTTTAATCCGCAAAGCAAAACTGACAGGGGAATATATGGTTTATCCAGGAGATGAATCAGATGATCAAAGTAAACAACTTGTTTTGTTTTCTAGGGGAGGTTAGAAGATTTAAGAGCAGAAACATGAAATGATTTAAGACGAGAGAGATGAACACGTAGGGTAAATGGAGATTTGGCAATATCTTTACTAATAAATAATTTGGCAAAATATTTAAGTGTATATCGTAAATAATTTGGTAAAATAGGTAGGTAAAGATCCTTCAATTTGCATGCTGCACGTTCTATGTTTAGAATTTTCTCAGTCAAATCTTGTTATCCTGCTGCATAATTTTCTGCTTTGACGGCTCTAAATGACCGGAGTTAGATGCGATGCAATTAATATTCATTCCATACTGAAGATTTTTTTGTTCGTACCCGAATTCAGAAAATAAATCAAAATGAATCAAAAATAAATAAATAAATCAAAATGATAGGTAAAAAGCGGAGTAGTACGTGTTGCTGCAGTTGTTATAACGGTACTAAAGTAAAAAACTATCTTTGTATAAAGTGGAGTACGTGTTGGTGCAGTTGAAAATAAAAATCGTAAGAACTGCTATGGCCCCAATTAGAATTAAGTGAACTAAAACACACTACTATATTTGTGTGTTCTGTCCAATTAGAATTAATATCTAAAACCAAAGCTTGATTCATCCAATTAACATAATAGGTTTGATCATTGATGGATTTTATTAAAGTTTGTCAATCTGATTCAAAGATAACATGATTAAAGTTTGTGCCAGAGTAACAGCTGCCAGCATAGCCTTACATTCCAGCTCCTCAGCTACAACTCCTATCTTCATTCCTCCATTGAAGCATTGTCCTTGCACCCGAATGCAGCTACCTGCACAATTCCTAACTATTAGCCCTATTCCACCTTGTAATGAATCTGACTTAAAAGAAGCATCAAAATTTGTAAACATTATCAGGAGGTTTCCATCTTAGGCTGCACAACCCCATTAGTAGAAGAAACAAGATTAGTTCCAGGAGGCACAAGTTTATTAATGACATCTATTGACATTGTCTTATTTGGAGTTATGTTCTGAAAAATCTTTGAACATCAAATTGTCCAAATTGATGCTTCAAATGTCCTGCACCAAAGGTAATATTATTTCCTGCAGAAAACCAAGAGAGAATGTAGCTCCTAAATGAACAATGTTGTACCATAATATTACTAACATTGATATTTAAAACCAAACAAATAATTTCCATATCTAGCTAGTTTATCTCTTGTTGGGACTATATCTTTTAAGCACTTCCAAACAAATAATTTAACTTCCACAAAGCTTTCCATACCTGTGGAGAAACAAAATTAGTACCTGCAAAAGTATTAGATGCACTAGACAACACATTATAGACACTCTTAACAAAGAATTGGCCTTTGCTATCTGGAAGCCAAATAAGAGTATGGAGTCCAATTCACCCACCATTGAGTTCTGGTGGTACTCCGTAGCTGGTGGTACTCTGAAAATATGAATACTATGAAGTAAACGATTTCATCAAATGTGAATGCTTCCCCCTTTTCCTCTAAGTAGCGCGCTTTAACGGTTTCGTGCTAAAAAAACAACACACAAACTTATTTGGTTACATATAAATTGAAAAAAGTATTGTGCCGAATAAACCATAAAGATACGTACAAGTTGTAGAGGGGACAAGCTCAGGTGGCTTGAGTGCCAGATCTGGTGTTTGATTTTAAAAACCCAGCTACCGCATCTAGGATGATGTTGTGCTTATCCTTGATTTGTTGAACACTTCTTCCTCTCGGGTTCCCATAATCTTGGCTAAATTTGTTATGTATCTTCGCCCAAAGGGTCTCGGTCGAGGAGCGATCTAGAACTCGACTTTCGGCTGCCCATGCTTTGGTGATTGCCAAATCTTCCGGGGAGTCAAACGATGCCATTTGTTGTATGTGGAGGTAGGGAATGAGTAGGTTCTCTAATAGGATACAAGTGGAGTGCGCGTGCGTTGCTTGTCGAACGCCGGGTTCAAATACGCCTTCTTCCCTGTTAAACCAATTGCTTAGCATGATAGAACACCGTTGTGAAGTGAAGAAAAACAAAATTGATAGAATACAGTAACAGATTCTCCTTTCCAGCTATATAACAACGCCGGCCTAATCTACAATGTAACTTTTACTCCTTACAACAACAAAAGCAAATTCCTAAATCCATTAACATCCACTAGTAACAAAAATTAGCTCAACCTAAACCAAATTCCATAATTTCCGTCACAAGAATCACACAAAACATCAATTGTTTCAACCAATTAATACTAAGATATGAAAGACCTAAATTGGTTTATGATCATAAAAATATGAAAGACCTGAACAAAACAAAAGAAACCCTGACAATAAAAACTCTTAAAATTCTTACTAAGATATAGAATCACAGCCAAGATCATAAAAAACTCTTAAAATTGACAGAACCCTAGGTTTACATAATACAGTAGAAAACGATTTTAGATTTGGGAAAGGTATATACCTGAAACCCTAGCAATAGTAATTTCAAATTAATAAAATAAAAACATCCCCCATTCATGAAATTAAACAAGTAAGTTTGAATTTAATCTGATAAGAGAAGGAAAGAATCCCTTACCTAGGGTTTCTCTATTTCGCCTCTTCCAGTCTTTCTCCCGCGCAAGTAAGAGAAGGAAATAAAAAAAAAATTCTACTTTGATTAACCAAAATGCAATTTTACCTAGGTTTATCACGTCATTATGACATTGTGGGTTAGAATAGGTGCCAATTATACTAAGGTACGTGTTCGATTTAAAGCTTTCTCTTGGGAATAGTCGTGTCCCTACAAGAATATAGTTTATTCCAGAGAGAGAATAAACAGGGAAACCAAAGGGATTAACAAGGAAACCAAAGGGTCAGAGAGCAAAAAAATTCAGAGAGAGAATTTGTAGAGGAAGATTATTGTTTTCTGAATTTTTCTCAATCAAATCAAATCAAATCAACCAAAATGGCTGTTGATGATGATCAACACAGACCAAAGGGTAAAGCCCCCATGACTGAAGAGCAACTATTGAAAGAGTTAGAAGAGAGAGAAAGATGTGGAAGGCTATCAACCACTATGCAGATGATTGGGCAGATGAACAAGGATGATCTGGAGAAGGTAAACAAGAGAGTAAATGACTTGTTATATGATATTGAAGTCCCTATATTGAAAGAGTTCGAAGAGAAAGAAAGATGTGAAAGGCTATCAGCCACTATGCAGATGATTGGGCAGATGAATAAGGATGATCTGGAGAAGGTAAACAAGAGAGTAAATGACTTGTTATATGATATTGAAGTCCCTACACTCTGGGAAGAGATGCATGCTGCAGTCGATGTAATCAAAGTAGAAGAGAAACCAGTTGAAAAAGAGAAACCAGTTGAAAAAACGGTACATATTTTGCAAAACAAGCGTCGTTTTGATCTTTTCAAAGATGAAGAAGAGGAGGAGAAGTTCTGGGAAGTGCATGCTAAAAAGATGAGGTTGGCTGAAAGGGCAGTAATAAAGAAATAAAATGACAGTGATGCTTCCGAAGATGAAGAGCCTGCTGCTTTTTTTGGGTATCGAATTGATACAGAATCTGCTCTAAGAGTGATGATTGAGGATTTTCGCCAAGATGAGAGATTTGGGATTAATGATGCATTGTTGGCCCAAAAGACCGATTCCGAAGCGGATGATGCAGATGAAGACGAGGAGGAAGAGTGGTTTGATGAGGAGCAAGAGGGGCCTGGCGAGGAAGAAGAGGGGTCTGATGATGAGGAAGAGGCGTCTGATGAGGAGGAAGATGAATCTGATGATTCTGATTCCGAGTGATGGGTATGACAATGAGTAAGCCTTATCGACATTTGAATTCTTATGTAGAGAGATGGTGGATTTTTGGGTAAGTGCTCGAATGGAAATGATGACATAATGTTAAGAAATAGCTATTATCAAAGTACAAAGAAGAATTAGAATGGAGAGGGGTCTAATGCAAATGGTAAGTCACTGAATCATGTTTTCTTTTTTGGTTCTGGCAATGGAGACTGAAAATGCAGGGGAATGTTATGTTTATTTTGCTTTTTTCTTTTTCTTTTTGATATTTAGATTTTTTGTGGGTAAAATGGTGAAATACTTGTAAATGGGTATATTTAAGTTTATGAACATGTAAATGTTTCTCAACACTGAATGAACAGAACAGTTGTAACTTTTTTAAATGCAATATGATGAAGTCGGCTTATTTATATTGTCCAATGATTGTGCGTCGATAATGTTGGATATGCAGGGTGTATTCTAGAAACTAAAACTACAATCAAAGAACTGGATCATGTACAAGACTAAGATGTATCGAAAACAAATGCATGTTGACAACAAGTCACTTTAGTGTTTTTCTATCCAGTCTAATTCACTTGATAGAGAGTCATATACACGCCTAGTCTTAATCTACAATCTGGCAAAGGGACACATTACGAACATCCATATATGTTTGATCTTTAGATATATAGATCAAATCACAGTGACTAACAATAATTGGCTTGCGTTGGTTGCGTCGTATTCGACTTGCACATAATTGACATGAGCACTACTTGGTGGAGCCTTATGCACACCTAATTTAATTCTACAATCTGACAGTGAATACAAATCACAGTGATTCCTGAGATGCTGCTTCTCAAAACAGAATACAAGCTTTATTCACCAATGATGGCATCATACAACTAAATACTATGTCTTAGTTTAAGATCATCTGTCAACTGACATATAAAACTACTTGGTGGAGGCATAAATCATGCAATTGAGATGTTCATAATCACAATACATTCTCAAAACAGGATACAATTCACAACAACATAATAAACATAAAATCTGAAAGATAGAGATGTTCATAATCACCAAAACATTCTCAAAACAGGATACAATTCACAGCAAACATAATACACCTAAAATTTGAAAGATAGAGATGTTCATAATCACCATCAGAAATTGTACCATTCAAAATCAGTAGTGTGTAACCTCCAATTTGAAAAATCATTAAACCCCCAAATGAATGAATGAGAAATACCTTAGATGAAGATGACCAAGATTTGCATTTCCAAAATTATGAATCACTAGCAATACTTCTATGAGAGATCGATTAAACTTAAATCTAGGCCTGAATCGATCTTTCACAGAAGAATAAATTGATTCATTGTTGTTGATGAAGTTTTCTGCAGATGAATATCCAAGAAACCCCAAATGAATATTACATGAAGATAATCATCGTGGAATTAATTCAATGAATTCACCCAGTCTTCGATTAGAAAGCAGAGGACGAACTTGGTGATGGTGGTGGTGGTTCGTTCAATTCACCCAACTTTGAATTTAGGGTTACAGGTTAGAGAAGATTTAATGTTCAATCAACCAAATCCAAACTCTGTAATCTAAGTCGAAATTGAGTAAAGATTGATGGAGATTTTAGGGTGTGAAATTGATGAAGATGAAACTAGATTTCGATTTCGACGAAAAAGAAAGGATTCGAGAGAGATTTCTGCTGCTGATCGTTTGGGAGAAAGAATAGACCATGTCTCAGGCGTTGTTGACATAGTGTTGGTAGTTGCCCATGCTATCTACAGTTCCAGATATGGCCCCTGTTAACTAATTAAAAATAAATAAATAAATATACACAATTTGTGCAGGGACCTTATGTTTGACCATTTTTTGATTTTAATTGTTGGTAAAGCAGTTAAAGACATGGATAGGGTTTACGGGTTGTCTGCAAGCCGGGCATGTTCAGGATTTCTTACTTGCTATTACAATTATGGGGAACATGCAGTTCATTGTAAGGTAGACCCTGGTTTTAAACATATACATGATCATATGAGGGACATTTTATATGATATACTATGGAGAGCCGGTATTTCTGCAAAGAAAGAAGCGACTGTCAATTTTTTGACTGATCCACTCGAAGGGAAATCGACGCTCAGACCAGCAGATGTTTTAATTTTTGGGTGGGCTAACGGAAAACATGCATGTGTTAATCTTACTGGGGTTTCTCCATTAGTAGAAATTGGACATGGTACTTTATAGTCGAGCAAGCGGCGTTGAGGGTTGCCTCAGGTAAGATAGCGAAACATGAGAAAGCGTGTCTTGATAATGGGCATACCTTTATTCTTTTTGCTTTTGATACTTTTGGTTTTTTTAGCTCCGGAGGCGGTTGGAATCCTCAGAAGAGTTCAGAAAGTCATGCACGGTAATGTCATGACTCCTGGTTCGAGGGAGCTTGTTTTCCATAGGTTAGGTTTCAATTCAAAAAGGGCTCGCGGCGCAGCTTGTTGCGCATTTGCCTATTTCGTCTAGGGATGGCCATTTGCCCCACCCAAACCCATCCCCGTGGGTACCCGCCCCGTTCGGTAGGGTTTTACCCGCACAAATGGAGATGGGATCGGGTATGGGTAATACCCAAAAACTAAGCTACGGGGATGGGGTGGGGATGGGATTCAAGGTCCCCGCCCCATACCCGCCCCGTATCTTTCACAAGTTAGGGGTTTAGACATTTATGCAACAATGTGTATAATTTTTATACTTCTACCACTTAGTCGAGCTTTATTTCATTTATCATATTCTCGATCGTTCTTGTACATTCATCACTTTCGTTCTTTTTTTTTGTGATTGTAGGATCAGAATCTCGCACAGAAGAATATGCTTGCGAAATTATTAACAACACATCGTGAAGACATCGCAGGATGATTTCAGAAACGACATAACAAATGACATCAACTTAAACATGAGAAAAGTGTGATGATCTTGCGAAAATTAGGAATGTTGCGAATGTTACATTTGTAAGCTTGCAAAAATACCGCAAGACAGATCTGAAATTAGGGGAAATGTTAGATGTACATTAGCTGTCATCCACTATGTAATATTTTATATAAAGAGAAAGGCAAGAGAGAGAAAGGATAATAATCAGAAAGGGATACACATTTTAGGATGAGAGAGGGAGACACAATTAGAGAGAGATAAAACCGAATTTGTATTATTATTATCTCCTTCTTTTTCCTTCTTCAACCAAGAGCTCCAAATACTCATTAATGGAGTCTCAATTGTAATCCATATGTAATTACAAACAATCACAGTGAAGATACCTAACCCTGTGGATGTAGATCACATTGATCGAACCACGTAAATCTTGTGTCTTATTTTCTATTTTCATTGTCTTTATCTTTATTTTCATATCAAATAAGTTTAGATCTAGAAATCATAGTCATGATAATACAAGGGGTGTGTTGTAGGATTTCCTGCAACTACATTTTTTGCGCTAGGAACAGGGAGGAGTAAAGGATTTATCCCTCCTGTAGCTTGTTGGTTCAAGAAGTTTCCATGAAGATTAGCTACTGTTCATATTTTTCTAGATCTACAAAGTTTAAGTTCAAAAATGGAAATTTCATTTAAGAAATCACACTTTAAGAGAGTAAACATCATCAACAATTCAAAGACATGAAAAGAGTGAGAGAAAAAAATTAGTTGTTGTGGTGAAATTTAAGGAAAAAATGTAAGTTTCAGTGGAAGATTTTCATGTTCAGGAGAATAAACAAGGGAAAGACGAAGATAAGATAAGAGGCAGGCGCTGTAATTTCTGTCACAAACAGAAATTCGCACAGATGGTTTAAGGTTGAGCGAACAACAAATAGGTCACGGGTTCGAATTCGCAGAGACACATATTTTTCATTTTCTTCTCATTTGCATGGGAGAATAAAAGAATAAGGAAAAAAGTTATGCGGAGAGGTTCTTGCACAATTGGTCCAGAGAGCAGTATGTGTGTTCGTGGTCGCAAATTCGAATTCGCCTGCGAACATAGTTTTCTTCTTTTTTACAAAGAGCGAGAAAATGAATAATTTCGCAATATTGTTTCATTATTTCGCAAACAAGAGGCAGCACAATTGGTCATCTGCGAAGTTAATGAGTTCATGGTCGTGTGATCAAGTCCCAACACATGCGTATTTTTTCGCACAGATATTTCTTTGATTATTTCGCACAGAAGAAAGTTGATGATAATTTCGCAGAGATACTTCGCAAAGAAGAAGCTTGCACAGTTGGTCAGGAGGCATGAATGCAAGCAGCAGGTCGCGGGATCAATTCTTGCTTCTCGCATGTTTATTTTTGTTACGCGAAATTTATACAGAATTGCCTCTCACACAGTTGGAATTTGATTACTTCGCAAGACCTTTGATTAATTCGCAAGAGAGGCTTAGCACAGTTGGTATGGTGCGAGAAAATCCAAGAAGCAGGTCAAGGGTTTAAGTCTCACTTCTCACACTTCTTTTTGCTGCACGAAATTCATACATTTCAAGGCATTTATTCACTTCTTTGACAACAACAACGACTCACATGAAAGATAAGTACCACTTCCTTGAACATTTTACTTTATACTAAGAACGAATAAAAAGATTTTAGATTTGATTTACAAAAAGCGATTCAATCGCAAGATAACAAAAATTTCAAGATTTCAAAAATTACAAAAATTACTAAGATTTCAAGATTTCAAAATTACAAAAAAAAAAAAACCGAAAAAGTTCGATTTATATATATGTCTAGAATATTTGTTTTACAGAAAATAAAAGATTTTTGATTTGATTTACAAAAGGCGGTATAATAGAAAAAACTACAGAAATTTCAGAATTACAAAGATTCCACAATTACAAAAGAAACCGAGAAAAATCTCGCACATATCAATTTATATATTTCTCTTGAAAATTTGCTTTATTTCAAAGGAAATGATATCTAACATGGAGTAGTAGGAAGCAAAAAAAGACCTCCATCAACAGGCTAGTAAGACCTTCCATCAACAGGCTGCATAGACCTCATTGGGATCATTTTTCATGAAAGATGTTTATCGGATGAGACGAAACAATTATACAAGGAAATCTAAACAAAGAAAAACGATTTGAACTTGCATTAAATGAAAATTTTTGATAAAAGAAATGTATTACAAAGATTTCACACTACAAATATTTCAGAATTAACAATGTATTAGAATTCTCTTGAATATTTATTTTGCTTCAAATATATAATATTATGAGAATGAAAGAATAAATGAAAGAGATGACAAAATGAAAGAATGGAAATGAAGATGACAAAAATGAAAAGATGAATGAGATAAAAGAACGCGAACATTTCGCAGAACAAAGAGACGCGAACATTCGCAGAACGCGAATAAATTTTGCAGATAGAGGCGAACCTTTATGCGTACACCCTAGTTCGCGAATAAATTTCGCAGAGGAAAATGTAAGACCTAAAGTACGTCATAGAAGGGGGTACCTGTTGCATGACTCGCGAAAGGTTACACCGCCCCTTGGAACCTGATCATGGAGATTTGGGGTCAATAAAGCCCATCCAGGAGAGGTACCTTGGATTTTCAACCTAAGCTTTTGCTTTAGGTTGAACGACTAGGGGTCTCTTCTAAGAGTGCAGAATCTGATCAAGGCGCCGAGGTGCACGGTTGAGTCAAGAGTGCCAGGGGCGTCTGGAGTACCTTGCCATTCTGACAAGTCTTGGCTTATACTGCACTCGGCCCGAAAAAGAAGAAAACCCCACTTAGGGGCAGTCTCGTAACCATAAGCCCTATAGGTAAAAGGGACAAGAGGCTGCGAAAACAACTGGTTGTTGTTAAGACCGGATGGGAGGAGATAACCTTGTATGGTAGAAGTACGCCTCCTTGAAGTGGCAACCAGGGGAGATAAGGGCGCACCCTCCATAGGAGCTGATAAGTGTCTTAAGACGCAAATGTCATGAGGCTTTTTACTCGCAAGGGTATTAAGACTTGTCATATTGTGCGACAATCCTGAAGAGGCATAATACTAGAGAAAGAGATAAGACGAGATCAATGGGTCATTACATGAAAGTGTGAAGACGTCCTGCGATTTCGTCGCAAACGACAATGTCACGGGGCTTTATTTCGCAAGAAATATTTAGGCATGTCATATTGTCGCAACAATCCTGAAGAGTCAATAATACAAAGAAAAAGTTAAGGCAAGATCAATGGGTTTTTGCATGAAAGTGCAAAGACGTCCTGCGATTTGTCGCAATGACAAGAGGGTGGAAAAATAAGACCTTTAACTAGGAAGGCAAAATAAGACCACATAAGAAAATGAGTAAGCAAGTAAGCTTGCGAGAATGATTATATGTAAGCAAACAAGCTTGCGAATATGTACATGGAAATGAAACTGAGGCAGTGAAAATGCCGCAGACTTGATATTATGATCATACTGTTAGAGATACTAATATGCAGGAAAGAGGGAAGATGAAAAACATAAGAACTTGTGAAGAACAATAACTACACGAAGAAGAATGCATACACTAAAGAAAAGGCAGAGAAATAAAGATGGAAGCAATTTAGAGCTACATCAATTTAGACGGCAAAATGAGCTAAGTAACACAAACTTAACTATACATTGCAATAGATAAGCATCTCATCATACAAGCATCATAACGCATTGCATAAGCATTTCATGGCATAAACATCGCATACACATTTCATAACATAATCATCACATAAGCATTATATTCGCATAAGTACTTTGCAAACTGTACGGAAGAATATTGCAGAATTTCGCATAATATCGCAATTTAGCAAGTTATTCAGGATTATTCAGAATTTCACAGGATTATTCAGAATTTCGCAAGATTATTCAGAACTTCACAGAATGATTCAGAATTTCGCAGAATGATTCAAAATTTCGTAGAATGTGTCAGAATTTCGCAAATATGATTCTTCCGAATGATGTGATTATCTCGCTCAATTATTTCGCACAATTATAAGCAACTTGAAGAGATTATACTATTGCATGATCACAAAATATGAGACAGAGGCAAAATAATAATAAGAAAACGATTCGCACATTCAACATTTTCTCAAGGATTCTACCCTCATAGATAAAGAACAGAGGCAACTATGGATTACCAATAAAACATTTTATGTTCTTTATCTCCTCGGCAAGAATCATTCCCAAAGTGGACGTTCGCTAATGAACAATAAGAATCCTCACCAAAAATGGAGTAATAATTTCGCGCGAATAGAGGCAATACTTATTATTCAAGGACAGATTAAGTACTTTTTATACTTCATTAAGGACACTTCATACTTCGCATACTTCAAGGGTTGATACTTCTTATTTACTTCGCAACGTTCCAGAACTTCACAAAAGAATAGAGGCAAGTACGTACTTTTCAAGTCCGATATTCTTTCGCTCGTTCCTCCAACAACTACAACAAGGTGGATTTTTTCTTAAAGATCGCTTTTCAAGCAATATTCAAGAAAAAAGAGGCAAAATGTTGGATCAGAATCTCGCACAGAAGAATAAGCTTGCGAAATTATTAACAACACATCGCGAAGACATCGCAGGATGATTTCAGAAACGACATAACAGATGACATCAACTTAAACATGAGAAAAGTGTGATAATCTTGCGAAAATTAGGAATGTTGTGAATGTTACATTTGTAAGCTTTCGAAAATACCGCAAGCCAGATCCGAAATTAGGGGAAATGTTAGTTGTACATTAGCTGTCATCCACTATGTAATATCCTATATAAAGAGAAAGGCAAGAGAGAGAAAGGATAATAGTCAGAAAGGGATACACATTTTAGGATGAGAGAGGGAGACACAATTAGAGAGAGAGAAAACAAAATTTGTATTATTATTATTATCTCCTTCTTCTTCCTTCTTCAACCAAGAGCTCCAAATACTCATTAATGGAGTCTCAATTGTAATCCATATGTAATTACAAAAAATCATAGTGAAGATCCCTAACCCCGTGGATGTAGATCACATTGATCGAACCACGTAAATCTTGTGTCTTATTTTCTATTTTCATTATCTTTATCTTTATTTTCATATCAAATAAGTTTAGATCTAGAAATCATAGTCATGATAATACAAGGGGTGTGTTGTAGGATTTCCCGCAACTACAGTGATCAAACACATTCTCTAAAAGTGAAAATAGAGAAAATGAAGCAGATAATGAAATGGTTAACGTGGATGAAGATAGAACGGGACAAGAAAAAACAGAAAAACTAATATATCATTAACAGATTCTATTGTTCACTTTTAAGATAAATTACTGAATTTAAGATTCCATAATGCGTCGTTCTTACATTATTATTTTTGTTTGAATCATATTTAAGTTTTGATTATAATCAAATTTATGTATTAACTCAGTGTTACGGGTAACCCATGGGAAACCCGCCCCATATGGGTATTCCCCATACCTGCCCCTCCCTAATTCATATGGGTAACGGGGCGGGGATGGGTATTTTTTTTACGAACGGGGCAGTGACTGGGATTGACACTACCCGCCCCATGACCATCCCTAATTTCTTCGATGGAAAATATTATTATTTTATTTTATTATTAATTAGATCTATTGTTGGTCACTTGGTCAGGTACTTATATGGCTTGATACATGAGCCAAACATGCGAACCTTGGTGAACCATAATGCTACAGTTATGGCCTTCAAATTAGGCTACCGCCTCGTTTTACTCTTAAAGATAACGCTGTGTGCAATTAAGAGATGGGACGGGTCAGGAGAGGATAATAATGATGTATTTGACAAATCAAGATATGGAAATACACCAGCGTCACATAATGCCTGTAAACCCTGGTAAACCGTGCATGATCAATAAGTGTTGGTCTATGAATTTTACAAAAAATCAATTATGATAGTAGTAATAATGTAGTAAGTAAAATTGCGTCTGAAATTCAATAAGGAAGGACTATTTTGTTAAATAAGGAAGGTAAACTTTTAATTTTAACAAGTGTACCATCTCATTGACATGAATGCTTAACGTGTCAGGATATTTAGAGATTTCTTTAGGGTTTCAGCAAGAATATAGGTGTCTAATTAGAACTGACGATCAGTAGTCTAATCCTAGAATCCTAATGCAATATTTTTCTGTTGGGTCTCGCAAAATCCACAAAATCACACTTTCCGTATATCACGTTGATTTTCGTTTGTTATATTCATGGTAAACATAACCCACCCACTATATTTAGATTTGCATACTAGATATTTATAGCTAAAAATAATATATTTAGCTAGATTTGGATCCTAGATACCTCGTTCATAAGTAAAAGAACGAAGGAATTGAGAGGATGAGTTCTAATGAGAAATGTGTTGTTCCTGCCAATGGTCTTGTTAATAATGATCCTCCTCCTCCGAAGGGCTTTTCTTCATGGGATGACTTTGTGGAAAGCATTAGTGATATACTAGAAGAGTATGTCGATGAAGAATGGGAATTAGTTCATATTAAGAAAATGATCCATGTTGAAGATGATCCTCCTCCTAAGGGTTTTGCTTCTTGGGATGCCTTTCAGAAAAGCTATGGTGAACATTTGGATAATGATTATAATGAATAAGAACATGGGAAGCCACCAAGACCAGCAAATTTATGGCTGAGCACTCGGCATAAATTAAATTCAAGTTTTTACATTATTTTTAGTATGCTAATTTTGTTAATTTTGTAAGCAAAATTATGTAGCAGTCAAAGGCCTACTGTTCAACTGTGCTCTCAGTTCTGTTTTTTTTTTGGTTAAGTTTGTCAGATTTGGCATTGCAATTTATGAAAAATTTGGTTATGTTTTTCAACTCTAATACAAGACTCAGTATATAGTCCCTATCATCTTCATGATCCTATCACTTTAACAGCAAAGTCACAACAAAATCATAGTTAACCCTAACTCTTCAGATCCAAATCTCTAAGCCAAGCCCCCTTAAACACATTACTAGTTCATTCTGTTTCATCAAGAGATTGATACTCCAACATATGAACAATGGACATAAATTGAACAACATATGCGCTTGGAATCTAAACAAAATATTGCATCCTTAAATATTGAACATTCACAAAAAGTAAACTTACAAGCAACTTTACAAACAGACTAATTAAACATCTAAAAAAAACATAAGATACACTAATAACACACACACAAAAAAAGAGACATAACTAAACAAAAGATGATGGATCGAGATGTGATTCAATACCATTCTTGCATAGAAGAACCATGAAAACAGAGGACTAGATCATTTAGAATCCCCTTCTTCTTCACTGCTGCTGTCGACAATCGTAACCACATCTTTGTATGGCCAATCATCATCAACATCATCGTCTTCATCTTCATCCTCAAGCGATGTCCCAAACCAAAAGAAGTGTTCTGGATCATCTAAATCATCATCATCATCATCCTCAGAATCATACTCATCATCATCATCATCCTCAGAATCATACTCATCATCCTCTTCATCGTCCTCCTCTTCTTCATCGTCAACAACATCGTAATCATCATCCTCTTCATCTCCAAAACAAGGAACAACCTTGCAACCAAAATAACCAACAATCTCGTTGTCTTCATCATCAAGAAGAAGAAATCGGAAGGAAGTTACTACTATAGAAGTCATTTTCTCTGGTTTGATACTAAAACTTTCAGTTTTTGATACTGAAACCCTAGGTTCAGTTTAGAGAGAGACTTGGAAAAGAAAAATCCGAGTAGTAGTACTCTCCTAGTCTCCCTTGCTCGTGTTTTATACTGTGACACACATTTTCACTTTACGATTCAACCTCTAGCTTAGCCACGTACAAGCATGATAACTTGGCTAGTGAACAAGTATAGCTTTGGAAAATAAATAAATACAGTATAATATAAAATAAAAAAATTGGGTGGAAAATTAACATCAAGGAATTTAACTTGGAAGAAATATAAATTGGTTTACAAGCTCGTCCAAGAGTGACATCGGTAAAAATGGAAAATTAACATTAAGCAATTTGTCTCGGTGGAAATACTCCCCGGAAACTTAGATTTGGACGAAAGATTCTTGCTAAGGTCGTGACATCAAAATAAATAAAAATTGGTTTAGAAGCTCGTCCAAGAGTGACATCGGTAAAAATTGAAAATTACCATAGATCGTGACATCGAAATATAAATTGGTTTACAAGCTCGTCCATGAGTGAAATCGGTAAAAATAGAAAATTAAATCAATTTATCTCGGTGATCTCCGAAAACTTAGATTTGGATGAAATATAATTGCTAAGATATCTTGACATCGAAATAAAAATTCGGGGTTTATAAGCTTGTCCAAGAGTAACATCGGTAAAAATTGAAAATTACCATCAATCAATTTATCTTGGTGGAGATATTCCCCGGTAACTTAGATTTGGGCGATAAATTGTACTTGCTAAGATTGTGACATCGAAATATAAATTGGTTTATAAGCTCGTCGACATCAGTAAAAATAGAAAATTAATTCAATTTATCTCGATGATCTCCGGAAACTTAGATTTTGGATGAAACTTAGATTTTACAAGCTCGTTGAAGAGTGACATCGGAAAAAATGGAAAATTACCATCAATCAATTTATCTTGGTGGAAATACTCTCGGAAACTTAATTTTGGATGAACTATACTCTTTATGATCGTGACATCGAAATAAAAAATGATTTAGCTGAATAAGCCATGTCCAAGAGTGACATTGGTAAAAAAACTTGGATATCGAGTCTTGTCGACGAAGCCAATCATAGTCGTTCGTGAATTCATAATGCCGACCAATCAAATAAACTAGTTACACCTGACAACCTAAGATCCCCAAACATCCTTGCCAATATTATCGGCTGATCGGTCCGATACGACCAATAATGCGATATTGTCGGATATTCATATTTATGTATCACTGATATTTCATGTTTTGTCCAGAATAAGGGCATAAACATGATAAAATCCTATATTATCGGCCAGTATTTTAAAAAATAAATACCGATCGATTCTTTTAATACAAATTTAATTGTAAGAGCTAGCTAGAATTGCTTCTAAGAATATGAATTGGGGTTTTAATTAAAAAAAATTGCACAAAAAAGCATTTATGATCTTCCAAGGCACTAGCTAGTACTATATTACTCCGTAATAATTTATTAGTTTGCTTTTAAGAATATGTGAATTGAGAGTAAAATAGTGCAATGTAGTTGACTAAAGTAGTAAAGAAAAGATACTACTATATATCCAAGGCACTAGTAACAAAGGAATTAGCTAGTACAATAATAAGTACTCCAGTTTAGATGTTAAGCGGTAACAACAACAACAACAACAAAAATAGAAAATATCTTGAAGGGAAATCAAATTTCAAAAAGTTAGTGAGGCACAGTGGTTCGCTTTAGTTATTTTAAGTTTGAGGTTGGAGGTTCGAAACTCTTTATACCTTTTTTATTTTTCTTTAAAATTTAGGCATTATGTGGCACAGTGCTGATTTGATTTTGCTTGACCTATTTTGTTTTTGGTCAGGACTCAGGGACCAGGGTATTGAGATATGGCATGATGCCTGAACCAAACCATGCTGCAGTTTAAGATATGACCCATCTGTTAACTAATTATCAAATCAAATAATTATGCCAAATATACACAAGTGTGATGATTTTATTTGGTATTTGACCTTATGTTTGACCATTGTGCTGATTTTATTTGGCATTTGACCTTATGCTTGACCATTTTTTGTACACCTAACTATGTTTAACCATTTTTTGTACAACTAACAAATCTCATCAATGTTAATCCATTTCAGGTGTGAACATTGCCATTATAGATGCAGTACACCAGCGACACATCATGTCCCTCAACAGGTGTTGGCGCTGCAGTATCTACCAAAAAATTAAATATGATAATTAGTGCTTGGTTGAACTGTCTATCAACCCCTTAATGGCAGATTTATTAGATATTAACCAGTGGAAGAGTCTGCAATTAGGCTAATGGGGGTGTACCAAATTAGTGGGGGGCGTACCAGCCCCAAGGCAAAACCAGTTTTCTCTTATGATTTTTGAACCTACCACCCGCTAATTTGGTACACTCCCATTAGCAATGTTGGTGTGCAGGAGTTATTATGATGGGTTTAGGACTTGTTCCGCATGCCTTTGAATAGGCGTGAATTGCTAAGGGACTAGACGTTCCACCAAATGCCTTAAATGACTATTAATGTCATCTTCTCTACAAAAGGAAATTAAACAGAGAATTTCCAAAATACACAAAATCATCCTAAATTAGGCAAGGAAATTAAGAAAAGAAAACATAGATTATAGATAATGGGTGATCTAGGAGGAAACAATGCTAACGGAGATAATCATCCTTCTGCACCTTTTAAGTTCGCCAAGAAAGTTGTCAAGACTCTCTCTACTAGAGAGTTGGAGAATTTGATGGATTTTGTGCAACAAGAGATTGACGAGAGAAATCGTCTGATTGAGTTCGAAAGAGTTCGTCATGAAAATTCTCCACTGTATGAACAATAGAAGAGGAAGAAAATTGCAAGAGATGTGAGGAAAGCCAGAGAAAGAGAAGAGAGAGATGAGGGGAGAAGGAGCAGATTTGTTTGGAGAAAGACCCGCAGTGCAACCTCAAGTGATTCTGAAGAGAAAGAGAATGATTTTGAGAGAAGTGATGATCATGAGAGAAATTCTGAGACAGAGAAACAAAGGAGGAATAGAGAAAAGAAGATTGAGGATGCATGGTATGAAAGGTTCTTAGCAGAAAAAGCAATCCCTAGGCTTTTTGCAAGAACCATGAATGAGAGATTGAATGTTGATTCTGATGGAGAAACAATTGATGGTGTTGATGAGAATGGTGAACCAGTTGAGGTTGGAGATTTGGAGGAAGAGAATGATGATGATGATGATGAAGGAAGTGAAGAAGCATGTGATGAAGGTGATGGAAGTGCAAATGAAACAGGCAGTCAGTATAACAATGATTACAACAATCATGAGATGAGCATCGACAACGACGACGATAGCAATCAGCAGAGCAATGAGAACAACGGTGATGATTCTGAATAATCATCCCTGGAACATCAACAAGATTTCGATGGGAAAGCTTCGATTTTGTGAAATCGGACTAAGAGCTTCTTCGTGAAAATTCAAAGAAATCTTGTAGGTGTTTGCTGATCATTTTGCTCATTGCTGATTTTCCTCATATTGTTGAATCTGCTGACAGATGTTTTCTTGTGGTTATGCTGCTATTCGGATATTTTTCTTTTTTTTTGGAACAAGTGGGCTTTTTTGATATTGTTATGCAGATGGTAACTGCTAACAGTTTTAAGGTGTTAAGGTGTTAAAAGTTTTAAGGTTTAATGGTTTTAAGGTGTTTTGCAGGGGGTAACAGTTTTAGTTTGTTTGTAATTAAGGTGTGTGTTTGCAGGGGGGGGGGGTAACAGTCTAGTTTTTCCTGATATGAATAGTTAATCTATCAGAAGTTTGAGGGAATTACAGACTAGGTTTTTGGGTCATGTTTTGATGTGAATCTTGTGAATGGGTTTGATTGTAATGGAACTACTTAGGAATTAGGGTCTTTTTGTAAATATGGTGGGTTTGACTAGTATTTGTAAATCTGGTTAGTGGAATTGCAATTACGGTTTCTTTTTGTGTTGATTTGAATATAGTGGGTCACATTTGGTATGCTGGAGATGTCTTTATGATTTCTAATGGAAGGAACAATGGTATGTTGAAATGTATTATATGATTTATGAATTTACTAAAGCATTATTTGAATTCTATCCAGAACTAGAATCCTGGTACAAGGTAAGGTACTAATCCTAATTCTAGACGCTTTTCATCTAAAGTGCAGAAACTGCTTCTCAAAACATACTACAATCTTGATTCACTAATGGTAACAATATCCTACACCCAAACACTATAACTGAGTCTAAGTGTATTAACAAAAGGTATAACAAGCAGTAGATCATCTGTCAAAGACGTAATAACTTGACTCAAGATTGAGTCTGGTGAAACCTACATGATTCTACTGACCCACAAAACTACTTGGTGTTGGTGGAGGAATATATACATCTAATTCTAATCTAGAATGTATTCTGACCACTGAATTGTGTTGACTCAACGATTTAATTACAAATTACTGATTAACAAACAAATATCAAGCAAAGAATTTAAAGAACCAATATTTTTATAAAACTAAACCAAGCAAAATAATACCAACATCCTCAATATTTAAAAAAATAATTAATCAAAATAAACAATTTCTAAAAACAAAAACCACATTATTCAAAAGTTTCTTTGATTATCTGCTCAACAAAAATCATCGCATCTGGATCTGGAACTCGTGTTGCAGCATTAGCAGGTTGTGCTGGAACTTCAAGTACCTTTTGCTCTAGAGGTGTCTCCCTGGGTATTTCTGGTGCGCCAGACACAGTTTCACCATTAGGCTCATTCGAAGGAATGGGAGCATGGACACCATCCATTTCAACAGAAGCAGAAGCAGGAAGAGTAAGATTGTCAACGTGAGCTTGAACTTCAGCTAACAGGGGCATGCCAGGAACCTTACACACGCCATCAATAGTTATGGTGATCCTTAGCTTTGTAGGTACAACCATTACTATCCTTGGAGTTGTTTTAATCCTCGTATTAGAACTCATTTTCTTCCTCTAATATATCAATCTATCTTTTATGATGGTGTGGTATATATATATATATTGAAAAAACCCTAATTTTTTCTAGGTTAGGAGCATTATCTCCAATTACCTAATTTAGTTGTATTCCGCATATCCCTCTCAAATAAACAAAATATAACAGTTTCCATATTGATAAATATATTCTCATATACGCGTACAACACCACATTGATTTTAGTATATAGTATGATTTATCTAAATACGGAAAAATAACACGAAAAAATTGCGTAAACACAACCATGTTGATTGAGTACATATATGCTTTATATTACAGTAGATCATAATCATGTACTCTTCGTTAATGTGCATGCCTTGGCTAAACTCTTGCCAAATATGTAGGTATTTGAAGTATCTCTCTCCATGATTCGCCATGCCTAATCTTCTCTGAACAAATTTCTATTTTTGGTGTAATTCCCTCGGTAATTCACACCTACTCAAAGCCATGCGCAACAATTCCGTCCAGCCAAGCGCTATAACCATTCCAAAATTCTCTTTTGGCTTTCGTATATTGGTCAACACCATAAATTACAACTATATATGATTGGCAATAGCAATATATATTGGGATCATTTTTTTCTTCAAAAGATTAATATACTATGGTCATAACCCTAATTTCTTGTCTTCAAAAGATTAATATATTATGGTCATAACCCTAATTTTTAAGTTTGCAATGGACACATAAATAGAATGTTGATAAACTAGAATAAATCTCACACAAACACGTGAAAATATTCGTTTCTTGTTTGGATCATGGATTTTTAAATAAGGCATGCTGATTAAGGATGCGACCATTGGCCAAACGGTGTAACGGTTCGCACCCCTTCGTATTACGCTTCACATTAACCGAATAGATTTTGAAACACCAAAAGACGTGAAAATTCCAACAGGTGTGTTGTGTGGGGACACATATTGCATCCATTGGATGTCTATATAAGCATTCAACAAAAACGAAATCCTAAATACTTCTACATTAAAAAAAAAATATTTCACCAGTAATAGTAATGGAAATGTTGCCGGATTTAACTCCCGAGATACTACACCTCCTCCCAAGTACAGAAGGTATTTTGGCAAGAAAATGTGTATGCAAAGAGTGGAATTTTGTCCTTGCAGACAAAAGAATTGGACTCCTTTTCGGTTTCACTCAAAAAGTGACAGAAGAAAAAGTTACGCAACTCTTCTACAGAGAACAAATTGAGGAGGAAGATTACTACACGATGATGGGAGATTTCTATTAGATGTTATTTGGAAACAATGGTACCTGGAATATTATACGATCCTATGATGAAAACATGTCACACCTAATCGTTGGATCTTGTAATGGTCTGGTATGTTTTTATGTTTCACACCACGGCATACAAGATACTATCTATATTATGAATCAAATAACGGGTGAGAACCTCCATCTGCCACAAATATGCGATCCAACACCAACGCCACAAATCAATTGGGATCCACGATTCGTCGTAGGGGGGTTTGGCTATTGTCAACATACTGGTGAATACAAAGTAGTTCGAATTCAAGTGGACGTACACACTCTAGGCGACAACAGAGGATGAAGGAACATCGATATTTTCCTTTTACTTTTTGGGATTCAGGTGTGTACGCACATGGTTGTATTTTTTGGATAAATCATTATTTTTATGACAATATTCAGATAGTATCTTTCAATTTGGACAATGAGACATTCCAGTCACATTCGCCACCCCCGCATCATATTTATGAGAATGGTGGTTTCAGTACTCCAAAACTTGGAATGGTCTTGTCTGGAGTTCGCCTTTTATTTTACAACATTCACGATATTTATGATCTCCGGATTGATTTTTGGGCACCCATTTCGGATAATGATATTCATGCACGGGCACCCGGTGTAGAATGGAATTGGGAACTTAAGAGGAGCATTGTCTTGGAAGAGCCTTCGAATCTATGGTGGCCGCCTTATAAGCTTATAGCCTTGGGAAAGAACAACGACGTCCTATTGCAAAACAACCGCTGTTTAGCGCGTTATAATGAACTCACCAGAACTTTGACAGAAATTGCGGAGATAAGGTGGGCAAAGGTTAGAGTTATTCCTCACATGAGGAGCGCCGTCTCGTTGAGGAATTTTGGAGGACAATCGGAAACATGTACTGACGATGACCATGCCACAAACATATTCCGAGTGTAGTGTTTTTGTTTTTGATTAGAGTAATGTAGTTTGGTGTTCAATATATATACTATATATTTTTAAAAGTACTATTTCTCATCTTTGATTTTTTTTTCGTATCTTGTTTGGACTAAAAGTTGTTTTTGAAATCTGAAGAATCAGAGTTGGTCTTATTTTGGGTAATAATGGTTGGTATTTTATTTAATGGAGTTAATGCTTTTAAACATATTCCCGACTAATTTAGAGGGGGATTTTCTTTTATGGTGGTCAATTTGGTATATAGGGAGGCATTTCTGTATTCCAGTTGTATTTATGGTTATAAATTTTGCGAATCTATAGGGAGACTTTTATGTGTTCATTATTGTAGAAAATCTGATATCAAAGACTTGATGAAAGGAACACAGAACTAAAACTCAAACAAACTTCTCTTTTGATGTATTTCGACTCATGGATTGATGTATTTCGACTCATGGCTCAACAACCTATTTATATGAGTAACAAACTTGACTCTCAAGAAAAATAACTTTCCAAACATAATCAAACTCTAACAAAGAAACTTCTAGACAATTCTCACGTAAATAAACTCTTAAAACCAGTAATACTTGCAACCCAAATAAACTTCTATAAACCGTACCATGTCAACAAGAGTTGTTGATCCATTCACTTCATGTCAACTGTACCAGTTGACTCAACCATATTGGTTTATTCTTCATGTCAACTGTACCAGTTGACTCAACCATATTGGTTTATTCTTCATAGTATCTTGGTTTATTCTTCAACAATTATAATAAAATCCGAGAGGGGAAAAGAAAAATGTAAAAAGAAGTGAGAATTTGAGATGCAAATGGTATAAGTGATTGATAGACAAATCAATGATGATATTCTTGAAAATGCACACGAATGAAAAAGATTTTGTGACTAATCGGGATTCTTTTTGTAGACGAATTATTGATTTGAAACTGGTGTTTGACACCAAAACACAAAACCAGAACATAAATGGGCAAAAAGAGAGATACATAAATTATGGTACCATTAGCCCATATTTGTAGTGATAAATTCACGTTTTGTATTTTATGGATAGTTCCTGTTTTATATTATCAACCAATGCGTTGTAAATATTAAGATGTTGTCGTGACGGGTATTCTAATTCCAGGAGGTCAGCATTAGTGAATTGGTGTCTTTTCATACCTACTTCATGACGTAATGGTTATCCTTTAGATTTTGTTTCCTTTTAAATAAAAATTCAGTTATAGGTTTAAGCTATAACCGCTTATAAGATAAAACGGGCAAATATGCTTTACTTGCCTGCTCATTAAGGACGCGACCTTTCAAAGATAAAACATGCAAATATGCGTTACTTGTCTGCTCATTAAAGACGCGACCTTTCAAATAATGCCTGCTCATCAAGGACGCAACCATTCGCCAACAGGTGTATTGGATGTCTATATAAGCATTACTCGTATCTGCTTGTAGCATTCTACAATATTAAGAAAATCTTAAATGCTTTAAAAAAATTATAATCTTTCATCAGTATAATAGTGATGGATATGTTGCCGGAATTAACTACCGAGATACTACAGCACCTCCAAACTGCAGAAAGCATTTTAGCAAGCAAATGTGTTTCCAAAGAGTGGAATACTATCCTCGGGGACAAAAGAATTGGACTCCTTTTTGGTGTCACACCAAGAATAGGGAAAGAAGTTACTCAACTCTTTTATAGAGAGGATTTCAGCCCGATCGTAACAGCCAACAATCACGACGCCCCGAATGATGGAACCCATGAAGATTTGACTAAGTTGCACCCAATAGTTGGATCTTGCAATGGTCTGGTCTGTTTTTATGTTTCACACCACGGCATACAAGATCCTGTATATGTTATGAATCCAGAAACTGGTGAGCACCTACATCTGCCACAACTATGCATCCCAATTATTGCACGAGATCAAGTACTTTCTTGGTATCCTGTAATTGGGGGTTTCAGATACTGTCAACGTACCGATGAGTACAAGGTAGTTCGAATTCACATGGATGGTAAAGTTCAAATACACACTCTAGGAGACAAGAAAGGATGGAGGAACATAGCATGGGAGATTCCTTATATTTTTCGGAGTTCAGGTGTGTACGCACATGGTTGTATTTTTTGGAAGGATTGTTGTCAGTGGGATAGTGGCATAGTTTCTTTCAATTTGGACACTGAGACATTTCATCAACATTCGCGACCCCCGCATCATATTCCTAGGAGTGAATTCCCATCAGTTGGGATGGTTATGTTCGGAGTTCGCCTTTTATTTTACTACATCCATGAGGCCTGCTGTGATGAGGGGATTAATCAGCCCCGGATAGATTTCTGGGCACCCATTTCCAAAAAAAATATTCATACATGGGCACCTGGCGGGGAATGGAATTGGAATCATAAGATAAGCATTTTATTGGAAAAGGATGAGGATGAAGGGTGGCCGGTTTATTACCCGATAGCTTTTGGAAAAAAAAGGACCTCCTATTGTGGCAGGATGGGCGTTTATTGCGTTACAATGCACTCACCAGAACTTGGACGGAAATTTGGGGAACACAACTGTGGGAAACAAGCAAGTTTGCAATTATTCCTCATATGAGGAGCGCTGTCACGTTGAAGAATTTTGGTGGACAATCAAAAACATGTACTCATGATCTCCATGCTACTAACACATTCCTTGAGTTATCTATGTAGCTTTTTTTTCTTGTAGTTGTGTTGTTTTTTGTTTTTTTTTGTATTTGGATTTTTTTCCTATGTACAATTTATTCCTTGGGTATGTAGCTTTTTTTTCTCTTGTAGTTGTGTTTTTTTTTTTTTTTGGTGTTTGGATTATTTTCTATGTTGAAATGTACAATTTAGTTTGGGTCATTGTTTAACTAGACAACCTTTGGTTTTTTTCCTTTTTTTGCGTTACACCTATGGTCCAGCCGTCCGGGCCACCCCAACCCACCTAGGTAATTAGTCGAAAAGTAGAAAAATTATTTGGGTATTTCCTAAGAGATCATGATTTATTTTAGTTTGTTATGTTCGGAATGTATATATTAGATTAAAAAGGAAATTAGATAAACATGAAAATATTCATTCCATATCTCATTATACTGCTACAATATCTCATTTTTTAGTAATATGGAAATTGAAATATTCGGTGTAAATACCAAAGAATCGTGATTTAAGATAATGATGGAAAACCTAAAAAATTAGAGTTTTCAAATTACACCAAGCATAGAAAAAAACTAACATAGAGTATTAAGAGGGATTGTTGATATGAAATTGACGAGAGGATCCAAAAACGTCCTAGACTGACGCGACCATTCGCCAACTATATTGGATGTCTATATATATATAAGCTTTATACTCGTATTTGCTTGTAGCATTCACAATAAGAAAATCCTAAAAGCTTGTAATTTTTTTTTTTTTGATAATCTTTCATCAGTATAATAGTGATGGATATGTTGCCGGAATTAACTACCGAGATACTTCAGCGCCTCCAAACTACAGAAATCGTTTTAGCAAGCAAATGTGTATGCAAAGAATGGAATACTATCCTTGGGGACAAAAGAATTGGATTCCTTTTTGGTGTCACACCAAGAATGGGGAAAGATAAAGTTACCCAACTCTTTTATAGAGAGGAAGATTTCAGCCCGATCGTAACAGCCAACAATCATGATGCCCCGAATGATGGAACCCATGATGATTGGACTATGTTGCACCCAATAGTTGGATCTTGCAATGGTCTGGTTTGTTTTTATGTTTCACACCACGGCATACAAGATCCTGTATATATTATGAATCCAGAAACTGGTGACCACCTCCATCTGCCACAACTATGCATCCCAATTGCAACGGATCAAGTACTTTCGTGGTATCCACGATACAACGTAATTGGGGGTTTCAGATACTGTCAACGTACCAATGAGTACAAGGTAGTTCGAATTCACATGGATGGTAAAGTCCAAATACACACTTTAGGAGACAAGAGGGGATGGAGGAACATAGCATGGGAGATTCCTTATACTTTTCGGAGTTCAGGTGTGTACGCACACGGTTGTATTTTTTGGATAGATTGTTGTCAGCAAGATATTGGCATAATATCTTTCAATTTGGACACCGAGACGTTCCATCAACATTTGCCACCCCCGCATCATATTCCTGGGAGTGAATTTTGGATAAATACTTACCCATCACTTGGGATGGTCATGTTCGGAGTTCGCATTTTATTTTACTACATCCATGAGGGAATTGATCGGCCCCGGATAGATTTTTGGGCTCCCATTTCCAAAGAAAATATTCATACATGGGCACCTGGCGGGGAATGGAATTGGAATTATGAGATAAGCATTTTCTTTAAAGAGGATGAATGGCCGACTCATAACCCGATAGCCTTTATAAATAACAAGGAACTCTTATTTTGGCAGAATAGGTGTTTATTGCGTTACAATACACTCACCAGAACTTGGACGGAAATTTGGGGGGCACTACCGTGGGAAACAAGGGTTGCAATTATTCCTCACATGAGGAGCGCTGTCTCGTTGAAGAATTTTGGTGGACAATCGGAAACGTGTACTCATGATGTCCATGCCACTAACACATTCCTAGGCTTATCTATGTAGCTTTTTTTCTTTTGTGTTTTTTTTTTTTGGTATTTGGATTTTTTTCTATGCTGAAATGTACAATTTATTCCTTGGGTTATTTATGTTGCTTTTTTTTTCCTTGTATTTTTTTGTTTTTGTTTTGGTGTTTGGATTTTTTTCTATGTTGAAATGTTCAATTTCGTGCATCAACATGAAAGTGTTGCCGCTAAATGTTGGGTCATTGTTTAACTAGCCAACATTTGGTTTTTTCCTTTTTTTGCGTTACACCTATGGTCCAGCCGGCCGGGCCACCCCAACCGACCTAGGTAATTAAATTAAAAAGGAAATTAGATAAATATGAAAATATTCATTCCATATATCTCATGAGATCATAATTTATTTTAGTTTGTTATGTTCGTTATGTATATTAGATTAAAAAGGAAATTAGATAAACATGAAAATATTCATTCCATATCTCCTTATATTGATAGAATATTCGATGTAAATACCAAAGAATAGGTGATTTAAGATAATGATGGAAAACCTAAGAAATTAGGGTTTTCCTTAGAAATATATATAAATTACACCAAGCATAGAAAAAATTAACATAGAGTATTAAGAGGAAAAAATGAGTTCTGCTAAGAGGGACTGTAGAGATGAAACTGAAGAGAGGATCCAAAAATGTCCTCGACTGATGGCTGGTCCTCGTAAATTGAGGATTATCATTACTGTGGACGGAATAACTATTGTTCCTGGTGTTCCTCTCGACGCTGTAATTAGTTTTGTTGTCAGTAGTGTTGACAATGATGATGTTCCTATTTATGCTGATGTTATTCCTGGTGTTCCTCTGGACGCTGTAATCAGTAGCGTTGAGGATGCTGATGTTCCTACTGTAAATGATGATGCTCCTGCTTCTATTATTGAAATTATTGATGAAGATCGTCCCGATGTTCCAGATACGACAGATAATCAAAAAGTTAACAAGCATGATCTTAACAAGCATGTGGAGCCTGATGAAGCAGAAAATGACAAATCTGAGGATGAAAAGGCGCCCAAGCCTGCTGGTTGGAGTGATCAGATTCACCTCAGCATTGCAAGAAGAATTGTTTGAAGATGGGGGATGGTTCATTTGATATGTTTTTTTTTTGATGATATGGTTTGATTTACCGATTTCATTTTGTGGACGCTTTGAAAGTTGTTTTCGTTTGCTAATTTTGTCATTTAGAAGAAGGTGATGTTTATGAATTTTTTTAATATTTAGGTATTGGAATCATGAAATAAATCAGATAATTATTTACAAGTTCATAGAGTTTACAGAATGCAATGTACTCTTGCAAATTTATTTATTTATGAGGTGTGCATTCTTTTGGAAAAATAAATATAATTAGCTGAAAGAACGGAGGAAATGTAGAAAAATACAGTTTTCTCCCCCTGTAAACAATAATAATCAATTTATCACTTTAGGTCTGATCTTATTATCTCCTTGCCAATACTTTTAACAAAAATACGAGTTTGAACAAGTAAAGTGCTATTGAAAGTAAAGTACTGCTATACGATGATGTTAATGATAATGATCTTTGCGTGGAATTGGATGAGAATGAGGAACCAGACTAATCTGACAAAGAACCAGACTCATCTAACAAGTTCTTTGCTTTTTAAACAGGGTTTTTGATGACCATTTTGTTTTCAGTGGTGGTTTTATTTATTTTTTAAGTACTGCACTAGATGGAGGCTTTTTACGCTGATAGATAGGTTGACATTTATGATGAATGATTCACGTTGAACTTTATGTTTTCTGGAAATGATGAACATGAAAATGGATGGGTTTAGTTTATTTATCTTTATTAGCTTACTGTATGATTAGAATAATACGTTTCCTACATAGGTGCCACTAATAATTCATACGTTTCCTCCCTAAACCAAGAATAATACAGGAGACAACCCAGCTTAAAATTATTAAGGTAAATATTATTCGAAATAGGAAAGTACTTTTTTTCTATAGCCTCTTCTCGAGTTGGTTAGAGATAGGAAACAAAATTTCGAAAATTTTGGGAAACAATTTTATCATAACTGTCTACGATATATTCTCTCATAAAATAAGGAAACTAACCATATTGGTTACACATCAAAAATTTGGAAATAAAAAAAGAAAAACACCAAAAATCTTTTGTTTGGCGGGTGATGAAAATGGATTTTACTGGGCGGGATGATTTCAAAAGGAAAATCAATTCCCGCCTGATGGTTTGGTTAAATTCCAAAAAGAAAAAGAAAGATGAGTTCGATCTACTTTTTCAGTTTTTATTACTCGATTCATTCTCTCTATGAAATCATAATTCTACTACTATCGTCTCTAATCTTTACAAGGAACCTACCTCTTCAGACTCGATCTTTGTTGTTGGTATTATTTCTACAACCCATTATCGAATGAATATTAAATTGATGTTAGATTTTTTGTTCGATCTCATGGAATCAGATGTTAGATCTTATAGGTTTACTAGTTAAAGCATGATTAGGGTTTTTATTCTATCACTTCTTATAGGTTTACTAGTTAAAGCATGAGTAGGGTTTTTATTCTATTACTATCTCTAATCTTTACAAGGAATCTACCTCTTTAAACTCGATCTTTGTTGCTGGTAATATTTCTACAACCCATTATCGAATGAATATTAAATTTATGTTAGATTTTTTTTTGATCTCATGGAATCAGATGTTAGATCTTATAGGTTTACTTGTTAAAGCATGATTAGGGTTTTTATTCGGCTGTATCAAAGAACAAGTTAATGACAATCACGGGTTGTACGATGAGATGTGATTTCATTTTGTTACAACAATAATATTTTAGGCTTAAGTTACATGCATGAACTATTATAAGATTTAGGTAAGGATCTTTCTTTCATGTTACTTAGTTAGGCTTTACTAGTTAGTTAGGTTTTACAAAATAAAAAAATAAAAAACTTAACGATGCTAATTTTTTTAGGGTTTTTGTTATTGTTTGGGTTGGATTTTGATTGAGAGTTAATAACTCTACTTTGATCGACGATGTTGTGTCAATCATATTTATATACAAGGCTTCTCAAGATTTAATCATTTGAGTCTCTGTTACTTGGCGAGCCTGTAACGTCTGTATTTTAAGTTGCCACTTTTAATAATACCATGTTGCTGGTTGGCCAATTTGACTATATCTTCAAGCTAAAAATGGATAATCATTATCTGGTGCTTTAGTGCTCTTGGCTTTTGTAACAAAAAGTTATATAAGACCGTTTAACCGGTACCTTTCGCTTTGTGGATAACACAATAATCATGAGGAGATTTTGTGTGTTGCAGTGATGTTTTAGCCTCAAGTTACATGCATCACTGAGTTCATGTTTTTTTTTTCATATAATAGAAAATAGGTGTAACACATGTTGCCTATCCTGTTAGGTTTAGCTAATATTTTCCAAAATAAGCTCAAATTCCTAACTGAGATGCACGTACCTACACAGCTTTTGTCATGGCAGAAGATGATGATTACGACCAATGGAGGGAATCAGATGTTGAGGGGGATTCTGATGAAGAAACGGTGGATTTAGATGAGAGTCATGATGACATTGTACAATCAGATGACGATGATGGTGGAGATATGCTCCACACTGCTAGATTTGAAGACTTAACAGGTAATGTGCGAAACCTTGTACTTACTTGTTTCTACTTAAACATCACATGGTTTCATATGTTGCCTCGGTTATTTCCAGAGTCAGAAGATTCTGAAAATGATGATTTGGAGGTGTTAGAAGAAAAAGAATTGGAAAATGCTCCAGAAGCAGAAAAGCAGCCACAACAAGAAGACTCTACAGAAGTGATCATAAAGAGAGGGGAATGACAAGAATGTTGAAGCTGCATAGAGACTTCTCGATAAAAGATGCCAAAAGAAGGATATTGAATTTGACAAAATGTTCCGGCCTATTGGTAACCATAGAATTGAATTCAGTAGTTACCTAGGCTATTTGGTCCGTGATATGGTTGGCATAAAACATTTATGTTGGAAGGAAGTCCCTTCAACAACAAAAGAAAATATGTGGGAGAAAATTCTGGTATGCATATGCGGTTACCAATCTCGTTTTTTGTTGTCTAACTGTGAGTCTGTGATTAACATACATTAGATGTTATTGCAGCTTCATTATGAGGTGCCCCATGAGCTGAAGCGAGTGGTCATGAAGCGTCTACCTGTTCAGCTGCGGGACTTCAGAAGGAAATTGTACAACAATCATGTAAAACCCTTCCTGGAAATGCCGCACAAACTAAGAACTTTCCCCAAAAAGTACGAAACGGTAATGGACCAAGAGAACTGGGACAATTACCTTAATCATGTACTAAAATCGGCTATATTTAAGGTATGGAATACACATTGCTTTTTCTGATTTTGTGTTTCGTTCTTATTGTCTATCCCAGCATACTAATTTTTATTTCCTCTGCAAGAAAAATTCGGAGAGGGGAAAAAAGGCAATATCACAATCCAAGTTCCCACATCGGACGGGACGAGGAGGATACTCGGGATTAAAACTAAAATTAGTAAGTTTGTTGTCTTATTTATTATACACTGCACAGTAAAACCGGTCACATCAGATACTTCTGTTTTGTATGTCGTGTTGCGTGTCTCATATATGCAGAAACTTAAAACAGTATAGGGATGTGTCCTCTTACACCAATCTGTAATTTTGTCACATTAGACGCTTTGGAATAGGTTTTCTGTTTTACACAGTTAATATCTGTGCGAATATAAATCCTTACTTGTTTCTGGTAACTACTAGGTCCAAAGCAGAAATGTTGCCGAAGAAGATCTTGAAGACCGATGCTTCATGTGGGCAAGAGCACGCGAAAACAAAGACGGAATTTTTCCAGACGAGTTTGTCAGGAAGAAGACATATGAAGTTGCGAGAAATCAGAAACTTTACAGTCCTCATGTTTTTAACCAAAGTAAGTGCACAGTAATTGCGCAAGGTTTAAATCAGAATTTAACACATTATTTGAACAGGAAGAGAAGCAGAAGATGATTCGAGAGGGAACTCTAACGGTTGGTCATAACGAGGATGCCCTAACAGTTGCGATCAGCCCATATAAGGGTGGACGTGTCAAGGGGGCTGGCTTTGGAGTGATGGTAGGCTTCTAAAAGGGTATAAAATTATGCGCAGAAAAACGGGCCTACAGTAATACCGCAAGTGCACGGTCGTCTGTTGTAGCTCGTGCAAGTACGGGTCGATCCACAGAGATCGGGTGTGTTTTGGAAATGTTTTAGCTATTTGGGTTCCTAGATTTGCTTTGGGCTTAGAATACCCCTTTGGAACTATTGGGCTTAATGTACTTAATGGGTTTGTTCACAATAAAAGGAACTGAGCTTGGGCTCAGTTGGTCTTTGAAATGCAAATGGGCTTAGGCCTTAAACTTAGGCTTTTGATTTTAGAAACTGGGCTTGGTTACTGAGGACTGGGCCTTAGGCTTCACTGAAGTGAATTGGGCTCAGTTGAAGCAGCAGTCTTTGGCTAGGCCTTTGGGGAGGAAATGGACTAGGCTTGGCAGCAGAAGAAGTGGCAGCAGCAACAGCCTGGCAGCAACCTTGGCAGCAACAACAGCAGCAGCAACCTTGGCAGCAACCTTGGCAGCAACAACAGCAGCAGCAACCTTGGCAGCAACCTTGGCAGCAACCTTGGCAGCAACCTTGGCAGAGGCACACAGCAGCAGGAGCAAGAGAGTTGCAGGGCAGGAGGAGAAGCAAATAACATAAGGCAGCAGTGCAATGCAGCAAGGCAAGTGCACAACAGCAGTGACAGAATGCACAAGGAATGGCAAGAAAACAGCAAACACAAGCAATACAGGGTAAAAACAATGAACAAAGCAAATGAAAAATAACCAGTGAACAAAACACAAAGGCAAAATAAAATGACACAAAGGCAGTTAGCCTAAGGCAGGGGAAGATGGTTAAACATGGAGCTAAACTAAGGCAGCACCTACTCAAGTCATTGTTCTTGTTCCATTACAGGGATGATCATAAAGGTTGATTTTCTTGGCTAATCTTTACTCACTTGCCCCTAGCATCAGCTGTCTTCTTACAGCACAGCTGATCACAGGCTTGTTGTTCAAGAAGCTATCTATCACCCTAAAACAGTTAAACACAGTCCTTCAAATGGACTGAATTCTTAGCTACCATCATTCTTTCACCCCTAGAATCAGTTGTCTTCTTACAGCACAACTGATCACAGATGCATTCATTCAAGTAGATATTAACAGTCCTATGACATTTAAGCACTACAAGAACAATTAACATGATCTGAACTAACAATGAACACATACAAACATCTAACACATTACAGGATACATACAATTAACAGGCATTAACAATTAACATAACAGAAGACAAGCAACATGAATTAAACACAACATGAACTGAAAACAATAAGTGAACTGACAGGAGACTAACATGAACTTGAAACTGAAACTAACAGTGAACATTTAACAGGACTTGAAAGTCCTGGATGTGGGCTAATCCCAACATCACTTTTACATCACCCCAAAGCCTCTATTTATAGTTCTCAGACACAATTTCCCTAAATACCTAATTCCCCCAAAATTAGGGTTTGTTCTTCCCCAAATTACAAAAAATAGAAATTAGGTTGTCTCAATTACCTAATTCATCGTGATAGTCGCAACCCATGATGCCAATTCTCTTTCTCTACCTCTCCATAGCCTTGTTGTCCTTGATTGATGACATGCAATCACTCTCATCAATCCCACACGTCACTGAGGTCGTGTGATGTTGATGAAGGGATTGAAAATCATCATGATAGTTGGTGGTGAAGGTGGGTTGCGTTTGTAAGGAGCTTTGGTGGAGGTGTGGTGGTGGCAGTGAAGGTGAGGAAGGTGGTGGTACGGTTGCAGGGTAATGGTGGTTTGCAGCAGGGTACGGTGGAGAAGAATGGGTTCGATGGTTTGGGAGAGAAGGGTCGACTGCTTTGGGTAGGAGGGGTGTTAGGTATTTGGGTGTTAGGCGGGCGTATCGGGTTTGATGTTCTGCGACGCTGAGTCACTGGATGCGAAGCTGGTAGGTAGATCGGACGGTGATGTGAAGTGAAGCTTGTAGCGACCGTCAGATTGTTTTGATACAACGAAATCAACGATGCCAGATGGAGTTAGGTGTTGTAGTGTTAGGCGGAAATATCAAACTTTGATGCACAGCAAGGGAGCGACCGTTGGATTCAACTACCATCTAATCTGAAGGCTTGAAATTTCAGCGCTGTGGTGCTCGGCAGAGACATCAGATTTTGATGCTCAGCAAGGAGCGACCGTCGGATGCTTCTGAGAAATGATCTGATGGCTGAGAACGGAGGCGCTTTTGTGTGTAGAAAATGAGGTTGTGCGCACCATTCTTCGCGGCTTCCTTGCGTAATTTCTCCCGGCTTTTCACTACTTTTCTGCTCTTTTCGCTCCGCGACTCATCCGAACTTTATTTATTACCTAACAATGCAAAATTAAGTAAGAAAAATATTTATTCTTGAAAACAATGAAAATACAGAATATGGGATAAAATGTAGAATTACTGCACAAAAGATGAGTTAAATGCCAACAAAAATATATATAAATATGCACTATTTAGCACTCATCAAATACCCCCAAACCTGAATTTTTACTTGTCCTCAAGTAAAACAAAACTAAGGAAATCCTAACTATACCACTGTCGCTGGTCTCTCGAATGCATTTAGCGTATGCACTAAGCCTTTTAAACCACTAAGTGTCCCTAGTGGACGAGTTGAAGTCTCGTGAAGGTTTACCAGAGGTGTGCCTACAAAACCTAAGGACAAAATATAAGCTCATATTCCATCAAATGTGACATGTGCAAAACAGTTAAGCTCACAGCAAAATGGAGATGTCAATCTAGCTATCGAAGGCACAATCCTAGCACTGATAACAATTAAGGACATGTGATAAGAGTGTAAAGTGTATCTACACATGTGTAAAGAAAGATCTGAAGTTATGACTACTAATCACCAAGAGATAGTTTCTCAGGCTAAGAACTGAGGTCGAAATCTAGCTAGCTGTCCGGACTTTACGAGAATTGTGAATGAGTTGGAGGTATTTCACAATTTCTCGCGTTGTACATCAATGGCATACACCCTCCTTGCTTATTACAACGAAACAACAAAAGATGACTATTTACATGACTCTTATTTACATTGACAAATCTCTTTTATTTTGGAACAAGAGATGATGGAATTGATAAATACTTGATTTTTTTGTATTTTTCTGATATTTTTTTTTCTGAATATATACATCGTTTTTTTTTTTTTTTTTTTTTTTTTTTTTTTTTTTTTTTTTTTTTAGAAGCTGAGAAACACTTTTGATACATAACAAAAAGAAACAAAAGATTACATGACACTTTGCAAGAGGTAGCCCTTTTTGATGCACCCAGTTAAATTCGATGGTTGTTTTTCTTAATGTAACCTCCATCTTCTATCCCAACCAACCAAAGAACAAGCTAGTCAAGTTTCGTTCAGTATTCTAAAGTGATTGGCAATCGTAACTTCCTATCAAACACCTTGAAGATCGAGGCCATACATGTATTGGTAGATCGTGCGCGTGCAAATTTCTTATCACTATGTGAATTGTGCTAGAATCAGGGTGCCTAAATATCTAGACTAAGACTCCTAATAATAATACATATTTGCACAAGAGTCAACATTTCAAGGTAAATGAGCTCCATTTTTTATGATTTTTCATTTTTAATTTTTTTGGAATTTTTCAATTTTTTCAAAAAGAAGAAGGAGTTCATTTTCAATTATGGCATATTATCGTGGTATCTACTCTATACCCCCAAACCTAAACTAAACATTGTCCTCAATGTTTCAAAATATGGAAAGAATTACAATGCAACATATGGAAAGGGACATGCTGAGTAGAGTAAAAGGAGAGAGAATACCCGATTTCGGCGAAAGCAGAATTAAAACTCCGTTATTCAAGGCAAACAAAATCCAACATATTTTAGCCGAGATGATATTGGATTAGCAAAATATATACAAAAGGAACAAAAGGTTTTTTTTTTTTTTTTTTTTTCAAAAACTAAAATTAAGAAAAATAAAATTTGGTTTTTGAAATGGGAGCAAGCCCACTGTGCAAGCCTCTAATGGAATGGAATGAAGGCTGCGGCCTACGAAAATCCAAGTTTTAATTTTGAAAGTTTAATTTGGCCCAGTTGGTTAAGGCCCGACGTTTGTTTTAAAACTTTTGGTTTCGAGGTCCACTCACAAGTCCATAATAGTTATAAGCTCAGCTGGGTTTAAACCCAGAGTCCAAATTATCAGTCCAAATTAAACAAGCCCACACAATAAATACAAGCCCACAAATTAAACAAACAAGCCCAAAAATAAATTATTACAAACCCAAAATAGAGGAATAAAAAGCCCAAAAAAATTGGGTTAATTATTACAAGCCCACAATAAAAAAAATTGGAAGCCCACAGGTTGGGTTCTCTCAATTGAATGGGTTTAGGCTTACCTTTGTAGCACAGCCCAGCTGCTCTGATATTGTTGCAAAAACCCAGTTGGGTTTTGGTTCTTTTCCTTGGTGGCGTCCCAGCAGAGGAAAAACAGGTTCAGAACAGCAGGTCCAACAGCAAATGAAATGAAGCAGATGCAGATGCAAATGCTATGCAGTGAAATGCAAAAATAGCTAAGAAAAACACAGATAAAACACAGCACCAATCCCCGGCAGCGGCGCCAAAAACTTGGTAGGCTTCTAAAAGGGTATAAAATTATGCGCAGAAAAACGGGCCTACAGTAATACCGCAAGTGCACGGTCGTCTGTTGTAGCTCGTGCAAGTACGGGTCGATCCACAGAGATCGGGTGTGTTTCGGAAGTGTTTTAGCTATCTGGGTTCCTAGATTTGCTTAGGGCTTAGAATACCCCTTTGGAACTATTGGGCTTAATGTACTAATGGGTTTGTTAAAATGAACTGAGCTTGGGCTCAGTTATCTTTGAAGTGCAAATGGGCTTAGGCCTTACAGTGAGTTCAGGCTTTTGGGTTAAGCCCACAATTAATTGAATTGGATTGGGCCTTAATGAATTTGGGCTTTGGACTCAGTTGTCTAGATCTTGGGCTTTTGTTTTAGTAAAGAGTCTGGGCCTTTGGGCTTTACTGATTTGAATTGGGCTCAGTTGGATTGGAACTTGGGTTCAGTTGGCTGCAGGAGAAGGAGTGGCAGGGTAGCAGCAGCCTGACAGCAACAGACAAGGCAGCAACAAGAGCAGCAGCAGCTTGACAGCAGTGGAAGTGGTAGCAGCAGTAGCAACTGCACAAGCAGTGCAGCAGCAGTGCAGCAGATGAAAGTGCACAGCAAGGCAAGTGCACAACAAGAAAAGAAGTAGCAGCACAAGCAGCAGGAGCAAGAGTGGCAGCAGCTTGGCAGGGCAGCTGCACAAGCAGTGCAAAGAAAGAGCTGCACAGCAGCACAAGAGAGCACACAGCAGGGGACAGCAAATAGAATGTACAAGCAAGGAACAAAGCAACAGCAAAATAAAAGTGAACAGAAGCAAATGAAAATTACAGTGGACAAAACAATGCAAAAGCAACAGAAAATAAAATGAAAGATACAACAGGGCAACAGCAAAAGGCAAAAACAAAACAAAAATGGACCAAGGCCTAAGGCCAAGGGCAGGGGTGATAAAGAAACTGACAAGAAGCAATACTAAGGCAAGAATACAGGCATTCCTATAGAATGGGTTGAAAACTAGCTTGCTATAAGCACTAGCTTCTCCCAATGCACAATCAACACTACAACCTAAGCATACAACAAGAATGGCAAGAAAATCAGCTTGCTTTAAGCACTGATTTCTTCCATTACACAATCAACACAAAGCTTCTAAGAAATCTAGCCTAGCATTCCTTCAAATGACAGTAAAACAAACATGACAGGAACATTGATACTAACAGTGAGCAACAACACAAGTTAACAGGACTAACTGACTAACAATGAACAAAACTATAAATAACAGGAGACAAGCATAACAGGAATACAACATGAACATGAAACTGAACTTCTAAACACTACAAACATCACAACTGAAATTGACAAGATTTTATAACACTTAAAATTGAACTGTGGACTAAAGTTGAACTAAAATTAACAGTGCATGAATTGAAATTGAAATGAAACTAACAGGACATGAAAGTCCTGGATGTGGGCTAATCCCAACATAAAGTTTTTACATCACACCCACAGGGCTATTTATACCCACAGACACAATTTCCCCCAAAATACAAAATTAGGGTTCTTCACCTAAATCCCAAAATCAAACAGAAATTAGGTAAATTATTTCTACCTAAATTGACAGTACAAATCAGACCCATATCCCTACTCTAGCTTCCCTATGCTCTCCCTAACAGAAATTAGAGCTTACTCGAAAATACCCAAATTAACTGAAATCAGGGTTTGATTTTTTTTTACCTAATTTGATGTGATAACTCCCAATTCTTCTCGACCCATGCTTCCATTTGTACTCCTCTACCTCTCCATAGCTTCAATTTCTCTCTAGGTCACCTATTTCATCAACCTCTCACGCCTAGGGTTTCATGGATGAAACGTGAGAGATGGAGGGAATAGGGGTCTAGATAGGTAGGGAGTGATGATGTGGTGTTTGGTAGTGATTAGGTGGAGGTTAGGTGGTAGAGATGGTGGTGACAGAGGTGGAGAAGGTGGTGGTGTACGGTGGAGAAGATGGCTGTTGCAGAGGAGGTCGAGAGAAAGAAGAAGAAAGAAGAGAAGAATGGGTCGAGTTTAGGGTATAGGTATAGGTTGCTAGAGTGTTGAGCGAATTCATCGAGTCTTGATGTTCTGTGATTCTGAGCTGCGGGATGCGGAGATGGTTGGTAGATCTAACGATGAGATGAGAGATGAATCGATGCAACCGTTGGATTTTGAAACACAACGAAGTCAACGGTGTTAGATGATGTTAGGTACTGTAGTGTTAAGCGGAAGTATCGAGATTTGATGCGCAGGCAAAGAAGCGACCGTAGGATCTAAATGTGATCTAATCTGAAGGCTTGGAATTTAAGCGCTGTGGTGTTTGGCAGAGACTTCAGATTTTGATGCTCTATGAATGAGAGACCGTAGGATGATGAGTTGGATCCAATCTGACGGCTGAGAATGGAGGCGGTTTTGGTTATAGAAAATGGGTTTGGGTAAGGGTTTTGGGCCTTGGGTATGCCAAGCCCATATCTTCTTTAAGAGCAATTCTTCCTTCTTGAGCCCATTTCTAGTCTTTTGGGCTTATGCGCACCATTCTTCGCGGCTTCCTTGCGTAATTTCTTCCGGCTTTTCACTACTCTTCAGCTCTTTTCTGCTCCGCAACTCATCAAATCTTTATTTACTACCTAAAAAATGCAAAATTAAGTAAGAAAAATATTTATTCTTGAAAACAATGAAAATACAGAATATGGGATAAAATGTAGAATTAATGCATAAAAGATGAGTTAAATTGCCAACAAAAAGGGATAAATATATACATTATTTGGCACTCATCAAGTGACGGCAACCCTTTACTTTCCAAATGGAAGAAAATCAAGACACTTGAAAGATAACGATGAACTGCGTGAAAAGCTGAAAGCTAAGGAGAAAGAATTAGAGTCTACTAAAAATGCGTATCAGAGATTGATAGATAACTTGTTATCTCAAGGAGTCGATATTGCGAAAATTGTGGGCAACAGTATCAGCAAGTCTGGAGGAGAGGTAAGTGAACCGAGTTTTGATTAGATTGTGTAATTTTTTGAAAAAATCGGCAGACGGTATCTGATTTTTTCAAACAATGTGTTCAACTACAGTCACAGGATGCAGGACCTATCAACGCCTCCAATCGATCTAAGAATAACATAGGTCCAGAATCAGTTAAGCAACTTCAAAAAAAAACATGGGAAATCCGGTCCGCAGAAGTCATATGAAAGCACCAAAGGGTCCGCGAAGCGGGTCTCTCCTTGTACTAAAACGCCGACCGTTTCTACTGAATCCCAGCCGTCTTTAGTATCAAAAAAGAAGTCTTCGTCTCCTTCATCCACTGGGGAATCTCAGAATGTGCCATCTGAAAAATTACCATTGATGTATGGGTTTCCAACGTGTTTAAATTTTGAATCTTCCATTTACTATCTCTCATGTGCCTTGTGTTTCTGCAGGGCACAGGATGCAAACTTTGGTTTGGAGAAAAGGACAACATTGTAGCCATTGGTAGAGCTTACTCTTCAAAGAAGGTATCTTATAAAATGAAGTCAGGAATGACGGGTGAGGTTACATGCTATAGCGTCATGGTTAGTGAAGTACTAAATGAAACCATCAAATTACCCTTTGGCACATCTTCTGGGATAAAAACTTTAAAAGATGTTAGTGATGCTGAAATTTGTTGGCCATCAAATCAAACCATCTTGGATCAAAAGGTTGGTTGCTATGCTTGTTTGCTTTATTAACTCATTGAATATGTTTTTACACAAACCAGTTATATATATATATATATATATCTTGTTTGATATAAGAGACGAATATGTTATCAGCTATATGAATCACGGACGTTAGTGTATATTTTAGAGAACCTTATAGAACGAGATATGTGGTTAGCTATTTTATTGTGAGTCAGTTGTGCATTTTGCTTAAATGGTTTCACTGCAAAAACAAGGTACAACTTTCATTTCAATTTTCTGATGCAGGTAAGTCAACCAAAACATTCTGAGGCTGTGAAATCACCGGATCTACTCAACGGAAGCCAATCTCATATCGCAATATCTGAAAAAGTCTCGAAGGTATGTGTTTTAAACCAGTTACATGATCTTAATACCATATGAGTCTGAAATATGCTATCAACTACTATATGAATCACAGATGCTAGGGTGTATTTTGGAGAACCTTGTATATTTGTTACCTATTCATCCGTGTCTTCGCATTCACGGTGGAATTTGGCATATTTGTCACCCGAATATGGAATATTACTCTACTGCTGCAGGTAAGTCAACAAAATTTGGGGAAACATACTCTGGATGTGACATCAAAAGATCCACCTAGTCGGAGCCAATCTGAGATCACGACAACTAAAGCGGTTTCTCCGGTATCTATTTTATTTTTACATGCATTTTAAATTTCAATTTGTTTTGAAGTTTTCGCTTGAAGATGTTCATATGCCATATATTTCCGCAGGGTAGAAGGTGCAACCTTTTTGACGAGCTGTCTAAGGCAAACGTCCTTGCTAGAGGTAGAGCTTTTCTGTTAACAGGAAAACAACAATCACATGGAAAGGATGGGTTGGAGGTTGATTTCCACAAAATCTTGATTGATGAAGTAATAAAACCGAATTTCTGTCTACACGTACGATTTGCTGGTATGGAAACATTAGGGCAAACTTTTGGAAAAGCGATTCCTTGGCCAAAGTATGGTGTTCAGTTTACCGAGCCTGCTAAGAAGGCTAGTTGCTTGGCTTGTTTGATTTGTAAGTCGAATATACATAAACCGGTCTATCAATTATATGAATCACCGATCCAAGTGTAAATTAGAGAACCTAGAAAAATAGAAACATGTGTAACTTTCAAAAGTAACTAATAACTCTTTTAATCTTATGCAGAACCCTACCAGTAATTCACAACCAACTACTTCTCTGCTGAAGTCTCCTTCACGTAGCAACCCTTCTGATGGATCTAAGAAGTAGTCTCCTAATCTTATGCAGAACTCTACCAGTAATTCCCAACCAAATCCTTCAATATCTCTAGAGAATTCGTGCACATCTACGGCAGAACATCTGGATAAGACATCTAATGGAGTATGTTTTTTTTGTTTTTTTTTCTTCGTAAATCTATATTGCTAATTCTAGCATCTTCTTTTTATATGATGTTCATATGACGTATCTCCGCAGAAAGCAAAATACGACTTTTGGAATGGATCTAGGGGAAACGTCGTTGCTAGAGGCAGTATTTTACCTATGGTGCCTAACCAGAAAATACATGGACAAGATCTTCCTAGTAACTGTTATGTTGTCAATATTCAGGAAGTTATAGTTCCATCGTTCGTGTTAACCGAACTAAGTGGTGAGTTTAAGTTATTAGGGGAAGCTAAAGATGGTTTTGTAGCATGGACGAAAGATAACTGTTCCATCTCTGATGACAAGGTTAGTTTCTTAGCTCTTTTTCTTTGTTAATCAAGTATATAAATAGTTTTACGTAATTCTATTACTTCTTATATGTTTACTAGTTAAAGCATGGTTAGGGTTTTTATTCTATTTTTACTATCTCTAATCTTTACAAGGAACCTACCTTTTCAGACTCGATCTTTGTTGTTGATATTATTTATACAACCCATTATCGAATGAATATTAAACTGATGTTAGATTTTTTGTCCGATCTCATGGAATCCCTAATCATGCTTTAACTAGTAAACCTATAAGATCTAACATCTGATTCCATGAGATTGAATAAAAAATCTAACATCAATTTAATATTCGGTTGTAGAAATAATACCAACAACAAAGATCGAGTCTGAAGAGGTAGGTTCCTTGTAAAGATTAGAGATAGTAGCAGAATTATGATTTCGAAGAGAGAATGAATCGAGTAATAAAAACTGAAAAAGTAGATCGAACTCATCTTTCTTTTTCTTTTTGGAATTTAACCAAACCATCAGGCGGGAATTGATTTTCCTTTTGAAATCATCCCGCCCAGTAAAATTCATTTTCATCGCACGCCAAACAAAAGATTTTTGGTGTTTTTCTTTTTTTATTTCCAAATTTTTGATGTGTGACCAATATGGTTAGTTTCCTTTATTTTATGAGAGAATATATCGTAGACAGTTATGATAAAATTATTTCCCAAAATTTTCAAAATTTAGTTTCCTATCTCTAACCAACTCGAGAAAAGGCCATAGAAAAAAATTACTTTCCTATTTCGAATAATATTTTCCTTAAAATTTTTAACCTGGGTTGTATCCTGTATTATTCTTGGTTTAGGGAGGAAACGTATGAATTATTAGTGGCACCTACGTAGGAAACGTATTCTTCTAATCATACAGTTTTTTTTTTAATAGGAAAGAATAAATATATTGATAAGAAAGCTTGCATATTGTTTTTATCCTGTTGAATCAGAAGATTGATCCATACATACAGATTATTAAACCAACAAAAGCAAATTGTTTGACTTCTTGCATACTTTGCTATAGAGTCTGCAATATGATTTGCATCCCTATGGGCATAAGTGCAAACCCAAGAATCAAAATAACTTAATATAACTAATGCATCATGGATTAAATTATATGTTGTCCATTTAACTGTTGTAGCCTTCCCATTCACAGCTGCTATAACATTCTGACAATCTCCTTCCAAGTGAATTTTTCGCCATACCTTACTGTGAGCCCATTGTAATGCTTCTAGGAGAGAATGTGCTTCAGCTTGCTCTGGATCAATGGCTAGAGATGCACCTCCTCGCAGTCCATGGATGTTTCCTGCAGAATCTCTACAAATCAGTCCCCATCCTGATAATACAGTTTTATCAATATAGGAAGCATCAAAATTCAATTTGTATATATCATATATAGGAGCCTTCCAGTTCTTATCAATTATTCTCAAAGCATTGTTGCTACTAGTTTGCATACTTTTAGGCATTTTCCAGTCCTCAATCTGCCTGACAATATTGTTTATAACAATGTTACTGTTAAATGGCTTGTTTTCAAAAACTGTATCACATCTAGCCTTCCAGGTTAGCCAAAAAATGAAAATGGCACTCTCATACAGACTAAAATCCTTGGGCATACCATTTTTTGCCTTTAGAAAGAAACCACTTATCCAATTTTGTAAGTCTAGACCCTGGAGGATAGTAGATAATATAGAGTCTACTGAATCCCCATATATGTCTGACATGATGACAATCAAATAACAGATGTTGAATAGTTTCAGGGTTACCACTACAAATAGCACATATATTATCTTTATGTTTAGTGAACCTAGCAAGTCTATGTTTAGTAGTAATGCAACCATGTAGGAATTTCCATATAAAATACTGAATTCTGGGAGGTAGCTTATATCTCCAAAAGGATTTCCAGCAGATGTTTAAGTTGTTCTTAGTTGGCTTAGTAGCTAAGTTTTCATTCAAGATGGCATTGTAAGCAGATTTTATAGTAAACATTCAATTGCTGGAAGGATCCCATCTCAGCTTATCTTTACCTGCAACAGGAATTCTTATGTCAGTAATCCTTTTAACAGTATCTTCATCAAACAAAACATTCAAATTATCAGAATTCCAGACTTAGAGTCTTGGTCAATGAGCTGATTCACAGTTTTCATATTAAAAGAGCTAAAATGACTATCTGGAGGTCTGTGCATATTTGGAATCCAAGTATCTTTACAAATTTGCACAGAAGTACCATCACATATCTCCCATATGTAGTGTCTTTTAATTATATTCAAACCTGTGCATATGCCTTGCCAAATCCAAGACCCATGTTTGTTCACAATATCAGTTAAAGGATTAACAGCATGAAAATATTTTTCCTTCATAATAACAGCCCATGGTTCATCTGGATTGGAAATCAATCATACAGTAAGCTACTAAAGATAAATAAACTAAACCCATCCATTTTCATGTTCATCATTTCCAGAAAACATAAAAATTCAGCGTAAATCATTCATCACATAAATGTCAACCTATCTATCAGCGTAAAAAGCATGCATCTAGTGCAGTACTTAAAAAATACGTAAACTAAAAGTTCACACAACAAAAACCCTGTTTAAAAAAAGCAAAGAACTTGTTAGATGAGCATTTATCCAAAAATCATCAGTTTTTCTTCAACTTTTTTGATGGTGGTGTCTCTGCATGCAATGGATCAGGTTGTGACATTCTCGACGTGCCAAACCTTGTCTTCCTCTGGTGCGCAGCTGAAAGTTGCAATGCCTTCTGCACAGTTGGTACATATAACCTTCTCTGCGCCTTTTTAGTCTTCTGAGAAATCTTTTCAGAGGCTGCATGACTCCCCTAATGTGGATTGACTGCTAGGTGCTCCTCATTCAATTTTTCACTGTCCAATTTCTTCTCAGAATCTAAAACTAGTTCTGGTTGCTTATGAGGTTTTCCATGTTGTGGAGTTTCCTGCAGCAAGAGATTAAATGTATTATATATATATATATATATATATATATTCTAAATCCAAGGAGAATTCGTCTGTCATATGAGTTATTCGTCTGTCATATGAATTCTCAACAAGAGACAGGCAAAAGTCATTTTTCCAACAATGTGATAAAGCCAACTTCACTGAAGGCCGCGCCATTTTTCACAGCTGACGCCCATAATAAAATCCGTAACCAAATATCAATTTTCTAATTTACACTGGCATTCATGTTCCATTAGGTGTTAATATATTTATATCTCGTACTTATTCTTTAATCAAACTGAATACACGATTGATTTACGTAAAACAATTTATATACTTGATTAACAAAGCAAAAGAGCTAAGAAAATAACCTTGTCATCAGAGATGGAACAATTATCTTTCGGCCATGCCACAAAACCATCTTTAGCTTCCCCTAATAACTTAAACTCACCACTTGGTTCCGTTAACACGAATGATGGATCTATGACCTCCAGAATATTGGCAGCATAACAGTGTTCAGGAAGCTCTTGTCGATGTATTTTCTGGTTAGGCACCTTAGGAAAAATACTGCCTCTAGCAACGACGTTTCCCCTAGATCCATTCCAAAAGTCGTATTTTGCTTTCTGCGGAGATACGACATATGAACATCATATAAAAAGAAGATGCTAGGATTAGCAATATAGATTTACTAGGAAAATAATAATAAAAAAAATAAAAAATACTCCATTAGATGTCATGTGAATTCTCAACAAGAGACAGACAAAAGTCATTTTTCCAACAATGTAATAAATCCAACTTCACTGAAGGTCGCGGCATTTTTCACAGCTGACGCCCATAATAAAATCCGTAACCAAATATCAATTTTCAAATTTACACTGGAATTCATGTTCCATTTAGGTGTTAATATATTTCTATCTCGTACTTATTCTTTAATCAAACTGAATACACGAATTACATCTTAGCTTCATCCTATATTCAGCTGATACTGGTACTTTGGTGTCATTACTACTGGGAAAAAAAATACATTTCCGTCTCATGATATATATGTCCCTTTTCACATGCTTTATATGAGTCATTACGTCTAACCCTTATTACTTCGGGGGTTCTTTCCATTTTTTATTTTGCTACATTTAGCTTAATTTGAGAAATTTCTTTATCTCAATAGGCCAAGAGAATCTCACTACACATGTCAACCAATTACTTAAGGTTGAATATATTACTAAAAAATAATTAATTCTCTTGTTGTCATACTTCAACTTATACCGGTTCGTTAGTATTATGGATGAAGTAGAGAAATGAAAATTTTCCGACTCAAATAAAAAAATTGTGCGTTCTTCCACAAAAAAATTGGAATACATGTGGATTACATCCCACAAAATTCAAATTTGGGGAAAAAATATCAAGTATACAGTAATGGTGTTCAAGTACTTCTAAACCCCAAATGAATACATTGAAATCGAGTTGGTACAACCAATTGAACAAAAGACACTATGTTAGATCTTATAGGTTTACTAGTTAAAGCATGACTAGGGTTTTTATTCGGCTGTATCAAAGAATAAGTTAATGACGATGAGAGGTGATTTTATTTTGTTACAACAATACTATTTTAGGCTTAAGTTACATGCATGAACTATTATAAGATTTAGGTAAGGATCTTTCTTTCATGTTACTTAGTTAGGCTTTACTAGTTAGTTAGGTTTTACAAAACTTAACGATGCTAATTGTTTTCTGGGGTTTTTGTTACTGTTTGGGTTTGATTTAGATATAACTATACTTTGATGGATGATGTTGTGTCAATCATATATATAAGGCTTCTCAAGATTAAACATTTGAGTCTCTGTTACTTGGCGAGCCTGTAACGTCTGCATTTTAAGTTGCCACTTTTAATGATACCATGTTGCTAGTTGGCCAATTTGACTATCATCTTCAAGCTAAAAATGGATAACCATTATGTGGTGCTTTAGTACTCTTGGCTTTTGTAACAAAAATTTATATAAGACCGTTTAACCGGTACCTTTCGCTTTGTGGATAGCACAATATTCGTGAGGATATTTTGTGTGTTGCATTGATGTTTTAGCCTCAAGTTACATGCATTAATGAGTTCATGTTTGTTTTCTTTTCATATAATAGAAAAGAGGTGTAACACATGTAGCCTATCCTGTTAGGTTTAGCTAATATTTCCCAAAATAAGCTCAAATTCCTAACTGAGATGCACGTACTACACAACTTTTGTCATGGCAGAAGATGATTACAACGTGCCCCCAGAGGAGGACCAATGGGATGATGAGGTGGATTCTGATGGTGGCCATATAATTGAATTCAGTAGTTACCTAGGCTATTTGGCCCGTGATATGGTTGGCATAAAACATTTATGTTGGAAGGAAGTCCCTGCAACAACAAAACAAAATATGTGGGAGGTAATTCTGGTATGCATATGTGGTTATCAATTCGTCGTTTTTGTTGTCGAACTATGAGTCTGTGATGAACATAAATTAGTTGTTATTGCAGTTTCATTATGAGGTGCCCCATGAATATAAGCAAGCGGTCATGAAGTGTCTAGCTGTTCAGCTGCGGGACTTCAGAAGGAAATTATATAATAATCATGTAAAACCCTTCCTGGAAAGACCGGACAAACTAAAAACTTTCCCCAGAAAGTACGAAACGTTAAAGGACCAAGAAGACTGGGACGAATACCTTAAGTATGTACTAGAATCGCCTATATTTAAGGTATGGAATACACATTGCTTTTTCTAATTTGTGTTTCGTTCTTATTGTCTATCCCGGCATACTAATGAAATTATTTTTATTTCCTCTGCAAGAAAAACTCGGAGAAGGGAACAGGCAATATCACAATCCAAGTTCCCACATCGGACAGGACGAGGAGGATACTCGGGATTAAAACTAAAATTAGTAAGTCTGTTGTCTTAAACCAGTTACATGATCTTAAACCATATGTCTGAAATATGATATCAACTATATGAATCACGGATGCTAGGGTATATTTTGGATAACCTTGTATATTTGTTACCTATTCAATTCATCAGTGTCTTCGCATTCATGGTCTAAGAAGCAGTCTTCTAATCTTATGCAAAACTCTACCAGTAATTCCCAACCAAATCCCTCAATATCTCTAGAGAAGTCGTGCACATCTATGGCAGAACCTATGGCTAAGACATCTAATGGAGTATTTTTTATTTTTTTTATTATTATTTTCTTAGTAAATCTATATTGCTAATCCTAGCATCTTCTTTTTATATGATGTTCATATGCCGTATCTCCGCAGAAAGCAAAATACGACTTTTGGAATGGATCTAGGGGAAACGTCGTTGCTAGAGGCAGTATTTTTCCTAAGGTGCCTAACCAGAAAATACATCGACAAGAGCTTCCTGAACACTGTTATGCTGCCAATATTCTGGAGGTTATAGATCCATCATTCGTGTTAACGGAACCAAGTGGTGAGTTTAAGTTATTAGGGGAAGCTAAATATGGTTTTGTGGCATGGCCGAAAGATAATTGTTCCATCTCTGATGACAAGGTTAGTTTCTTAGCTCTTTTGCTTTGTTAATCAAGTATATAAATTGTTTTACGTAAATCAATCGTGTATTCAGTTTGATTAAAGAATAAGTACGAGATATAAATATATTAACACCTAATGGAACATGAATGCCATTGTAAATTAGAAAATTGATATTTGGTTATGGATTTTATTATGGGCGTCAGCTGTGAAAAATGGCGCGGCCTTCAGTGAAGTTGGATTTATCACATTGTTGGAAAAATGACTTTTGCCTGTCTCTTGTTGAGAATTCATATGACAGATGAATAATTCATATGACAGACGAATTCTCCTTGGATTTAGAATATATATATATAGAATATATATATATATATATATATATATATATATATATATAATATATAATACATTTAATCTCTTGCTGCAGGAAACTCCACAACATGGAAAACCTCATAAGCAACCAGAACTAGTTTTAGATTTTGAGAAGAAATTGGACAGTGATAAATTGAATGAGGAGCACCTAACAGTCAATCCACACTCGGGGAGTCATGCACGCAGCCTCTGAAAATCTTTCTCAGAGGACTAAAAAGGCGCAAAGAAGGTTATATGCACCAACTGTGCAGAAGGCATACCAACTTTCAGATGGGCAACAGAGGAAGACGAGGTTTAGCGCGTCAAGAACGTCACAACCTGATCCATTGCATGCAGAGACACCACCATCAAAAAAGTTGAAGAAAAATTGATGATTTTTGGATAAATGCTCTTTCATATTTTTTTTTGCAAACTGTTAGACCAAAGCTCAACATTTTTTACTTGTTATTAATAATAATATGAATTTTTGGCATATATGAATTTCAGATTTAACCATAATTTATAAAGTACACAAGAGAATTTGGATAGTACCAGGTGGATGGTTTAGATGCGCCACATCTGAACGGCTTAGAGGCGTCACACGCGTAATATACACGCTTCGAGATTAATTGGCGTGGCTAAACATAACATAAAGACACATTAAGCAGATATAAATTGGCGTGGCTAAATATCATATAAAGCCACGCTATATGGCGTGTCTATAGGTTCTCCGATGAACGGCTCCCAACGTTACATGTGGACGGTCAACGTTACATCTGAACGGTCAATATTGCATCATCTTAAACGAGATCCAATGGTACCTAATACAGCCACGTGGATGAAGGTAATTGTAAATTGGCGTGGCAAAATATCACATATAGCCATGCTATATGGCGTGTCTATAGGTTTTTCAATGAATGGCTCACAACGTTACATGTGGAGGCGTAGGATGCATATAATTTAACGGTCAATATTGCATCATCTAAAATGAGATCCAACGATTCCTAATACGGCCACGTAGATCAAGTTAATTGTAAATTGGCGTGGCTAAATATCACATATAGCCACGCTCTTTGGGGCGTGTCTATAGGAAATCAGTGAACGGCTCACAACGTTACATGTGGATGATGAAGGATGCATATAATTGAACGGTCAATATTGCATCATCTTAAATGAGATCCAACGATTCCTAATACGGCCACGTGGATCAAGGTAATTGTAAATTGGCGTGGCTAAATAGCACATATAGCCACGCTATATCGGGCGTGTCTATAGGATATCCAATCAACGGCTCACAACATTACATGTGGACGGTGAAGGATGCATATAATTTAACGGTCAATATTGCATCATCTTAAATGAGATCCAACGATTCGTAATACGGCTACGTGGACCAAGGTAATTGGAAATTGGCGTGGCTAAATATCACATATATCCACGCTCTATGGGGCATGTCTATAGGATATCCAATGAACGGTTCACAACGTTACATGTGGATGGTATTCAACGGTTCCTAATGCAGCCACGTGGATGAAAGTAAGTGAAATTTGCGTGGCTAAAACATAACATATAACCACGTTAAACCTATACGGCGTGTCTATCGGATAACCAATGGCTACGCCAAAAAGCAATTTGCGTGTCTAAAGTGAACCAAATAGGTACGCCAAAACGCAATTTGCGTGTTTATAGTGAATCAAATAGCCACGCCAAAAGCAATTTGAGTGTCTAAAGTGAACCAAATAGCCACACCAACAACCAATTTGTGTGTCGAAAGTGAACCAAATAGCCACGCCAAAAAGCAATTTGCGTGTCTATAGTGAATTAAATAGCCACGCCAAAAGAAATTTGCGTGTCTATAGTGAACCAAATAGCCACGCCAAAACAATAAATCGTGTGTCTATAGAGTACCAGTACTTAAGTTTTTGGGACCCTATATAGCAACGCCTATATGGCTCTGGCGTGTCTATTTCATGCAGAAATAGACACGCATGGCAGGCGTGGCTATAAGCTACCTAAAACCATGCCATGTTACCTAAAACCACGCAAGCAAAAGTCACGCCTAGTCCAAACCGAAGTGGCGTGACAAAACCCCTATGGACACGCCAATTTGGCGTGGAAAAAAGGGTCTCTGTGTACTAGTGATGTTTGGCATGCCTTGGCGCGGAGATGTGACTGACATGGTTTGCCATCGGCACAGTGGTGCGGCTGGCATGGTTGGAAAGCCTTGGCGCGGAGATGTGGCTGGCATGGTTTTCCATCGGCATAGTAGTGCGGCCGACATGGTCGGCATGCCTTGGCGCGGAGATGTGGCTGGCATGGTTTGCCATTGGCACAGTGGTGCGGTTGGCATGGTCGGCATGCCTTGGCGCGGAGATGTGGCTGGCATGGTTTTCCATTGGCACAGTGGTGCGGATAGCATGGTTGGCATGCCTTGGTGCGGTAGCATGAGAATTAGGGTTTGACATAGATGGAGTCAGTCAGTGTTAAGGGTTCTGCCGCGGAATATGACCCATGTAAAAAAAAGGTACCCCGGTAATTCTTACGTAGGCATGCAGATTGATTCAATAAATGTGCTAATGGTCATAGTGACGTCATGTCATATGTACAGTTTTACGATTTTAACCCTAAGCTAAAAACCACCATCAAAATTAAGTCCTCTGCTTAGCTCGGAACAGGAGCATTGTTGCGAGGTAAGCATAAGATGGTGACAAACAAGGACAAAATTGAAACGGAAAGTCATGGAAAGATGGTCAGGATGACCCGGCTAACCTTTTTCGAGAGGTAAGGAGAATTCGTGATTCTTATGTTGGCGGCCTTGTGTGAATTCTACTCGTGGCGTTGTTGGCTTGATCATGAAATGATAGAAGAGGTTGTTGGATGAGATGAAGAATGTTAGCATCAGCTTGGAATGAGAGCTTTTAGTGTTGGTCGGCTTGCGATGGAGCTGTTACCGTTGGTCGGCTTGCAATGGAGTCGTTAGCGTAAGCTTGGTGTGGGCACTGGCTTAGGCTCAGACGTTGGCTGTGCATGGACATTGGCTGGGCGTGCACGTTGGCTCGACGTGGACGTTAGCTTGGTGTGGCGTGTCCATTTTGCGCTGCTCAGCTTGGACACGTACTGTTGGCATCATGTGGTTTGCCATTGCGGGCCCGATTGCCTCTTTTCGTTCGCGGCTAAAACGGGAAATCCCTTCCTTAATCAAATTCCAAAAGTGTCACGCCTATAAAAGGGTTTGCTCTCCTTTTTTATTTCGTATCTTTGTTCTCACGTCCTTGGGCTAGCAGCAGAGCGGTAAAGCGGGCAAGCATATTCCAGGTACGTACTCCTTCGCTTCTCTTTCGATCTCTTCTCTTTTATTTTTTTGTATTGTTGCAAACCCTAGCCACAGGTGTACCTTTCATGAACTTGTAGAAATATTGTTCTTCTGTGTTGGTGTAAACCCTAGCCGTAGGCATACCTTCCATAAATTTGTAGAAATATCTTAGAGTGAACACCGCGATAATGTTAGCCACCTCAATTATTATGCCAAGTAGGTATGCACGGGCAGGTGACTGCCACCAATTCCTGTCCAGCGAAAACCTAGTTTTTAGGGTTTCCTCCTTTTCCTAGGTGTGGTCGTGTGCATTGTCTCCGCTGTGGGGGCGCGCCTTCTTAGCCGGGTGCGTGCTTTTTTCTACAAGGTACGGCTTTGGTAAGATGAGAGTTTTTCTTGGCGACGTAGGGTTTGTTGGCCTCCATTTCTTCGGTAGTGCATGTTATGACTTGCGATTTAAGAACAAAGTTGGATCGCGCCTGAAATGGATTCTTCATTGCCGACAAAATAGATTTCGTGCCCCTTGTAGTAACTTCTCTTCGTTTTGTTTTCAGTGTAGTCACTTCGATAGCGAAAGCAGCATAGGAAATTTTGTTAGGATGCCATCTGAGGAAAGCCCTGTCGTACCAAAAGACGTTGGCAACTCCAAGCGAAACGTGGATGATGAATTCTTCACGATATTTTCTTCCAGGAGAAATCATCCCAATCATGTGCCGATTCTTCTGACCGGTCCAGAGAGTGAAGGAGGGGCTCGGACGGTTCCGCCAGGGAACGTAATACGGTTTTGCCTTCAGAGGAAAGAGTATTCCGCTTCTCCCGTTGACTTTAAAACCCCCGCGAGTCCATTGCGTTCCTTTGACAAGTGGATGCAATTCATGATAAGCCATGACTGCGTAAGAGCTAACTTGACCAAGGCACAAATCATTGATGTTGTCACGGCTTCTGCAGCACTTCAAATTAGGAAAGATATCACGGGTTTGGTTGCTTTCATCTCCAGATGGTGTCCAGATACCCACACGGCCATATGCAGGTGGGGTGAAATGACTATCTCTTTAGAAAGTGCGGCCGTTCTGCTGAATCTTCCCATAACATGAAACCTCAATATCAAGTTGTCAGAAGATGAAGAAGAATCGCTTGCCGCTCTGGTTGCAAAGTCGAAAGGGTTCGTTCGGAAAGAAAATGAGACAAGGTGTTTCTACAGCTGGTGGTTATCTCAATGGCTTCCTGATGCGTTGGAACCGGATCAAAAGAATAGTATGCTTCATGTCGCTGCATTCTTGGATCTTTGGTTATCCAGAGATATTTTCGATGATGGCTCTGGTAAGAAGGAGATAAGGCCAGAACTCATCAAATTTGCCATAAAATTAGCGAAAGGCGTCGTTATCCCTATTGGCGTCTTGTTTCTCGGTTCTCTGTACACACACTTGGATCATCTGGTTGCGGACATGCGCGCTTCAAATGGTTACATGAAAGTGGACTCGTATGTTCATGCCGCTTTCCTCCAGGCATGGTTATGGGAGCATTTCGAGAGATACGTTCCCAAACCGTTGGCCTCACTTCCCGAGTCTTGTGGTGGTTCGAGGATACTTCGCTGGTCGAATAGGCGCCCAAAAGTCGGTTCAAACCTGGTTGATTTCCTCGACAATTCGTACGCGGTCAACTTTCGTCCATGGGCTCCGGTGCATGACTCCATAGTTCAGGTTAACACTTTTGCTCCTGCTCCGAACATGTCTTTGCTCTCTGACGAAAATAATATGAGCGCTGGAGAGGTTGCATTCATGTGAAGTTGTATGTCTGGTTATGTATCGTCTTTCTTTCGAGGCTCGTGTCAGGCAGTCTCTTACAATATTGATCGAGCAGCTCGGCATATGGGTTTCGACCAAGGGGTCCCTCTTGTTCGCCAGCCGGTAGCTCCAGATGACTCGTTACCAGCCGTTCTTGATGCTAGTGTTCTCATGCCGGGTAAAATTCTCCCTTGCTTGTTTTCGGAATCCTTCGACTACCTCCAAGTATAACGCATTCTGGCAGAGTGAGTTCCTTGTCATCCAGAAATTTGTGAAAGCTGTAGTGGAGAATACCCGTGGTAAGCCTACTCCTGAGATTTTGGCGAAGCATCGGTTGCTGAGGGATCCTTCTTTAACTAAACGCAAGTCGCCTAGTCCGGATACGGATATCCCCCAAGCGAGGGAGCGGCGATCAAAGAATCGTGCAGGTGGCTTTCAGCAGATCCGGAGGCCCTCGTGACTTTCAATTCTCCCAACATCCGGGTAGGCATCACCTTCTCGCTGGCTTAACTGAATTGTGTAAATCTTTATTTCATTCATGAATATCCGTCTTTGCGCTTTGTTCAGGGTCTCAGCAATGTGAACGCCTTCGCCAAACTTGCAAGTAGTCAGAACGTTTCTCGAGACGAAGAGCGGTGATGCTGAACCTATCCATGGTGAAGGGGAATCCGAGAAGTAAGAAAGTTCGGAGTCCAGTGGCGGAGAGAATAGTTCTTCCGACAGCATTGCTGAATCTTCTTTTAGTCGGTCTGAAAGCGAATCAGTGAGTTTCCTACACGTTTTTCCTTCTTCACTCTCTCTCTTCTTTTTGGAAAATATCTAATCCGTGATATCATAGGGGAAGTCGTTTCTGAAGATGGTCCCGAGACAGAGACTTGTGGAGATACAGTTTTGTCTCCAATCGTGGCAGCTGCACCTGGTAACCTTGAAACAGAGGTTGATCGAGATGAAAGTGTTGTCGCGACTCAGACAATGGAGAGTACTCCAGTGTCTGCTGACGAAATTTTAGTTAGGAATCCCTTGATGGTTGTTGATTCAGTTCCGGGTGCTACCTTTGCTCCTCCATTCCTGGTTCCTTATCCAGATCATGTGATGGTCGGTGGCTTCAGCGTGCCAGCCAAATACGAGACGTTATATACCAAGATAAGGGAAAGGTATGGACACATCGCCACAACCAAAAGGGTCACTAGTCGGTTTGCGCTGGTCAAGCGTGTGGAGGAAGCTTTATCTTCGATCGATGACATGTGCAAGGTGACTGGACATACCGTTTCTGAGGACGTGGTCGCAAGCTGGAAGTTCCATCGTGATGTGTGCGTAGACCATGGGTTCAACGTCCCTGGTTTGTTGAAGGTTTCTCTGAGATCGAAAAGTTGCAGGCTACGGTGGTTGAAAGTCCTTCAGTGGATGAGGTCGCACAATAGGAGGCGGAGATCAAGAGGTTGTCCAGGGAGCTGAAGCTGAAACGGGCGGCTCTCGAAAGCACGAAGGAGACTTTCTCCAAGAAGAGCATGCCGTTGTTGAGTGATTTTCCTTGAGCGTTTTATTTTTTCTGAACCTCCTTTCCTTAGTTTTTTTTTATTTGAAATGCAATAAAACGCCTAGTTTATGGTTTGGCTTTTTCTGGTTTTTGGATTGGTAGGAAATTGTCACCCATGAGGGTTTTGGATTATTATTTGGAATAAACTGTTTTTAGAATAATGATGTTTTTGGTTATGATAGCAAATGACACAAATATCCAGGAAAGCCATGGAACCGTGAGCGTTGCGCGTTAGTAGAGGGCATGGGATGAAACGTTACATGGCTATCAATTCTTATCATTCCTGTGAAAACTTGAAGTAGTAGACCATGTATTTTGTCTAGCAAGACTTACTCGGTTTTTTCTTTTGGATCTCCTAACGAAAAATGAATCTTCGTGTTAATCCGAGTTTTGTGGGAAGCGCTGCCGTGATTGTGGAAAAGTCCCCAGTCGTCCCTGAGTCATCTGATAATCGAGTCGTCGATCCCTGAGCGGCTCGTTTGCTTTTACCACCTTGGAAGTCCCCAGTCATCCCCTTGTCGTGTCATGACTGGTAACTGGGCCGGCTGGTAACTGATTTGTTGATCCATGGTCGGATCATTTGTCTCTACCGTCCCGAGACCTGAGTCGAACGATGAGATCGAGAGTTGAAAATTGACAGCGTAACCGAAAGATCAATCTCCCAATGTGATCGCCAATTGTTTGATGGTGAAAACGGTTTCTGCTGATCTTGGTAATTTCGGGTGTGTGGGTGAGAAACAAATTTAAACCCTAAACAATGTACTGCAAGGGAGTACTTTAGATTCGAGAGATCAATCTGTACAAATTCGGCCTAAACCAAGAAATGGTCGTTCCAGACTTGCTTCGGCCACAAAGTGAAGGATAAGGGTTGGTTTTGGGGAGGGAAGCGAAGAAAGTGTTGAGACCAGAATAGTTGATTCTGGAAGAGTAGTTGTTTTCTACGACTTGTATCAGAAAGTGGGAAGCTAGCAAATGTCTTCTGAGTGTTTTATGCTGCTGACCTGAACTTGTTGTTCGGTGGAAATAGGTAATGCCTATTTATACAAGTCGAAGTGAAACGTACTCTGGTCTCATTAAGAAATGGAAAACGGGTGAGTAAATGGGAGGAGGTGGTAACCGGTAACACATGGAATTGATGTTCCATAAAAGAAAGCGTTTCACCATTACTCCCTGTATTTACTAACCGCCTCATCCTTATGACACTTTCTTATAACGGGCGTAGTGTACACCGCACGCTGTAAACCGCCAAACCAATACCCAATGAGCATCCCCCAATTTGTGACATGCGTTGATGTCTCGAGTGTTTTCATGGAAAACATGTATCACGTTGTTGTTGTCTGGCAAGTTGAGCTTGGGAGACTTGCCGGCTCGGTGATGACCTTCGACGGTCGAGATTTTGCATCTTAAGAAGAAAGGTAGCGGTTGATTATTGCAACCCTTCGTTTGGTAGCCAGTGACATGAAATCATGATCAGTATGGCTTTAATACGGCCTAGTTTAGGCGCAGCCAAAAGTTAGGGTTTTGGCTTTGTTTAGGCGCGACCAAACTAGGGCCAAAGGTTGTCATGCGTTAGCTGGTAACCTTGGACGGCTAAGATCTGCACCTTAGATGAAAGAGTGGCTGTTGATTGTTGCAGGCCTTCGTTTTGGTAGCCGCATAGGGAAGGCCGGAATGGTATGGCGCGGAAAGGTGGTTGGCATGCCATTGGCACATGTGGCATGGCATGCCTTGACGCGGTTTGGCGTGGCCAAAACTAGGGTTTTGGGCTAAAGGTTACCATGCGTTGTTTGGCGACCTTGGACGGCTAGGATTTGCATCTAAGATTGAAGGGTGGTCGTTGATCGTCGCACGCCTTCATTTTGGTAGCCGCATAGGGAAGTGACGAGCATGGTATGGCGCGGCAAGGTGGTTGGCATGTCATTGGCACATGTGGCATGGCATGCCTTGGCGCGGTTTGGCGTGGCCAAACCTAGGATTTTGGACCAAAGGTTACCATGCGTTGTTTGGCGACCTTGGACGGCTAGGATTTGCATCTAGGATTGAAGGGTGGTCGTTGATCGTCGCATGCCTTCGTTTTGGTAGCCGCATAGGGAAGGCCGGCATGGTATGGCGCGGCAAGGTGGTGGGCATGCCATTGGCACATGTGGCATGACATGCCTTGGCGCGGTTTGGCGTGGCCAAAACTAGGGTTTTGGGCCAAAGGTTACCATGCGTTGTTTGACGACCTTGGACGACTAGGATTTGCATCTAGGATTGAAGGGTGGTCGTTGATCGTCGCACGCCTTCGTTTTGGTAGCCGCATAGGGAAGTGACGAGGTGTCGAACTCGCAAAAATAAATTCTTCACTTCTCTTTAAACTAACTAGTAATATAAGGACAAGCAGGTTCGTTCCTAAGGGAGAGTTGAGTCTAAAGTTGCCAATTCAATTTCTGAATATTAATGCAAATATGAGTATGAGAATGGTCAAGGATTCTTTCTCAGTCACGAAACATGAATCTTATCAATATAGCTATGTTTCTGCAAAATACCCATTACTAATAACCCTAGAATATTTAGTAAGCTCAGATACTCCGCAATCTCCTAATTCACCGGACACGGAAGCGCTCGACTACCGGATTCTATTTGCCAAGTTTCCTAGAAGTACGCTCTCTAGGTGTGACTTAAACAAATGCATTAAGTTCTATGAGATAGGCTATTCCTAGTGATAAATACATAAGCTCGACTCATCTACTAGTATCAATCTCTACACATGGATATTTAACAAAATCCCATCGTCAATACCCATATATCGCTACTTGTACTCGGACCATCTAGACAATTACGGGTCGAAGATGTCTCGAATTAGCAATAGAATCATCAAACAACTATTCAATTTGCAACTTAAACAATTGAGAAATAATTCATATAATCACTTTTAGCACGGAAGAAAATGAACAATAACGGAATAAATTGCAAGAAACAGGCTTTTTAAATATCACTTCGAGTTCAAGTTCTGGACGTCGAAATCGTCCCTAATCAATATGCTTAGCTACTGGAGTTCATGGCAATAAGAATCAATGAGAAAGAAATCTGTAAAACAAAAGATATTCGAAATCAAACCACAACAGCACCAAGCTGCCAGTGGCCTTCTTCTATGTTGCGCTACTGCTCCTTGCTGCTGTTGCTGCCAACGAGTAAGGTTCAGGTCCAGTTTCTCCTCGTCTTGATTGTATGAACTGGTGATAATATGGCAGTGACCCCTTCTCAAACAGCTGATGATGGTTGTGTTGCGACTGCAAGGTGGGGATGGACTGTTGGTGGTGAAGTGATATGTCGCAAACTGATGGTATAGGAACTGATGCTGACTGCGAAGATGGTGCTGTTGAGGGGATATGCAGGTGATAGTGATTACGCAGATGGATGGAGGTGCAGGTGAGATGGTATGCACTGGTGGAAGAGATGATGATGGATGCAGGTGGTGTGGATGTGATTGCAGGTGATGGATGCAGGTGGTATGCAAACTGGGGATGATGGAGATGATTATGTAGGTGGGGATGAAGATGATAATGACTGGAGAGGAGCAGAGAGCTCCTCTCTGTTGGTGGTGAACTGCAGTGGTAAGGGGTCTGAGATTCATTATTTCTGTAGGTTTTAGGCTTCTTTTATAGCTTCTCATCACCTTCTCCGAATTGTTTTCTACTTGTATTCCAAGTCTTCCAGTCCCGTCCGATTTCTAAATACTCTCCAAGTCTTTCGAAAACATTCAATGAACCTACAGCAAAAGTTCACTAGCTTCGGCTGAATTTCAGGCCAAGAAAACTCGTATAAGACCCAACAAAGTCGAGTCATGCTCGTTCCTTCTTGACTCTGAGAACTGACTTAACCCTTAGCAAATAACCCTCAAGCCCATCGCTAGCCGTCAAGGAGATGGTTCACTGGCAGCTGTGACTGGCCACGTTCCCGCTGGAATCAAACCCAATAATAATAAACCCTTGTAAACTCTAAACTTCTCTGAACCAGACGCCATTAGCTACCAATGCGGCAGCAAAACTCTCCTCTTGAGCTGATTTTTCTCGCACAAAAATCTTACCCAATCTTCAGTTCCATCTGGACTTCAAACCCATCTTCTAACTCTTTGTGAACAACCATAGAACCAAGGCTAACTTCCGGCAGGAGCTCGGTTCAGTGAACTATAGGAATTGCGGGAAAACTGGCCAGTCATTCATGCATTTTATCAAGCACTCAGTGTGCGTTTCGCGAACTGCTGAGGGATGTGCAATGGCTGCACCTTGGAGAGCACAAGAATTCCTTCCCTGCTAAGACAAATCCATACACAACAGACCCAAACATTCAAATCATTTCAGAACTCAAAATCAGCTCTGAATTTCCTCACACATTCATGAAAACAATGGTAACAGCTTTGGTTTCTTTCTTTTGTGTATTATCGGGATTAAACTCAACTCGAACATCTCTGACACTCATTACTGCTCTGTGATGTTTTCAGCTTCAAATTACTCATTTAATCGGCATCAATCTTCTCCCTTCGTGGCTACAAATCGATGGCAGCAGTTCAATCTCATTGGTTGTTTCTCGGCATCACTCTGGTCACACACCAGCAAACTCGAGTAACTAATCCTTTCCTTATTGTATTTCGGCTTTGAACACTGACCTAACCCTTGGCGCGCAATAACAAACTTTATGGTTTGGCAGGAACCTTGGCTGCAGTGAGAATTAGCATCTTTTCAGGGACTCGGAGTGCAGGAACTGGTCGTGAAACACACTGCTCAATCTAGTCTTCAGCTGCTAGGTCATAAGGTATAGAAGATGGTGGGCCTAGGTACAGACCCAGGTGCTCTTGTACGTTCCCAGCTATAGGTTTAGTGCTGTACTTCAGTAATTCTTCTTTGGACTTGTTAAAGACTTGCATGCTTGCTAACTTCAAGTCTGTAAAACAGCAAAAGCCTCCGGGCAATGAATTAAGTACCTATTTTCTATGTTTCACGATACATGACTCCAATGTACCTATAAAACACAAAAGAAGCATAATATACAAAAAAATACAAGAGAAATAGCTAAGAAAAACATAAAAAATCGATATTCGAAAGATGTAATTTAGGCTCCTATCAGAAAGGCCAGCATGGTATGGCACGGCAAGGTGGTGGGCATGTCATTGGCACATGTGGCATGGCATGCCTTGGCGCGGTTTGGCGTGGCCAAAACTAGGGTTTTGGGCCAAAAGTTACCATGCGTTGTTTGGCGAACTTGGACGGCTAGGATTTGCATTTAGGATTGAAGGGTGGCCGTTGATCGTCGCACGCCTTCGTTTTTGGTAGCCGCATAGGGAAGGCCGACATGGTATGGCGCGGCAAGGTGGTGGTTGGCTTGGCATGGTGGGGCCAAGGCAAGGTACGGTTGGCTTGGCATGGTGGGGCCTAGGCAAAATGGCGCGGACGGCTTGGCATAGTGGGGCCAAGGGTTTGGCACGGACGGCTTGGCATGGTGGGGCCAAGGCAAGGTGCGGTTGGCTTGGCATGGTGGGGCCAAGGGTTTGGCATGCCATTGGCGCATGGTGCGGCTAGCATGGTTGGGGCCAAGACAAGGTGCGGTTGGCTTGGCATGGTGGGGCCAAGGGTTTGGCATGTCATTGGCGCATGGTGCGGCTAACATGGTTGGCATGTCTTGGCACGGTAGACGTGGCTGGCATGGTTTTCCATTGGCACAGTGGTGCGGCTGGCATGTTTGGCATGCCTTGGCGCGGAGATGTGGCTGGCATGGTTTTCCATCGGCACAGTGGTGCGGCTGGCATGGTTTTCCATCGGCACAGTGGTGCGGCTGGCATGCCTTGGCGCGGAGATGTGTCTGGCATGGTTTTCCATCGGCACAGTGGTGCGGCTGGCATGGTCGGCATGCCTTGGCGCGGAGATGTGGCTGGCATGGTTTTCCATTGGCACAGTGGTGCGGCTGGCATGGTCGGCATGCCTTGGCGCGGAGATGTGGCTTGCATGGTTTGCCACTGACACAGTGGTGCGGCTGGCATGGTTGGCATGCCTTGGCGCGGTAGCATGAGAATTAGGGTTTGGCATAGATGATGTCAGTCAGTGTTAAGGGTTCTGCCGTGGAATATGACCAATGTAAAAAAAAGGTACCCTGATAATTCTTACGTAGGCATGCTGATTGATCCAATAAATGTGCTAATGGTCATAGTGACGTCATGTCAGATGTACAGTTTTACGATTTTAACCCTAAGCTAAAAACCACCATCAACAGGTTCAAAGGCGGAACTTTTATTGGCTCGGGTAATGAAATCAGATCCTCTATCTTACATTCCTTACATTTTTCTGTTGTGGGGCGCCACTCTGGCATCGATGGTACTTATAATAGAGCGAAGACTTCATTCTTTTGGCCTAATATGAAAAATGACATTATCCAACTTGTCATTACTTGTGATGTTTTCCAATGTAACAAGGGTGATAACTCACTGCCTGAAGGTCTCCTTGAACCTCTTTCTATACTTGACAATGCATGGAAACACATTTCATTAGACTTCATAGAGAGATTGCCTATGTCCTTTAAGAAGAATGTCATTTTGGTGGTTGTGGATAGCTTAAGAAAGTACAATCATTTTATCCCTCTTGGACATCCATTTACTGTTGTTACAGTTGCAAGGGAGTTTTTTTTCTAATGTGTTCAAGCTATATGGTCTTCCTAGCTCTATTGTCAGTGACAGAGATAACATATTCATAAGTCAATTATGGCAAGCAATGTTCAAATCTTTAGGAACTACATTGAAGCTCAGTACTTCTTACCATCCTCAAACAGATGGACAAACTGAAAGGAAAAATGCTTGTGTTGAACAATACTTAAGAGGCATGACGAGTTCTAATCATAAGCACTGGGTACAATGGTTGGTTGTATCTGAATAGTTCTTCAACACAAACTGTCATACCATCTTAAAGATGTCACATTTTCAAGCTTTGTATGGATATACACCACCTCATTTGATCTTTCCTGTTCCTACTTCTACTTCTATGGAAAATGTAGAAATTATGTACATAAAATGGACATTATGCTACAACTACTCAAGGATTATCTCTCCAAAGCTCACACTGGCAGACAGGAAAAGGTCTGATAGGCTGTTTGAAGTTGGTCATATGGTATTCTTAAAACTCCATCCTTACAGACAAGCTTCAGTAGCTGTGAGAAAGAACTTCAAACTTTCTGCAAAACATTTTGGTCCCTTTAAAGTTCTACAAAGAATTGGAGCAGTTGCTTATAAACTAAATCATCATGTGGGTCAAGGAACCATCCAGTATTTCATGTGTTACAATTGAAAAACAGAATAACATTACATGCATTTTTACTACCTCAGCTTCCATTGATGGATAATTCATGCCATTTTGTGATTGAGCTTGTTGTTGTCTTGCATACCAGAACTACCCTCAGAGGCAATTCTCAGATTCTAATTTTTTTTTATCTAGTGGTCTAATACAGTCCCAGAGGATGCAATATGGGAATATGCTACTCATATCAAAGCTCAGTTACCAGATTTTATCCTTGAGGACAAGGATCTCTAAATGGGGGAGGCAATGATCATGTACCTACATGGTTATATATGGCTTCAAAATTTGTTTTTCTATTTTTTTTCCTGTAAGGGTAGTTTAGAAATAACACGGTCGAAATATTATTAGGTTTTTCTTCTCGAGCTAAGTGTTGATAAGTTAATGTAACAACAATTGTCTGATGCAATGATTAGGGATTAGGCTAATTAAGTTCAATGATTGTCTCTCCTGAAACTTATGAAATGAAAACCTAAATTGATTTGTTTCTGAAAGTTAGGCTATGTTCATCAGGGAGAGAGCAACTTGCTGCTATTTATCTTTCTTCAATCCTTATAGTTGTATATCAGTACACTAAATAATATTCAATTATTGATTAAATGGCATATGGTGGTCTTATAGACTTACATGTATCAAGATGCCCTCATATTTGGTTGGAATATAAATTGTTTACATGGGTTAATTTGACCCCTCACCCCCCACCTAAGACAACCAAAATCTAAATTTACCTTTCGCTTATCGGTGGATACCCATGAGTTGAAACCAATATGCAAACAAATTCAATCCATGGACCACCCATTGCAAATGAAAATGAGATGTAATCGACTATTGAAAGATATTATTTTTGAGTGTCTTATTAATGATGTGTTTGAAAAATTATAGGTCTAATTCAACGCCAAACATTACTACTGATGAATATACCGTTTATTGCAGGTCCTAGAAATGTACACGTGGTTAATCCAACTAAATGGAATTACCTAGGGTAAAGTTGGGTCCCATGCCCATATTGTGGTGCATTATATTGGATTATGAAAAGGTATCTGATACATCATTTAGGAATCCTGGATTCGGTAAATGCTGCTACAAAGGAAAAGTTCATCTACATTCCTTGAACCACCTAACGAATTAAGAATTATATGTCATAGAATATTCGAAATTATAATTATGGAAATGCATTTACCCATATTAGATGGAAATACGATACAAAGATGCAAAGGGAAGAGGTCCGTGGTGTTTTTCAATACACAACAAATTACAAAATACCATTGAATTTCTAACGACAACAGAATGAGTGATTCCGATTTACTCCCAAATATATATAATTGGTCCAACTCATGCATTATGTATATAGGAAAATATAAATCTCGATCTAAATAAAGAAATTCTTAAGATAAATCCGGAGACATTATTGGAGAACAACATATTATTTTCGAAGTATCATTAGGCATACAAGAATCAAAAGTTAAATAAGCTTCATATAAAAATACTTCAAGTTTCTTTACATTTTAAGAGGTCAAAGGCATCATAATTTGTTTGGGTATATGAAGTATCTTTAATCGTATATGAAAACCCCAATGATATGATAACACCTTGCAATATTAAATTACACCTAAAAGCATAAAATGGCTTTAAAATAGTATACGAATATCAACTTGCATACTTACCTTTGCACTATATTTTATTATTTCTTTATGGTAAGATACGGTGGAGCACAAAGTTTATACAATGGGATGATAAAAACACAATATTAACGGATAAAAGTTTATCTCATATTCAGTTATTCAGGTATCAACTTTCAGCGTAAGTTATAATATTCAACAATCCTGAGAGCAGGGAAACTTTTCTAAGATTTCTTAGTTGATTTGTGGGCTTCGACTAAATAATGTTAACTAAAAATTTAAAATTGAACCATGGAAAGTGTCACGCCCCCAACTTGACTACACCGGTAATAGAAAGGTATGTTCAAACCGGTATGCTTTCATAAAAAAATGAGAAATACAAGATTAAAGCCTAATGAAATAGATAAATCATGCATTTCACCATCATTTTTTATTAGAGGTTCGAGGAACATGTTTGAAATGTATCCATATTCAATGGAAATTACGCGTTATAATAATCAACCCGATATTTTTCTAGACAACGACTACAAATCAAAATTGGCTAAAAATCTAAGATGAGATTCTACAAAATGAATATGCATTTGATCATCCTGATTTAGTTGAGCATTTTCTTAAGTTAAAAATGAAAGCACTTGCAAATGAAATAACTAACAAAAAATTTAGTTAAGAAATAAAAACTAAAAATTAAAGCACTTGCGAATGATATAGGCGTCACAACTATATCTTGATTTCTATTTTACGGGTAGTTAAGTCTCAGACTTGGATAGAAGATATCGTTGAGAAACGGACATCACTGCAGTCATCATTGCGTTCCACTGTTTGAAGGCAAAGATCAACCAAAACTTTTGTGAACTTTTTCAACAAAAGGTAAGTGGAGACTGAACCACCTATATCTCAAGTTATATTCATCTTTCGATCTATGAGACGATGTCGCATAACTAATTAGACTATTGTAAGCATATCAATAATTTCGAGTCAAGTTTATCTTGGTAATTAGTTCTAGAAATATATGACTAAGCTTAATGAACATTTGTTCATACTTGAAAAATTTCGGTTAAGGACAATTTATTGTTCGTAATCTAAATTATGATTCAAGATTATCATTCGAAAATAACATGGAACTGTGATATGTGTTATTGATGTTATTTGGGAATGTTCCGAGTCGATTTAGATAGAAATACAAAACTACTATTTTAGGATACAATAGTATGTATACCAGTCTTACAAACTGGGAGAACTATTATAGGTCCAAAACCATAGTACATGTACCTAGTACACGTACCGGAGTAGCTATATGTCGACATCAACTTTTTGGTACGCATACCAGTATGCTTACCTTAAAAAGTCTGTGAATTCGTGAACCCGGAATAGTACAAAAACCAGTACGCGTACTGTAAAAGATATGTCGGTTTTGGAACCAGTGTGGTATCCAAACCCGGTACACATACCGGAAAAGTTCTGTATGTTCCGGAAATTTAATTTGTCTTAAGGGTACACATACCCAGTACACGTACCATGACAAATATATTCACGAACAAGGTTTAAGTATATGTACTTGCCAAGTCGAATAATTTCAGATGCACATAAAATTATTTCTGTGAGACAATTAGCATTTGAACAATCTCTAAAAACACTATAAACATAATTGATCACATGATTCTGACTCAAGATTAAAGTCTTAAGTGGTTTATGAAAATGCTTCAGCTTATATTTCAGTTGGCTAGTCTCGGCCAACCATTCATGAACGTTGCCTTTGTACACCGTTCGGTTACGGTTCATCTTAACCAGAGTATATATCTTGATATGTCAATCACATTTCAAAGATTCATCTAAATGTGGATATAATTTGCTTGGTTCCAAAGTTATCTTAGCTTAAACCTAGAGCAACTTATGGTTTAAAAGTTTATAAAAGGGGAACCTCAAACAACTTGGATCTTTGAATTTCTACACTACTTTTATATGTCCTAGTTGTAAACTAGAGTCGTCATCTTCCTAAGACCCTTTTATGTTTTAGCGACTAAAAAGATTTCGTAGGGATTCGTGAAGCCAGTTCAAGCTATCTTTTATCTTTATAACTCGAGTATCATGATCTTGTTCGATTGTTGAGTTTCTCACTTGAACAAGATAGATAGAAATCATCAAAGTTCTCTTCTTTTCAGACTTTGATTGATTCCATAAGTTTAATACTTGTGAGGTAAATAATAATTTAGGTTGCACTTCGGGTATCATAAGTCCGACTTTGAGGTTAGATATACTTTGTCTATTTCTATCGATTTTCAGTCTCACCTTGATCTACGATCAAAAAGTAAATCATACATATAGGCTTATCTGTGGGAGGCAGATTGGTTTAAAGTTTTCAAATGAGTTAAATCAACTCTTAGGCTGTAAAGGATGTCAGCTCAGGGAATCATTTGCGCGGAGTTCTGCTGGGATTCAAGAGGCATAAGGAGCACGACTGTAACTAAATTGTTTTGAGGGTTTATCTCGTTCTCAACTACATTCCAATACAAAATATTTTGGTAGTAAGCTAGTGTCTGTAGCGGTTTAATACAATTTGGTGTTCAATTTGGACTAGGTCTCGGGGTTTTTCTATATTTGCGGTTTCCTCGTTAACAAAATTTCTAGTGTCTGTGTTATTTATTTTCTGAATTATATTGTTTATTTTTATAATTGAAATATCACATATTGTACATAAATCAATCAAAGTAGATAAATACATCCTTGTTTGTTGGATGCGACTTGATTGATTACTTGGAAATTGATCTTTGGAATCACCAAAGTACTCTCACATGTCTCTGTAAACTTTTTGATTGTGATAGAAAGAGATATAACTCTAGATATTATTCCTTGATTGAGATTCATTAAGTTGAACTCTCGGAATTATATAAGTTTTTCCATACAGGTTTCCTAAGAAATAATTGGTGGTGTATTTTGGTACCCCCAGTGTTTTCAATTGGTATCAGAGCAGGAAAACACATTTAAGACTGAATAAGTCTGTGTTTGAAGCAATCTGACTATATAGACAAGAGTGTAATATCGATAAAGATATCGCCGAAATTTGATGGCTCGAATAAATTATGGTGGAAAATTCATATGTGTTCCTTTTTATAAACCCATGACTTTTGAGACATGGAAACTTGTAGTTATTGCATATAATCTGCCAACAGTTGTTAAAGACGGAACCATTGTTGCAAAGCCATTAGGAGAATATAGTGATACCGAGATAAGTGTTGTACAACATAATTCTGACGGGTTGAGCGCTATTATCCACGCCATAAGTCCAGATCTTCAACACCATGTGACTTCGTGCACTAAGTCTAAAGATGCTTGGTATATCTTAGAAACCCTATTTGAAGGAGATACCTCGGAGAAAGAAGCTAGGCTTCAAAATCTAAATTATAACTGGGAAAATCTTCGTATGTCTGATGAAGAATCGTTTGATGAGTTTAATCAAAAGGTGTCTGGAATTTTTATTGCATATTTTGCGTTAGGGAAGATTATTCCCCAAACGGACGTTGTGATAAAAGTTCTCCAATCTTTACCAGCAAGATACGAGTCTAAGAAACATGCCATATTGGAAGGAAATAACCTTCAAACTCTTTCCAGAAATACTCTAGTTGGAAAGTTAAAGATCTTTGATCATGAACTGCAATCTGAAAAAGCGGGAATCTAATAACACCACACAATATTTCGCTTTAGCAATCTGTATGGACTAACTCCGAAATACTTTGCTAGAGAATCAACTAGACAGTCATACTCAATCTAGATAAAAGTATCTCAAGGAGTTAATATCTCTCTCTTGATTTGATTTCTACTCAAGCTAAAATCAATAGCGAGTCTTTATCAAATACAAGGAATAACTTGGACGGTACCAAAGACCAATGTCCAAGGATCAATCAATATCAATCAACAACCAAAGGTTGGATTTCCAATTGATGATCACGAACGCACAACCTGTATTATTTTTATTATATAAAATATAGTGCGGAAAAGAAATAACACAGACACCAAAAGTTTTGTTAACGAGGAAACCGCAAATGCAGAAAAACCCCGGGACCTAGTCCAGATTGAATACACATTGTATTAAGCCGTTACAGACACTAGCCTACTGCAAACTAACTTCGGACTGATCTACAGTTGAACCCCTACCAATCTCCCGCTGATACAAGGTACAGTTGTACTCCTACGCCTCTGATCCCAGCAGGACACTGCGTACTTGATTCCCTTAGCTGATCTCACCCACAACTAAGAGTTGATGCAACCAAAAATCACAGACTTGATAATAAACGAATCTGTCTCACGCAGAAAAGTCTATCAAAAGGATAAATCTGTCTCCCACAGATAAACCCTAGGTTTTGTTCCGTCTTTAGATATAAAATCAAGGTAACATGAACCAATTGATAATCCGGACTTATATTCCCGAAGAACAGCCTAGATTAATCAATCACCTCTCTGCAATCCTTCCTGACTACACAAGCGGATTGTCTAGGAATCACAAACAGTGAGACGAAGATGTTTGTGACTTTTTTATCTTGCCTATCGGAGAACTCCCACGATATCAAGCCAATCAATTGATTGTACTCGTACGATAAAAGATGCAAGATCAGATCACACAACTACGATAGAAGTAGTATCGGTCTGGATTCACAATCCCAATGAAGTCTTTAAGTCGTTAACTCGAGTTTAGAGAAGAAAATCAAGAGTTAATGGAGATCGACTCTAGCGAGCGCACTAGTATCACACATACGTGTGGGGATTAAGTTTTGTTCTAGCTAGATGTCTCCTATATATAGCCTTTCAAATCAGGGTTTTGCCTTAGGTACAAAGCAAACTCTATTCACCGTTAGATGAAAACCTGATTTAGATTCAAGCCAATATCTCTCAACCGCTAGATCGAAAGACATAGCTTGTCACACACACTTGGGTACACGTTTACTGGGTTTGATAAAACCATGCCCAAACGAGTACATTTATGTTGGTTCAACATGATAACCCAAAAGGTCAACCATATGAGCATCTCATATTAATCATGTTCTTCTTCATCATAACTAGTTCAATTGACTCAAATGAACTAGTTAAGAGTTGTTCAATTGCTATGAGATCTTATGTAACTACACAAGACACAATTGAAACAAAGATGATTCGATTCGATTAGAATCGTATCATGAACATTATAGCCACGGTTTGCATAAAGCATTCCTTAATAATTAATGTTTCATGTTCAGAGCACATCTTTAGATCATAACCTCTTAAGCTCACAAACAAGTTCGCGGACTTAAGTTAATCGGTTGAGTTTTCCAAACTCAGCAGAAATTCTTGAGTCGAGAACTTCCGCCAGTTCGCGGACTTAGCACACAAACGAGTTTTGGAAATCCCAGCAGAAATTCTCGGTCGAGAACTTCCGTCAGTTCGCGGACTGAGTCTGCGGACTGGGTTCGCGGACTTGGAAAGCCCATTTCACAATCCTACCGATTTCTCTTGATCAACAAAGTTCGAAAACTTCGGTTCAAGGAATTCATGGTTATATAATCTAAACGCTCATTTCAATCATTGAAACATTCTCAGAGGGCGATATTCAGTCGTGAAGAACAACAGAACTTTCTCGTCAGAGCAATTTCCAAAGTGATTGAAACTTTCATGACTTTCGTCACTAGGTGAAAATAAACCTGATCAAAACGAAACGCTTTACCAACACATGATTTCGAGTAAAAGATAAGCAATGAATACTCAGCTCGAAATATCAAGTGTATATGATCTAGTCTATATAGCATACGACTTTTGTCTCATAAGAAGTAGGAGAAGAATAGATAGACTTTCGAGTGATAGATAAGTTCAAGTCTTCACATACCTTTTTGTTGATGAAGTTTCATGGTTCCTTGGTGTAGATCTTCGTCATTGTCGTTGAATCACCATGAAGTCCTTGAGCTCAACTACACTTTTCCTATCCTAGTCCGAGACTTAGCTAATAGGCTATAAATCAAGACTTTATAGTTTTGATCACTAACATTGACAAACATGCTTGATATAGCAACGCATGCGAGGTTGACCGAGCTATGCTCTAACAATCTCCCCCTTTGTCAATTTTAGTGACAAAACTATTAATACATATGGAATACAAAAAAGATAAACTTTAGTGGCTCCTATTCCATAGTCCAATCTTCAACGTTCCTTGAAATCTCCGTCCTTCCAAGTACTCCAATGATCCCAAAGGTTGTAAGTTTAGTATCACCGTTGTTGAAGATCCGTAGCTATAACAATGAGAGAAATCGAGATTCTCGATCATTATTATACAGTGTCATAGTATTATTATGAACATCAAAGTCCAACTGCATCACGACTTTAACAATAATACTATGATGATATGTATCACTCCCCCTTAGTCAATACTCCATTTCGATCATGGAAACCACTCCCCCTTACACAATATTTCTCCCCCTTTTTGTAGTGTGACCCACAATATTTCTCCCCCTTTTTGTCAATAAAATTGGCAAAGGTACAAGAATGGGTTCATAATGAAATTTCCACAAGAGACATTTCATGACCAAAAGAAAGACAACATATCATCTTAATTTAGATGCAATCTTATAGCCTAAGCTAACAACATTCATCAAGGAGTTTTAAGACGCAAGATAACCCCTATAAAATTCCACAACCGTACTCCCCGCAAGATATTACCATTAAGCACAAGTTCAAAAGAACTCTCCCCCATTTGATGTCATTCCCAAAGGAACAACAAGAGCGACCTTAATTTCGAAAGAAAAGAAGGATTTTGAAACACAAAAAAGATACCAAAAAGGTGACAACGACAAACCTACAGAAACTGAACTGGAAAGTACCTACTGGGGTTTCAGACTCAATTGCCCAAAAGATAAGTATAAGCGAAGGGGCAAGAGTCAATGAAACGTTTTAATGAACCAAAACAACACCAATAAACTGCCGCAAGTGTTGAAAAGTTGCAGTGTCTAAGGGTTTGGTGAGAATATCAGCCAATTGTTGTTCGGAAGGCGCAAATTCCATACTGATGATACCATTTTCATAAAGATCACGAATAAAATGGTACCTTATGTCGATGTGCTTTGTTCTTGAGTGCTCAACAAGATTCTCAGTAATTCAAATCGCACTGGAGTTATCACAAAAGATCTTCATTATCCCAGTATCGATTCCATAATCAGCAAGCATCTGTTTCATCCATAGGAGTTGAGTACAACAAGATCCAGCTGCAATATATTCTGCTTCACATGTAGACAGGGATTGGTAATTTTGCTTCTTGCTATTGCATGCTACAAGATTGAGATATACATAGTAGAATCCCCCTGATGTACTTTTTCTATCTTCTACACAACCTGCCCAATCAACATCAGAATATGCAGAAAGATCAGCATTAGTATCAAAAGTGTACGAGAGACCATACCCAGCAATATGATTTATATATCGTATGATTCTCTTCGTAGATGCAAGATGAGATTCTTTTGGCTCCGCCTGAAACCTGGCACAACAACCAACACTGAAAGAAATATCAGGTCTAGTGGTTGTAAGATACAAAAGGCTACCTATAATGGATCAATATAATTTTTGATCCACTTTTGCTCCTTTCTCATCCCTGTGCAATTTACCAATAGTAGGCATAGGAGTCAGTTTAGGAGATGACTTATCCAGACCAAATCTTGACACAAGATTGTGTGCGTACTTCTCTTGGGATAAGTAAATACCCTCCTTATGTTGTTGAATCTGTAATCCTAAGAAAATTTTTAACTCACCAATATTGCTCATTTCAAATTCTTTAGCAAGAGAGACTTGAAAGTCTTTTGCAAGTTTTTCAGAAGTTGATCCATAGATGATATCATCTACATAAATTTGAGCAATGACAACATATTTCTCACTCCATTTGGTAAACAAAGTTTTATCAGCTCCTCCTCTTGAGAATCCTTTTCTAATAAGAGAGGTAGTGAGTTTCTCAAACCAGGCGTGCTTGTTTCAATCCATAAAGAGCCTTTTTAAGCTTCATCACATGATCAGGGAAGTCAGGATTTTCGAATCCTTTAGGTTGAGCAACATAGACTTCCTCTTTTAAAATTCTATTCAGAAACACTGATTTTGTGTTCATCTGAAACAACTTTATAGTTGCAGGAAATCCTACAACACACCCCTTGTATTATCATGACTATGATTTCTAGATCTAAACTTATTTGATATGAAAATAAAGATAAAGATAATGAAAATAGAAAATAAGACACAAGATTTACGTGGTTCGATCAATGTGATCTACATCCACGGGGTTAGGGATCTTCACTATGATTGTTTGTAATTACATATGGATTACAATTGAGACTCAATTAATGAGTATTTGGAGCTCTTGGATGAAGAAGGAAGAAGAAGATAATAATACAAATTCTGCTATCTCTCTACAAATGTGTCCTCCCTAAAGTGTCTCTCTCCTTTTTCTTTTTGATTATCCTCCTTTATCTCTCTTGCCTTTCTCTTTATATAGGTATTTACATAATGGATGACAGCTCATATATGGTGGGGTACAGCTAACATTTCCCCTAATTTCGGATCTGGATTGCGGTATTTTCGCAAACTTACAATGTTAACTTCGCAAACATCCTAAATTTCGCACGATCATCATACTTTTCTCATGTTTAAGCTGATGTCATCTGTTATGTCATTTCTGAAATCATACTGCGATGTCTTCGTGATGTATTGCTAGTAATTTCGCAAGCATGTCGTTGTTGCGAGATTCTGATCCTACATCTTGCCTCTTTTTTCTTGAATATTGCTTGAAGAGCGATCTCCAGGAAAAAAATCCGTTGTTGTAATTGTTGGAGCGAGATACGTGTTGTTGGAGTAGTCTTTGACCTTTGTTGATGAAGGAACGAGCGAAAGAATACTGGACTTGAAAAGTACGTACTTGCCTCTATTCTTTTGTGAAGTTCCGGAATGTTGCGAAGTAAATAAGAAGTATCATCTTTTGAAGTATGCGAAGTATGAAGTATCCTTGAAGAAGTATAAGAAGCATGAAGTATAAGAAGCATGAAGTATCCTTGATGAAGTATAAGAAGTATTCAATCCTCGAAATATAAGAAGTATCCGTCCTTGAATGAGAATAATAAGTATTGCCTCTATTCACGCGAAATTATTACTCCATTTTTGGTGATTCTTGCCGAGAAGATAAAGAACATAAAATGTTTTCTTGGTAATCCATAGTTGCCTCTGTTCTTTATCTATGAGGGTAGAATCCTTGAGAAAATGTTGAATGTGCGAATTGTTTCTTCATTCTTATCTTTCCTCTGTCTCATGTTTTGTGCTCATGCGATAGTATAATCTCTTCAAGTTGCTTATAATTGTGCGAAATAATTGAGCGAGATAATCACATCATACGAAATAATCACATTCTGCGAAATTCTGACACATTCTACGAAATTTCGAATCATTCTGCGAAGTTCTGAATCATTCTACGAAGTTCTGAATAATCTTGCGAAATTCTGAATAATCATGTGAAATTCTGAGTAATCCTGAATAATTCTGCTAAATTCTGCGATATTATTGCGAAATTCTGTAATATTATTCCGTACAGTTTTGTAAAGTACTTGTGCGAATATAATGCTTATGTGATGATTATGTTATGAAATGTGTATGCGATGTTTATGCTATGAAATGCTTATGCAATGCTTTTATGATGCGAGTATGATGCTTGTATGATGAGAATGCTTATCTACTGCAATGTATAGCTAATGTTTGTGTTACTTAGCTCATTTTGCACGCTAAAATTGATGTAGATTTAAATTGCCTCCATTATCCATTTCTCTGGCTTTTTCTTTAGTGTATGCATTCCTCTTCGTGTAGTTATTGTTCCTCACAAGTTCTTACTTGTGTTTCATCTTTCCTCTTTCCTGCACTATTAGTATCTCATAACAGTATGATCATAGTATCAAGTCTGCGGCATTTTCACTGCCTCAGTTTCATTTCTATATACATATTCGCAAGCTTATTTGCTTACATATAATCATTTTCGCAAGCTTATTTGCTTACTCATCTTCTTATGTGGTCTTATTTTGCCTTCCTAGTTAAAGTTCTTATTTTTCCGCCTCTTGTCATTGTGACAAAATCGCAGGACGTCTTTACACTTTCATGTAAGAACCCATTGATCTTTCCTTAACTCTCTCTTTTATTTGAATTTTTGTTGCGACAATATGACAGACCTAAATATTCTTGCGAACATAAATCCCCATGACATTGTCGTCTTGCGACGAAACCGCAGGACGTCTTCACACTTTCATGTAATGACCCATTGATCTCGTCTTATCTTTTTCTCTAGTATTATTGCCTCTTCAGGATTGTCGCACAAATATGACAAGCCTTGATACTCCCGTGAGTAAGAAGCCTCATGACATTTGCGTCTTAAGACACTTATCAGCTCCCTAATGGAGGGTTCCGCCCTTATCTTCCCCCTGGTTGCCCCTTCAAGGAGGCGTACTTCTACCATACAAGGTTAGCTCCTCCCATATAGTATTAACAACAACCAGTTGTTTTCGTAGCCTCTTATCCCTTTTGCCTATATGGCTTATGGTTACGAGACTACACCCTAAGTGGGGTTTTCTTCGGGCCGAGTGCATCATTTGCCAAGACTTGTCAAGAGTGGTAAAGAAGCTCCAACGCCCCCCGCACTCTTGACTCAACCGTGTACCTCGGCGCCTTGATCGATTTTTGCACTCCTTAGAAGAGATCCCTAGTCGTCCAACTTAAAGCAAAAGCTTAGGTTGAAAATCCAAGGTACCTCTCCTGGATGGGTTTTATTGACCCCAAATCTCCAAGACTCAGGTTCTATGGGAAGTGTAACCTTTTCCCTGAGCCATGCAACAAGTACCCCCTTCAATGATGCACTTTAGGTCTTACATTTGCCTCTTGCGAAATTTTATTCACGAACTAGGGTGTACGCCATAAAGGTTCGCCTCTATCTGCGAAATTTTATTCGCGTTTCAGTGAAATGTTCGCGTCTCTTTGTTTCTGCGAAATGTTCGCGTTTCTTTATTCTCTCATTCATCTTTTCATTTCTGTCATCTCTTTCATTCATTCTTTTATTTCTGTCATCTTTTTCATTCATTCTTTCATTCTCATAATATCATATCATTTGAATCAAAAGAAATATTCAAGAGAAATTCTAATACATGGTAACTCTGAAATCTTTGTAGTTGTGAAATCTTTGTAATTCGGCGATTCTATCGCGTTTTGTAAATCAAATCAAAAATCTTTTTATTCTCTGCAAAAGAAATATTCTAGAGAAACATATAAATTGAATTTTCTCAGTTTTCTGTAATTCTGAAATCTCGAAATCTCTGTAATTTTGAAGTCTTTGTAATCTTGAAATCTTAGTAATCTTTATAATCTTTGAAATCTTGAAATCTTTGTAATAGTGCGATTGAATCGCTTTTTGTAAATCAAATCAAAAATCTTTTTATTCGTTCCTAGTATAAAGTAAAATGTTCAAGGAGGTGGTACTTATCTTTCATGTGAGTCGCTATTATTGTCAGAGAAGTGAATAAATGCCTTGAAATGTATGAATTTCGCGCAGCAAAAAGAAGTGTGAGAAGTGAGACTTGAACCCTCGACCTGCTTCTTGGATTTTCTTGCACCATACCAACTGTGCTAAGCCTCTCTTGCGAAATAATCAAATTTCTTGCGAAGTAATCAAATTCCAACTGTGTGAGAGGCAATTCTGTATAAATTTCGCGTAACAAAAATAATCATGCGAGAAGCAAGAATTGATCTCGCGACCTGCTGCTTGCATTCATGCCTCGTGACCAATTGTTTAAGCTTATTCTTTGCAAAATATCTCTGCGAAATTATCATCAACTCTCTTTTGTGCGAAATAATCAAAGAAATATATGTGCGAAAAATAAGCATGTGTTGGGACTTGATCACACGACCATGAACTCATTCACTTCGCAGATGACCAATTGTGCTGCCTCTTGTTTGCGATATAATGAAACAATATTGCGAAATTATCATTTTTCCGCTCTCTGTAAAAAAGAAGAAAACTATGTTCGCAGGCGAATTCGAACTTGCGACCACGAACGCACATACTGTTCTCTGGACCAATTGTGCAAGAACCTCTCTGCGAAATTAACGCATAACTTTGTTCCTTATTCTTTTATTCTCCCATGCAAATGAGAAGAAAATGAAAAATATGTGTCTCTGCGAATTCGAACCCGTGACCTACTTATTGTTCGCTCAGCCTTGAACCATCTGTGCGAATTTCTGTTTGTGATAGAAATTGCAGCATCTGCCTCTTATCTTTTCTTCTTCCTTCCTTAACTTCTTTCATATTTTCCTTCATCTCCTGAACATGAAAATCTTCCACTGAAACTTCCATTTTTTCCTTAAATTTCACCACAACAACTAATTTTTTCTCTCACTCTTTTCATGTCTTTGAATTGTTGATGATGTTTACTTCCTGAAAGTGTGATTTCTTCCATAAAATTTCCATTTTTGAACCTAAACTTTGTAGATCTAGAAAAATATGAACAATAGCTAATCTTCATGGAAATTTTTTGAACCAACAAGCTACAGGAAGGATAAATCCTTTACTCCTCCCCGTTTCTAGCGCCAAAATGTAGTTGCAGGAAATCCTACAACACACCCCTTGTATTATCATGACTATGATTTCTATATCTAAACTTATTTGATATGAAAATAAAGATAATGAAAATAGAAAATAAGATACAAGATTTACGTGGTTCGATCAATGTGATCTACATCCACGGGGTTAGGTATCTTCACTATGATTGTTTGTAATTACATATGGATTACAACTGAGACTCCATTAATGAGTATTTGGAGCTCTTGGTTGAAGAAGAAAGAAGAAGATAATAATACAAATTCTGCTCTCTCTCTCTTTCTACAAATGTGTCCTCCCTAAAGTGTCTCTCTCCTTTTTCTTTTTGATTATCCTCCTTTCTCTCTCTTGCCTTTCTCTTTATATAGGTATTTACATAATGGATGACATCTCATATATGGTGGGGTACAACTAACATTTCCCCTAATTTCGGATCTGGCTTGCGGTATTTTCGTAAACTTACAAATGTTAACTTCGCAAACATCCTAAATTTCGCACGATCATCATACTTTTCTCACGTTTAAGATGATGTCATTTGTTATGTCATTTCTGAAATCATATTGCGATGTCTTCGTGATGTATTGCTAGTAATTTCGCAAGCATGTCGTTGTTGCAAGATTCTGATCCTACAAACTTAATCTTGAGAAAGCAGGCATGGGCCAATAAGAGTCGAATGGACTCAAGACGTGCCACAGGAGCAAAGGTTTCGTCAAAATCGATTCCTTCAATCTGTGAATATCATTGAGCGACAAGTCTAGCTTTATTTCTGACAATTGTGCCATACTTATCAGACTTGTTCTTGAATATTCATTTGGTACCAACAATATTGACATTAGGAGGACAAGATACACGTTCCCAGACATCTTGTCTTTCAAATTGATTTAACTCTTCATGCATTGCATTTACACAAAAATAATCTTTCAGAGCTTCATCAATATTCCTTGGTTCCACCTGCGAAAGATAACAACCAAAATTGCATATATTTTGAAGTTGACCTCTTGTTTTGGCTGTAGAATCCCTTCCCCCAATAATGTTGTTGGGGTCATGATCCCTTTGAATCCAAAGATGTCGTGGAGGAACACGTACATGTTCATCAGGAATGGCTTGATCAGTGCTCTTCTCCTCGTCACTAGAAATGTCAGGATCAGTAACAGTTGGGATAACTTCAACTGATTCTGGAATTTCTTTGACTTTCTTAATTTTCTCAGTTGGAGGCAATTCAGCAGGAGGACTATCTTGACGAAAGTTACTAATGTCGTCGTTGATAACATTAGCATATTCCATCATGAATTGAGTTCTGATATTAAAAACTCGAAAACCACGACTATCAGATGCGTAGCCAAGAAAGATACCTTCGTCACTTTTGGTGTCGAATTTCCCTTTTTGTTCTCGATCTTTCAGAATATAGCACTTACTTCCAAAAACCATGAGATAGTGTAGGTTGGGTTTCCTTCCATACCATAACTCATAAGGAGTGTTAAGGGTTTTAGACCGTAAATACACACGTTTGATCAAGTAGCATGCTGTGAAGACAGCTTCTCCCTAAAATCTTAAAGGTAAGTTTTTGTTGTGGAGCATTACCCTGGCCATTTCCTGAATGTTCCTATTCTTTCTTTCAGCAACTCCATTAGCTTGAGGAGTAATTGGTGGTGAGTATTATTGAATGATCCCCAGTTCGTCACAGAATTCAAATACCTTGGTGTCTTTGAATTCAGTACCACGATAGCTCCTAATTTTCTTTAGTTTGCGACCTTGTTCGTTTTGGATCCTTTTAACAATAATCTTGAATTCACTCAGGGTTTCATTCTTATGATATAGGAATGCAACCCAAGTGAATCTGGTGTAATCATCTACCATAACTAAAGCATACTTCTTAGTGGCAACAGTGGGTTGTTGAATTGGTCCGAAGAGGTCCATATGAATTAAATCAAGTGGAGCTTTAGTGAGAATATCTCGTGATGATTTGTGGTGAACTTTCGTTTGCTTCCCCTTTTGACAGGCACCACATACACCTTCAATCTTTGCATTTTTTTTGGGAATGCCTCTAACTAGTTCTTTGTTAATGATCTTAGTTAAAAGGCGATAATTGATGTGACCAAAACACTCATGCCAAAGATGTGTAGATTCCACCTTAGTCAAATTGCAGCGGTTGCTAAACTGAGTATCAAGAAGATAACAGTTGTTTTTACCACGAGTTCCTTGAAAGATTACCTTCCCGGTTTTGTCAACAATGTCACATCCATTCGCATTGAAGACAACTCGATGGCCCTTGTCGCAAATTTGACTAATAGAAAAAAGATTAGCAGTCATACCTTTAACATATACCACATCATGGATTTCTGGAACACCGGGTAGCTTGATCGTTCCCTTTTTGCTAATGTAGCAACAACTTCCATCTCCGAACGTTACAGGACCTCCTTCATAGTCAACTGATGATACAAACCAAGTGAGATCTCCTGTCATATGTCGACTACATCCACTATCAAGAAACCATTGAAAAGGAGATGTATATCTTAAAGCAAAGGCACCCATACTACTATTACTTCTCGATTTAGAGTTTCCTGGTAGGGTTGTATGAACTTTTAGAGAGTCATACAATTGTTTAGCTTTCTTACAAAGATTACTTGCAACATTAAGACTCTTTTGAAAGGACATACAAACTTGCTGCAAATGATCGGATGAATTGCAACATGAGCTTATGCTTTGAAGATTGTCTGACTCGTTCCTTGTCATATCAGTTTTCTCAACATCCTGCCGTTGAATACTACCTGACTTATGACTTTTCATGAGAGAGGAACATCTGAGATTTTTCAACCTCTTAAGGGAAGTATTTCTGGATATCAAATCCTTAAGAATTGCAATTTCAGCAACAAGACCATAGTTGATCCGGATTTTTTCATCCAACCCTTTTTGAAGGGATATCAGTTTGTCAGACCTTTTCTTGCGGTTGTTTTTCAAACCTGGTGAAGCGTTAATTGAGACTTTATAATCCATAGAGTCAGATTGCTACAAACACAGACTGATGAGGTCTTTAACGTGTTTTCCTGCTCTGATAACAATTGAAAAACCGGGGGTCTAACAACACCACCCAATATTTCGCTAGCAATCTGTATGGACTAACTCTGAAATAATTTGCTAGAGAATCAACTAGACAGTCAGACTCAATCTTGATAAACATATCTCAAGGAGTTAATATCTCTCTCTTGATTTGATTTCTACTCAAGCTAAAATCAATAGCGAGTCTTTATCAAATACAAGGAATAACTTGGACGGTACCAAAGACCAATGTCCAAGGATCAATCAATATCAATCAACAACCAAAGGTTGGATTTCCAATTGATGATCATGAACGCACAACCTGTATTATTTCAATTATATAAAATATAATGCGGAAAAGAAATAACACAGACACCAGAAGTTTTGTTAACGAGGAAACCGCAAATGCAGAAAAACCCCGGAACCTAGTCCAGAATGAATACACACTGTATTAAGCCGCTACAGACACTAGCCTACTGCAAACTAACTTCAAACTGATCTATAGTTGAACCCCTACCAATCTCCCACTGATACAAGGTACAGTTGTACTCCTACGCCTCTGATCCCAGCAGGACACTGCGTACTTGATTCCCTTTGCTGATCTTACCCACAACTAAGAGTTGCTGCAACCCAAAATCACAGACTTGATAATAAACGAATCTGTCTCACACAAAAAACTCTATCGAAGGGATAAATCTGTCTCCCACAGATAAACCCTAGGTTTTGTTCCGTCTTTAGATATAAAATCAAGGTAACATGAACCAATTGATAATCTGGACTTATATTCCCGAAGAACATCATAGATTAATCAATCACCTCTCTACAATCCTTCCTGACTATACAAGCGGATTGTCGAGGAATCACAAACAGTGAGACGAAGATGTTTGTGACTTCTTTATCTTGCCTATCGGAGAACTCTCACGATCTCAAGCCAATAAATCATTTGTACTTGTACGATAGAAGATGCAAGATCAGATCACACAACTACGATAGAAGTAGTATCGGTCTGGCTTCACAATCCCAATGAAGTCTTTAAGTCGTTAGAGTTTAGAGAAGAAACTCAAGAGTTTAGAGAAGAAACTCAAGAGCTAATGGAGATCGACTCTAGCGAGCGCACTAGTAGCACACAGACGTGTGGGGATTAAGTTTTTCTCTAGCTAGATGTCTCCTATATATAGCCTTCCAAATCAGGGTTTTGCCTTAGGTACAAATCAAACTCTATTCACCGTTAGATGAAAACCTGATTTAGATTCAAGCCAATATCTCTCAACCGTTAGATCGAAAGACATAGCTTGTCACACACACTTGGGTACACGTTACTGGGTTTGAGAAAACCATGCCCAAACGAGTGCACGTATGTTGGTTCAACATGATAACCCAAATGGTCAACCATATGAGCATCTCATATTAATCATGTTCTTCTTCACCGTAACTAGTTCAATTGACTCAAATGAACTAGTTAAGAGTTGTTCAATTGCTATGAGATCTTATGTAACTACACAAGACACAATTGAAACAAAGATGATTCGATTCGATTAGAATCGGATCATGAACATTATAGCCACGGTTTGCATAAAGCATTCCTTAATAATTAATGTTTCATGTTCTGAGCACATCTTTAGATCATAACCTCTTAAGCTCACAAACAAGTTCGCGGACTTAAGTTAATCGGTTGAGTTTTCCAAACTCAGCAGAAATTCTCGGGTCGAGAACTTCCGCCAGTTCGCGGACTTAGCACACAAACGAGTTTTGGAAATCCCAGCAGAAATTCTCGGTCGAGAACTACCGTCAGTTCGCGGACTTGGCAAGCCAAATCCACAATCGTACCGATTCCTCTTCATCAACAAAGTTCGAAAACTTCGGTTCAAGGAATTCATGGTTATATAATCTAAACTCTCATTTCAATCATTAAAACATTCTCATAGGGTGATATTCAGTCGTGAAGAACAACAGACCTTTCTCGTCAGAGCAATTTCCAAAGTGATTGAAACTTTCATGACTTTCGTCACTAGGTGAAGATAAACCTGGTCAAAGCGAAATGCTTTACCAACACATGATTTCGAGTAAAAGATAAGCAATGAATACTCGGCTCTAAATATCAAGTGTATATGATCTAGTCTATATAGCATACGACTTTTGTCTCAAAAGAAGTAGGAGAAGAATAGATAGACTTTTGAGTGATAGATAAGTTCAAGTCTTCACATACCTTTTTGTTGATGAAGTTCCACGGTTCCTTGGTGTAGATCTTCGTCATTGTCGTTGAATCACCATGAAGTCCTTGAGCTCAACTACACTTTTCCTATCCTAGTCTGAGACTTAGCTAATAGGCTAGAAATCAAGACTTTATAGTTTTGATCACTAACATTGACAAACATGCTTGATATAGCAACACATGCGAGGTTCACCGAGCTATGCTCTAACACAATCCATATCCAGAAAGGATATTGCGTTCAAGGAACTGAAAACACTGAAACTCTCAAAAGTGAAAATGTTTAAAACTCCGTTAACAATCTTGTTAATCGCGATTTTTCAGATGAAGGTCTTGATAACTCAGTTTCATTGATCACAAGACAGTTTAGACTAACTTCTTAGGAAAAAAATAAACGGTTCACTAGAAAAAAAAGCCTTATGCGACAGCCGAGCCACATAATCGTACATCTTTTAATTGTTCACCTTAGTTTATGTCACAAGTAATCGTATTGTAAATTTTGATTTATGTGGAAACCCGAGGAAGGATAAAAGTGACATTTTATTCTTCTTAGGTTTGTTGATGGTGGATTTTCAACAAAGGGAAAAACCGTAAAATTATGATACATGTTTCTGACACGGCTTTCAGGCATGCAACCATTCGTATTTTACGAAGCCACGGCGAGTATGTCCTTCGAGAAGCCTCCACTAGCTGAGCGTTCAATCTCTGACATTTCAACGTGACCTCTATGCAGAATAACATAATTGGGTGGTTTTCCATAAATTGAGAGCTTAACGCCTTCAGGACGTCGGTGACACTCACTGTTCCCTGAATGCAGGAGAGAGACCCACCTCCACATAGAAGAATAGTTGGGCGACAGACGCCTTCAGGACGTCGGTGACACTCACCGTTCCCTGACTATGTGGAGAGACCGTGTATGGATTCAGACGGTTCTCCGTATATTGAGAGCACTAACGCCTTCAGGTCGTAAGCGACACTGGTGACTCCCTGATTATGCACCCTTTGGATGGATATGACACCTTAACTGGCTAATATCTTTCCTACGATAGATTAATTCTGTTGTGACATTTACCACTGCATTCCCAGAATAATCTATTATTGCTTATATTCCATGGTCGAATCCACGACCTGATCCCATGGAATGGCAATAACCATTTCTCCGATTCCATGGTCGAATCCACGGCCTGATCCCATGGAATGGCAATAACAACTGTTCCAATTATATGATCGAATCCACGGCTTGATCTCATAGAATGACAATAAACAACTGTATTATCTCATTACTCTGATTCCACGAATCTCATGGAATGGTAATAGGTAATTTTATTACTTCGATTCTATGGTCGAATCCGCGATCCCATGGAATGATAATGCATGTTTTATTATTCCGAGTTCATGGTCGAATCCATAGCTGATCCTATGAATTAATAATAAATAACTACTTATTTTATTACTCCATTTCATGAATTATTCTCCACTGAATTTTGTGAATTAGTAATAAATACTCAACAACCGGGCATCCGGATCATCACTGAGTAAGCCCCACAAAAATGGTGTAAGTGTACTCGACAATGATGCACGATTGAGCACCCGGATGCACAAACGAGCATCCAAAAATGTGGACAGATGAGGAATCCTACGCAAAACTGGAGAAAACAACAAATAATAATAAAATAATAAGAGGCGTCTAGGGGTCGGGCCCACCGGACGGCCGGCCATTCCCTAGTCGTGGCCTGTCCCATGCCTCTTATATTTTTTTGCTCTATTTTGTTATTTTCATGAACTCATGAAAAACTCCTTCAATTTAGCAACTTTCCTTGTTTGCGCAAAACTCATGAGTTCTCCATAACTTCATGGATTCATGAAAAATAATATTATAAAATAAGAAAAGGTGTGCGGGACCGGGCAGCCTAGCCGGCCGGCCATGTCCAAGCCGTGGTCGGTCCCACACCTCACAATCCCTAGCTTTTTATAATTATTATTCCCTAAACTCATGAAACTTCTCCGTTTCAACGAAAACTCATGGATTCTCCATAATATCACAGTTTCATGAAAAATAATAATATAAAATTAGGGAAAGGTGTGCGGGGCCGGGCAACATAGCCGGCCGGCCATACCCTAGCCGCAGCCGGTCCCACACCTTGCAATCCCTAGTCTTTTATAATTATTATTTTTCTCAATTCATGAAACTCCTTGGTTTGAGAAAAATTCATGATTCCTTCATATTTTCTCAAATTTTGCTCGAATCATGAAAAACCAAAAGGAAACATGGTCACATGACCGGCTAGCCTCTCACGACAATTTTAAATGTTAAAATACTCTTATTTTAATATTTACAAAATATAGATCAAGTGAGCATACATGCTCATTCCAACAAAAATCAAGAATTTAAGTCAAGATGAAACTCTTCTGAAAATTCACAATGTTGCTCAAACGCACGTCAGGAAATATTGAAAATCTCAGTACGGAGACACGGACACCACGAAAACACGTGCATGCCTTCGTGACCTACCAGAGTCATCCTTAGGGATTGCACAAAGCCGATCCCACATGATTTCATAATCCTGACCTAATTTGCTCAATTGCTCATACTGGGCCCAAACTCTCTCCAACCAACCTGGGGATTGCTCAAACGACCAACAACTGATCCCGTGACCACCAAAACCCGGTCCCATGCTCTCTTGGTCGGTCCCCATCTTTCATACCTAGGTTTTATCACCTAATGCTGAACCCAGCAATATTTCAATAAATGATGAAACCGTCATTTTGTCATCATTCCTTCACCAACAGTCCAACTGAGGACCCTGGTGCGTGCTTACTCAAGCACTTGGGAATCATATGATGTCGATAATCTCATGCGATAGGTCCCTCCCTTACTCATGACCAATTTTCAGCAATTCGTCGATTGATGAAGGATTGATCAAAAAATTAGGGTTTCGAACAAACGCTCCACGAATTACCATTCTGAGCAAGTTCAAAAACTAAATTATATTGATCCAACGATCAAACATCTGAATTAAATATACGTAATCTACCAATATTTTAATTAATATTTTATTGGGTCACGTCACCAGTAAATAATCCGTCGAATTGAGTAATACTTGCTCAGTTGCTCGAATATTGATCCCATTATCAATATTCGCGGTAATTTATCAGTAATTCGTCGAATTGAGCAATACTTGCTCAGTTGCTTGAATAACCCACATATATTCAGTAACTCATCAATATTCAACAACTCGTTGAATTTACAATATTTGCTCAGACGAGCAACATTAACATATATTCATGAATCGCTGAGCATTTGTCAAAAGTGCTCGATTCAACAAAACCTAGACTCATTGTCTGATCAGTCAACAAATGACTAACTAAGACACGTTTGTCATACAGACTCCATGATTCGTGAGACATCAGTCACGTCACAAATGGGGGGATATCACTTAGGATTTTGGTCTGGCGGTCTACGACACGTGGATTCATCCACGACGAGAAATGTGCGTAAGTCATGCAAACGGTTGAAGGAGTTAGAAAAGTAGTGGGTGCACGATCAGTCAAGTCTCCACACGACATGGAACTGACTTTAACAACGATCCCCCATTTTCCCACTCTTTCACTCAAGAAACCGCCACACTTACAGGGATCAATGTGTTCACAACTCTGACAATATAAATAAGTCTCTGAATCCATGATTGAAGAACAGAATTACATCATCAGTAATCGTTCATACAGAATTTCTCGAATAACTACTCTCAAGAATTCGTCAATCTACCAGAACTTATTCGAACTTACCAGTTCACCAATTATTGCAGAAACCTTCAACACATCCACAATCCTTGATCATCACTGATCCCACACAATTCTCAGCTTCCCTCCTACAGATCAACCCATCTTCCTCCTTGCGACCGAATTGACTCTGGAACGGCCATTGACTTGGTTTAGGCCGGAGTCCTACAGATTGATCTCTCGAATCTAAGCACTCCCTTTGCAGTGCATCTGTGTGAGGTTGAGCAGTTTGCTCGGTTGAGGAGTCTCGACAACACGTCTGTCTCTTCAATTCCCTAAAAAACTAGTAAACTGTTTTTCCCCATCCACAAGGTTTTATGTATCTTTTCTAGTACGTGAACTCTTGTTGTTCTGAAACAATGCATGGTAAATATCTTATACTTCAAGACTCATATCTCTTTCACAAGAAGTCTTGCTTATTGAGCAATATATTTGTGTTTCACAAATCCATTTTATTCTTACGAATCATGGAGGCTCCAAGCACAACATATTCTCGTGAAATCTATGCTCCAATGGTTGTTTATACTCATCCAACTAAAAAGAAACATGAGATACTGTTAGAGCATAGCTCGGTTGAACCCACCAAGCGTTGGTATGTCAAGTTTGGTTATCATATTTTAGTGAATCAAAACTCATTTTAAGAGTCGCTTGATTATGTACTAGAGTCAACTTCGTATAGGTTAGCTTGAAAGTATTAGGATATGAGACATTACAAGTATGGAGAAGACTTGAAGAAGTGAAGAAGTAAGAAGCTACAACGACAATATCATCCTTCCACTTGAGGTTAGTGATATTTGACTTGAACTGTTTCATTCCCTGACGTATCTTTCAAGTCGTGCATATTGAAAACGAAACTGCGAAGCATGAACTCTCTAGATAGAAATAGTATTAAGGAATACAATATGAAGTTTATTGTTGTAGATGGGGAAAAACGATTTGCTGGTTTTTTAGGAAAGTGGAGAGTCGAGCATGCGGACGAGACTCCTCAACCGAGTAAACTGCTTAACCTCACACAGATGCACTGCAAAGGGAGTGCTTAGATTCGAGAGATCAATCTGTAGGACTCCGGCCTATACCAAGTCAATGGCCGTTCCAGAGTCAATTCGGTTACAAAGAGGAAGATGGGTTGATCTGTAGGAGGGAAGCTGAGAATTGTGTGGGATCAATGATGATCAAGGATTGTAGATGTGTTGAAGGTTTCTGCAAATTGATGAACTGTGAAGTTCGAATAAGTTCTGGGTGATTGATGGAATTTTTGAGAGTGATTGCTCTAAAAAAATGTTGTTGTTCAATCGTGGATCCAGAGACTTATTTATATTGTCAGAATAGTAAACACATTGATCCCAGTAAGTGTGACGGTTTCATGAGTGGAAGAGTGGGAAAGTGGGAGATCGTGGTAAAACCAATTCCGTGTCGTGTGGAGACTTGGTTGATCGTCCACCCACTACTTTGCTAACTCCTTCAACCGTTGCACGACTTACTGGCATTTCTCGTCGTGGATGAATCCACATGTCATAGGCCGTCATACCAAAACCCTAATTGATATCCCCCCATGTGACGTGATTGATGTCTCACGAACGTGGAGTATGCAAAGCAGACGTGTATTTGATTAGTCAGTTATTGACTGATTATACAATGAGTCTAAGTTTTGTTGAATTGAGCATGAGTGATCGAATGCTCGATGATTCATGGATTGAACATGTTAGACGTTCTTAGATATTGCTCGTCTGAGCAAATATTGTAAACTTGAGCAACTGAGCATCTGATATCGATAGTTGAATCAATATTTGAGCAACTGAGCAAGTATTGCTCAGTTCGACGAATTACTGATAAATTACTGATAGTTGGATCAATATTCGAGCAACTGAGCAAGTATTGCCCAATTCGAAGAATTATCGATAAATTACTGAATATTGATAGTTGGATCAATATTCGAGCAACTGAGCAAGTATTTCCCAATTCGACGAATTATTTATTGGTGACGTGACCCAAAAAATATTAATTAAAATATTGGTAGACTACCGAATAATACATAATTAATCCAGGTGTTGATTGTTGGATCAATATAAATTTATTAGTATATGAACTTGCTCAGAATGATGAATTCGTGGAGCGTTTGTTCGAAACCCTAATTTTTGATCAATTGTTCGTCAATTGATGAATTGCTAAAAACAGTTCATGAGTGGTAGAGGGACCGTCCACATGGGATTATGGACGTCCATATGGCGCCCAAGTGCTCGAGTGAGCATGCACCAGGGTCCTTAGTTGGCCAGTTGGTGAAAGAATGATGATTAGATGTCGGTTTCACCATTTATTGAAATAGTGCTCGATTGAGCATTAGGTGATAAAACCTAATTTATGGAAAAGTGAGGGACCGACCAAGAGGGCATGAAACCGTCCCTTGGTGTTCATTGGACAAGCGAATGGTCGTTTGAGCAAATTCCAAGTTGGTTGGAAAGAGTTTGGACCCAATATGAGCAATTGAGAAAATTAGGTCAAAATTATGAGAATGTGTGGGACCGGCTCCTTGCAAGCCTTAGGGACGGCCTTGGTCGGTCAAGGAAGCATGCCCGTCTCGCCATAATATCCATGTCTCAGTCCTGAGAGTTTCGGTGTTTCTGATGTGCGTTTGAGCAATATTTTGGATTTTCAGAAGAGTTCGATCTTTGACTGAAATTCTTGATTCTGCTCGAATGAGCAAGTAGAACTTTGCTCGTTTGATCAAAATTCAGAAAATATTAAAATGTTGATATTTTAATATTTGGCGTGAGTAGCCTAGTCGGTCATTTGACCATTTGAATTTTTTGGCTTTTTCATGGTTTGAGCAATATTTGAGAAAATATGAGGAAACCATGATTTTTGCTTAAACTTAGGAGTTTCATGAGATGAGAGAAATAATAATTATGAAAGATTAGGGATTGTAAAGTGTGGGACCAGTCACGGATAGGGAATGGCCGGATGGCTAGGTTGCTCGGTCTCGCAACACCTTTCCTTATTTTATATTATTATTTTTCATGAAACCGTGAAACTATGGAGAAACCATGAGTTTTGTTGAAACAGAGAAGTTTCATGAGATTAGGGAAATAATAATTATGAAAGGACAAGTGATTGCAAGGTGTGGGACCGACCACGGCCACGTCCAGGGCATGGCTGGCCGACTAGGTTGCCCGGTCCTGCGACACCTTTCCCTATTTTATATTATTTTTTCTCATGAAACCATGAAAATATGGAGAAACCGTGAGTTTTGCTCAAACAAGGAAAGTTGCCAGAATGAAGGAGTTTTCATGAGTTCATGAAAATAAAAAAAATAAGGAAAAATAATGGAAGAGGCATGGGACCGGCCACGGCTAAGGCCCGGACCATGGGCGCCTCTTTATTATTTTAATGTTATTATTTTCTTTCTCTTGTTTTGTGTAGGATTCCTCGTTTGTCCATATTTTCGAATGCTCGTTCGTGCATTTGGTTGCTCGTTCGTGCATCATTGTTGAGTACACTTGACACCATTTTATGGGGCTTACTCATTGATATTCCAGATGCCCGATTGTTGAGTATTTATTACTAATTTATGAAATTCAGTGGAGAATGATTCATGAAACTGAGTAATAAAAATGAGTAGTTGTTTATTATCAATCCATAGGACCATCCATGAATTCAACCATGGATTCAGAATAATAAAATGAGCATTACCATCCTGTAGAATCGTGGATTCGAACATAGAATCAGAGTAATTAACTATTACCATTCCATGAGATTAGCGGTGGATTCGATCATGAAATCGGAGTAATGAGATTATCTATTAACATTTCATGAGATCAGTGTGGATTCGATCATGAAATTGGAGTAATGAGATAAAATAGATTATCTTCTAGGAATTCAGTGGTGAATGGCACGGTAGAATTAATCTATTGCGGAAGGGATATTAGCCAGTTAAAGCATCATACCCGTTCTGAAGGTGCATAGTCAGGAAACAACGAGTGTTGTTGAAGTCCTGAAGACGTTAATGATCTCAATCTTACGGAGTACTGACTGGATCTATACACGATTTCTCTACATAGTCAGGGAACAGTGAGTATCACCGACGTCCTGAAGGCGTTATTGCTCTCAATCTTACGGAGAAACGCCCAATCGTTCTCCTATGTAGAGGTGGGTCTCTCTCATGTAGTCAGGGAACAGTGAGTATCACCGACGTCTAGAAGGCGTTAAGTCCTCAATTATACGGAGAACCGCCCAATTATGTTATTCTACATAGAGGTCATGATGAAATGCGAGGTATCGAACGCTCAGCTAGTGGAGGCCTTTCGAGAAACATATTCATCATGGCTCGTAAAATATGAATCGTCACATGCCTGAAGACGAGTCAGAAACATGCAGTATCATGATTTTACGGTTTTGACCTTTGTTGAAAATCCACCATCAACAATTGCTTAACCATTAAACTTTGTAGATAAGACATCGACATAGTCGTTTAAATGCTATTGTGATTATGTATGGGTATGAGGTGAAGATTTCATCCTAGGAAACAATGTTTTACATGTGTTTTAACGAAGTAAGTTCATAAACTTGTTTATGAATCGAAAAGGAAATCGCCAGGCGTTATTGGGATTGTTATTCATTGCATATCTTGTGAACATCCAATATGTGTGATTTAGTATAACCGCTCACGACTTGTTTGCGTTCTTGGTAAAACTATTCAAAAGTCATGACTTGTGTATTGGTATGACTTTTATTAGTGAAATCGATCTTAAGTAATCACCTGAGATGGTATGATCGAGTTTGTGTTTTGTTGAACCGAATCTAGGTAAAGGGGAACCGATCCTATGAAGAGGTGCAACACATCACAAAGGGAAATCGATCCTTGTATGAGGTGCAATAAGTTTGTAGCAGAAAGGGGAACCGATCCTATGGACATGTGCAACATGTTTTTAGGCAAAGGGGAATCGATCCTATGGACATGTGCAATACATATGAGTTAGATACCATATATATGTGGGGAACCGATCCTAGTACCTAACCGAACGAATTTTGGAAGCTAGTATGACTATGCACAGTACTCACATGGAGGTAGAACCGAAACTTGTTTTGGTAGAACCATTAAACCCATGATTTGTGATTGAATGTTTCTTAATCAATCGCATAGTTCTTGAAAGTCAGATGAACCAATTCTAAACTTGTTTGGAAGTGTGGCAAATCGGTTTCAAGGTTGTAAGTATGAAAGAGGACTTACAAAGTAAGGATGTCGGCATACTTTGAACACGTACAATAATGTTTATCTTTTATTGTTCAAAGTTATTCCTTAATAGCTACAGGAAGAAAATCCTAGGATCGAAATATAAATAAGTTAAAAATATTTTAATTAAGGTTGTTAATTTTTATTTTAGGAAAATGAGAAATAGTAATGTACATTTACTAGTTGAGATTTTCCAAAGATATTTTTGGTCATTATTTTGGACAGAGCATTTCCAGGAATTATGGAAACCGAATTTGGAATATATTGCATATCTTGAGAATATTTTCGGTTTTGGAAATTCCTTGGTGTCCAAACTTCCTTGTCTATAAATACTTGAAGTTTGCATTTCTAGCAAACTAATCCTTCGTGACAGCAAACTTCCTCGGTTGTGTTGTTACTGATGTAGCCGCCTATTCGGAGAGGAGAGTAACCTAATTAGGCGAAATCTCTTATGGCCGCTCAGTTTAAAGTCTTCTTTGGGATTGAGAATCTCTAAGAGTACCGTTGGTGGGAAACTAGATAATTGCGGCTTATCTCGTGTTTTCGATTGATTTGATTGACTAATGGTGGTTGAACTTTGATTGCACCTAGTTTGTTTATGCTTGAGAATCTTCTCTTCTGATATAAGATTCACTCAAACTAGATCGAAGTTTCGACAGGGATCTTTAGACTGTTGTTAGTGCTAAAGACGATCTTGTGATAATCCATTGTTAACAGACTCCGTTTTATGCGTGATTGATCACAAGAGATTCAAGTTGTTGTGTGAAGGTGTTTATTGAAGATCTAATAAGATTTGAAGACAAAGAAGATGTTGAAGATTTCTGATTTGGGGTTCATAATCTTTGGTGTGCACAATACTTGTTTCGGAATAAGATGATCCAACTATAATCGGTTTATCCTTGTGGTAGATTGGATTGATTAGTTGTGTAGATCGGCATCAATACGATTCTTTGTGATTAAAAGTATTGATTGCAAAATCTTAACAATTACTTCGGTAATTGAACATAAGATAGATCTAAGAACCCGACGAAGGAGTTTATGTTAAGATAAACAGAAGAGCCTTTGTCCGACTCATATCACTTGGTTGAATAGAGATGATACCAAACAGATTTGTTGTTCCTTTACTAGGGCTGCACAAGAACCGGTTGAGATGGACTGGACCGGTATGGAACCGAAAATACCGGACCGGAACCGAACTGGTACCGGAGTAACCGGTACAGGGACCGGGACAGGAGATTAAGAACCGGATTAGACCGGTACAAGCACCGGTTCTGGGAGAAATAGCGGCCTGTACCGGCCCAGTTGTACCGATTAATTTGAGCCGTTAAGATTTTTACTATTTTTAATCCTATCCGTCCAATTTAGAGAGCCCTAATATCTAATCTCTAACTCTGACTCTCTGAGTAACTCTTTCACTCTCATTTTTCTTTCTTCTTAGTTTTTTTCTCTCTGAAGCTATGAAGAGCAGCCTCTTCATCTCTGAGTAACTACGGCTACGCTCACCAATCAATCAACCATCATCATCAAGTGATTCAAGTCTTACTAGTTAGTACCAATCAATCAATCAGGTAATCTTTTCGATTTCCTTTCTGTTTCAACAAAAGGAAACCCTAGAAATTGAAAACGATTTTAAGTTACATTATTGCTTGATTAATCAACTAACCCTAGTGTTTATACTCACGCAGGTTAAGTGCTGACTGCCAAGGATACCAATTTCTTCTTCGTCTATCAGATTCAATCTACACCTTTTTGTTTCCAAGTTATTTTACAGTCTTTACTTATTCTTCTTCTTCTGATTGAGCAATCTATCTTATGAAATTAACCTTGTTGATGTGAATGATTTATGGTTTGACATTGATTGAGAGTTTGAGATTGATTTAGGGTTTGAGAATTGAGATTGATTGAGCAATACATCTTATAATGAATATACATAGATTGATTGTACTCTGTACTACAGTGTGATAAGTGATAACTATGATTCTATGAATGTTTTTGCAATTATGAAGATTTAGTTGTATCTTTATTGTATGACAATATGTGTATGTCTCACTAGAAGTATTTCTTAACTTGGATTTGTTCATGTTTTAATTCAATTGTGCTTAGTTGATAATATTATTCTGTCAGTATGTGCAAGTTTGTATGTCAGAATTGAGTTAAAAGTTGTTTGGTTTTATAATGGTAAATGAGGGTTGAGTAGTCAATTAAGTTCAACTCTTTGAAACCATATGAATTTTTGAGATTCAGATGATGATTGTTATTTCTTTTTCATTGACTAGACTTGGAAGTGGTAATGTGTTATGTAAAATTCAGATGCTTGTTATTTTTGAGATTCAGATGCTTGAATTAGTTAGCCGGAAATCAGGGTTCTTGCATATTAGGGGTTTGATTTATAGGTAAGAAAATCTCACTCTGTATTAGTTTGGGAAGATTTTGTATTTCTAGCTTGAGAGAATACGGTATGAGTCCTTTAGATAGACATTGAGCTCTTTTACTGTTTTGGGTTTGATCAGGTGTTGAGGAAGAAGAAACTGTATCTTTGGTGGAGTTGTTTTCTTATTTTTGAACTTATGTTTTGATAAAAACTACAATTAGAGGTTACAATACATGATCCATTGTTTTCAAGTGGTATAATCTATGTATGCTTCAAAACCCTTTTAATCTTGTTTCAAACTACAGGTGCATAACTAATTCAGTTACTGACTTACTATATGTTCTTGCTTTTCAACAGTTAGTGTTTTTCCTTACATTGCTCTATCTCAGTCCAACATTGTGTTTGTGTTTTATGTTTGTTAGATGACCACATCAAATGCAACTCCAACTACAAATGCAACCCCAACAAATACAGCTGAAGCGGTTGAAGTTGGTGATAACAAAAAGAAGCACGGCAAAGTGAAATCTAATGTTTGGTTGGAAATGACAAGGATTAGTGAAACTCATGCTCAATGTCATCACTGCAAGCACAAATATGCTGCTCACATTACAATAAATGGCACTGCTGGATTACGAAAGCATTTGAAATATTGTCCAAGAAATCCTAACAAGAAGAAAGATTAGTGAAACCATGTTGAATGTCATCACTGCAGCCATCCTTTTTGTTTGCAAGATGATTGCATTTCGTTTCTTTTCGTTGAGACAGGCTTATGGAAATGTTGGTTTTACTTTTTAGTATTTTGTAACAAAATGAGCTTATGGAAATGTTGAACTTAAATATGTAATGTTGAACATTGAACTTATGGAAATGTTGTTTTCAGGTAAAAAACCCGGTACCGGAGTACCGGTACAACACCAGGTACATGTACAGGTACTGGTCCTCAAATTTCAGTACCGGTCAACACCAGGTACATGGACCGGTTCCATAGGAGAACCGGGCCGTACCGGAGTATGTGCAAGCCTATCCTTTACTGTTTGGAATACGAACCAAAGGAATTGTTCCAAGTACGTGACTTATTCATAAGTTGGTGGCGTGGGAATACAAATGGAACTATGTGAACTATAGGTTTAGTTACTTGGTCTCAACTATACGAAGTTAGGTCTAATTTTATGTAGCGGCTTAATCCTGAGAGTATTCAATTCTGGACAAGGTCCCGGGGTTTTTCTCCATTTGCGGTTTCCTCATTAACAAAATCTTGCTGTGTCATTTACTTTATATTTCCGCATTATAATTATTTTATTATAATAAAAATAAATTACACAAACGTTAATTCTTATTTACTTGATAAGCAATCATATTGTGTTTGGTTAAGTCCGAACCTTTTTTATCAAGTAAACATACTTCGTTGTTGTATTGTCTCGATCTCGTATTCATAGACAATCACACGAAGTATGAACCGATTAGTTGCATTTTATCGACTCAGTCCATAGACAATCACTTTCGGAGAAAGAACTTATAGGTAGGAAAAGTTTTAGCTTGAGGTATATTTGGCTACCCTCGCCTTTTCAGATATCCTATCCTTTTGACTCATCTCTTAAGAAAAAAAGGAAGAATATGAAGAAACCAAGAGCGGATCGCTCCAATCAGAAAAGGTTGGAAACTCTTCTTGAAGAACTTAAGAAAACCAAGAAGGAGGTGCATGGACTGAAGATGATTCTACAAAAATATATTAAACTACAAGAAGCACTTGTCAAACAACAACCTAACAGGTTTGCAGGAACTAACTCTTTCATTCATGAATCGTATGTTCCTATGCCAGTCGTTGATAAGGAGTTTGAAGATGATATTTTTTATTTCAAAGACTTTAAATACTAGGAAACTTCTTGTGAGAATTTATTATTGCTTTTGAGAAGGATAATTAGGGTTTGGCATAGCAAATATTGTGATTACACAAGCTATTTTCAACAATTTTCATCTTGCATGTTTTTAGATTTATTTATCTAAATTCTAGAGTTTTTGGAAGATGAAATTGCAGTATGTAATCATTATTGGTTTAATTACTGCAAAAGTCTTATGAGATATATGTTTCCTTTACTTTTTGTAAATTGAACTGATATCTCATATATGCTCCGAAGTTAAATCTATTATGTTTTTAAAAATGAAATTAGAACAAACTCTTTGAGAAATATCTCGCAGTATTGGTCTATTTTTTTATCACACTTCTGTGTTATTAGTGCACTATACACTCTGTAAGATTTTTTTATGTTGAGTCATACTGATTAAAATTATCTCTTTGTTCGTAACTGGAATTGAGATTAATTTAAGTCGATGTTCAGGATACAAATCCATGTGAGTTGTGAATGTCCGACAAAATCCTTCTTTTTCAAAGAAAGGTCACTCATGTTGTTCTCTTGGAATGCGGGAGAATTCTTAAATGAACTGGTGCTTAATTGTTATATCTTTCTGGGGTGTGTGGCGGTGGAATTTACAAAGGGTGCTTGTATCTTAAATTTCTTTTTCTTACTATGTGATATCATCTAAATAAAGTTGATATGAGGAGTTACATATTAACCATGTTTTTATGTACTATCTCTAACTTCCTTAAATCTTGTAATATCTCTTGGTTAAATTCATTACGATCCTAGGTTTCACCAATTATGCAACATATGTATGTATTGATTAAGGGGGGGAACATATCAACATAATATTACTTGAAAGTTGTGATACAATTGAACTTTGGAGAAGATAATAATACTATGTTTCTCTATAATGACAACTGAGAATATTTTCTTTCAAAAGTTGTTATCGGTATGGATATGGATCTTCAACAACAACGATGCTAATTTGAACACTTTCAAAATCCTTGCAACTTGAAGTAACGAAGAATTCAAGGAGTTGAAGAAACCAAGGAAATCAAGCACGATGGATTCGAGGAGTTTTTATAGCTTTATTTTTTTAAAATCCATATGTATTGATAGTTTTGACAACTAAATTTGACAACAAGATTGAGATAGCAACACTTGTGAGTTCATATTTATGTATAACGATAATTGAGAATATTTGTTTTCAAAAGTTGTAATCGCTATGGATACGGATCTTCATCAACAATGATGTTGAGTTGAACACGTTCAAAATCATTGCAACTTGAAGTAACGAAGAATTCAAGGAGTTGAAGAACCAAGGAAATCAATCATGATGGATTGGAGGAGTTTTTGTAGATCCTTTTTTTTAATCCTTAGGTATTTATAGTTTTGTCACTAAAATTAACAGGGGGGGATTGTTAGAGTATTGCTCGGTCGAACTCACAAGTGTTTCCATCTATAGCTTGTTGTCAAATTCAGTTGTCAAAATTATATCTTGATTTCTAGTCTTCAATTAGTTAAGTATCGGATTAGGATAGAAGATGTAGTTGAGAAACGGACATCACGACAGTCATCATTGCGTTCTACCATTTGAAGGCGAAGATCAACCGAAGCTTTTGGAGAACTTCTTCAACAAAAGGTAAATGAAGAATGAACCACCTATATCTCAAGTTATATTCATTTTTCTATCCATGAGACTATGTCGCATAACTAATTAGACTATTGTAAACATATCAAGAATTTCGAGTCAAGTTTATCTTGGTAATTAGTTCTAGAATATATGACTAAGCTTAATGAACATTTGTTCATACTTGAAGAATTTCGGTTAAGGACAATTTATTGTTCGTAATCTAATTATGATTCAAGATTATCATTCGAAAATAGCTTGAAACTATATGATATGTGTCATTGATGTTATTTGGGAATGTTCCGAGTCGATTTAGAGAGAAATATAAAACTACTATTATTTTCGGATACAATAATATGCATACCAGTCTTACAAACTGGGAAAACTGTTATAGGTCCGAAACTATAGTACATGTACCTAGTACACGTACCGGAGTAGCTATATGTCGACATCAACTTTTTGGTACGCATACCAGTATGCTTACCTTAAAAAGCCTGTGAATTCGTGAACCCGGAACGGTACAAAAACCAGTACACGTACTGAAAAAGATATGTCAATTTTGGAATCAGTATGGTATCCAAACCTGGTACACATACCGGAAAAGTTCTCTATGTTCCAGAAATTTAATTTGTCCTAAGGGTACATATACCCATTACACTTACCATGAAAAATATGTTCACGAACAAGGTTTAATTATATGTACTTGCCAAGTCAAATAATTTCAGATGCACATAAAAATTATTTATGTGAGATAATTATCATTTGAACAATCTCTAAAAACACTATAAACATAATTGATCACATGATTGTGATTCAAGATTGAAGTCCTAAGTGGTTTATGAAAGTGCTTAAGCTTATAGTTCAGTTGGCTAGTCTTAGCCAACCATTCATGAACATTGTCTTTGTACACGGTTCGGTTACGGTTCATCCTAACCAGAGTTTATATCTTGATATGTCAATTATATTTCAAAGGTTCATCTAAGGGTGGATATTGTTTGCTTGCTTCCAAAGCTATCTTAGCTTAAACATAAAGCAATTTATGCTTTGAAAGTATATAATAGGGGAACCTCAAATAACTTGGATCTTTGAATCCAGACACTACTATTGTGTGTCCTAATTGTAAACTAGAGTCGTCCTCTTCCTAAAACCCTTCTAGGGTTTAGCGACTAAAAAGACTTCATAGGGATTCGTGAAGCCAGGTTCAAATATCTTTTATCTTGATAGCTCGAGTATCCTTATTGTTGAGCTGCTCACTTGAAAAAGATAGATAGAAATCATCAAAATTCTCTTCCTCTCATACTTTGATTGAATCCACAAGTTTAATACTTGTGAGGTGAATCATAATCTCGGCTGCACTTCGGGTAGCATAAGTTCTGATTTGAGGTTAGCTAGACTTTGTCTATTGCTACCGATTTTCTTTCTCACCTTGATCTACGATCCAAAAGGAAATCACACATATAGGCTTATCTGTGGGAGGCATATTGGTTTAAAGTCTTCAATTGAGTTGAAGCATTTCTTAGGTTGTAAAGGACGTCAACTAAGGAAATCATTTGTGCTGAGTCCTACTGGGATTCAAGAGGCATAAGGAGCGCGACTGTAACTGAATTGTTGTGAGGGTTTAATTCAGTCTCAACTACATTCCAGTCTGAAGTTAATTGGTAGTAGGCTAGTGTCTGTAGCGGCTTAATACAGTTTGGAGTTCAATCTGGACTAGGTCCCATGGTTTTTTTGTATTTGCGGTTTCCTCGTTAACAAAATTTCTAATATCTGTGTTATTTCTTTTTCGCATTATATTGTTTATCTTTATAATAGAAATATCATAGGTTGTACATAAATCAATCAAAGTAGATACATCTATCATTGTTTGTTGGATACAACTTGATTGATTACTTGGAAATTGATCTTTGGAATCACCCAAGTACTCTCATACATAAATCAGGTTCACAAACTAGTCTTTGTAAACTTTTTGATTATGATAGAAAGAGATATAACTCTAGATATTATTCCTTGATTGAGATTCATTAAGTTGAACTCTCAAAATTGTAATTAAGTTTGGCCATACAGGTTTCCTACGAAAAAGTTGGTGGTGTATTTTGGTACCCCAAGTGTTTTCACCAGTTCTCTTTGAAACAGGTAATAAAGTGTATGGTGCACGAACCATGTGGTGGGAGCAAAAGATGAAGATTATCAGTAGATTGATGCAGGATATAATGGACTACCAGAAGTTGCATAGCGCTTATGCGCTCATTCAATACATTAAAAAGAATCAAAGGTCGTACGTTGGTTACCACAGGACAACAAAGAGTTATCTTTGATTCAAGAAGATCAATATAAGTTGTTTCAGAAGAAGATGTTAATAATAAAATAATATTGTTGGGTTATTTTGAATATTATATTATACAATCAATTACACTTGCTTATACGACCAAGATTTCTCATAACAGTTTCTCTGGCTTAATTAAAAATGAAAAATCGGGAAATAAGTTTTTGCAATTGCTCGAAGGTATGTTTTTTCCTCCTGACGCTGAAGAATCATACTATTTGAATATATTATTGACTATTGATGCATGTGCTGATTTATTCGACCGTCTAAAAACAATAGACAATATTGAAAAAGCGAGGGTCTAACAACACCACCCAATATTCTCTTAGAAATCTGTATGGAATAACTCCGAAATACTTTGCTAGAAAATCAACTAGACAGTCAGACTCAATCTAGATAAAAAGTACCTCAAGGGGTTATTATCTCAATCTCTCGATTTGATTTCTACTCAAGCTAAAATCAATAGCGAGTCTTTATCAAAGAGAGATAACTTGGACGGTACCAAAGACCAATGTCCAAGGATCAATCAACTACAATCAACAACCAAAAGTTGGATTAGAGAAGTTGATGATCGCGAACGCACAACCTGTATTATTTCTATTATATAAAATATAATGCGGAAAAGAAATAACACAGACACTAGAAGTTTTGTTAACGAGGAAACCGCAAATGCAGAAAACCGTCGGGACCTAGTCCAGATTAAATACACATTGTATTAAGCCGCTACAGACACTAGCCTACTCCAAGCTAACTTCGGACTGATCTATAGTTGAACCCCTACCAATCTCCCACTGATACAAGGTACAGTTGTACTCCTACGCCTCTGATCCCAGCAGGACACTGCGTACTTGATTCCCTTTGCTGATCTCACCCACAACAAAGAGTTGCTGCAACCCAAAATCACAAACTTGATAATAAATGAATCTGTCTCACACAGAAAAATCTATCAAAAGGATAAATCTGTCTCCCACAGATAAACCCTAGGTTTTGTTCCGTCTTTAGATATAAAATCAAGGTAACAGGAACCAATTGATAATCCAAACTTATATTCCCGAAGAACAACCTAGATTAATCAATCACCTCTCTACAATCCTTCCTGAGTACACAAGCGGATTGTCGAGGAATCACAAACAGTGAGACGAAGATGTTTGTGACTTCTTTATCTTGCCTATCGGAGAACTCTCACGATCTCAAGCCAATCAATCGATTGTACTCGTACGATAGAAGATGCAAGATCAGATCACACAACTACGATAAAAGTAGTATCGGTATGGCTTCACAATCCCAATGAAGTCTTTAAGTCGTTAACTCGAGTTTAGAGAAGAAACTCAAGAGTTAATGGAGATCGACTCTAGCGAGAGCACTAGTAGCACACAGACGTGTGGGGATTAGGTTTTCTCAATGCTAGAAGTCTCCTTTATAGAGCCTTCAAATCAGGGTTTTGCCTTAGGTACAAAGCAAACTCTATTCACCGTTAGATGAAAACCTGATTTAGATTCAATCCAATATCTCTCAACCGTTAGATCGAAATACATAGCTTGTCACACACACTTGGGTACACGTTTACTGGGTTTGAGAAAAACCATGCCCAAACGAGTACACGTATGTTGGTTCAACATGATAGCCCAAAAGGTCAACCATATGAGCATCTCATATTAATCATGTTCTTCTTCACCATAACTAGTTCAATTGACTCAAATGAACTAGTTAAGAGTTGTTCAATTGCTATGAGATCTTATGTAACTACACAAGACACAATTGAAACAAAGATGATTTGATTCGATTAGAATCGGCTCATGAACATTATAGCCACGGTTTGCATAAAGCATTCCTTAATAATTAATGTTTCATGTTCAGAGCACATCTTTATATCATAACCTCTTAAGCTCACAAAAAAGTTCGCGGACTTAAGTTAATCGGTTGAGTTTTCCAAACTCAGCAGAAATTCTCGGGTCGAGAACTTCCGCCAATTCGCGGACTTAGCACACAAAAGAGTTTTGGAAACCCCAACAGAAATTCTCGGTCGAGAACTTCCGTCAGTTCGCGTACTTGGAAAGCCAAATCCGCAATCCTACCGATTTCTCTTGATCAACAAAGTTCGAAAACTTCGGTTCAAGGAATACATGGTTATATAATCTAAACTCTCATTTCAATCATTGAAACATTCTCAGAGGGCGATATTCAGTCGTGAAGAACAACAAACCTTTCTCGTCAGAGCAATTTCCAAAGTGATTGAAACTTTCATGACTTTCGTCACTAGGTGAAGATAAGCCTGATCAAAGCGAAACGCTTTACCAACACATGATTTCGATTAAAAGATAAGCAACGAATACTCAGCTCGAATTATCAATTGTATATGATCTAGTCTATATATCATACGACTTTTGTCTCATAAGAAGTAGGAGAAGAACAGATAGACTTTCGAGTGATAGATAAGTTCAAGTCTTCAGATACCTTTTTGTTGATGAAGTTCCACAGTTCCTTGGTGTAGATCTTCGTCGTTGTCGTTGAATCACCATGAAGTCCTTGAGCTCAACTACACTTTTTCTATCCTAGTCCGAGACTTAGCTAATAGGCTAGAAATCAAGACTTTATAGTTTTGATCAGTAACATTGACAAACATGCTTGATATAGCAACGCATGCGAGGTTGACCAAGCTATGCTCTAACACTAGGTTAGTACTTCGAAATCTTAGGTGATCAAAACTATATCTTGATTTTTATTACTAAGTATTAGAGCATTGCTTGGTCGAACTCGCATGTGTTGCTATATCAAGCATGTTTGTCAATATTAGTGATCAAAACTATATGTCTTGATTTCTAGTATACTTATGACTAAGTCTCGGTCTAGGATAGTTAGGAATAGTTGAGCTCCAGACTCCATGGCGATTATCTTTCAAAGACGAAGAACTACTCAAGGAACCGGTGGAACTTCATCCGACTAAAAGGTATGTGAAGACTTGAACTCATCTTGTAACTCACGAGTCTATCTACTATATATCCTACTCTTAAGACAACAGTCGTATAAATATGATAGTTTTCATACATACACACTGGCTATTTCGAGCCGAGTTTACTCGCCTATCTTTTTCTCGAAATACGTGTTGGTAAGCTTTTGCTTTGACCATCTTCATCTTTACCCGTGACGAAAATCATGATGACGTTTCAATCTTGAAAATAGCTTTGATGACGATAGTCGATTTTTTATCTCTATACATTATAAAAGAATGTTTCAATGATTGAAATCTAGAGTTGAGAATATGTAACCACCTATGGATGTAAGCATTTAGTGTGTTCACACATTTGTGTATAAATCCATGTGCCGGAAACCAAGTGCGCGCATATGTGTGCATGTTGTATTGGTTAAGGAGACAGGTTGGGTATGCGTACCCGTACACATACTGGCGGAAGTTCACATCCGCGAAATTCTGCTGGGTTTGAAGTTTATGAACTCAAAAACCAGTCACCTTAGGTACGTGTACCCGTACGCGTACTGGCGGAACTTTTTCACCCGAAAAAGTCTGTTGAGTTTGGAAACTAAAACCAACTCAAAATCCGGTAGCTAAGGTACGCATACCCGTACGCGTACCCAAGCTGGTTATTTCTCAAATCGGTAGTTCATGGACTTAAAACAATAAATTATAAGGAATGCAATCTTTGCAAACTGTGGGTATATTGTTCATGAATTGATTCAAATGAATCAAACTGATTTTGTTTCAATTGTGTCTATGTATAACGACCTAAGGAATTGAACAACTCTTGAATTAGTTCTTATGATTCATTTGAACTAGTTATGAGAAAGATGAATACGGTTGATATGAAAGCACTCATATGGATAACCATTGGTCAACCATTTGTGAACCAACCAATGTACACGTTTAGGTATGATTACTCAAACCTAAATGAATACATTTCATTTGTGTGTGACAAGATAAGTTTCGATCTAATGGTTTAAAGATATTAGCTTGGATAAATCAGGTTTTTCATCTAACGGTGAATATTGATTGCTTTGTTACCAAGGTAACTTGGATTGCAAAGCCTGATTTGAAAACTATATAAGGAGATGTCTAGCAACTGTGCAAAACTAATCCCCACACCTCATGTGTGATACTAGTTGGTTTGCTAGAGTCGATTCTCCTTTAAGCGTAGGTTTCTTCTCGAAACCCTGTCGATTAACGACTGAAAGACTTCATTGGGATTGTGAAGCTAGACGAAACTACTTCTCTTGTAGTTGAGCGATCTGATCTTGTCATTTTCTATTGTACGAGTTCAATTGGAATAATTGACTTGAGAGTATATCTCCGATAGGTCAAGATAAAAAGAAATCACAAACATCTTCGTCTCATCGTTTGTGATTCCGCAATATCTAGTTTCGCTACCATACGATTTAGATTATTGTGAGGTGATTGATAATACTAGGATGTTCTCCGGGAATATAAGTCCGGTTTATCAACTGGTTCTTGTTCACCTTGATTTTTATCAAAAGACAGAATAAAACTTTTAGGTTTATATGTGGGATACAGATTTATCTATCTTTGTAGACTTTTCTGTGTGATACAGATTTGTTTATTAAAGTCTTCGACTTTGGGTCGTAGCAACTCTTGGTTGTGGGTGAGATCAGCTAAGGGAATCAAGTGCGTAGTATCCTGCTGGGATCAGAGACGTAAGGAGCGAAACTGTACCTTGAATCAGTGTGAGATTGATTAGGGTTCAACTACAGTCTAGAGCGAAGTTAGTTTGTAGTAGGCTAGTGTCTGTAGCGGCTTAATACAGTGTGGTGTTCAATCTGGACTACGTCCCGGGGTTTTTCTGCATTTGCTGTTTCCTCGTTAACAAAACTTCTGGTGTCTGTGTTATTTCTATTCCGCATTATATTTTGATATATAATTGAAATATCACAGGTTGTGTGTTGTATCGATCAATTGTGAAATCCAACCTTTGGTTGTTGATTGGAAATTGATTGATTCTTGGATATTGGTCTTTGGTACCATCTAAGTTTATATCTCTAGTATTTGATAAAGACTCGCAGATTTCCATTTGCTTGAGTAAAGATCAAATCGAGAGATTGAGATATTAACTCCTTGATATACTTTTTATTCAGATTGAGTCTGACTGTCTAGTTGATTCTCTTAAAAGTATACTAGAGTTAGTCCATACAGATTGCTAATCGAAATATTGGGTGAGATTGTTGTACCCCCGCATTTTCAATTGGTATCAGAGCAGGCAAACACGTTAGAGACCTTATAAGTTTGTGTTTGTAGCGATATGATTATGGACGAGTCTATCTCTAATAACGTACCACTTCAGAAATTACCAGATGATTCTAAAAGCTTGGATTTATCTGAGAGAACTGTCACATCTAAGTCAATATCTAAACATTCTCTTGACGTAAAAACTGTTGATTGGGAAACTCTCCTAGAAGAATAGTTGGATGAACTTTCTGATGAAGGTGATTCAGATATTGATAGAGATGTTGATGAGGAAGTCTCAGAGTATGTTAAGTTTTTGGATTCGTGGAATATGAAGAAGATTACAACTTCTCATGTCTCACCTCTTCTGACTCCTCTATGTAGAGAAAACAAGAAATTGAGAAGATGTTACGCAGGTGTCTATTTTTTGAATCGTTCTAACGAATCGATCCTCAAGGATTCTGAGGAAAACCTACGTATGAAGTCACTTGAATGTGATAATCTTTATCAAAAGTTTTTTTTGGTTGAAGAGAAACTTGCAGAATCCGAAGCAAGGTTTAACTCTCAACAAATTAGTTTTGATGACAGAGAAAATGCTTGTCTCGCTCGAGAAAAACGCCTTGAGGCTGATTTAGCTGCTGCTCTTGATAAAATCAAGATGTTGGAAGATGACTTGAAAAAGTTCAATACTAGTTTAAGCAAATTAACCACTATGCTAGGAGCAAGTAAAAATCATCGTGATACACGAGGATTGGGCTATAAGGTAATAAATGCTCCAAGTATTAGCAAAGAGGTAAAATTTGTCAAGGCTAGTGATTCTTCTCAACAAAAGGTTTCCACTGATGGGAAAAGTGAAATACCTTCACCGGCAGTTAAGGTTCGAAAGAGCAAAGTATATCAACCTCCAAAGTCAGCACATACAGATCGAGGTAAGAACATTCCTTATGTTTGCCACTATTGCGGAAATAAAGGTCACTTGGAAAGGAGATGTTGTTTCCGTATAAGGAATGAGAAACTTCATGATGCTCTTGTTTGGGCATCACAAGAAGTTGTGAAACCAAGATCATATGTTTAGGCTAATCCCCTTAATGCTACAGGTTGTAACTGTCCAACCTTTAGGCAAAGGAATCATTATTTTGATAAACCTAGATTTGCCTATAAACGTCATACGAAACCCTTTAACAATCGTAATGGTTATCAAAAGGATAACTTCGTAAAGACGAAGACAAGATCCGATGATCCCAATTGGAGAAAGACTAACTTGCAAAAGAATAGTCAATCCAATTCTCTTTCTACAAATCTTGAAGAGAGTAATGGGAAGAAGGTTCCGATTGTTCCTAAACGCACTCAAAAGTGGATACCAAAGAAATTCAATGATGTTTTGAGTGTGAAAAGGAATGATCTCCCAGAAAATTCCATGATTATGAAGAAGGCAGTATCCATGATGTTGGAACTTAAAAGGTTCTTTGGAAAATTGGATTTGGATATGGAAGGTTCTAAAAGCGATGTCTTTCATGATATTTGAAAAGTCACTTGTGGTAAGCAAGACATTGTTCACCTCAACACAACTTGAGTGTGTTGTAAGTGCATCCTCACCAAGGAACGCCCTGCTATGTATACGGTGAGGAATGCACAAGAATTGGGGCGCACGGATTATATTCAGTAAGGTTGTAGAATTCTATTGGATTCTTCTAAAAAGGTATGTCTATAAACTTGAGCCAGATTTATTATTTGCTTAGAGTACTTAGAATGATCCATGTCCCTTTCTTATTGTTTTGGCCGTAACTTCTTCGTCCGAACTCGGAATGACCTCATTCCTTTTTGCATTCTCTTCCTCTTTGAGTTCTCTTCAAAATGGTGATGAGAAGTCCTAAATTTGACTGAGTTGAGGTTGGTCTTTGTCCCGTATCTTGTTTTCGAGTAATTTGCTCCATTTCGTCGCACTTGTTCTACTTATGTTGGACTTGGGCACTTGGATTCTTGGAGTAATTCTCTTATAAGCTCATTTGTAGATTTTACAAGAATGATGTTGGTGAATCACAAAGAAGGAAATTCAAGAATGGGCAGTAGTACGCATTGCTATGGGATTCTTGAATGTTCACAATCATCTTATGTGAACTATGATGCATGGTCTTTAATGACTTTATATGTTCTTCTTTGTTTAGAAAATCTTTTTATACGCTTTTGGTAACCACTCTTGGTGTAAATACGTGCGAAAAAGATTGATTCTACCTTCTAAGGACAAAGATTAATTTTTGCAGTATTAATCTTTATGGTTTTATATATTGCAATATGTTATGGGATATGTGTGTTTGCATCCGTGAACTATGATTGTCCCATACCCTGTCAAAAGTTATGACTTTCATATGTCGATATGCATGTATTGATACAAGATCGATGAACTTTTGACAAACAAAAGTTAAGCCTATTATGTCATTTATTGATGGAAGATAGGTTAAAATCTTTTGTTTACGAGGATTATGTCTATTGTATGTCATTGTGCAAATAGTGATGGAAAATATAATGAATCCTTCTATATTCTGCAGTATTGATCTTCCCTGATCCATATTTTATGTATATACTGTGCGGCTCCATAAGTCTTCTTATTTGAGCGTTTCCAACTAGACTAATCACAGATTCGTTTGTAGTTATTTTGGTTGTGTATTCCGATTAAATTAATCATGGGTTCTCTTGTGATTAGTTTAATTGAGTTTTTTGGATATAGAAAATCATTTCTTTATGGTTTTTGGTGTCCAATAAAATCCTTCTTTGTAAATGTAAGGTCGCTCTTGTTGTTCTCTTGGGAATGACATCATATGGGGGAGAGCTCTTTTGAACTTGCGCTTAATTTCTATATCTTTGTGGGGAGTGCGGCTGTGGAATATTTGAGGAGTTATCTTGTATCTTTATAAACTCCGTGATGAATGTATTTAGCTTCGGCTTTATGATTGCATCTAAATAAGTTGGTATGTACTTTTCTTTGGTCTTGAAGTGTCTCCATGAAAATTTTCATTAGGATCCCGTTTTCGTACCTTTGCCAATTTTATTGACAAAAAGGGGGAGAATTAATGTGTCGTTTACACTACAAATACATATGATTTACGTGCTTTACGGGTCATTATGTAAGGGGGAGTGGTTTCTTGTTGAGACGAAGTATTGACTAAGGGGGAGTGGTGCATATCACCATAGTGTTGTTGTCGAAGTTGTGATATGAGAACTTTGATGCTATGTAATAATACTATGACACTGTATAAGAATTATCGAGAGCCTTTGTTTTCTCATTGTTATGGCTACGAAACTTCAACAACTATGATGCTGAACTTACAACCTTTGGAATCATGGGAGTACTTGTAAAAGACGAAGTTTTCGAGTAACGTTGAAGCGCCAAAGAGATCAACCATGTGGACGAGAAGCTACAAAGTTTTATTTATTTTGTAATCCATATGTATTGATAGTGTTGTCATTAAAATTTGCAAAGGGGGATATTGTTAGAGCATTGCTCGGTCGAACTCGCATGCGTTACTATATCAAGCATGTTTGTCAATATTAGTGATCAAAACTATATATCTTGATTTCTAGTATACTTATGACTAAGTCTCGGTCTAGAATAATTAGGAATAGTTGAGCTTCAGACTCCATGACGATTATCTTGCAAAGACGAAGAACTACTCAAGGAACCGGTGGAACTTCATCCGACTAAAAGGTATGTGGAGACTTGAACTCATCTTGCCACTCAAAAGTCTATCTACTCTATATCCTACTCTTGAGACAACAGTCGTATAAGTGTGATAGTTTTCATACATACACACTTACTATTTCGAGCCGAGTTTACTCGCCTATCTTTTTCTCGAAATACGTGTTGGTAAGCTTTTGCTTTAACCATATTCATCTTTACCCGTGAAGAAATTCATGATGACGTTTCAATCTTGAAAATAGCTTTGATGACGATAGTCGATTCTGTATGTCTAACGACTGTTATGACATTATAGAAGAATGTTTCAGTGATTGAAATGTAGAGTTGAGAATATGTAACTACCTATGGATGTAAGCATTTAGTGTGTTCGCACATTTGTGTATAAATCCATGTGCCGGAAACCAAGTGCGTACATATGTGTGCATGCGGTATTGGTTAAGGAGACAGGTTGAGTATGCGTACCCGTACGCATACTGGCGGAAGTTCACGTCCGTGAAATTCTGCTGGGTTTGAAGTTTACGAACTCAAAAACCAGTCACCTTAGGTACGTGTACCCGTACGCGTACTGGCAGAACTTTTTCACCCAAAAAAGTCTGTTGAGTTTGGAAACTAAAACCAACTCAAAATCCGGTAGGTACGCGTACCAAGCTGATTATTTCTCAAATCGGTAGTTCATGGACTTAAAACAATAAATTATAAGGAATGCAATCTTTGCAAACCGTGGGTATATTATTCATGAATTGATTCAAATGAATCAAACCGATTTTGTTTCAATTGTGTCTATGTATAAAGACCTAAGCAATTGAACAACTCTTGATCTAGTTCTTATGAGTCATTTGAACTAGTTATGAGAAAGATGAGTATGGTTGATATGAAAGCACTCATATGGCTAACCATTGGTCAACCATTTGTGAACCAATTATTGTACACGTTTAGGTACAGTTACTCAAACCTAAATGAATACATTTCATTTGTGTGTGACAAGCTAAGTTTCGATCTAACGGTTGAAAGATATTAGCTTGGATAAATCAGGTTTTACATCTGACGGTGAATATTGAATGCTTTGTTACCAAGGTAACTTGGATTGCAAACCCTGATTTGAAAACTATATAAGGAGACGTCTAGCAACTGTGAAAAACTAATCCCCACACCTCCTGTGTGATACTAGTTGGTTTGCTAGAGTCGATTCTCCTTTAATCGTAGGTTTCTTCTCGAGACCTTGTCGATTAACGACTAAAAGACTTCATTGGGATTGTGAAGCCAGACGAAACTACTTCTCTTGTAATTGAGCGATCTGATCTTGCCATTTTCTATTGTACGAGTTCAATTGGAATAATTGACTTGAGATTATATCTCCGATAGGGCAAGATAAAAAGAAATCACAAACATCTTCGTCTCATCGTTTGTGATTCCGCAATATCTAGTTTCACTACCATACGATTTAGATTATTGTGAGGTGATTGATAATACTAGGCTGTTCTTCGGGAATATAAGTCCGGTTTATCAATTGGTTCTTGTTCACCTTGATTTTTATTAAAAGACAGAATAAAACTTTTAGGTTTATCTGTGGGAGACAGATTTATCTATCTTTGTAGACTTTTCTGTGTGATAAAAATTTGTTTATTAAAGTCTTCGACTTTGGGTCGTAGCAACTCTTGGTTGTGGGTGAAATCAGCTAAGGGAATCAAGTGCGTAGTATCCTGCTGGGATCAGAGACGTAAGGAACACAACTGTACCTTGAATCAATGTGAGATTGATTAGGGTTCAACTACAGTCCAGACCGAAGTTAGTTTATTGTAGGCTAGTGGCTGTAGCGGCTTAATACAGTGTGGTGTTCAATCTGGACTAGGTCCCGAGGTTTTTCTGCATTTGCGGTTTCCTCGTTAACAAAACTTCTGGTGTCTATGTTATTTCTATTCTGCATTATATTTTGTTATATAATTGAAATATCACAGGTTGTGCGTTGTATCGATCAATTGTGAAATCCAACCTATGGTTGTTGATTGGAAATTGATTGATCCTTGGATATTGGTCTTTGGTACCATCCAAGTTTATATCTCTAGTATTTGATAAAGACTCGCAGATTTCCATTTGCTTGAGTAAAGATCAAATTGAGAGATTGAGATATTAACTCCTTGAAATACTTTTTATTAATATTGAGTCTAACTGTCTAGTTAATTCTCTTAAAAGTATATTAGAGTTAGTCCATACAGATTGCTAATCAAAATATTGGGTGAGGTTGTTGTACCCCCGCATTTTCACTAAGTCAAATTTCGGATAGGTTAAAATAGTAGTTGAGTATTAGAGATCACCTTTGAAAACTGAATATCGACAAAGACATTTGGAGAACTTCTATATCAGGTATGTGAAGACCGAAGCATTCTATTTTACTCACTATACCATCGTTCTATCTATTGAGATTATGTCTTATGACTTATAGTAGAATTACAAAGAAGATGTTTCGAGACAATCTTGTCTTGTGAAAAATCTCGAAATATGATTTAGTGATTAAATGTTTAAAGAACCTTGACAATATTAGTTCTACGAATTAATTTGTGGATCAATTGAAAATCGCCTATGCAATATCACTTGGGAATGTTTCAAACATCATAAGAGAGAAATATGAACTTACTGAAATTTCTACTCAGGGTAGGTTGGCGAACCAGTTTGCAAAGAATAGATATCTGAGATATAGAAATACAGGAAGGTTGGCAAACCAGTTCACAAATCAAGTTCAGTTGGGACCAGTTCACAAACCAGTTGGAGAACCGTGGTGAACTAAATTTTATAAGTTGGATAAATAGGCTAGCAGTTGCCGAACCCGGTTCACAAACCGTGGCCAATTGAGTTCGATATTCTAGTAGGGTTGGTGAACCCAGTTCATGAACCGCTGCACCCTGACTCGTGAACAAGCCATATGGTTGGAAAACTATTGTACCAACTGTTCTGATAATGTTTAGCAGATGCTTACAGACGTATTATTTAATATGTTTACCATTGCTAGAAATCTCTTAAACATTTCTAAGACTTTGTTGATTATTCAAACATTTGTATCATAATTAATTTCTTAGGTGTTTAAATGAACATCAGAAAGCTTCAGTTCTTTGGCTAACTTGCCAAACCGAAACAGTTATTATACAGGATTTCGTAACCGAACCTATGTATATAGTCTTATATTGTAGTTCGAAGACCTAAATTGCTTGGTTGATTCTCAAGTTATCTTATGTTGAATTCTAAGCTAACCCTGGTCTTTTAAAACTATAAATAGAGCATCTCTGTCAACTGGGAAAATCAATCCCTGACACTTTGTGTCCTAGTTGATTCTAGAGTCGTCCTCTATTAACCTAGGTTTCCTATGTGAAACGTTATTAGGCCTACGACTAAAAGACTTCACTTTGGGTATTCGTGAAGCCAGGTACGACTATCATTACCTGGATAGTTCGTGAATCCTAATCTTGTTTCTATTATCGAGGTTCTCGTAATCTCTTTCGGGCAAGATAGATAGTAATCGCAAATTTCTCTTCGTCCCATACTTTGTGATTCCTCGAGATAGATATTTAAAGTATGATCTTAGTTGATCTTTAGAAGATTGTTCTTGAGAGGTGGTTAAGAATCTAGGCTGCTCTTCCGGAGTCGTAAATTATGGATTTGTGAGGTTTGCTGGCTTTGTCTATTGCAAACAGATTTCCACTCCTTGATTTTTGATCTACACGGAAATCAAATAGGCTTATTTGTTAGAGGAAATTGGCAACAAAAGTCTCCATTTCGGCTGAAACAACTCTTAGGCTGTAAAGGACGCCAACTAATGGAATCAAGTACGCGAGGTTGAAAAGACGTAACAAGCGCGACTGTAATTGAATTGCTTGGAGGGTGGATTCAGTCTCAACTACATTCCAGTCTGAAGTCTGATAGTATGTTAGTGTCCGTAGGGGCTTAATACAGTATGGTGTTTAATCTGGACGAGGTCCCTGAGTTTTTATGTTATTGCGGTTTCCTCATTAACAAAAATTTTGTTGTCTTGTGTTTTTCCTTTTTCTCGTTATATTGTTTATATTTATAATTGGATTTACACAAGTTTTTATGTATTTAATCTAAGTAGATACTCCCGCTTAATAGTAATCGATTACGAGACTAGTTTCTCGTAGATTTCGTATCTTGAAAGATAGATAACAAGTTTAATCACTTAGCAGAATTCCATTTGAATTATTCAGATACGGATATATTGAATTTGGATATTGATTTTTGAGATCGACCAAGTACTCTGCTTATCAATCAGGTTCACGGACCTTGTGTCTATATACATACTGATAGAGTATAGGTTGAGAGATTAACTCTATACATATTGTCAAGGATCATTAAGTTGGTCTACTTGCTATTGTATTAAGTTTTTTTTATACAGATTGTCGAACGAAAAAGTTGGGTGTATTTGGTATCCCCTGCATTTTCAGACTGTTAGAGCACTGCTCGATCGAACTCGCAAGCGTTGCTATCTCAAGCTTGTTTGTCAAGTTTAGTTACCAAAACTATAAGTCTTTATTTCTAGTCTACTAATAGCTAAGTCTCGGACTAGGATAGAAAGTGTAGTTGAGCTCTAGACTCCACGGTGTTCATCATGTAAAGACGAAGAACTACTCAAGGAACTGGTGGAACTTCATCGACAGAAATGTATGTGGAGACTTGAACTTATCTATCATTCAAAGTCTACTTTATCTCCTATCTTGAGACAAAAGTCGTATTGCTACATAGACTATGATTACACACATGTACTATTTCGAGATGGGTTTATCTCACTTATCTATTTCTCGAAATATGTTTTGGTAAGCTTTCGCTTTGACCAAGTTCATCTTTACTAGTGACGAAAGTCATATTAGTTTAAATCACTTGAAAATCGCTTTGACGAAAAATCGTTTGTGAACAACAACTATATAACGTCCTTTAAGAATGTTTCAATGATTGAAATGAGAGTTTAGAATACATAACCATAGTTGGATATAAACATTATGAGACAACTCATTTGCGTGTAAGTCCAATATCCTTGAACCAAAGTATGCGTACTTTGCTGCTCAGGATAACCGGAACTAAAGTCCGCGTACCAGTACGCGCACTGCCGGAAGTTCACATCCCGTGAATTTCTGTTGGAGTTTGTGAACTGAAAACAAACTTAATCCGGGTACTTAAGTCCGCGTACCAGTATGTGTATTTAAGTAGGTTATTTTCTAAAAACAGTTTAATTCGTGAACTAAGACATTTATATATTAAGGAATGCAATCTTTGCAAACCGTGGCTATAATGTTCATGAATCGATTCGAGTGAATCAAAACTTTTTTTGTTTCGATTGTGTCTTGTACACTTCTATGAGATCTAAGCAATTGAACAACTCTCTAACTAGTTCATTGAGTCATTTGAACTAGTTGTGGTAAAGAAGAATAAGGTTGATATGAAAGTACTCATATGGATAACCTATGGTTAACTACCGTTGAACCAACGACTTGTAAACATTTAGGTACGCTAATCAAACCTAAATGAAGTTACATTTCATGTGTGTATAACAATCTAAGTTCGATCTAATGGTTGAAAGATACTAGCTTGAATCTAATCAGGTTTTCATCTAACGGTGAATACTGAATGCTTTGTTACCAAGTAGCTTAGATTGCAAACCCTGATTTGAAGACTATATAAAGGAGAACTCTAAGAATTGGGAAACCTAATCGCCACACCTCCCTGTGTGATACTAGTTGTAAGCTAGATTCGATTTTCCTTTATCCATACAGATTGCTAAGCGAAATATTGGGTGTGGTTGTTAGACCCCCGCTTTTTCACAGACTGCACTACGACAAAATGTGTTTTAGATTGCGTATTATATATCACATTTTATGAAAACCTGTTATCTTTTTATACTTAAAACTTAAAGATCATTGAATTTATGACATACGCGATCTAGTAACAAAACATTTTCCTGTAGATCTCATGCTATGTAGAAAAATATAATCTGAATATTGACCATTTGACCACTTTCCAGACTATTTAGTGGTATAAAATGTATCCATTAAAAAAAGATATAAACTCCGTTTGAGCAGCCCGCCCTACGATCAAAGTTTGCTCAACCACCATGAATAAACCGCCAAAAACTCAAACTAAATTCTTCTCAACCACCATGATTGCTTCTTAAACAAAAATAACCCACCATAAATCCCGAAGGCCCATCCTAGATTTTCTATCACAATCCAATTAAGACTCTTTTAACTGTAAACCATGAGAATCATAATTCACCGAACGAATCAATGGACGTTATATGTGACAGTGACAATAAGAAAAATGTGCTCAAAAGAGATTTCATAGATACAGGAGCACCGTTCAACTTGATCCTCGTCACATACAAATGCGATCTCTCAACTTGATCAAGCAGCTAGTTTTGCATTCAGATTAAATCATTTTATTCCATCAACCAATCAAAATCGTGGGTTTTTTCCACCCACATATTTTCTTTTTATCAAAAAAACCCATTGAATTCGCGACACATGTGCTACTTATTGGAGACATGCGTGTCTGTACTATTTCTTGCAAAAAGTAGCATTGAATACACGCTTCAAGTGGGATTGATTACCTACTCTCAAATAATGTGCGACCCCGAGCCGAACGGCTCATAACTTAAAAGCACAGTTTTTGCGTTTCTTGTTTGATTAATGTGTGACACATGGATCAATCATGTTAGGCCCAAATCCGTTTAAGCCGAGTAAACGTTGTTCAGCTCTTAACTTAATAGCACCACCCAAGAGATATGTGTATGACCTATGCAGAACTGTTTTTACTGCTCAGATTAAGGAAAATTAATAGATATTGTTTTTAGTTTGCATTAAGGATTCTATCTCTTGGAGAACAAGTAAAACCAATTGAAACAACATCCTATTGAAATCTCATGAATAGAGAGATGAAATCAGTTAAACAAGATAGTGTGTTTTAGTTTCACATGAATCATCATAATAAATAATCAATTTTAAAATTTATTATACCATACAGTTAATCGTCTGCTATACAAACTTATTTATGCTCAACCACCATGAATGGAAACCCTAAGTAGACATTCAACAAATGAACTCCACTGAAACGATGAAAATACTATCAGATTCTTAAAGGACTATCTTAGATTTTCCATTAAGAGTCCAATTAGAACTCTTTTAACTGTAAACCCGAGAATCACAAATTTACCAACCAAATCAATACTCTTTCATTAAAACAACCATCTTTGTGTTAGCTCTTGGTTGTGCTCAATGAAGTGATGCATGAGAATTGGAAATCTCTTACCTCCAAAAATCAAATCAACCATAAAAAAAAAACATATTCCATATCAAAATAGTGGACCTAAGAATCTAATTACATATGTGCGACCCCAAATCCGGGATATGATTAGATATTATATGTTTTATTGGAGGCACATTAGTAAACATAAAAACAGAACGCTATTATGTTAGGTCGTGGTACTTTTCATTTGCCCAACTTCAATGGTGCTACCAACCGTCATTGGCCCTATAATAATTCTTCATTCGATAATTCTTTCTTTAAAACAAGAGAATTATCGAATCAAGTATCTAACCAATAGAACTAATTTTGGTTTTTGTTTCTCAAATTCAGTATTCGAAAAGACTAAGATTAGATTCATCAACAACATACACATAAGAAATCATCTGGATACAAGCTCTGAACGAAAACGATATTGAAAGGAAAAATATGGAGAAAGGGAAGACCTGAAGCAAAAAGGGGATTCATGGCATAATCTTGAGACTATAGGAAATAAATTATGAGAATTTCCCTAAAATAAGTTTATTGACCTTGAATCCATGATTAATGGGATGATAGGAAGGTGCGAGGGTCAGAAATTTTCAAAAAATTAAGGAAGCGAAGCGATTTCCCTTCACAAGAACTTTGGTAAGCACCCCTTTCCCTTGGAAAGGTTTGTTATTATTGTTCGACGTGTACTTTGGTGGAATAACAGACGTTATCTGATATTTGAGAGCTTAGAAAAGATCATTCTTGGAATACGATAATGAAAGCATAACAATGTGAAGAAAAAATATATCCAGCTAGTTTGAAAGGAGAAACATTGGTGTACTTTGACGTGTTACGTGAAATATATATTGTAACCTTCAAACAATTGTCGAAAACGTTTCCTGAATCTAACATGTACAATAGATATATCAAAACAGAATTGGATAATCTCTTTAGCCTAAAAACCAACCAAAAAAACCATTAAAAAGATGGATAAAGTTACACTTGAAGTAAAAAATGTATCGTCCAAGCTGCATATAATGGGGGTTTAATAATGGTATGGACAAGAAGGACATTATCTTCTTATCGATATTTGCTGACGCACCTATATATCCTATAATGAGGTAAGGTAAGTGTGTGAACAATTCATGACTCTATGATAAATATAGAATGGATTATCAAACCAATAAGTGACAAATATGAAAAACAAATGCCTAAACTGTGTGGTATTCCAAAGTAACGCCAAAAAGTATAAAACAATCTGAAGCCTCAAGTATAATCATGAATGAAGAAATTAGCAACCATAGTTCAACCGAGAAAAATTTAAAAATAGTGTGTTCATAAAGCTAAATATCCCCTCAGAATAAATTTTAAATAAGTAAAACTTTGAAAATATATTACCAAACCAGTGAAGGAAGGAATGCAGTCCCAAAAATATATAACAACACAGTAATAGTATTGTGATAATCATTTCCTTATGGTCATGATACTTGCAGGTATCTAAAGGATATAGTCTAAGAACTTATCAAAGGTGGGAAGTTCTCTTAGTTTATACAATTACCACCATTATACTTGACGATGATGGTTACAACGTGGATCTGCACACGAAATAGTAAGGAGCACGAGATGAGTGGTAAACGACCCCATCAAATGAAGTATATGATGCAACTGATCTCATTTTGACGAATGATGTCCTTATCAATGGTAAACTCATAATTAACGATATACTTGTTGTAACTTGGAAAGTGTAATATTAACTCGGATATTGATGGATGAAAGAAGCTATCTGGATGTATATCCCCTTTAATGACACCTTTAATAGAGTGGGGATGAAATATGAGATGCTAATTTATTCTATTTACATTATTTTTTGGTTTTAAGAGGATTAACATCAAAGACCAAAAGACAAATCACATAAGATGTGACGATAGGTCCGATCATAACATCCACCTATCATCCATTAGCATTTGCGATTCCGCACTCCACTCAGACCGATATAAATTGTGAAACACCAGAAAAAGACTACATTAAGCAATCAAGGGATATGCAACTGAATATGCATATGATGAAAATTAACATTGAAGAAGTGAACATCAAAAAAATGCTAACATATCAACTATAAAACACGACATTTATCATACCATCACAACTAAATTTTTCATCCTAGGAACCAAAAAAATAAAAAAATAATCAACCTTCACACTGAAGAACTTCTGGAGACAATTAAAATTAGATCACTATAGGTGCGAAAATATAAAAAGTGACGAAAAATGTTTTCCGAGAGTATGTACACATTCACATGGATGGTGGAGAAAATGTATAACATAGATCAATAAATATTATGCCTCATGTTGAAAATATACCCAAAGGCGTATCCATAATGGTAAAACACATAACAGGTAATCCCAACTTATGGTGAAGGCGTCCAAAAGGAACTGAACAAGGTGTGAGAATCGGGTGTCATCCAAGAGGTTAAATCCTAACATACATGAATGACAAATATATGGTGGGTAGTCCCGAAGATAAATGGTAGCTTAAGAATTGCAAGTGGTTAAAGAGAATTACTTCATTGAAGTAAACAATGGAAAAGGGGACCAAAATATTGTTAGATAGATGGATTATTGGTCTTCATCATCCACCAATTGTCTAAGAGTTGCTTCTCCTAAATACAAATAGTTTGAGTGTTACTTTCCTGGATCAATTATTTGATCATAAGTAGTTATATCATATTTCAGAATATGCTTGTCCATATTATTAAATAAGATGTGATGCTTTGGATGCCTGCTAAGGATGAAAAACTGTCAGTTAAAATTATTTTCAACAAGTTATCTTATAGTGACTGAACACACAGGTAAATGGTACAACCATTCACCCAAGTACCTGGAAGTCTCTGTGGTGCAACAATATTCCTCATAGAATCAAGTTGTCTGTTTGAAAATGCATCAGAGAAATTTTCCCAACAAGAAGAAGTCTAGTTTATTTTAACAATAATATTGAGACCCATTGTGGAGTTTGTGGTAGGCATGATGAAACTACTAAATACATTCTTCTCGAGTGCAGACATGCTAAAGAAGTTTGCAGAGGATTTTGATAGATCATAGCTCAGTTGAACTCACCAAGCGTTGGTATGTCAAGTTTGATTGTCATCTTTTAGTATCAAAAATCATTTAGAGTCGCTTGATTTTATACTAGAGTCAATTTCGTTTAGGTTTGACTTGAAAATCTAGGAATGTTGAGACATACAAGTATTACTCTAAAGACCTGAAGAATGTGAATAAGTAACGAAGTACAACATCGACATCATCCTTCCACTTGAGGTTAGTAATATTGACTTGAACTGTTTCATTCCTAGCGTATCTTTCAAGTCGTGCTATATTGAAAACATAACTGTGAAGTTGTATATACTGTACATATTGTATATAATACTCTAGTGATGAGACATGATCATAATAGTATGATCATAGAATTAAGGAAATAGACTATGAAGTATAACGCTTATCTTTTGAACTTCGTAGATATGACATAGACATAATCTTGTATATAGTGTTATGATTATGTGAATGGGTTATGATTAATATTTAATCCTAGGAAACAATATTTTACATTTGTGTTTATGGGTGAAAATTGTTTCTGCTGGTTTTGGTAAATTTGAGTGTGTGTGGATGAGAAACGAATCTAAACCCTAAACAAATGCACTGCACGGGAGTGCTTTGATTCGAGAGATCAATCTATACAATTCTGGCCTAAACCAAGAAATGGCCGTTCCAGACTTGCTTCGGTCACAAAGTGAAGGAGATGGGGTTGATCATATGGAGGGAAGCGAAGAAGGTGTTGAGATTGTGAAGGTGTTGGTTTGACTTGTATCATAATATTGAACTGGCTTGCACAATGTAAGCTATCCGTTCTGGGTGTTTTCTGGATACTGAATACAACACTTGGTTTCTCTGTCTGTGTTGGAAATAGGTGAAGGACCTATTTATAAAAGCCATTGAGCGCAACCCTCATCTCGTAGGAAGTGGAGGAAGTTGATTGATGGAGTAGTGGGGTCGTGTAGGTGATTGCACATGATCACGCCTTTGCCCATTTCCCTCATCATCGTTAATCGTCCATGCCTCCTGACACGTTCTCGTAATGGGCGCGTTGCACGCCGCACGATGTAAACCGACAGACCAATACCCTAGTAAGTATCTCCCAGTTTGTGACATGTTTGATGTCTCGAATGAGCGGATCGAGTCATGGGACCCACCGCAGAAATAACATGCGGTGTTATTAAATTAAACAACTAAGTTATTTAAAGAATTGATATTCATGAAATATCGTGTATGCTCGATGCATGTAATGCATCGAAAACAATCAATATACATAAAGCATCGTTGTTTTAAAGCTTAACTGAATAAGTCGCGGATTAAGCGTCTTAAAATGGTAGCATGTCCAACCATCTTCGAGTAATCGTTTGGAGGCCGCATAGGCAGGCCACCATCTGGTCGATCACTCACTGTGGTAGAGTTCCGGACGATGATCACTGAAGCGCTTCATTGGTCGCCTAATTTTAAATCTAAGCCGTCCGTCCAAGCTGGCAAAGTTGGACAGACGAGATGATTTACGGCTCATGTTTGCTGCCGTTGGATTTTAGGATTTTTAGAGGTGTACAAACATCTCCTCTTTGGATTGATCGAATTCAAGCTTGGGCATTAGTTTTGGTAGGACCGACCAGGCATACGTGGAGACGTCTCGTTGGTGTGCATGCCTACACCTCTTGGTCCCGTGAAGGTTCGATCTAGGCCACTCAATTTGATCGGCAAAGATAAGTGGTCGTAATTGATTTGCGACAGAAACCCATTGCCGCAAAGGATTTATAGGCCGTATGGCATGCCACCTTTTGGCGTGCGTTTCGAGGCACCGGGCCATAATCTTCCTAGGCCGATCGATCACACGCAAAGGTGGTCCCACGGCGATCACGTCGACATCCTTAGGATCTCTTGAGTCTGCATCTACACCCTGCGTTTAGGCTGGCGAAGATGGATGGACGCGATCGAACTATGACAGATGTGCATCGCCACAAACCCTGATTAGGGTTTTGAAACAGTCACGCACACGTGAATTTGGCCAAACCGTTTGGAAAGCCACGCTTCTCCTTTGGGGAGATCGATCATGTGGGGACCACGTTGGGCTGACGGTGAACATATGTGCACCTTCCTGATGGTCCTAAATGCGATCTAAGCCATTCAAATAGGCTGGATAAGTTAGATAGTTGTGATCTATTTAAGACATTAGTGGAATTTCTGCGACCCTTAGAAGCATCACGCATGTCATGGTTTGAGCAATCGTTTCATTGCTCCATGGCATCGTCATGAGAAAACTGATCGGGTGAGGGAGAAGTGGGCCCACCAAAATATGCGTTATCACTTCCCTGATCATTCACGGGATGATCTGATCCGTCCAACCAGGCTGGCGAAGTTGGATGGTCGTGATGACTTTTAAGACTGCCCTAAACAGTCGCGCTCGTCCGAGCTTCTTCCAAAGCAGCGCGGCCACCTTATTTTTTAGGGTTGGCGTTTGGTGTGCTAGGAAGTGTGGCGTGATGTTCGACCGCCTGGGGCATAAATTGGCCCGCCGGTGGTCATCACGGTGATCGCCTACTCCTACTAGGGTTTGGCTAGGCTGGTTAAATCATGCGGCCAACCTGCGTGGTTGTGATCGTTTCTGAGACTGATACGGACAGTCCAGATTTTCCTTAGGGATATTAAACTCGATCGGGATAACCAAAGCGCGTCGACACGGGATTCTCTTCGTTAGAGAATGGTGTAGCCTGTACGGGTATTTCGTGCACGTCTCAAAATTGGCACTTGGAGATTCATGTTACTCTACTAGGAGTGAACACTCAGTCGTCATGTCATGCTAATAATGAGAGTTCGGATAGGAACAACACAGGAAATACTAGGCAAATCATGCATTAATTAATAATGCTAAAAATTCACAGAATATTTGGGATTGTTGCTACATGCTCCATTCTAGGTGAATTTTGTGTATTTATTGAATTGCTTCGAATAAATAAAGTGAAGAGGTACTCATCACTTATCAAATGGCTTTACCATTTGCAGGATGTCAGCGCATTATCAAACGACTTTACCCTTTGCAGGATGTCAGCGCATTAAATTTGGTTTACAATTTTAGCCCTGAACTAAAATCCACCATCAACAATTTTTTAAAAGGAATTACATTCATGAACTTGTTTTGTGAATCGAAAGGGAAACCAATAGGTTTATTTGTCCGGCTATTCATTGCATATTCTTTGATGACCAATATGTGTGAGTTGGTAGAACCGATCTTAACTCAGGTTATGTATCTTGGTATAATCGATCACAATACCTAGATTTATGATTTAGTATGATCGGTCCTAGTAATTAGTGTTACTGATCCTAAGTAATCACCATGAGATGGTATGAACGATCCTTGTGATTGGTGTGACCGATCATAAGTGTTGTGTAACCGATCCTTGTAATTGGTGTGACCAATCATAAGTGTTGTGTGACCGATCCTTGTAATTGGTGTGACGGATCCTAGTGAATGGTGTGACCGATCACAAGCACATACCATGTTTAGGTAGAACTGATCCTAGTGATTGGTAAAACCGATCTGAACCCATGTATGTGACTTGATAGGACTGATCACAACTAACCATTATAACTTGGTATGGCCGATCACATAGTAGTCTTGGAATACTAGCAAACCAATTTTAAACTTGTTTGGAAGTGTGCTAGAACCGATTCCAAGAAGCAAATCCATTGTAAATATGAAATAAGGATTTGCAGTGAAAAATGTCAACAGACTTTGAACACGAGCAGTAAATATTATCATTTATTGTTCAAAGATATTCCTTGGTACTCAAGGTGATCCTGTGTCGAAATAAATTAAGAATCTTTTAATTAAGGTTTTTGATTTTATATGCTTTAATTACTATCAATTAATGCATAGCTCTGGAGAATAAAAATTAGTAATGTGCATTTACTAATTGGAGAATTTTCTATTGAGAGGTTTCGGAAAATATTGGACCAACATTTATTGGAATTATGAAAACCGAGTTTGGGCATTCATTGCATATCTAGAGAATATTTTCGGTTTTGGAAATTCCTTGGTGTCCAAACATCTTTGGTCTATAAATACCTAAGTTTGCATTTCTAGTAAGCTATCCTAATATCCGAGAAAACTTCATTTCTTGTTGTTTCTGGTGGAGCCGTTTATTCGGAGAGGAAAGTATCCTAATTAGGTGAAATCTCTTACGACCGCTCGTTTAAATACTTTTGTGGGATCAAGAAGCTCTACGAGTAACGCTGGTAGGAAACTAGATAATTACAGTGTTATTAGTTTTCGATTTGATTTGATTGACTAACGGTTGTTGAAACTTTGATTGCACCTAGTTTTTTTATACTTGAGAATCTTCTCTTCTGATATAAGATTCACTCAGACTAGATCAAAGTATCGACGGGATCTTTAGAACTGTTGTTAGATCTGAAGACATCTTGTGATAATTCATTGTTAACACATTCCGTTCTGTGCATGATTGATCACAAGATATTCAAGTGGTGTTGTGCAGGTATTTGAAGATAATAAAAAATTTGGAGACGAAGAAGAATTCTTATTAGTTTCCGTATCTTGTGGATTTAGTGCACAAACCTTGATCGTCTGGGATCCAACTAGAATCGATTTATCTTTGATAGATCTGATTGATTAGTTGCGTGAGATCGGCATTCTCTATATTTTTCTTTGAAATCTATATTGATTGAGTGCGAATATATACTTGACTATTTCGGTAGTTAAAATTAGATTGATCTAACTAGACAAAGGAGTTTATTAGATTAAACGGAAGAGCCTTTGTCAACAAATCATATATATCTTTAGCAAGATTGATTAGAGTGGTTACCAAACGGATTCTTCCTTTGTTGTTTGGAATACGATTCAAAGAACTTGTTATTCACGTGCATGACTCTAGAAGTCAAAGGCGCAGGGATACTGAGGGAACTAAGTAGCTAGGGGTAGTCTGCTTGGTCTCAACTATACGAAGTTGATATTATATTTTGTATAGCGGTGACTCAATTCTGATAGTATTCTGAATTGGACTAGGTCCCAGGATTTTTATGCATTTGCCGTTTCCTCGTTAGAAAAATATTGTTGTGCTATTTACTTTTCTATTCCGAAATTATGATTAAAAGTAAATTACACTTGTACGTTAAACCTATACTTGATAGTGATCCTATAAAGTTTGGTTATTATCGAACCTATTATCAAGTATACACTTTGTTGTAGTATTGTCTCGATCTTGCATCCTTAATCAATCACATGAGTTATCTTGTTGTTGTATTGTCTCCATCTCGTATCCATAGACGATCACACGAAGTGTGAACCGAATTTTCATACTGTCTCGACTTTTTCCATAGACTATCACATTTGGTGGAGGACTTATAAATTGAAATAAAAAGATTGTGGTGTATTTGGGTACCCTCGTCTTTTAAATTGGTATCAGATTAGGCAAACAGGAAAAGATCTAACAATCCTTGTTTAGTGCGATCCAACCGATAAGAATTGAATCTAATGACTGATTCAGTCAACGTACCACCAAGATTTGATTGGACAAATTACCCATTATGGAAATATGATATGAGATACTTTCTTCAATCCCAAGATTTTAATACTTGGCTATTAATCGAAGAAGGATATGAACGACTGAAAGTGGAATATTCGGAAACTGAGTTTACACGCTTATGTAGAAAGAGCTCTTGCCAAGCAGAATTTTGATGGTTTAAATGCCATAATACATGCAATGAGTCATGTTCTTTTACATCATGTCATGTCATGTGAAACTTCCAAGGAAGCATGGGATACTCTTGAGACTGTATTTGAAAGGAATGATTCAGAAAGAGAAGCTCGTCTTCAGTCTCTTTCTTCTGAATGGAAATTCTTTAGAATGGATGATGATGATACCTTCGAGGAGTTTAATACTAAACTTTCTGGGATTGTCAATGCTTCTTTCTCGCTTGGAAAGACTATACCTGAAAAGGAATAGTATGTAAGATTCTCACATTACCATCCAAATACAAGTCTAAGAAACATGCCATAATAGAAGCCAATGATCTTTCTATACTTTCTCGAAGGTCTCTTATATGAAAGTTAAAGATCTTTGATAAAGAATTTTTGCTGAAGAACATAAATGTTGGATTTAATGCCTCAAATAATATTAATCAATCTTCGAAAGAAATAAGTATAAATCAGGCTGAGGTACATTGTCAAGAGGATAAAACTCTTGTTGAAAAAGAGCTTGACTCAACAATTATACTCCTAACACAACGGGTTAAGGATGTTTTACTGAAAAATAAGCAGACTCCTGATGCATCATCTTTTTTTCATGAAAAGGATGATGGAAAAATCTAATGTTTCAAGTGCCATGGATTGGACATATGACCAAAAATTGTTCTAGCAAAAATACTCAGAAGTGCAACAACGCTTATTTCACTACCCTGAATGATATTCCTGAGGAGAAACCCTATGAAGGAACATCAAGTTGCAATGCACTTTTTGCCAAAACTAACAGTGATCTGTCTAGTAAATCTAATCAACTCCTAAAGAACTGTTTAGAAAAACTTGAGTTGGAAACTAAGGAAAATCTAAGGTTAAGTTGGGAATTTGATAACCTTATAAATTCCTTGTCAGATAAAACTCAAGAGGCAAAGTCCGAGCAAGAAAAACTAGTTGACGGAAACGTTCCTAATCAACCAGCATTATCAGAAGTTAACAAAGAAAAGGAAATTCATTTTCAACATCTTCTGATAATATGTTAGGTTCTTTGTGTGGAAGAGATAGCCACTCTGTAAACTTATGTCGGAATCTCCAACAAAATAATAAATTCATCACGGCACTTTGTAAGGGAATAAACTTATTAAAGGCTGATGAGTTTATTAGTTCTGGAAAAGAAGTTGCAGAATCTTGTAATTACAAGAGAAAGAAAGAACATAAAAAGGCACAACCTATTGTGTTCATAAATCATCCTAAGGATGTTTTTGTTACCTATGGTGAGATTAACCCTCACCTCAACACACACTGATTGTGTTGAAAAATGCATCCTCACCTGTTTCCCAAAATCTTATTTGTGAGGAGGCATAAACTTGGGCAGAATTTGTAAGTATGTTATTTTAGTAGGTAATAATAATCTCATGATCGGTATCTTTCACTGTTTTTGGGATAAATATTCGGTTTTCATAAACCAAATTATATAGCTCCTTGATTTTCTCCTATCTTATATTATATATTCTTCTTGTCCGAAAAAATACTATCTTGACATTAATGGAGAAATTGGTGAAAATAAGTTTCATCTCTTGATGGTTTGGCACTATGTGCATCGGTCATGACTGAAACTCAAGATGCACTACAAGCTGATAATATTCAAGATTCTTTGGGAAAACAATTTCTTACTGTTATAAGTTGCATTAGGCTTCGTGAACTAATGATAGAGGATTCAAAAGAAGTTCTTGCCGATCTTCAATCACAACTGTTCGAGATGAACAAACTTTCTATTGGATAGGAAAGTGCTCGGAAGAATTAGAATCCAGATTTTGAAAGTGACATCCACACGACACACGATTGAATAAAATAGACATCAATGTATTGATTTATCTCGATATTTTTGTATAAGGTCTATTTTGAATAAAATTATCATTATTATTATTATGAATAAAAAAAAATATTTTTTGTTCCATGTGATAGTTACTGATTACATAACCTGTGAGTGAATGTCTATATTTTTGCTATGTGTTTTCGGTTTATGATATGTCTGATTTTGGTCTTTATTAACCTTAATATTCGATCATATATGGTGTAACCCTTATGATTTGTCTGGATTTTTGATTTAGAGGAATTAAGTTCTATCCCATGTTGGTAGGCTTTATCAAAGGATCATAAGGTGTTCCGATTGAAACTCATATGTGAAAAGTCACAATATGTGGAATCAATTTATGTTTACATGAGTTGTGTTTAACATAACAAACCCGACAATCTTCGAGTAATGATGGCAATTGATTGATTATCTGGTATAAGTATCCACATAACAAATCACCACGATTATACTTTTAACAATCTTCAATTTTCGGAAATACATCAATCATATCCCAATTCGAATTTCTCACTAATCAATAAGAAGTTTCTGTGGCCGAAAAAAAAAAAACACCGGGTGAACCGGCTAAAAACCAGTTGGGTCAGATGGTTTACTGGTTAAATCATCCTGTTTTCCAGGTTCACTGGGTTTTTTAGCATGTTTCTGGGTCAGTGCTGAATCAGACCATTTTTTCTTCTTGTTCACCGGTTTATCGGTCCAACCATCCGGCCCGGTTCTTAAAATATTGCTCTGAATGAATCATTTTCTGGTTCCCTAAAGGCACTGCAGCAGATGATGATGGATGAACACACACCCTAAATGATTGAATTTAGTCTTCCAAAGGAAAACTCTCAACCCTTATAACTTTGTGTGTAACATACATTATGTTCTCACTCAATGTTCGCATATTGATGCATCACATGATAATAATAATCCTATTGATGTTATACACTCTTCTGCTAAGTCTAAATAGAAACTTCTAGAAGAGGGTATTACTAAAATAAATGTTGATGTCTCTTGTAACTGAGATTCTAATGAAAAAGGTATTGGTCTGGTATCACTTGATCATGCAGAGGTATGTGGAGGCATCAAAGGAACATTTGCAGTTGGAGTATGGGGAATGCATAGCTTACGTGAAAGTCTAAGTTGGGTCAAAAAATAAAATAAGTATACTAGAATTCATATGCAAGTTGATGCTAAGTCGATGACTCGGTCAATTATATAAGCAGTTCCTATCGTTCATTAAAAAAATTAAAATATTATATATGAAATAAAACATTTAAGTCTAGGTATGTCAATTTTCTATTGTAAGTGAGGATGATAATTAAGTAGATAACGTCATTTTTAAGTCAGTTAGGAAGAGTTCAAGTAGTATGAAGAAATATAGTGATTTTCCATCCCTAAATCATAATGTCCTAGCCACCAAACTTTTTCTAGTATTTAATCAATAATTTTATTTTTTCCTATTAAAAATAAAATCCTTTAGGTTACTAAAATTTTGCTTAGAAAATTATGTATGAGGGATGATCCTTTCACATTTTTATTCTCACATTATCTCACACTTTAGACACTTTTTGTGAACAAAAATCAAATGATATCGAATTTGAACCTAATATTCCAGGGAAACATTCTTATTACAAATATGTATATACCTATAAAAAACGAGGGTATTCCAAAATACTAAACCTTATAATCTACCGTTTTCAATTTCAATTGCTAAAATCCGTTAATATTCAAATATTCGTTTTCAAGGTAGTAGATGGTGGAGTTATACGTCTCGGAATACGTTCATTTCCAGTAGGAACGTAGAGCTTTGTAAGAAGAATATACCCCTATAATATTAGCTTCAATCTGTTACCGGTTAATTTTTATTTACATAAATAACACCCAAAGTGTGAGATAGTGTGAGGAGATCCTCACCCATTACGTTGCGTATTCTTATATCAAGAAACCTAAAAAATAAAAGTTAGGCATTCAACACGAAAATGATAGGTAAACGACACCTAATCCCGACAGTCTTTCCGACCGAGAGAGGCAATATTATCAGTCAGTCTAACATCTCTCAATTCAACATCTTCCGTTTTATTTCCGATGCATGATCACGCAATCATAGCATCATGCAAGTCAAACCTTAACCTTGGAGTTGGTCGGGTGTGTGGATTAACATGTATAGCCATTGGGCACCATCTAAGGACGGTTCCTATGGGGGGTGACTAACCCACTCATGTGCCATGCTATGTGGCCTAGAAAACTAGACGAGCCATTATGGTAAAATTAATAAGAAACCGAGTCTCTATCGAGCGGTAGAGTTTCGATCGCTAGTGATCGCCTATAAAACGCTAAGTCTAGTTTCGACGCCAGCGATCGATACTTCACTGGCCACGGTCGGTTCTCTACCGTGTATAAATATCACCATTCTCTTCAGTTTTCATTCATATAAATTTCTTCTTCCCTTCTCAAGAGATCAAACCAAAGCGATATTTTGCTTAATTTCTTTAAAAATGAGTACCAAAACAAATAGACAAAGAAAAATAAAAAGGAAAGACAAAGGAAAATCTACTGCAGACAATAATGTCGTCTGGGTCTAGGATAAAGAAAAAGAATTTGCAAATGTTAGGCAACTGGTTGTACTTGATGTATTACCTATGCATTTATCTAACCATCCTGAGCAAGTTAATTTACCTAAACTAAGAGGTGCGTGGTATGAGATAACCGAAGTGTTTGGTATCCTTTCCGAAGCTATTCAAAATTCCTTACAAAGATATCCTTGGCAGCGTTTGTATTTCATGAAAGGAAAAAACCACATGACTCATGTTGTGCGAGTTATAATAGAAGGTTGGTAGAACACTGCAAATACGTTCTTTATCAAGGATTTCGAGTGTGGTAAAATCTATTTTCTTATTCAATAATTTAATTTTTAATTTAGATACAAACTTTAATTTTTAAAGATTCAAGTTTTAGTTTGATTCAATTTTTAGTTTAGATACAAACTTTTAATTTAATGACCATTGTTTCTAGGGTTCACATCGTCAGATTTGTATATGTTGACGAGAATCAAATGTCAGGGTGATGTACTATAATTTTACCAATTAAAGTGGACATCAGAAGGAAGATTCCTTTGTACGCAAATGATACCGAAGGAAATCCAGACTCCAAAATATTACACTCATATGGATTAAGAGTTTTTGAGTTGAAGGATTTTTTGAACCGTTATGCTGCAAAAAGGATAATAGCATACTTGACGATTATCCCGAGCTTGAATGTATATTTACGGGTGTTAGGCCAAGTTATGTTCCATAATGCTAGCTCAGTGGCATTAATTGATTTTCTCGAAACTTTAAAAAATTTAACTAAAGCGCCAAATTATGATTGGGGTTCTGCAATTTTAGTTGAGTTATACTTAAGTCTCGGTGAATGCTCGTGTAGGAATAAAGATAGCTTGAACGGATTTTGGGTCGTATTGGAGAACCACAATCCCGTTCTATTATTTAATTCATTATCGATTTAATTGTTAAACTGGTGATTCATTAACACGACAATGTTCGTAAATATTATTTTCAGTGTTGGTGGTATACTTACTTCTGAGTCTTCGAACCTGATCTTCACGAAAACCGATTAGTTTTTCCAATAGTGTACAAATACAAAGTTGATAATTGGGTGGGTAAAATAAATTATGGTGAAATGTCGTTGTTATTCAGAGAATGCAGCAACTGTGCAGAACTAGTATCAACATTAACTCAATGACGTATACTTCAATTGATGAGTACAATGAACCAATAACACAAAGCATTAGAGTTAAGCCTCAAGCGAATTGTGTTTTACTGTTCTATTACGGGTCATGGTATTCGGTACTACGGAGATATGTTTCAGCTACAAGGCAGAAAGGTAAAAGCAATCAACTCGTTTCCAACTTCAATAATTTCACACGATGATTGTACAACGGTGATAAATAATGGAAAATCTTGGGAAAAAGATGAAAATTTAATCCAAACCCTAGTTGATGATTATTATAGTTGGTACCAAAAGGTATGCAAGCTAAATATTGTTGTTCATCCATAACTTAGGCAGTGTTGATTTTCCAACAATTGACAATTTCCCACTTACCGATCTTCCATCCCAACCTCCACCACCGACGAGCGAAGCATATACGTTTCCTAGCAGTCAAATGGGTTCATCAAACACGCTTCAAATATATTGGGAAGTCCACACTTCATCACCCCCGTTGGATATATTGTTACTGTTCCACTTAGTACTGAAGGTCTCCAGCAGAGGTATCCATATTATGGTGTCGTGACATCACCAAAAGAGTATCATTACCAGTTGAACACTTTAACACATCTTCTTGATGGATTCCAGAAATTTCACTTGAGAGAGATGCAGATGCAGAGGGAGAATTTGACTTTTTGAAATGCCCGATACTTCGGTAGAAACAAGTTTTCAAATGAGTTTAGGTCGTGATGGCATGTCCCATGGTAGTAGCAGTCTAAGAAGTCATGGAAGTAGTCGAGGTCGTAGAAGTCGTCATTCTACTCAAAATTTAGTGGAAGATACTCAGGTATGAGCAGCTGCAGGAGGAGGCGTGGAGATGATGAATATTCGTTTCTAGACTCCTACTGGTTTCATGCCCCAAGGTACTTACTCTTGGTGGTGGCGTAAATATGGATGAATTTAGGCAATCTGTAATTTATACCCCAACAACCACTTCAACATTTCACCCATTTCAACCTCCTGCTCAACCACCATCTCAGTCTCTTTTGGAGGATCAAACATGCATAAGGGAATATATCTTTGTAAATAGTTAGTTTGAGATGTTTATTCCTTTTAATATACTCACACTTTTATTGAATTGTGGTTTAATGTAATTGCACTTTTGTTTGATAAATGCAAATCTGCTTTTAAAGTTTTCTATTAAGATTGAGAAATTAAAACATATAAATTGGATTAAATTTGGGCAACACTTTTAAGATCTCATAACAACTTCCATATCAGAACTCTTTTTCATTATTACAGAGCCACTTTGTACGACACATTTGTTCATTGTCCAGCAGGGTTTCACCAGTCCTCATGTTTCGAGCCGCTTCTCTATCATGGAAATATATTTGTTAACATTATTAGAAATTACAACAAACCGTGCCTCCAACACCAGCGCATAACGATTGTTCAGGTTCATTGTTTGTTCTTCAAATATCTGTAAATCGCGTCTTCAAAAAGAAATGGCCTGTAGTGCGTCATCAACGATGGGATGATTAGTGAAGAAAACATAATTCCTGCAGATGCATTCATCTTCTAACATACTCCCTCCGTACCTAATTAGATGACCTATACCATAAAAAAGTGGAGTGATAGATTAATATTATTATAAGAAATATGTAAAATTTGATAGACATATTTATATTCATTAGATAGGTGTTTTAAAATGCTTTCCGATGATATGAAGTTTACGAAAATCCGCTGTATAGTTTGAAAGATAAATCATTTCTAAATTTAATAGTAAATTTTAACTAGGTCATCTAATTAGGGACGGAGGTAGTATTAAAATTGCGATGACGTGCAACTCTTGCACTTCTTGCTCTTCTTATTCATTTTGCACATTAGCTCGGTATTGAACTCTTTGATTTTCGGAAGCATGTTGTTCTTCTATGAACTGAGCCATATACATATTTTGAGAAATTGAAAAAGCTATAAAAAATAGAAAGAAAGTGCGAGTTGAAATGAAATTAGAATTGGGTATTTATAGATGGGAGAATTTATGGTCGTCGGATCAGATTTACTCTGTACTGAGCGGTCGTTACTCAGACCGCTGCCGATCACCATTCGGTACTTTACCATGCCCATAGTGGTGGCAAAAGTGGCACTTGGTGCTTTGCCATGCCCATAGGAACCTCTATTATGTTGCTGGACAAGAGATTCGGCTGACGATTAAGAGGCTTTGAGAGAGGGGAGAGTCGGAGAGAGCGAGACGAAGAAGCAAAAGAGGTAAGGATATTTTTTTCACCATCATGCATTCTCTGTTAAACTTAGGTTTTCAATCTAAACCCCACTTGTGTAGATTGTTGAAGGAGCTCTGTAACGGTAAATTTTTCATGTTTGAAAAACTTTAAAAATCTATCTCTAAATTTCAGTAATTGGTGACGATGATGATGCATGGTGAATGAAAGGGTTTTAAGATTTACCTTCAGTATCCTTTTTTTTTGTAGAATTAAGTCTATTGCTTAACTGTGATGAAAGTGATATAAATTTTCTAATTCGACTCTGTAATGAAGAAAATTCAATATAAGGTTTTTAAGTGCTTTAGCTTGTTGTAGTGGGGTTTATTTCTCTTTCTCTTGCTTTGGAAGTTGGAGAATAAAGGTTGTTTCTTTGCTATGTTGTTGCAACTGTACATAGTAATGTTGTGGAGGTTTCGTACCTCTTACAGGAGAAAAACGGCCCATATGTCCATAAGTTATTTTTAGGCTTCTGAGAAAATGAGGGTTGTTTCAATATCAGCCAAGGTTTGTAGAGTTCCTTAGTTCTCAAGGTCTGCTAGCATTGATTGCATATGGAACACACTGCTATCTCCATCTCTTTTATTGCATCATCCTGCTTCATTTGTCTTGACAAGATTAATCTTGCTGACCTTTTGTTTTATTTGTCAAACCTTGCAGTGAATCAGAAGATTTTTTTTTTAATTTTTTTTTGGGTGGTGCGGGGATACTGATTAATTTGAGACTTGAGTTGCTCATAACCATGTCGTCTATAAGGAATGCTCTTCCTAGAAAAGCTCATAAAGAACGATCTCAGCCGTGAGTAACTACTCTTTCTTAATCAATTTTATACCTTGTTTAATGTAATCCGCAACCTTCATTTTTTGCTTTCCAAATTTTCAGGCTATCAAGAAAAAAATTTGGGCTCCTTGAAAAGCACAAAGACCACCAAGTGCGTGCAAAGGCATACCACCTAAAGGAGCAGAATTTACAGGTATACCATCAATGCGTTGTTTCAGCGGTTTTTCTTTTTGTGGTAGTGATATACTAAGATAGATAATTGTTGTCGAAAAATTGAATTTGTCTATTAGCTTTGTGTTTTATGTTTTGTCTGGCTCTGTAGAAACTCAGGGAGAAGGCTGCATTCCGGAAACCAGATGAGTTCTACCATAAAATGATCAGAACGAAGACTGTTAATAGACAAACCAGAGTAAGCCAGAAACACTTGTTTTCCGTTGTGCTTTTAACTTTTTAGTTCTTTTTTCTTTCTTTTACCAACATCTCAAGCACACAAAGAACAGGAATGATATTGTTAGGTTTTCACCAGAAGCAACGCAAACAGATACACTCAAGATGAACTCATGCTGATGAAAACCCAAGATATGGGGTACATCCTACAGAAAAGTTTAAGCGAGAAGAAGGTGCAAGTGCTTTAAAATTGACATGTTCTGTGAGTGTGTTATGTAGTAGTAATAAAATTGTGTCTCATGTTTTTCACTTGAATTCCATCTTTTTTGCAACAGAAAGTTGGAAGGTTAAGTTCCATGTTGCACTCTCTTGGTGATCAGCCACTAAACAGACATGTTTACTACGCCGGAGACAGGTAAAGCATTTCCCACCAACCTCCCTTATCTGTTTAGAGTAATCATGTTTGTAACTTGCTGCAAACTAATCAAATAAAAGTGGAAGTCGCCTTGGAGTTAACTTGAGAAAGCAAATCTTTCGTACTTACAGAAACTAATTTCAAAAGAGATGGCTTTTATTCTCTTGGCAATTGGAGACCCCATATTAGGGAATGGCCAAACATGCAGGTTGAATTATGCCTGGCATTGGTCAGGTTTAAATCTCATCCATAAACAAGCTGGTGTGGATACCTCCAGGCTCAGTTTAAAACCCCCCATAAGATTCAGATTTCTACCATCCCTGGTGCATTATTTGTTTTCTAGTGTTTTTTCTTATAGTGGGACGGGTTTTAAACCCTGCACCACTGTGGTTGGTTGACTGCCATAACTAAAGCCAGATATAGCTTCTTTTTATTTTATGGATCCACCATTGTGGATGCTCTGAAAAGAACAAATTGTTATACACATCTAGAGCTCTGAAAAGGACAAATTGTTATACACATCTAGATAAGTAAGAGACTGTGAATGTTTTCTTGGACCTTTTTCTGCTTGACCGGGTCCTTTTTGATCTTCATCATTATTTTTTTCAGGGAAGAGCCCAAACAAATTCAATCAAGTTCTTCCTCACTGCGTGGAAAGTTGCCTTCTCAGAATATCCCTGCTTGTATCAAAAGGTAAAGAACTCCGCAGTGAATTCCCGGAGGTGTAGAACTGTATGCTTTTTGTTCGAATCTTTTGTGGAAATGGGTAATATGCCTTCTGATAGCGCTACTCCTGCTATGCTGATTTTGCGTGTGCTAGTATGGGCGGCAATAACATTTTGAATATCTCTGCTGTTAACCGATAGGGGACAGCTAGATTTATCTCTCGATTTTCTTGAAACTTATGTTCAAGCGGTCCATGTGTAGGAAAACAGAAGCATCTTATAGAGAGCTGGAAGCTCGTATAAAGAGGGCAAATGACCTGGAAAAGTTATACATGGACATGGCCTTCAAGAAGGAATTACAGGTAGTGGTATCTCAGATCTCTTTATTTATTTTCATTTGTTGATCATATGTATCTCTAATCTGTATTTCGTTACAAATCAAATTTTTAAAAGCAGAAAAAAGGCCGGAAACGCAAACTTCGAGAGTATGAGACTGTTTCTCCAATAACTGGACCTGTATATAAGTGGAAAACAGATCGAAAGCGGTGAACTGCTGTACAATTTCCTTGTCTTTCAAAACATCAACATAATTTGACAAGTTTTTGTTCTTAGAATTTGTAACGAGTTGGTTCTCAAGCAGGCTTACCGTGGTTTGGTTCAAGCAAGCAAAGTTTTGTATTGGATAAGATGAAAGTGGTTTCTTCTCTTTAGCAGGGTTCTCTTGTTTGTTTGGTCTCGTTACATTTTTGGAGTCTTTGGTGTCTTTGGTTTAGTGTTGTTAGATGATGAGATGCGTACGAAAGAGAGAAACTTCAAACCTGTTAGCATTACTATAATAGCATGAAATTCTTTTACTCAGATCTTTAACCTGTTTGGATGTACATTGAGAAATAACTTTTAGACTCTGGAAGTAAAAAAAAAAACAAGATAGTTTACCGATATTATTTCAAAAGACTTTTAGAAACAAAAAAGTTAGCTTTTTTAGTGAAGCAAATTGTTTTTGCTTCTGACTTGAATTGATTTCTGCTTATCCAGAAGCAGAAGCACTTCATATCCAAAGGTCAGATTTCTTGTTCAAAATAGTCGCGCCATCACTTGCAAACGTATACTGACAAGACGACTTAGCAAAATACTGGACAGTACTGCTTGGTACAATTGGAGGAAACTCAGAGCAACTAAAACACCACCGATCCCACTCCCTTACTGCTAGTCAGGTTCACTCTCTTGATCATGACTGATGCGCTGTTTTACAATTATAGATTCCCACAACTGTTTGCATCCTCAATGGCTCAATCCTGCAGAAGCTTTAGGTACCTGCTTTACCAATGAGATAATGCACAACGGTTCATCTGTTGGACTTCGGATTCAGGCCTTGCCAGTTGAGAAATGTATGGCCTTGTAATGATGATGGCAAGTAAGTCTGCGATGCGGAAGATAATGGGTCACTGGGAGGGTAAATATAACCCTTACCATACCCGATCTCCTTCATTAGCTTCGTTGGTGCATTTCTCAAATGGAGAGGCACTCCCTCATTCTGCCCTGCTGATTCTTTAACCATCTTCTGTGCAGCTCCTATCGCTTGGTAAACAGCAACCGACTTAGGAGCCAAAGCCAAGTAAGCAACACATTGTGCTAAGATCACGTTGCATTCTGGCATTCCAATAAAATGGCAAGCTTGGTAACAAGCAACAGACTGATTGAGTGTAGTTGGATCTGCTAATCCAACATCTTCACAAGCAAACCGAATGAGTCGTCGAGCAATGTAAAGAGGTTCTTCACCTCCTTCTAACATTCTAGCTAACCAGTAAATCGCTGCATTGGCATCACTGCCTCTCATCGATTTGTGAAGTGCACTGATAAGATTATAGTGTTCTTCCCCAGCCTTGTCATAAGCAATGTGTTTACACTGAAAAGCTTCTTTAGCATCATCAACGCAGACAACAGCTCCATCAGATATCGACTTTGAACCAACCTCATCTTCCCCATCTATAACAACAAGAGAAGTTTCATTATCTTGATCTCCACCCTTGACAGCCTTTTCTTCATTTCCCTTAACCCGTGCTGCAGCAATAGTTGCAGAAATTTCCAGAGCATTCAAAGCCACACGGGCATCACCGTCACAGTTCAAAGAAACAAAATCAAAAACTTCTTCTTCCACCCTTACACTCACACCCACACTTTTAACTAACCCCCTTTCCGAATCATTTGCAGCTCTCTTAAGCAAAGTCACAATGTTTTCAGGCTGCAATGGATTCAAAGTAAAAACCCTACATCTGGACAACAATGGGGTAATCAAATGAAATGATGGGTTCTCAGTAGTTGCCGCAATAAACACAATACTACCATCTTCAATAACAGGCAAGAATGAATCTTGTTGCGCTTTGTTAAACCTATGAACTTCATCAATAAACAATACAGTTCTTTTATTCCACTTCTTAAATTTCCTAGCTTCATCAACAGATTCTCTAACATCCTTAACACCAGCAGTAACAGCAGATAACGAAACAAATCGATAAGTATTAGAGGAAGCTGAATGCGCAATGGCTCTAGCAATGGATGTCTTACCAGTACCAGGTGGACCCCATAAGACAATAGAAGGCAATCTCTCTGAATTTAAAGAAATCCTGAGAATCGAATTCTTACCAAGAAGATGGTCTTGTCCGATGACATCATCGATTCCTTTAGGTCGCATCCGCTCAGCTAGAGGCTGATGAGGAGGAGCCAGAGGCTTTTGTTTCTGTTTAGTAGACGATGATGCAGGAGATGGAAATTGCTGTGGGGGAGAGGAATGGAATAATTTGGTACGCTTATTATTAGATGGAGATTCTTCATTGTTAGGGCTGGATTGAGATTTTGGAGGGAAGAAATGATTAAGTTTGGGTTGAACGGGAGGAGAAGAAGAAGAAGAATGAGGATTGTTAGGGTTAGGGTTTGTAAGAGGAGGAAGAGGAAGAGATTTACTGTTGTTGCTGTTGAGGATCCATTCGGTGGCTTTGAGAGTGCATTTGCCACCGGTGGCGGCTAAAGCTTGAGATGCCTGGTCTCGAGTGAAACCCATGTTCAGTAATTGCTCCATTTCCATTTCCATCTCCAACCTCCTCAGTCGGTCTCCACTCTTTGATGTTCGAAGTAAAATGAATTCCACTTCTTTCCCGACATAAGTACATAACCCACCCACCCTTGGAAATCACGACTCTTGTTGTTATTCCCCGCCAATACTTCTGTCTTTGGCGCCAAAAATGATTTCCCCACCCATCCACCTCTCACCCACAAAGAGTTTAGTAATCGTAGTGCCTTCACTTTGTCTAGAGATAAAGATTTGACATGCAATTAAGGCTTTCAGGGAACAACTCAGCTCCCCAATGTGAGTTCATTTGCCACATTTTAGCAGCCTCACTCACTGAGCAAGCACTAGTTCATTTTTACTTCTCACAAGGCTCCACCAGATATCTTACAAAACCCACGAGACAGGTTGTCAGAAGAAAAATGCACTATTTTTACCAGGTACTTCAGTTATGCTAACTAGTAACAGCTTTGAGAAATAAATACAACCAACCTAATTAACTTAGAAAAAAATTACAGTAATTTCTACCTATCTCTACAGTACAACTACAACGGCCCAGCCAAGCCAAAACCCATCAAAAAAATTGACAAAAAACAACAACAAAAGAACTGGTGGAGATCTAGAGAGAGATCCTTTTCATAGACATTAAATCAAATCCACTCCTTTGGATTGATGCATGCATCTAGCAGTTTCCATTCTTCACTACCCTCCTCAGGTTTCTGTCAAAAGCAATAGATTGTTATTTACATTCTATGCTAATGGGTTTGTACACTACTTCAGACTAACTAAATAAACAACTGAAATGGTCATGAAGTTCACATACATGGTCATATTCCCATCGTGCTGTTTGTGGGAGGGAAACGAGAATGCTCTCAATTCTGCCCCCTGTCTTCAGTCCGAATGTTGTACCACGGTCATAAACCTATCACACATTCAACATAACTCAATGGTGTTAGTCAAATACCAAGCTAAAATTTGTTACAGTGATTTGTTTGCCTTGTTCGCATAGACGTTTCAGAGAAAGGTACGAAAGAAGTTAGCATGGTTACCAAGTTGAATTCTACATATCGTCCCCTCCGCAATTGCTGCCATTCTTTATTCTGATCGGTGAATGGTGTATCTTTCCTTTTTTCTATAATGGGTATGTATGCAGGTACAACGGAGTTTGCACATTCTGCAGTTTCAACACAGTGTAATAATTGTATGAATGAGCTGGGCATGAGTAGTAGAAAAATAAATAATGTGATCTGGGATTGCATAATATGTATTTGTTATATGTATGTAGAGTCCTTGATCAGCTACCGGTGGCAAAGGAAAGAAGCATCTCTTGGTCATAGTCATTAAGATCATCAAAAAATATTCCTCCAAGCCCACGCCTTTCATTTCGGTGCTGCAAAAAGAAGCAATAATCATAGAAGTCACTAACAAGCTGGTTAGGACAAGATTAGGAAATTGATGTAATCCTAAGGGAATTAGAAGTCATGTAGTTCTAAGAAAAGGAAAGACATGTAATAAGGTAATAGGACTAGGAAAAGGAATTCATAGTTCTATATATATGATCACCAAAGTTGTAGTTGATCATATGAGCAAGATTAGAACTTGTGTTTAGTTTTGAGAGATTTTCTAAACATCAATAAAGAGAGTTGTCTTTATATAAGCTAAGTTTCATCTTGCAGTTGCCATTAATTGGTATCAGAGCTTGTTTCTGAGCCATGGAAAACGAAACCACCATTGTGGGTGCAAAACAGTTCACACCACCATCAATAAAAGTTCCAATCCTCAACGCCACAAACTACACAGTATGGGCCATGAGAATGAAGGTACTGATGAAAATCTACAAAGTTTGGGAAACAATTGATCCTGGTACATTGGACCCAGACGAAAACAATGTTGCCATTGGATTACTCTTTCAAGCAATACCAGAATGTCTTGTTCTACAAGTTGGTGAACAGGAAACTTCAAAGAAAATTTGGGATGCAATAAAGGCACGTAATCTCGGAGCTGATCGAGTTAAAGAAGCCCGTCTGCAAACCTTAATGTCTAAATTTGAAAGAGTGAAGATGAAAGACACTGATACTATTGATAGCTTTGCAGGAAATCTATCAGAGATAGCCTCAAAAGCTGCGTCACTTGGACAATCCATTGATGAAGATAAACTGGTAAAGAAGTTTCTCAATAGTTTACCAAGATCCAAGTATATTCATATCATGGCTTCTCTCGAACAAGTCTTAGATTTAAAGAAGACTAACTATGAAGATATAATTGGAAGATTGAAAGCATATGAAGAAAGAATCCTTGATGAAGAAAACAATGGAGAAACTCAACGAAAACTCTTGTACACAAACTCTTACCAACAAAACTCTGCGACAAGAGGAAGAGGTCGTGGAAGAGGTGGTAGAGGAAACAGAGGCCGAGGAAGGGGAGGAAGGTTTAACTCACAAGATAGAACAACAAGTCAGAATGATCAAAACCAAGGGAAAGAAAAGAAGGATAGATCAAACATTATTTGTTACGGATGTGATAAACCAGGACACTTCTCCTCTGTATGCCCTGAAAGAATACAAAAGATGGAAGAAACAAACAAGAATGAAACAAGGGAAGCAGATACAACTCTTTTTATGCACGAAGTTGTATTCTTAAACGAAGGGAAACTAATACCAAAGAAATACGAATCAAAGGATGGAGAAGAAGGAATCTGGTATTTAGATAATGGAGCCAGCAATCACATGACTGGTAAGAGATACTACTTTTCTGAACTCAATGAGAAAATCAAAGGACAAGTGAAGTTTGGGGATGGATCTTCTGTAGAAATTGAAGGGAAAGGATCAATTCTATTTCAGAGCAAGACCGGAGAACAGAAGCTTGTCACAAACATCTACTTCATCCCAAACTTACAAAGCAACATTCTAAGTTTAGGACAAGCTACAGAAGTTGGATGTGATGTTAGAATGCGACAAGATTATCTAACAGTTCATGACCCAAGTGGAAGACTTTTAGTTAGAGTCTCACGCTCACAGAATAGACTCTACAAGATAAGTCTCATGATTGGAAGGCCATTGTGTTTGAATATGAGACTGGAAGATCAGACATGGAAGTGGCACGCAAGGTTAGGACACATAAGTTTCAGAACCTTAAAAACTATGTCTCAGAACAAGATGGTTCGAGGGCTACCACAGATAAACGATGAAACAAGGATCCGTGAATCATGTTTAGTTGGGAAACAAACGCGTCAAGGTTTTCCAAAAGCAACAACATTCAGAGCCTCAAAGCCATTAGAGCTTCTTCATGCTGATTTATGTGGTCCTATTACACCATATACACCACAACAAAATGGAGTGGTGGAGAGGAGAAACAGGACTCTAATGGAGATGACAAGAAGTTCTTTAAAGGCTATGCAGGTACCTAATTATCTATGGGGAGAAGCTGTACGACACTCCACATACCTAATAAACAGGATACCTACGAAAGCTCTGAAAGACATGACTCCATATGAAAGCTTGCGAAAGAGAAAACCAAACATAGATCATTTAAGAGTGTTTGGTTGCAAAGCATACGCAAAAGTTGATTCTGCAACTCTTAAGAAACTGGATGATCGATCTCAGACTCTTGTGAATCTAGGAATTGAGCCTGGATCCAAAGCTTACAGATTATTCAATCCAACAACGAAAAGAGTGATAGTGAGTCGAGATGTGGTATTCGATGAAAAAGCAAACTGGAACTGGAAAGAAACTAATGATGGACCAAGTAGGGATCCAGGAATGTTTCACATGAGATGGGGTCAAGTAATTGATGAAGTCGAAGGACCCATAATCATCAATACCAATGGAAACAATGATGTTAATCAAGAAGAAGAAGAGAATAATGAAACCACTGAGAATAACGAAGAAGAAGAAGAAGAGATCAATGAAATAACTCAACCCATTCCACTGCGAAAATCAACAAGACAGATACAAAAGCCACAGTATCTGGAGGATTATGTTCTTCAAGCTGCAGAAGAATGTGAGATTATGCTACTTTCTGTTAATGATGAACCAAGGAATTTTCAGGAAGCAAAGGTCTCGACTAAATGGACACAAGCATGTAGAGAAGAAATTATCTCAATCAACAGAAACAAGACTTGGTTTCTAGTTGATAAGCCAGGTGGGGTAAAAGTGATTGGTCTTAAGTGGATTTTCAAAATAAAACGGAATGCTGATGGTACTGTCAACAAATATAAGGCAAGACTTGTAGCTAAGGGATACGTTCAAGAATCAGGCATAGACTTTGATGAAGTTTTCGCACCAGTTGCCAGACTAGAGACAATTCGTCTCTTGATAGCAGAAGCAGCATCAAACTCATGGGAAATTCACCACTTAGACGTTAAGACAACATTCTTACATGGTGAATTGCGAGAAGATGTGTATGTTGAACAACCAGAAGGTTTTGAAGTAAAAGGACAAGAGCATAAGGTTTATAAGTTATCAAAAGCTCTATATGGTCTAAGACAAGCTCCTCGAGTCTGGAATACAAAGTTAGATCAAATCTTAAGAGAAATCAGATTTGTTAAGTGCTCTAAAGAAACATCAGTATACAAAAGAGAAGAAAAGGGAACGCTTCTTGTGATTGCAGTCTATGTAGATGATCTATTTTTGACTGGCAACTCCCTTAAGGTGATCAATGAGTTCAAGAGAGAAATGTCATCAAATTTTGAGATGTCAGACCTCGGAAAACTCACTTATTACCTTGGCATAGAAGTCCATCAAGGAGTAGATGGGATTCAGATTAAACAAGAAGCTTATGCAAGGAGAATTCTGAAAGAAGCAGGACTTGAAACTTGTAATCCAACTAAGATACCAATGGAGTTTGGACTTAAAGTTTCAAAGGCACAAGAAGAAGCTGAGATTGATCCAACGAGTTATAGAAGAAATGTTGGATGCCTTAGATACTTGTTACACACAAGACCAGACTTGGCTTTCTCTGTGGGAGTAGCAAGCCGTTATATGCAGAGTCCACGCAAGTCTCATGGTGATGTAATAAAGCAGATATTGAGATATCTAAGAGGAACAATCAGCTATGGATTGAAGTATGGTCGAGGAGGATCAAAAGGAATTGTTGGGTATAGTGACAGCAGTCATAATATTGACCAAGATGATGGAAAAAGTACAACTGGTCATATATTTTATCTAGGAGAAGCACCTATTACATGGTGTTCACAGAAGCAAGACACTGTAGCCCTCTCATCCTATGAAGCTGAGTTTATGGCTGCAACAGAAGCAGCTAAACAATCAATATGGCTTCAAGAACTGTTGGGTGAAATCAAAGGAAGAGAACCTGAAAAAGTTCTCATCAAGATTGATAATAAGTCTGCAATTGCACTCACTAAAAATCCAGTGTTTCATGGGAAGAAGAAACACATTCACAAAAGGTATCATTTCATACGAGAATGCATCGAGAAGGAGGTCATTAACGTTGAACACATACCAGGAACTGAGCAGAAAGCAGATATATTGACAAAGGCATTAGCTCGGATCAAGTTTGAAGAAATGAGACAATTGATTGGAGTACAAGATATGTCACAGGTAAGGTTGAAGCTTAACGGGGAGAATGTTGGCTAAACTTCAACATAGAAGTCACTAACAAGCTGGTTAGGACAAGATTAGGAAATTGATGTAATCCTAAGGGAATTAGAAGTCATCTAGTTCTAAGAAAAGGAAAGACATGTAATAAGGTAATAGGAATAGGAAAAGGAATTCATAGTTCTATATATATGATCACCAAAGTTGTGGTTGATCATATGAGCAAGATTAGAGCTTGTGTTTAGTTTTGAGAGATTTTCTAAACATCAATAAACAGAGTTGTCTTTATATAAGCTAAGTTTCATCTTGCAGTTGCCATTAGGCTTGCTGAAAAAAAGAACTTCCCAAAGAAACCCATACATTTGAAAAACAGCCATGACTTCAGGCTCTCAGCTGTACTTGGAAGCAATGTGTTCTGCGATCGCCATACAAGAGGTTAGACCAGGTGACTCTATTCCAAACAGGTTTACAAGTCCAGGTACCTCATGTATATCTTCTCCCTGCTTTCACAATGAGTGGTCAATGGTCATAGCCTGAAATCTATAACCTTCCATAGAGATAAAGAGAGAGATGAGGGAGTACCTGTATTACAAAATCAACTGGAGCCTGTCCAGGACCAGAAAGCTTTGCCCTGAGCCCTGCATAACCTGCTTCCAGAGACCCATCCACCAGACTAGGGTAGTACTTCCTTATCTCCGGATAAAAAGATTCTGCGCGTTTTGCAGAGACAGAATAGTCAAACCTGGAATAGAAATGTAACTGTTGAGTTCGATAGTGTTTAGGGAATGCAATTCTAAAAGAAAAGTGTAACTGAGGTAGAAAAGAGAGAATCCATACTTGTTTAAGAAGCTTGATGTATCGTCAATGCCATCAATCCACTCAACATCTGGTCCAAACTTAACGCGACCATCCAAGTCTAGTGTAACATGAACTCCAAGACCACCATCCTCCGGGATAGGATAAATTAAATGCTTGAAAGGAGATGTACTTATATTGGTTAGAGAGAAGTAACAACCACGGGCATAATAAGACGCAGGGATACAACTACTTTTCATGCCATCAAATCTTTTTGCAGCCAATGGAGCACTCAGACCTGCTGAGTTCACTATAAGCTTTGGAATGACTATAAGTTCTGGTCGCAATGGAGGTGAACACCCTTCAAGATTCTTGCTCTCAGAAATATGAATATGAATTTGTTTTTCTCTGAGATGCCCACCAATTACAGCAGTATTGTAAGAGAACGTTGCTCCAAAATTTTCAGCTTCCCCCTGGACACCCGCATCCATGTGAAAATCCCTGTAATAGTGCAGTTCATATAACTAAAAAGATAGCAACAAAAACCAAATTTCACACAAACAAATTTCATTTCGACATTCTCAACTCAAGCATTTAGGCTGGATAGTCCTTTTGAGTAAAGTCTATCATTTCACACAAACAAATTTCATTTAGACATCCTCAACTCAAGCATATGCTGCTGTTTTTATGGATAGTTTCATATGCTTTATGAAACACTTTAGATATATGCAATTAAAGCAGTTGGTTTGACATACCACTAAAGATAGCATTAGGGAATGTGAATCAACTATCCCCGAAACCGGGGATAGCAAAGCTTTCACACATTGTAATTCCGGTTCAATCCGCATGGCTTCTGTGCCATCTATCATCCTTAATCCTTCAACCCCATTTTCTGTTCCATGATTCTGAAGATCTACCAACTTTGGAATCTCTGAAGTTCTGGTAGCAACTATAAGTTTCCCAATTTGTTTGTAAGGAACCTCATGATCAGCACAATAGTTATAAAGCAATTTCCTCCCTCTTACACAAAAATCTGCCTAGTAAAAGAGCTGGATGTTATTGACTTCCTAAGATTAATAATATGCAAGCAGGTTCGGATTTAGGATTTAAGAAATGCGTAAAAAATAATCGAGAAGTCAGAAGCATACCTTGAGAGAATTGCGAGGGTAATAAATTCCGGCATGAATGACTTCACTATTCCGAGAACTAGTTCCGGTACCAAAAGTTGAACCAGATTCAATTACCAAAACATCTCTACCTTTCAAGGCAAGTTCTCTAGCTACAGCTATTCCTACAGCTCCAGCTCCAATTACAACACAATCTACTCTTTCTTTTGGGACTCCTTCATAGATTCTAGTACAGAATTCCTTCGATTTAGAACTAGTCAAGGAAATTTCTTTCAGTTTCAAGGTCTTTCGAAATCCTAATCTCATCATCTTCTTTTCGACTGTTGAATTTGTTTGTCAACTGAGGAAATACTAATGACTTTATCTAAAAAAAATGGAAAAATATAATAACAAACCGAGAAACGATATAATTGTTGTCGGAAATTGTCTTGAATAGAAATTATTATCCAGTGCTTTACAACAGACAGGCATAGGTGTATTTGTCGACTAATATGGACACATCTCACTACTTGACTTTAGTCAACAATAATTGATTATAGATTAAATTGGTTGAATGACCCATAATTTTGAATTCATGTGTCTAAAAGACTAGCAAAAAAAATACTGTTTAAATGTACAAGCATCTCTAAAATACTATTTCATCCAAGATTTTATTTCTACATGACTAATTTGAAGGACAACAACCTAAAATATCCTTTTTATTTTATTTTATTATTATTTTTTTTAATTCATATTTATTCTTTATGATTACACAATTAATAAACATTATACAAAGCTTTTGGTTGGTAACCTACCAACAAGCTGGGCTCCAACACCTTTTTGAATAGCAACGCCTAATCTATGAAAAATAAAGCTACCAAAACCACCACTAACGTCGTTACTAACTAAACAATTCTTCAGACGCTTGAAAAAACACAAAGTATCCTCACCCAACTCTCCTAGAGTAGAGAAAGCCAAAACACTCAATCCATGGCCATGTGAAATACACTTGTCCAAGTATTTAGAGTGTTTACGTGAAACCGCATTAGATATAGCTTTCCATGGGACGAAAGAGCGAATTCCATCACCTGCGAAGGGCGAAACACCAGTGACATCCATACAAACATCCTTTCCGTCTTCCCAGTTAAGCACAAGAATATCATCAGGTTTCAGCTCTTTGTCATCATTCGTCAGAAATCCCAAAGAAACTTCCTTACGAGCAGGCACACTAGCTTTGAAGCAAATGTCGACGACTACATCACGAACAATATCATGTCGAAACTTGGGGCCTATATCCTTAGCACAATGAAGTGCATGATCACCAAAGATGTCCATGATTTTATTACAACTTGGGCACAAGCCATTCTCAACAAACAATGGGATACCAAGACGATAGCAAAGTACAGCTCTAAAATGTCTAGGTCCAAGGCACTGATTAAGCCCAATGATGGGTACATCCATTAAATAATCTTGTGCATGCTTGATACGGTTTCACTGCCACAGGATGGAATCTCTTGCGGACATAGAAAATTGGTCTGGGATTTGCTTCTTAACTGCATCAAAATAAGTGACTGCCAGGGAGTGCATGGATGGGGGGGAAGTATCATCAACACAGTATGTAGAAGGCAAGCCACATACCTGAGCAAAATTCTGTAGTGCAAACTGATAAGCAGAGCCTTTTTCAGTTGAGAATGAATTACCAAGGATCACCTTTTGTACCGAAGTAGTCTGACACTGAGAAGCAAGGTAACAATAGGCGCTATTGTCAGCCATGTTGTAAATGCCAAGTCCACCATCTTTGATGGGAAAGGTAGATAGTCGCTGCTGTAGAGGACCAAACCCCGCACCATCACCAGTGATGAGAAGTCTCAAGTACTTAAGTAAGTGATCATCAAAAAGGGCAGTGGCAGATTGTAAGGCTGCAGGATTGGTAGTACGCATTGCAAAATACAATCTAGAAACTCCAGTGCAATTGCGAAGTAATAGCATCTCACTTTGAGGGTCTTTGAGTTTCTTGATAGCAGACATCAATTGAACAGTCTTATTTACCCTGCTCAACATCATATCACTGATAAAGTTCAAATCCAGACTCACCAGTCCACCCAATAGTTTAACACCATTAGAAGGTCTACCAATATCCGCGGGGAAAACTCCGTCAGCTGTGCTTCTGGGGTCAGTAGAAGGCCAAAATACTTCGGTTTTCTTTACATTAAGATGTAAACCCCTGCGTGGTCCTTCCGTTTCTATTATGCTCAGAGCCTTAGCTACCTCTAATGTATCACCAATAATTGTACCATCATCCAAGTACCAAGCGTGCAATTCAAGTTTGCATTGAGAAGCAATAGTCTTCACTAGGGGGTGAGGTGTCAATGCAAAGAGCAGAGGACCGAGGGGGTCACCTTGCTGAACTCCAAGTGCAGATGACAAAATATAATGGTCATAGTAGAGTTTGGCAGGCCTCGAGTAACAAAATTCTACCCAACGAGAAATACCTGGACAATGAAGGCGAACCTCTTTGATGAGCTGCGATCTGCTCACCATGTTGAAGGCATTGGAAAAGTCAATGAGCATCATTGACATTTTCTCTGAGTGACCATTCATCTCCAGTAGGCGATTTACAGCATGTAAAATACTTTCCCCACCAGCAGGAATACCAACCCCGAATTGGTAATCGCCCAAATAAGTAGACATATCCTTACCAACCGAGACAGCAGCTACTTTCGAGACCAATCTGCGCCAAACTGTACCAACTGCAATGGGCCTAATACCACCTCCAGGTTTAAGTAAAGGGGTTAAAGGTGCACTAGCAATAAACTCTCCCAAAACCGCAGGACACCTACCAGCCAACCAAAGATTGACATCCCCAGTAATCGAAACAAGTAAATCATCTGCAATAGCAGCTGCCGCCCCACTGATTGCGTCGACCAGATGCTGAGCACGCAAACCATCACGACAGCATGAAGTGCCTTTGGGGAAGCTCCTGATAGCCCGTAAAACATATTTTTCATAAATTAGGCATAGCTATTCAAAAAGGTGTTGGAGCTCAGCTTGTTACTAGGCTGCCAACCAAAAGCTCTATTTAATTTATTCAGAAATATTCTACGTTTTATAGTTACTACTTTAATCATTTAATTTTTTATTTTTATTTTAACAATAATAGTTTCTAAATAATAATAATTATACAAAGTTGTTGGTCGGTAGCAACAAGCTGGGCACCAACTCCCCTTTGAATAACAATGCATAGTCTATAAAAAATAAAACTACTCAAACCGCAATTAGAATCATTGCTGATAAGGCAATTTTTCAAACGCCCGAAGAATTGCCTAACCAACAATAAAACTTAGTGATTTTTTTTTTTGATAAATCCCCTTTTTATTTGTAAGAAATGAAAACTTAATGATTTTAATGCGGCAGAAACATTTTATAGTAAAAAAGCAACTGGAATATGGTGTGGACATAGTATTATTATCCTGACATACTACAAATATTAAAACAAATATATAAATATATATATAGAAACACCGAACTTGGTAGAGTTTTATTGAGACTAATTGAGACGACAGAAAAAAAAAACAAAAAAAATTACAGAAACAAAGCTATATATAAACGCGCAACAATACGAGTCATCATCTTCCGGTACCTGCCGGTAAGGGTGTTGAGGTGGTGGAACACCATTATTGAAGTATACTTATGTCCAGGTGGTGGAGGTACTGAAAAGTATGATGCTGGCGGTAGATAAATTGGTGCATACCCTTCATTTTAGACATATGAAATACCAAGTGGTCGGTATGCATTATCTGACTCCTCGATGACGATAACCTCCCTCTACCTGCATCATCAGTGTTAGGATTGAACTAGGCGTCCACATGAAGTTGTAACCAAGAAGCACAAATACCAGAGCTTGGAATGGGTGCACTTAAAGAAAACTGCAATAGTCTTTATAGAACCTGCAAATCATTAGTGTCATCCCAGGCTATATGATGATTATCAGATTGTGAACACATAAATCATGAAGCCATCCACGTGTTCACAAACAATATTCGCATACATTCTAATTCTAAAATTATACGTCGTATGTGTAAAGGGGATGATTATATCGATTCATCGACTCAAAGCCTTCGAGCTTGGCATTGTCTAGTCGAATATTATCATAAATAATGTTCGCATAAAGGAATAAACAGAGAATCAAGCATAAATGTAAAGCACATGAAGTTCAACGCTGAATGTAAAGTGCTGAAATGTAAATAAGACAAAGATTTATGTGGTTCGGCACTAATGCCTACATCCACGGGGCAGGTGTTTCACTATGTATTGAATGATTACAAAGATAGTCGAATGACTTTAGAGTATACATAGGTCTGCGGAAGTAGGGGGATTACTTACTCTTCCTATTTCTCTCTCCTATATTCTCCTATAATTGCTCTGGATTGGTCGACCCCTTCTCTCTTAGTGGAGAGGGGTATTTATAAGGTTGGAACGTGGGTCCTACTTCTGAGGTGCCGTTGTAATCTTATCTTCTTGTGCTTTGTGCCCATTACGCAGAGGTCTTCGGCATATGCTGCGGCCTAAGCTTGAATACGAAGGGTTATCCTCGCCTCTTCCACGAGCTGATTGACACGTGTATATATCTTTGGTATTTAATGCGGGTAGATGAATGTCTGCTCGTGCCAGACAAGTGTCTCTTTGTCTGGTCACATCTGTGTCAGTAAAACTTCCTCTCAGCCGTTGATCTGGGATATTCCTCGGGATTGGGTGTATTAACACCCAAGGGGTATTATCTGGTGCTCCTCTAAGCCATCATACCTCTGTGATCCTCTGTCCCTGACCGTCAGATCTGCTGACCGGTGGCATCTTTTGATGAGATGCTTGTTATCATGTTTTGATATCTTGTTTTGCATGCCTTCCACGTGTCTCTTTCTGTACACGTGGTGGATGATGAAAGGTGTACATACAATTTGCCCCTCTTCTTCTGACTTGGGAGAATTTTGTAATTTAGAAGAAGAAAGGTCGTCCTACACGTTTTATCTCTCCTAAAATAACTTCCCCTATAAATACGGGCACGTTTCCCACTTTGCATTAACTTTCCCCATAACTGCTCCTTGGTACGAGGGACAGTTATTGTCTTCTCTAGCTTCATAAATAGGAAAGAGAATGTGAAAAAAACTTTTATCCTCTTCTTGTCAGTGTTCATCCTTTCTTTGTTTTCTATTCTTCTTATTTAGTCATTTATTATCGTCATTCTTGTGAGGAAGATAACATCATCCAATTTTCTGTCTCTTTCGCTCTCGATTGTTGTTGCCCCTGTATTGAAGACAACTAGCTTTTGATATCTCCGATCCTCCTTTCTTCGACTGTGGTTGGTGCTTGTCGTCCTCTTCTATACAGGTATGGGGTTTTTCATTAGCTGCTCATCATTGATTTATCTATGTATCCACCCGTTTGTTTCCTGCTGCTGTATTCTTGGCTTTGTGATGAAGAACACACACGTCGAAGCATATATGCTTGCCCCTGTTCTTTTTTACAAAGTCTTTGAGTCTGTATCTAAGTATTATCCCTGGAGTTTGATGGAGTATTTCTGGTTATTTTTAGTTCTTAGGGTTTTTAATGTTTATCCGGATGAACCATCAATTATGGTTTTTTTTTTTGATCTTTAGTGATCTCCTCGTATTCTTCTCTAAACTGTTTTTGTGTTTCCTTGTAGATATGTATGATCGTCCGCGGGCTCCTTACCAAACCCCGCCGTCTAGTCCGCCAAGATCCCCTCCGCGTCGAGATTCTGACAGATCTCCACTTGGGGAAGGTCCTTACAAGTCTTCGCAATCGGATCCTCGGGTTATAGGGTTTCATCTTCCTCTGGTGCGAAGGTTGTGCCTACTAGGAAAGGGGATGTGCCGAAGGGTCCTTCTGGGTCTAGGTATGCTGTTAACTGTGCCCCTTCTCGTCCTCGTGAAGATTCTAGGAGTACGCAGGCTCCCCCTCGTGATGACTCTAGGAATACGCGGGCTCCTCCTCCTCGAAATGAAACATTGGATGTTCCGCCCCTTCGTTCTACGGCTCATCCTTCAGTGCCTCCGCAGAAATCTTTGCCGCCTCCTCCCACGGTTTCTTTCAAAGGGAAGTACTCCAAGGGTACTATGTCGAGAGCTGATCCGTCTAAAAATCTTCCTTCTAAAAGGAAAGCTTCGGAATTGAGTCATACTTCTGATTCCGCAGACGAAGAAGAAACTGTCCCCGTGATACGCAACATTTCAGTTGGTAAGAAGAAGGTCACTTTCAAGCATATTGATCTTTAGATGTTCAAGGAAAAACATGAGCTTCAAGCTTTTGAGGTTTGCTTCTATGCCCCTGACGATGATATCACTTACGAGCTCCTTGCTAAGTATCAGTTTGACGAGTTTCATATATTGACTACGGTTGGAGCCTTCGAGGCGGGTCTCATGTTGCCCCTATATAAGTCGGGTGACTCCTTTTATTATGACGTGCTGGCTAGTCGCGAAGGCTCTTCCACAAACACTCATAATCGTTCTGGTGTCACAACTATCTGGGAATTATCTTCGTGCACTGAAGGAATGTTACCTGCGAAGCAAGGGAGAGACTATGATGACCTGCTATGTTCCAAATCCTGCTGAGAGATAGTGGTACACTCCTCAGAATTTTAACAGTTCCTTTGGGGATTATGTCAACAGTAGAAACCGTAAGCCGTGGAGTGTTAGTCTTCGTAACATTGTTGTTCCTCGTGGTGAAATTCGTATTTTGAGTGAGGTGAGTGATGCCAAGCTGAAGTATGTTCCTGGTACTGAGGGATCTGCTAAACGGAAACTCTTTCCTGCTCGTGAAAGGATTAAGCGTGACCATGATTATGAATGGCATGCTACTGTTATTGAGGTAGTTGGTCCTTGGGCTTATGGTTGGATTCCTGGTCCGCGCGGTTGGCGTCCTTCTGAAAACAGCAAGCCTCGTGAAACTCCTCCTGCTCGTTATGGAGATTTCTGTCCTTGGCGTCCGAATTTCGCGGGCATGAATTTTCCTTACGCTCTTGATGTCGTTGATGGAGATGAGGAGGAGGGTTCTGGTGCTACCCATCCACGAAGAGTGCTGCTGCTGCCAAGGTATAGTTTCTTCTTATATTCTCTATTCTATTTGCCCCTTTTTCCTTGCTTGAAATAATTTTCATTTTTGAAGTGAGGGAAAAAATGAGCCTTTGTGGGATGTACTGGTTTGTAGGTGTCGAAGAAGAAGAAACTTGGACCCAAACAATCTTCTACTGTGGTTACCGGTGAGGCTGAGGTTTATGAGGAGGTTACGAGTCCTGTAAACGAAGGGTATGCTGAGGATGAAGAAATGTCCGATGGAGAAGAGCGTACCGACACTTCTCACCCTGATGACGAAGGTGGTAATGGTGAAGAAGAAGTTGTCGCGGGTGGTGATGGTGAAGAAGAATTGCCGCGGGTGGTGATGGTGAGTCTGAGGGTAATATTACCGTTGGTGGTACTGGCGGGGGTGGATCTGCCCCTGTTGGCGAATATTGTTGGTGTGGGTACTCTGCCCGTTATTTCCCCTGAATTTTCTTTGGTAGGATATATTCCGCGGGGGAATCCTTTGATGTGAATGCTGCCATGGGTCTTGCCGAAGACTTCTCATTGCTTTCCCCAAATGATGATTGGGATGTGCTTGGGATATTGGTAAAGAAGATGCCACCGGTCAGCAGGCTGAAAACGGTGGTCATACTGAGGCTGGTGATGTCGAGACTTGCGGAGTGAGGGAGAACAGCCAAAGGGAAGTCTGCGGTTGAATCTCCTTCAGAGGATTTCCCTTACTCGCTAATGCCTGAAGGCGAAGATGCCATTTTGGCTTGGCTTAAGAAAAAATCTGATGTTCGTCCCAACCCTGCCCCAGTGGTCCCTGGTGAGAAGAATTCTGACGCTTATACTCGTCAGATGATGCAAGTGTCTTCTGAAGTCCGCGTTGCTGAGATGTGGGAGAAGAATCTGAGAGCTTCGGAAGCTAACCTAGTGGTTGACCCTCCCTCCTCTGTTGCTGATATGATGGCCATAGCTGATGGGTACCAATACGGTTTTCCCCAGCAGCGTGTCTTAGAGGTAAATCCTTGTACTGATTCTCTATGATACGAACATTGTATTCTTCGCGATATCCGATCCCTTGGGTATAATAATGTTTGTGTTTGTGACATAGATGATGAGGAGCGAACATTGTAACCATGTTCTATACCAATTCTTTAAAGCAAAGTCTTTAAAGTTGGAGGCTAAGCTTCGTCATAGAGAAGAAGAACTATCTGCGGCGAGATGGAAATAAGTGAACTGAGGGTCGCCTGAAGGAAAAGCGGCTGGGTAATGCCGAGGAGAGTCTCGTTCGGAACTTGCTATAGTCCGCAACGAATTGGAGCAAGCTCGCAGAAATGTATCGTCCCTCACAGGTTCGTATTTTTATTGGTCTTTACTCCTCGTGATTCCCTATTTGTACTTTGGTGTTCTGTCAGTCTCCCCACCCTATCTTCAGTGGGTGGAGTCCCCGATCTCATATTGCTTCGGAAAGAAAGGGAACGACAGAAATCCCGCATTGCAGAGTTGGTGGGTAAGTTGAAAAGCGAAGCCGTAAAGTGGAATGCTCGTGCTGATGAGCACAACGCCTTAACAGCTGAGTGGCGTGAAAAGCGAACACTGATGGTTGATATGCAAAATAAGTACAATCATGACCGTTGTCTGTTTAATGGTACGCTGCTATGGACGCGTGACAACCTGCGTGATGCTCGAGGACATGCTTCGGACTTAGAGGCTAGAGTGCGCTTTTTGGAAGGAGAGTTACAACAGGCTCGTTCTTTCTTAGGCCCCGGGGTTAGGGATAGTATGCTGCATCTTTCCGAGGAAAGAGATAATGCTAGGGCTGAGGTTGGTGCTCTTAGTAAAGCCCTAGCAGCGTCTCGAGCTGATGTTGCTCGCCAAGTGGAGTCTGAAAGAGATCTTGAAGTGAATGTGTATCGACTCCATAAAAGGATGGGGGAGATGAATGACGAAGTCAACCATCTTCGTCACTTGGATTCAATGAAGCAGGTAGACTTAGACGCGAGTCAATTTGCTCTTACGAACCTTCAAACGGATTATAAGAAACTATCCGACGAATATGACTTTCTTGATGAGGCTCGGGACGCAGTTGTTAATGAGTATGAAGAGGCTTCGGCTAATGTCGAAGGTATAACCTCGTTTTATCGAGTGTGATTCTGTTATTTCTTCGTTTTAACCCCTTGGTATTTCTTGTTTTCAGCACTCGAGGGACAGCTTCACGCAGCAAATGATGAGCTTAAAAAACTCAATCTGCCTTAGTGCAGCAGGAAGGACAACCAACTATTTCAAAGGGTTGGCCGCGTCTCGTGAGGAAGCAGCGGAGATTGCCTCCAAAGAGGCGGAACGCCTATCTGCATTGTGTCTCAGGCCAACCAGCGGACCGCTGTTATCACTTATAAAGCTCGATGTCAGTTGGCTGAAGAGACCAACAAAGTCCTAGATAAGATTGAACTTGATCTTAAAGTCGAACATGGTCTTGTCAAGAATTATCCGCGTCGTCCCCTTCCCGCGCCCTTGCCTGGTTCTTCTGGGCCTTCTTCAGGTGGTAGCGTACCTTCATCTCGCAGAGACAACCCTGTTGATGGAGCTGTATCGTCCAAGTAGATTTCTTTTATTAGTCATAGAAAGTTGATCCTTGTTGATTATATAATTTTCAGATCATTTTTTGATGTTTTCTTTATCTTTTTTGCTGAACTTGTATCAAACTCTTTATGAAATGGATCATCCTTTTGGCATACTGCGTTATCAATTCATTTTATTTTAAGTATTGTGAAGTGTTAAACTAGAAATAACTTGCTTTGTAAAAAGTTTAGAGTGTTTGGGTCGACACCGAAGGTAAATACCTTCTGATCGTCTTGAGACATGTCACCACCCCCCCCCACCCGGCGAATCCTGGGCCAGAGGATTCCCAAACGGTGGGGGCCGAGCAGCGTTCTAGGATATGGAATGCTTATTTGAAATATTTACATGCACCCATTCCGTCGACCCGCTGCCTTAAAATTGGTTGGGTATCTCTTTCTGCTGGGTGCCTTCCCCCTGGTCTTACACTCATAGACACTGATAGGGGAGCCCTGAGAGATTGTAGATTAACTACTTTCCCCAATATTGTTAATTTATTATGTAATGTACATGCGTTCACCCAGCGGGCCTTTTGACCATTTCGTTTGCTTGAAGATTTCCCAAAAAGTTTGTTTGATTGATAGGTTGAGGCCTGCTACTCCTCGTCCAGAGATAGAAACATGTAAAGCGGTTACGCTGCCTTCTTCTTCTGGTATTCTTCACGCAGATGCAAAGCTGCGCTGCTCCTATGGGTAGTACGGTTTGAGCCATTTAGCATTCCAAGGGTGCCGGAGGACCTCGCCTTTCAGATTGCGAAGATAGTAGGAACCGTTTCCCGCAATGTCGTGTATTATAAAAGGTCCTCCCCATGTAGGTGCTAACTTTCCCCATTTCTTCTCTCGTTGATACTGCGGGAGAGCTTACAATACTGCCCTTCTACAAAATTTCGAAGCTTAACCTTTTTGTTGTACTCTCTCGCTAGTCTCCGTTGATAATTTTCCATCTTTTGCAATGCTGCTTCCCTCCTTTCTTCCAGGTCGTCCAGTCTCTCTAACATCATGTCTGTTGTGAGATTTTTCTCCCATGCTTCGGTCTTTGTGGTTGGCATGAGGATCTCTGTTGGGATGACTGCTTCAGCTCCATAAGTGAGGAGAAATGGGGACTCCCCAGTGGCAGATCTTCGTGTTGTCCTGTATGCCCATAATACATTGTGTAGCTGTTCACACCATCGCCCCTTGTGTTCGTCTAATTGCTTTTTGAGGATAAGGGCGAGGGTCTTGTTAGTAGCTTCCGCTTGTCCGTTGCTTTGAGGGTATATGGGGGTGGACTTGTTTTTCCTTATTTTGAAAGTGTCGAAGAGCATGTCTATGTTTTTCCCCTGTAATTGTTTACCATTATCGGACACGATTTCCGCTGGTATGCCGAACCTGCAAATAATGTTTTGGAATATGAAAGTAAACACGTCCACGTCTCTGATCCTGGCTAAGGCTTTGGCTTCCACCCATTTACTGAAGTAGTCCGTGGCTACTATCAAAAATCGTTTTCCCTGATCCTTCGATGAAAGGCCCAACGATATCTATGCCCCATTTTGCAAATGGCCACGGACTATCCACAGAATTCAACGTTGTTGCTGGTGCGTGTATCTTTTTGGCGAAACGCTGACATTCTTCACATCGTCGGGACATTCTTGCAGCATCTTGTATCATTGTGGGCCAGTAATATCCTTGCATTTTTGCTTTGTCGGCTAGTGATCTCATGCCGCTATGATTCCCTGCGTCACCATAATGGATGTCGTTTAGGATTCGATGCCCCCTTTCCTGGATAAGCAACGTAGTAACGGTCCGAGGAAAGATTTCTTGTACAGGACCCCATCCCGAAGATCATATCTTCCTACTTTGGAGAGTATTTTCCTGGTTTGTTTATGATCCGCGGGTAAGGTTCCATCCTTGAGAAACGCATGGATCATCATTCTCCAATCATCTTCGTTGTTGAAATCTTCGTCTTGATTTGCACTTGACAGGATATCTTCTTCGTCAAAATCGTTACGGATGTCTTCTCCCACATGATCTTCGATATTTTCTTCCACTGTATCTTGATTTGTAGCAAAGGAAAATTGTGATGCAATCGAAGGCTCGTTTACCCTTGTTATTTTGATAGCTTCGATACTCTTGTCCTTCAGCATGGATGATATATATGCTAGGGCATCCGCGTGCCTGAGATCCCTTCTGCATAAGTGTCGGAACTTGATGTTCGGAATTTGTGATGCCAATGTTTGGACCAAGGCCATGTAAGCTTATAGGGCATCGTCGTACACATTGTATTCGAGCCCTATTTTCCGTATGACAAGATGTGAATCACTTTTCAGTCTTACATCAGTTACCCCCATCTCTATTATCAAGTGGAGGGCATGTACGACTGCCTCGTATTCGACGATGTTGTTAGTATGCTCTATAAATTCTAACCTGAGTGCCTGTACGATCCTTTCTACAGTTGGGGTGGTGATGACAATGCCTATTCCTTCCCCTTCCTTATTTTTGGAACCATCAACGAAGACTTCCCATTGTCTTTGACTCGCGGGTTCGAGGACATCAATGGATCCTTGCTTTCCTCCTCGTCGGCTTCTGGTATTCCCCTAATCTCTTCATCGTTGTCCAGGGGGAGGTCTGCTAAGAAATCCGCCAAACTTGGGATTTTTGGGAATGTTGAATTTCATGAATGATGTTGAATTGGTCCAGGTGGGTGTTCCACTTGGCTATTCTACCTACTTTTCCCGCGCTTTTGAGGACTGCTTCCAGTGGTGCTTTGCATGGGACGCGGATGAAGTGAGTTAGGAAATAGGTTCTCAGCTTTTGAGTAGCCCATACTAATGCCAGGATGAGTTGTTCGATCTTCGTGTAATTCCTTTCCGCAGAATTGAGGGTCTTGCTGACATAATAGATAGGTTGTTCTATCTTCGTATTGGTTTTGACCAACACTGCGCTAACTGCGTCTTCTGTCGCTGCTATGTACAATGCCAAAACCTCATCAGGATCAGGCTTCTGCAGGATTGGAATTGAAGCCAGGTATTCCTTGATTCTTTGGAAGGCTTCTTCGCATTCTGCGGTCCATTCAAACTTACTCCCTTTTTTGAGAATATTGAAAAAATGTTTGCATTTGTCCGAGGATCGGGCAATAAATCTGCCCAAGGCTGCTAAGGACCCATTGAGCTTTTGCACTTCTTTTAAATTCTTCGGAGATGGCATTTCCACTATGGCCTGAATCTTCGCGGGGTCTACCTCAATACCCCTTTTTGTTACCAGATATCCGAGGAATTTCCCTGAGGTGACACCGAAGTGCATTTTTCTGGATTTACTTTCATGTGATGTTTCCTCATTGCTTCGAAAATATCTCTCAGGTCCTGGTGGTGATCTTTGCGCAGCCTACTTTTGACGAGCATGTCATCAACGTAGACTTCTAGGGTACTACCAATCCATGGCCTGAAGATAGCATCGACCATTCTCTGGTAAGTTTCCCCTGCGTTTCGAAGTCCAAAGGGCATTCTAGTGTAGCAATAAAGGCCATGCGGGGTGTAGAATGCTGTGTGTAGTTGATCTTCTTCTGCCAGGGCTACTTGGTTGTAACCAGAATATCCGTCCATGAATGACAGCTCTTCGTACCCTTCCACTGCTTCAACCAGTTTATGCTCGGTAGGGGATAGCTGTCTTTTGGACATGCCTTGTTGAGGTTAGTAAAGTCGATGCATATCCTAACCCCTCCATTTTTCTTAGGAACGACGACCATGTTGGAGATCCATGTAGGGTATTTGACTTCCTTGATGAAGCCTGCTTCTAGTAGTTTCCGAAGTTCTTTTTCTACTGCCTTATGATACTCTGGTGCAACTTTTCTTATTTTCTGCCTGAAAGGTGGCGTGCCTGGTTTGATGCGCAGCTCGTGTTGGATTATTTTTGGATCAATCCCCGGCATGTCTCCTAACTTCCAGGCGAATACATCCGCGTATTCTTTAAGTAATTTGGTTAAGGAATCTTCTCTTTCTTCGTCCATTATGGTCCCTACTTTGATCATCTTCGGGTTTTCTTCCGTTCCTATGTTGATTTCTTTTACGGGCTCCACTGGTGTGAACACCGGCTTCGGGTCCCCAAGGACTGGGACGTTCTTTAATTGTTATTTGGTATGTTTCTGTCCTTCGTTGGTTGCTGAAGTACTTGCCTCTGTGTTAAAGACATTATCATCTTTTGTCAAGCCCTTCCCTGCGGTTTCCTTGAGGAACAGGTCTATGGCCTTTTCTTTCGCAGCTTCTTTATTTTTGATCCTTCGGGTTTTTCGCTGCTCTTCCTGTTCGTTGTTGATACGATCCTGAGTGGCCTGGCACTCTTTTGTAGAGACCCGATCTCCCTTGATTTCCATTACTCCCTCGGGTGTAGGGAACCTGAGATATTGGTAGTAAGTTGTTGCCGCTCCCTTGAGTTTATGTACCCACTTTCATCCAATAATGGCGTTATAGGGGGATGGGGCGTCTACCACGCTGAATCGTGTTTCTACTTTCATGGTCCCGGCGTTCACCTGCAACACGATGTCTCCTAATGGCTTTGTGGGCGCTCCGTTGAACCCGTAGATGGTGTAATAAGAGGTCATCAGTTGTTCATCATGGAGCTTCATCCGTTTGAAGGCGTCGTAGAATAGAACGTTCACTGAGATTCCCCCATCGATGAGGATCTTTTTGAGGTTACATCCGGCCACTGGTAGTGTGAGGACCAAGGGATCGTTATGGTATTCCATATCTTCTTAGATATCTTCAGTATCGAAGATGATAGGTGCATCCATCCACTCTTCGTGCTCGTCCACCTCTACGCCATCAATATTATATAATTCGCAGTGGTCTTCGAATTGCTTTCGTAGCCTCTTTCCTATCTGCGCTGTAAGTGAGGGCCCTGCGGCTTCGGAACACGAGATGGTGTTGATTGTGCGGTTTCCCTCTAGAAGTTGGACTTGCTTGGTTCATTTGGATTTGTCCTCGGTGACTTCCTTTCGTATGTATTGCTTGAGTTCGCCAGCATCAATCAATTTTTGGATCATTATTTTGAGGTTTTTGCATTTCTCGGTATGGTGTCCATTGAAGCAATGATACTCACAGTAATCTTTAGACTTCTCGGTCCTTGGGCGATGTTTTCCCTTAGACCATGGTCACTCCAAATTTTCCCTTTCCTTTGATCTCTCGCAAGATCCGAGCGTAGCTAGCATTGAGCTTCGTGTAAACCTGATCTTCGAATTTTCGATCGTCTTTTCGTCGTTCATCTCTTCGTTCCTTCCTATCTTCGTGCGGTCATTCCACTGAGCTATTTCTTTTGGCCCCGCTGGTTTGTTCTGCGGAATTGGTACGGTGAGACCTCTGTGTTTGTTCCCTCGGGTTCTCACGCTGGATTTCTTCAAGACGAGCATACTTCTCAATAATTATTCGAAGATCTCCTTCTGTCTTAGGTACGCTTCCGTGGATCTCAACAAATAGTGGACTCATTCGGTCTAATCCCCACTTGTAGCAGTTGATGCTTACTACGGGATCCACACTCCTTATGGCTTGGCAGATCTTGTGCCATCTGTTGGTGTATTCCCTCGTGTTCTCCTTGTAACCAATTGCCAGAGAAAAAAGTTTATCCATTCCGGTGTTGACAGCTTTGTTGTACATGTAGGTTCTCAAGAATTTCTCTGCGAGTTGATCGTAGGAGTTGATGGAATCAGGTGGCATGTTGTCAAACCAAGACAAAGCCGATCCCTTCAGACTTGATGGGAAATACCTACAGAGGACGGCGTCGTTTTGAATCCATCGGGCTAAGATACGATTATAATATCGGATAGTGCCACGGGATCACTGGATCCGTCATAGCATTCAAAAGTTGGGACAGAGCACTTTAACGGAATGGGGGTCTTTGCCAGGAGATGAGTTAGGGGCGTGGAGTTAGCTTCTTTCATCACCGCTTCAAGCCTTCCTCCGCCTTGTTTGGCTTTTAACTGCCTGATCTCAACCATCATCTCATCACACAGCTCTTCCATTGCGCGGTAATGTCCCACATTCTCATGCTCAGTTGAGCGTTTCTTTCTTCGAATTTCACTGTCATAATAGTCTAAGTCTTCGGCGGCATATTCCGGATCGGATGCACTGCTTCCCCTAGCGGTGTTTGCTAGGATGATTCTTCGGTCTCGATTAGGCTCTGGTGCCTTAGAATTTGCTTCGTCCAGTTGTTGGCTAGTCTTCGTGCTTTGGGTAATCCTATCTTTCAAGTCTTGGTTCTCTCTGGCCAGAAGAGCTACGGCATCTGCGCAGACCTGCTGGCTCTTTTTCAATTCTTCGAGCTCTACCATCAGTCGGTGGGACTGGTTTGATCCCTGATTGGGAGTTCCGGCTTGTACCCCTACGGCCATAGTTCCCCCTTCGTCTACTGTATGTATTAAGGGTGGTAGAGGGTCAGCTTCAATTGTTGGTATCTCCAAGTTTGGTCCCCTCGGTTGACGGCATTCGGAAGACTGGTGGATATGCGGGCTGATGTGTCATAGATTCTGCCACCCCTTCTCTTTGTTGATGGATTTGGTTTGAAACCAAAGTCTTGTTAGCTTCTGTATCCTGGAGGGCCGCAACAGTTGTGTTGTTCTTTGTGGCTGCTGCTTTGAGAGCCGCAGCTACAATGGAGTTAGTGTTCATAGGTGAGGTGATTTCCGCAGCATCCTGCCTCTGAGTAGCTGTTTTAGCTTTGTCTCCTTTCTGCTTGCTTCGGGTCATGACCGGGGTAATCCTCGGTGTCTCCTTTGATGAGGCTTTGGTTTTTCCTGCCTCTAGTATCTTTTCCATTTTTAGTCCTTTTCTGCATAGGGGAATAAATAAAGAGAACCAAATATATCCACGAGGATCGGGTTAGTGCCATTCGTATCCGCAAAATTTGTGGAATAAAAGGAAATGAGCTGCCCAAGGGCCTTAATAAAAGAGAAAAATAAAGACTCCATCGGTCTAGTTTTCGCAATACAAATCCTCTAATAAACAATCATGGACCTTGTTTTCAGACTACTTTTGAAAAGGAAAACTTTTGAAAAGGCAGATCCGTAGCGAGAATTCATGAATCTGGATTATTAAGTCTTAGTTTTAAAAGAAAAATGCCTCACGTGCAAATATGTGATAGATAGTCGTGGATTTGTCTGCTTTGAAATGGTGTTTGTGAAAATGAAGACCATGAACCCAGAATATAAAAGTTTTTGAAAGCACGCTGAACCCAGAATAGGGCACAACCATAATGCGCGTTTAAGGTGAAATCACAGGATAAGATAAATCTTTTTCCGGGACAAAGTCCCTGTTTCTAGCGCCAGATTGTGAGCACATAAATCACGAATCCATCCACGTGTTCACAAACAATATTCGCATACATTCTAATTCTAAAATTGTACGTCCTATGTGTAAAGGGGATGATTATATCGATTCATCGACTCAAAGCCTTCGAGTTTGTCATTGTCTAGTCGAATATTATCATAAATAATGTTCGTATAAAGGAATAAATAGAGAATCAAGTATAAATGTAAAGCACATGAAGTTCAACGCTGAATGTAAAGTGCTGAAATGTAAATAAGACAAAGATTTACGTGGTTCGGCACTAAGGCCTACATCCACGGGGCTGGTGTTTCACTATGTATTGAATGATTACAAAGATAGTCGAATGACTTTAGAGTATACATAGGTCTGCGGAAGTAGGGGGATTACTTACTCTTCCTATTTCTCTCTCCTATATTCTCCTATAATTGCTCTGGATTGGTCGACCCCTTCTGTCTTAGTGGAGAGGGGTATTTATAGGGTTGGAACGTGGGTCCTACTTTTGAGGTGCCGTTGTAATCTTATCTTCTTGTGCTTTGTGCCCATTACGCAGAGGTCTTCGGCATATGCTGCGGCCTAAGCTTGAATACGAAGGGTCATCCTCGCCTCTTCCACGAGCTGATTGACACGTGTATATCTCTTTGGTATTTAATGCGGGTAGATGGATGTCTGCTCGTGTCAGACAAGTGTCTCTTTGTCTGGTCACATCTGTGTCAGTCAAACTTCCTCTCAGCCGTTGATTTGGGATCTTTCTCGGGATTGGGTGTATTAACACCCAAGGGGTATTATCTGGTGCTCCTCTAAGCCATCATACCTCTGTGATCCTCTGTCCCTGACCGGTGGCATCTTCTGATGAGATGCTTGTTATCATGTTTTGATATCTTGTTTTGCATGCCTTCCACGTGTCTCTTTCTGTACACGTGGTGGATGATGAAAGGTGTACATACACAGATGTCCTAATTAATTAAGTTTATGGTCACGACAAGTGTTTAATGGTAGTTTCAAACACCACAGAGAAGTGAGTTTTCCAAAGGAACAACATGATTACCACAACAGTATTAACAAATGCTTGGTGTCTAGAAATAAAAGTATCATGACAGGATCAGTCCAAGTATTAATTTAAGAATGAATAGACTTAATACAAGTTACGGGCAGTACAAACCTAAACCAATATATGCATCAGTATCATTCCAATCATGTTGTAAAATACATGTGAAAAACATATTCTCATTCAGAATGTATAATCTTTCTTATACAATCTCGTTTAAAAATTAAGGGAAACTCAATGCATGGTCACTTTCAATAGATCCTGCAACTCAATACATTACCACTCTAAACAAACATATTCATTTGCAAGCATAAGATAAGTTATTTGTATGTGATCAATACATGATGTAACTAGATACGTCAAGCAGTAACACAAGATGTACCTGGTACATCAAGCAATAACACATGATGTACATGGATACATCTAGTGTCACTTGTATTATCCATATACCAGTTTCAGGAATCAACACAAGATGTACCTAGGTACATTAAGCAATAACATGATGCATTTGGAAACATCTATTGTTACTCATATAATTCATATATTTGCTTCAGGATTCAACACGGGATGCACTCAGAATAAGATACAACAAACAATTAATAACAAATGAGGCACCTAGATACATCCAGTGTTGCTACTACTATTCATATTTCAGTTTCAGTAATCAACACAGGATGCGCCTGGGTACATCAAGCAATAAAATATGATGTAACTAGTTACATCCAGTGTTACTACTATTCGGCCGAGGATGTAACTGGGTACATCAATCAATAACATAAGATGAAACTGGTTACATCTTTCTTTTTTTTGAACTGGTAAACCGTTTTATTTATTAAGAGAGTGTTACAATTCGCGGGTAGGATGTCCTCATCCTGTCATTAAGTACAATGTTAAGTAAAAAAGTTCGGAAGATGAATTCGCAGCTGCTTGTTGTCAGTGAGTTGTGTTGCATCTGATTTTTGATTGCCTGATTTGCTAGTTCGTTAGCCGCCTGGTTCGCCTCTGTCTTATCATGTGTGATCCTGTAGGTTGGGATATCTCTCATTAGGGATACGATTTCGTTTAGCATATTCATAAGATACCACGATTTTGGTTCATTTGTTTGTAGAAGTGTGACTAAGGAGCTTGAGTCCACTTCAAACCAAACCAGTGGTCGTTGATGTTGAATAATTGTCCTGGTTGCTAAGAGTAAGCCCCATGTTTCCGCTTGGATTGCTGTGGTTATACCGAGTGGTGCTGCCATCGCCTTGATTACGTTTCCATCACTATCTCTGCATATGATTCCTGCTCTCGCCGGTCCTGGATTCCCTTTTGAAGCGACGTCTGTGTTGATTTTTACCCAGTTACTTTGTGGTGTCGTCCATCGTATGTAGATGATTGATGCCGTAGTTATTTGTCGTTGTTGTTGTCTCTCCATTGTTGGCTCGTTCGCCATTATCGGAGCCATGTGTATTTGCGCCCATTGATATTCTTCAAACCCCACCATTATGATTTGGAAGGTTTAGTTTGGGGTTTGTGGTGTCTCTTGTAGACTGTTGCATTACGAGCTAGCCATATGTACCATGTTGTGAAGCTGAGTAGTATGCCGACATGTTCAGTGTGTGCACCTTTTATGATATCTTGTAAATTCGATGGGCATGTGAGACTGCCGTATGCTTGCTGCTGCCATTGTTGTCCATGTTGCGGTTGTTTTGTGCTATTGCTGGGGCTTCTTTGTTGGTGTGTGATTATGAGCTGCCATGTATCCTTTGAGTTGGTGCATTCGAAGAGTAAATGTTGTGCCGATTCTACGTAGTTGTTGCAACGTGGGCACATTTGGTTGTTGGTGATGTTGAATCGTTATAGTCTCTCAAGAGTTGGTAGACCACGATTCGCGACTTTCCATAAGAAAAACCTGATTTTTTGTGGGCAGTGGATTTTCCAAATTGAATTGTAGTCCACTAGCACTTAGGAATTGTTTTGGTTTGTTTGGTTTATGGTTGTTTGGGATATTAGTTGTTTGTAACCTGTTTTTGCCGTGTAGTTGCTTGTTTTGGAGAACAGCCATATGTTTGTGTCTTGTACTGGATCCTTTGGAAGATGAATGTTGATGATGTTGTGGGCTAGGTGTGTAGGGAAATGGTTGAGGATTAGGTCATGATTCCAGGTTTTAGAATGAGGGTTGATGAAGTGGTTGACTGATAGGTGTCTAAAACACCTTAATTTTATATCTAGTATTTATGCTTTCTTTGCTAAGTTTTCTTGTAAATTATGTATCTTATGTTTGTTTTTGAGTATTTAGGTACTTTGGAGTCATTTGGAACAAAAGAAGAAAAAACGTCGCTCAAAAGGACAAGACGGACTATTTCTCATTATTTGCTTTTATGTCTTCATCTCTGTCTGAAAAGTATGTCGGATTTAGTGATGGAAATTTCTGTCTGAAAAGCACGACTGCTTTAGTGATGAATATAAATTGAAGAGATGAAGTAGGTCTGAGAAGTAAGAGGCATCTGCTGCTGGTGGAGCGAAATAAGGAGAAATCATTCACAAAGGGGCAATTCACACGCGAGCTATACTTTGAGCAGGCTAAGGTGCGGGAGAAGGAGGTGAATTAGGTTGTCGGTTTGCTGAAACTGACAAGCCAAGTATCACTGTGGTGGCCTGCGTCAACTCTTGGGGTGCCTAGAGTCATCTGGGTACCCCTTATCTGCCTCACCTGGATAGATGTATCACTTTCATTTCCTACGACCCTAAAATCTATACTCATCATTACATTCGACCACAAATTCAGAGATGAGAAAACGGCTGATGTAAGAAAGAACAATACGGACGTTGCTGGTGAAGAATGATTAATGGGGTTCTTGAGTTCGAGTTTGGACGTTGCTGGTGAAGAATGATTAACGGACGTTGAGGAAGAATGATTAATGGGGTTCTTGAGTTCGAGTTTGGACGTTGCTGGTGAAGATGAAGTTCATGATTTATTGAACTGTGGCTTAAATTGAACAAGATTAGGGTTCTCATGATGATTTAGACGAAACTGTGAAGCAAATGGAAAGAATTTGAAGTATGGTTTATGGGTTGAAGACTGAATCGAAATGGAGTTAGGGTTTAGTCAACTGAGTGATTTCAGTTAATGGGTTTTTGCAGTTGTTGTTGTTGTTTGCGGTGTTGATGATGGTTAGATTCAAACTTCGATGGTTGGTTGAGAAATATGGGTTGTACTGGATCTGAATCCGAGAGAAGAAACTGATGCTGTTGAGTACAAAGAAGATTAAGAAGCTGAGGCCATGGATTAATGGGTATCTGTGATGATTCTCAGGGTTTGTCGAGATAAGTTATGATTAAGCAGGAGATGAATTTGCAAGAGATAGCTGCAATCTGGTGATGCTCAAGTGAATGCGTAGAATGAATCAGAATAAGCCTGTGCATCTGGAGTTGTTGTTCAGCAGAGGGTTTTGGTATTGAAGCTGGAGCCAGTGTTGGTAGTGGTTGAAATGGAACAGAAACCTACAAGGCTGAAGAGTGAGTTGCAGTCAAGGGCGTGCGCTGAAATGTGCTATGGAAGTGTAGTTTTGCTGCTAGAGATGGGATGTGAATGACTGAACGATTGCGGAGTCTGGAAGAGCAAGTATTGACGATTGCAGGGCGCAAGTTGCGGTGATTGCAGAGGATGAATGAACTATTGATGGCATGTATTCGGAGCGAAGCTGCAGAGTAGTTAAGGCCGGTGCTGTTGATGATTATTGGTATCGCAGGTCTGAGGCTGTAGGGTGCTGCAATGGGTATTTCAGCTGAGCTCAAATAGAATTGAAATTGAACTGTGATGGTGGTTTAAACTGTTGCGAGAAGTAGTGCAGTTCAGTTGGTATTGTTGGGCTGTACCTGGAGAACAAGTAGTGACAGGGTGGTCACGGAGATGCTTTAGATGAATGTTAGGTTTACAGGTTGGTGGTTATGAGCTACGGAATATAATGAGATGGAACTGGTGGCGACATTCCTGGACAATGGGTTATTGCAGTGAACAAATGCAGAGGCAATGGTATTACAGGAATTGGAAGGGTGTGTTATTACAGAGAAGATGGATTTGGTGGAGCAAGAAAATTGAGCTGATATTGCAGTGGAGTTGAAGTTGTAAGATTGCAGGCTAAGTAGTCGCAACAGCTGGAGTTGGAGAATGTCATTGCAGGTGGAGGTGGTGCTGCAGTTGAAGGCCGTAGTGGAAGGAGTATTGCAGCTGAGGTTTGATTATGGAGCTGAAGATGTTGCAAGTTTTGCAGTGTGCAGGGCCATCATAGCTGGGTGGAGCTATGATGCACAATCATTGTGCAGCATCACTCAGGCCAGTGCAATGGCTTATGCCATGGCAATTCAATTAAGTCAGCCCAGTTAGCTCACCTGAGCTGACTAGGGTCTGACTCATGATCTGACCCGGTTTGACTCAGAGACTTTGAGTGAGTTGACCCGATTTGACCCAGTTGACCGGTGACCGGGCGGACTTTGCCGGTCACCTGAGACACTATTCCGGCCAACTTCCGGTGACGTTTTGGCTGATTTTCTACATGGGTTTTTCTCACTTTTGGGCCACGTGGATTTTTATTTAATGGACTTTGAAGACTTGGACCTAATTTTGGAACAAGAGGAGCTATAAAAGAGAAGACTTCTACAACTTTTGGGGATCACGTATTATTCTTGGAGCTAAGGAGAAAGCCGCTTTTGTTTACACAACTAGGGTTTGCTTTCGTATTTATTTTTCATCTTCTTTATTTGATTATTGATTATGATGAACTCCATAACTATGAGTAGCTAAATCTTATATTATTGGTTAAGGATGTAGTCCTATATCTACAACTTGTGTTTGATTAATGCATTAGTTTTCTCTCTTGATTATCGTTCAAATCTCTATTGTTTTAATAATCACATGATTGATGTATTGTGATAGGACTTAGATGTTTGGTTAGTTAAGTGGCCAATTAATTGAACTTGCATCCTTTTCCATAGCTATTTTAGGGTTTTTCATCAAGCGATAACCCCGAATACGAGAGCATGATATGATTACGGTTTGTAGTGATACACTCTTGTAATCATATGTAGAGTTTGACCTTTGTCCGAATTGTCATGCGCAATGTGTGACAATTGCATTGATTAGCCTATTTCCAAAACTTGAAGCTCCTAGGAATTGAACTTAATTAGCGCAAGGCGTTAGGTTATTCTTTAGGTAGAATTCACATACGCAGCTCTAATGTGTGTGTTGATGAACTTAGGACGTTATTGGAATATCTTGCTCTCTTGATACTCTAGGCTTTTGATGATGAAGAGATTAAATTGTAATTCTAATCATGTATGCAAGCACATGTTTAAGATAGAAGATGAATTCCTTGACCAATATCTTTCTCTTATTGATTATTTCTCCAATTACTTTGCTTTTGATTTACTTTTATTGTTTACATAAAAATCAGAAATCCCCCCAATTGGTTACTTTAGGAAATTGAATACATAATAACTACATTTGCCTCTCTGTGGAAAATAACTCTTTCTTATCGTATACTTTAGGAAAGTGAAATTATTTTTGATCCATACGACATCGATCAAATTTTGGCGCCGCTGCCGGGGATTACGGAAGAAAAGTAATCTTTTCATGTGATTGTGGTTGATTAGATTCCGAGTATTTTGGTTGTATTCAACTCTCTGATTAAGCTATATTACTAATTTATGAATGAATTGGATTCGAAAGTGGGTACTTCCTCCTGTAATCATTGATTGTATGCCATCGAATAAAAAAATTTGTTTAGTGTCATTAAATTGTCACAAGTAGCTGGATATTGGAAGAAAAGGGTTTTGTAGGTACACCTCTTGTAAACCTTCACGAGACTATAACTCGTCCACTAGGGACACCCGGGGGTTCAAAGGCCTGTTATTCATGCTAAGAGTAACTGTATCCTCAGCGACACGGAGTTGTATGTATGTTTTATAATTATTTTGTTTGATTTGCTCGAGGACTAACAAAGTCTAAGTGTGGGGGAATTTGATAGTTGTCTAAAACACCTAAATGTTATATCTAGTATTTATGCTTTCTTTGCTAAGTTTTCTTGTAAATTATGTATCTTATGTTTGTTTTTGAGTATTTAGGTACTTTGGAGTCATTTGGAACAAAATAAGAAGAAACGACGCTCAAAAGGACAAGACTGACTATTTCTCATTATTTGCTTTTATGTCTTCATCTCTGTCTGAAAAGTATGTCGGCTTTAGTGATGCAAATTTCTGTCTGAAAAGCACGACTGCTTTAGTGATGAATAGAAATTGAAGAGATGAAGTAGGTCTGAGAAGTAAGAGACAACTGCTGCTGGTGGAGAGAAATAAGGAGAAATCATTCACAAAGGGGCAATTCACACGCGAGCTATACTTTGAGCAGGCTAAGGTGCAGGAGAAGGAGGTGAATTAGGTTGTCGGTTTCCTGAAACTGACATGCCAAGTATCACTGTGGTGGCCTGCGTCAACTATTGGGGTGCCTAGAGTCATCTGGGTACCCCTTATCTGCCTCACCTGGATAGCTGTGTCACTTTCATTTCCTACGACCCTAAAATCCATACTCATCATTACATTCGACCACAAATTCAGAGATGAGAAAACGACTGCTGTAAGAAAGAACAACACGGAGAGAAGAAGACTGAAGATTCAGATCGCGAATTAAAAGAAGAGCTGAAGTGATGCTGGCTTGTAGTTGTTGCCATCAATTGAAGCAAGAAATTCGAGAAGAAGGTAGGGTTTTCCAGATGAAATTCATGGGGTTGATGGCTGAAGTTCTCGTCAATTTTGAGGAAGAATGATTAATGGGGTTCTTGAGTTCGAGTTTGGACGTTGCTGGTGAAGATGAAGTTGATGATTTATTGAACTGTGGCTTAAATTGAACAAGATTAGGGTTCTCATGATGATTTAGGCGAAACTGTGAAGCAGATGGAAAGAATTTGAAGTATGGTTTATGGGTTGAAGACTGAATCGAAATGGAGTTAGGGTTTAGTCAACTGAGTGATTTCAGTTAATGGGTTTTTGCAGTTGTTGTTGTTGTTTGCGGTGTTGATGATGGTTAGATTCAAACTTCGATGGTTGGTTGAGAAATATGGGTTGTTCTGGATCTGAATCCGAGAGAAGAAATTGATGCTGTTGAGTACAAAGAAGATTAAGAAGCTGAGGCCATGGATTAATGGGTATCTGTGATGATTCTCAGGGTTTGTCGAGATAAGTTATGATTAAGCAGGAGATGAAATTTCAAGAGATAGCTGCAATCTGGTGATGCTCAAGTGAATGCGTAGAATGAATCAGAATAAGCCTGTGCAGATGGAGTTGTTGTTCAGCAGAGGGTTTTGGTATTGAAGCTGGAGCCAGTGTTGGTAGTGGTTGAAATGGAACAGAAACCTACAAGGCTGAAGAGTGAGTTGCAGTCAAGGGTGTGCGCTGAAATGTGCTATGGCAATGTAGTTTTGATGCTAGAGATGGGATGTGAATGACTAAACGATTGCGGAGTCTGGAAGAGCAAGTATTGACGATTGCAGGGCGCAAGTGGCGGTGATTGCAGAGGATGAATGAACTATTGATGGCTGCATTGGGAGAGAAGCTGCAGAGTAGTTAAGGCCGGTGTTGTTGATGATAATTGGTACCGCAGGTCTGAGGCTGTAGGGTGCCGCAATGGGTATTTCAGCTGAGCGCAAATAGAATTAAAATTGAACTGTGATGGTGGTTTAAACTGTTGCGAGAAGTAGTGCAGTTCAGTTGGTATTGATGGGTTGTACCTGGAGAACAAGTAGTGACAGGGTGGTTACGGAGCTGCTTTAGATGAATGTTAGGTTTACAGGTTGGTGGTTATGAGCTACGGAATGTAATGAGATGGAACTGGTGGCCACATTCCTGGACAATGGGTTATTGCAGTGAACAAATGCAGAGGCAATGGTATTACAGGAATTGGCAGGGTGTGTTATTACAGAGAAGATGGATTTGGTGGAGCAAGAAAATTGAGCTGATATTGCAGTGGAGTTGAAGTTGTAAGATTGCAGGCTAAGTAGTCGCAGCAGCTGGAGTTGGAGAATGTCATTGCAAGTGGAGGTGGTGCTGCAGTTGAAGGCCGTAGTGGAAGGAGTATTGCAGCTGAGGTTTGATTATGGAGCTGAAGATGTTGCAAGTTTTGCAGTGTGCAGGGCCATCATAGCTGGGTGGAGCTATGATGCACAATCATTGTGCAGCATCACTCAGGCCAGTGCAATGGCTTATGCCATGGCAATTCAATTAAGTCAGCCCAGTTAGCTCACCTGTAGCTGACTAGGGTCTGACTCATGATCTGACCCGGTTTGACTCAGAGACTTTGAGTGAGTTGACTCGGATGAGTTGACCCGATTTGACCCAGTTGACCGGTGACCGAGAGGACTTTGCCGGTCACCTGAGACACTATTCCGGCGACTTTCCCGGCCATTTCCGGCGACGTTTTGGCAGAGTTTCTACATGGTTTTTTCTCACTTTTGGGCCACGTGGATTTTTATCTAATGGACTTTGAAGACTTGTACCTAATTTTGGAACAAGAGGAGCTATAAAAGAGAAGACTTCTACAACTTTTGGGGATCACGTATTATTCCTGGAGCTAAGGAGAAAGTCGCTTTTGTTTACACAACTAGGGTTTTCTTTCGTATTTATTTTTCATCTTCTTTATTTGATTATTGATTATGATGAACTCCATAGCTATTAGTAGCTAAATCTTATATTATTGGTTAAGGATGTAGTCCTATATCTTCAACTTGTGTTTGATTAATGCATTAGTTTTCTCTCTTGATTATCGTTCAAATCTATTATTTTAATAATCACATGATTGATGTATTGTGATAGGACTTAGATGTTTGGTTAGTTAAGTGGCCAATTAGTTGAACTTGCATCCTTGTCCATAGCTATTTTAGGGTTTTTCATCAAGCGATAACCCCGAATACGAGAGCATGATATGATTACGGTTTGTAGTGATACACTCTTGTAATCATATGTAGAGTTTGACCTTTGTCCGAATTGTCATGCGCAATGTATGACAATTGCATTGATTAGCCTATTTCCAAAACTTGAAGCTCATAGGAATTGAACTTAATTAGCGCAAGGCGTTAGGTTATTCTTTAAGTAGAATTCACATACGCAGCTCTAATGTGTGTGTTGATGAACTTAGGAAATTATTGGAATATCTTGTTCTCTTGATACTCTAGGCTTTTGATGATGAAGAGATTAAATTGTAATTATAATCATGTATGCAAGCACATGTTTAAGATAGAAGATGAATTCCTTGACCAATATCTTTCTCTCATTGATTATTTCTCCAATTACTTTGCTTTTGATTTACTTTTATTGTTCACATAAAAATCAGAAATCCCCCCAATTGGTTACTTTAGGAAATTGAATACATAATAACTACATTTGCCTCTCTGTGGAAACAAACTCTTTCTTATCATATACTTTAGGAAAGTGCAATTATTTTTGACGCATACGACAGCGATCAAATTTTGGCGCCGTTGCCGGGGATTACGGAAGCAAAGTCATATTTTCATGTGATTGTGGTTGATTAGATTCCGAGTATTGTGGTTGTATTCAACTCTATGATTAAGCTATATTACTGATTTATGAATGAATTGGATTCGAAAGTGGGTACTTCCTCTTGAAAGCATTGATTGTATGCCATCGAATAAAATTTTTTGTTTAGTGTCATCAAATTGTCACAAGTAGCTGGATTTTGGAAGAAAAGGGTTTTGTAGGTACACCTCTTGTAAACCTTCACGAGACTATAACTCGTCCACTAGGGACACCTAGGGGTTCAAAGGCCTGTTATTCATGCTAAGAGTAACCGTATCCTCAGCGACACGGAGTTGTATGTATGTTTTATAATTATTATGTTTGATTTGCTCGAGGACTAGCAAAGTCTAAGTGTGGGGGAATTTGATAGGTGTCTAAAACACCTTAATGTTATATCTAGTATTTATGCTTTCTTTGCTAAGTTTTCTTGTAAATTATGTATCTTATGTTTGTTTTTGAGTATTTAGGTACTTTGGAGTCATTTGGAACAAAAGAAGAAGAAACGTCGCTCAAAAGCACAATACGGACTATTTCTCATTATTTGCTTTTATGTCTTCATCTCTGACTGAAAAGTATGTCGGCTTTAGTGATGCAAATTTCTGTCTGAAAAGCACGACTGCTTTAGTGATGAATAGAAATTGAAGAGATGAAGTAGGTCTGAGAAGTAAGAGGCAACTACTGCTGGTGGAGATAAATAAGGAGAAATCATTCACAAAGGGACAATTCACACGCGAGCTATACTTTGAGCAGGCTAAGGTGCGGGAGAAGGAGGTGAATTAGGTTGTCGGTTTCCTGAAACTGACAAGCCAAGTATCACTGTGGTGGCCTGCGTCAACTCTTGGGGTGCCTAGAGTCATCTGGGTTCCCCTTATCTGCCTCACCTGGATAGCTGTATCACTTTCATTTCCTAAGACCCTAAAATCTATACTCATCATTACATTCGACCACAAATTCAGAGATGAGAAAACTGCTGCTGTAAGAAAGAACAACACGGAGAGAAGAAGACTGAAGATTCAGATCGGGAATTAAAAGAAGAGCTGAAGTGATGCTGGCTTGTAGTTGTTTCCATCAATTGAAGCAAGAAATTCGAGAAGAAGGTAGGGTTTTCCAGATGAAATTCATGGGGTTGATGGCTGAAGTTCTCGTCAATTTTGAGGAAGAATGATTAATGGGGTTCTTGAGTTCGAGTTTGGACGTTGCTGGTGAAGATGAAGTTGATGATTTATTGAACTGTGGCTTAAATTGAACAAGATTAGGGTTCTCATGATGATTTAGGCGAAACTGTGAAGCAGATGGAAAAAATTTGAAGTATGGTTTATGGGTTGAAGACTGAATCGAAATGGAGTTAGGGTTTAGTCAACTGAGTGATTTCAGTTAATGGGTTTTTGCAGTTGTTGTTGTTGTTTGCGGTGTTGATGATGGTTAGATTCAAACTTCGATGGTTGGTTGAGAAATATGGGTTGTTCTGGATCTGAATCCGAGAGAAGAAATTGATGTTGTTGAGTACAAAGAAGATTAAGAAGCTGAGGCCATGGATTAATGGGTATCTGTGATGATTCTCAGGGTTTGTCGAGATAAGTTATGATTAAGCAGGAGATAAAATTGCAAAAGATAGCTGCAATCTGGTGATGCTCAAGTGAATGCATAGAATGAATCACAATAAGCCTGTGCTGCTGGAGTTATTGTTCAGCAGAGGGTTTTGGTATTGAAGCTGGAGCCAGTGTTGGTAGTGGTTGAAATTGAACAGAAACCTACAAGGCTGAAGAGTGAGTTGCAGTCAAGGGCGTGCGCTGAAATGTGCTATGGCAGTGTAGTTTTGCTGCTAGAGATGGGATGTGAATGACTGAACGATTACGGAGTCTGGTAGAGCAAGTATTGACGATTGCAGGGCGCAAGTGGTGGTGATTGCAGAGGATGAATGAACTATTGATGGCAGATGCATTCGGAGAGAAGCTGCAAAGTAGTTAAGGCCGGTGTTGTTGATGATTATTGGTATCGCAGGTCTGAGGCTGTAGGGTGCTGCAATGGGTATTTCAGCTGAGCTCAAATAGCATTGAAATTGAACTGTGATGGTGGTTTAAACCGTTGCGAGAAGTAGTGCAGTTCAGTTGGTATTGTTGGGATGTACCTGGAGAACAAGTAGTGACAGGGTGGTCACGGAGCTGTTTTAGATGAATGTTATGTTTACAGGTTGTTGGTTCTGAGCTACGGAATGTAATGAGATGGAACTGGTGGCGACATTCCTGGACAATGGGTTATTGCAGTGAACAAATGCAGAGGCAATGGTATTACAGGAATTGGCAGGGTGTGTTATTACAGAGAAGATAGATTTGGTGGAGCAAGAAAATTGAGCTGATATTGCAGTGGAGTTGAAGTTGTAAGATTGCAGGCTAAGTAGTCGCAGCAGCTGGAGTTGGAGAATGTCATTGCAGGTGGAGGTGGTGTTGTAGTTGAAGGCCGTAGTGGAAGGAGTATTGCAGCTGAGGTTTGATTATGGAGCTGAAGATGTTGCAAGTTTTGCAGTGTGCAGGGCCATCATGGCTGGGTGGAGCTATGATGCACAATCATTGTGCAACATCACTCAGGCCAGTGCAATGGCTTATGCCATGGCAATTCAATTAAGTCAGCCCAGTTAGCTCACCCGTAGCTGACTAGGTTCTGACTCATGATTTGAACCGGTTTGACTCAGAGGCTTTGAGTGAGTTGACTCGGATGAGTTGACCCTATTTGACCCAATTGACCGGTGACCGGACGGACTTTGCCGGTCACCTGAGACACTATTCCGGCGACTTTCCCGGCCAACTTCCGACCATTTCCGACGACGTTTTGGCAGAGCTTCTACATGGGTTTTTCTCACTTTTGGGCCACGTGGATTTTTATCTAATGGACTTTGAAGACTTGGACCTAATTTTGGAACAAGAGGAGCTATAAAAGAGAAGACTTCTACAACTTTTGGGGATCACGTATTATTCTTGGAGCTAAGGAGAAAGCCGCTTTTTTTTACACAACTAGGGTTTGCTTTCGTATTTATTTTTCATCTTCTTTATTTGATTATTGATTATGATGAACTCCATAGCTATGAGTAGCTAAATCTTATATTATTGGTTAAGTATGTAGTCCTATATCTACAACTTGTGTTTGATTAATGCATTAGTTTTCTCTCTTGATTATCATTCAAATCTCTATTGTTTTAATAATCACACGATTGATGTATTGTGATTGGACTTAGATGTTTGGTTAGTTAAGTGGCCAATTAATTGAACTTACATCCTTGTCCATAGCTATTTTAGGGTTTTTCATCAAGCGATAACCCCGAAGACGAGAGCATGATATGATTACGGTTTGTAGTGATACACTCTTGTAATCATATGTAGAGTTTGACCTTTGTCCGAATGTATGAAAATTGCATTGATTAGACTATTTCCAAAACTTAAAGCTCATAGGAATTGAACTTAATTAGCGCAAGGCGTTAGGTTATTCTTTAAGTAGAATTCACATACACAGCTCTAATGTGTGTGTTGATGAACTTAGGAAATTATTGGAATATCTTGCTCTCTTGATACTCTAGGTTTTTGATGATGAAGAGATTAAATTGTAATTCTAATCATGTATGCAAGCACATGTTTAAGATAAAAGATGAATTCCTTGACCAATATCTTTCTCTCATTGATTATTTCTCCAATTACTTTGCTTTTGATTTACTTTTATTGTTTACATAAAAATCAGAAATCCCCCCAATTGGTTACTTTAGGAAATTGAATACATAATAACTACATTTGCCTCTCTGTGGAAACGAACTCTTTCTTATCATATACTTTAGGAAAGTAAAATTGTTTTTGACGCATATGACAACGATCAAATTTTGGCGCCGCTGCCGGGGATTACGGAAGCAAAGTAGTCTTTTCATGTGATTATGGTTGATTAGATTCCGAGTATTGTGGTTGTATTCAACTATCTGATTAAGCTATATTACTAATTTATGAATGAATTGGATTCAAAAGTGGGTACTTCCTCCTGAAATCATTGATTGTATGCCATCGAATAAAAAAATTTGTTTAGTGTCATTAAATTGTCACAAGTAGCTGGATTTTGGAAGAAAAGGGTTTTGTAGGTACACCTCTTGTAAACCTTCACGAGACTATAACTCGTCCACTAGGGACACCTGGGGTTTCAAAGGCTTGTTATTCATGCTAAGAGTAACCATATCCTCAGCGACACGGAGTTTTATGTATGTTTTATAATCATTTTGTTTGATTTGCTCGAGGACTGGAAAAGTCTAAGTGTGGGGGAATTTGATAGGTGTCTAAAACACTTTAATGTTATATATAGTATTTATGCTTTCTTTGCTAAGTTTTCTTGTAAATTATGTATCTTATGTTTGTTTTTGAGTATTTAGGTACTTTGGAGTCATTTGGAACAAAAGAAGAAGAAACGTCGCTCAAAAGCACAAGACAGACTATTTCTCATTATTTGCTTTTATGTCTTTATCTCTGTCTGAAAAGTATGTCGGCTTTAGTGATGCAAATTTCTGTCTGAAAAGCACGACTGCTTTAGTGATGAATAAAAATTGAAGAGATGAAGTAGGTCTGAGAAGTAAGATGCAACTACTGCTGGTGGTGCGAAATAAGGAGAAATCATTCACAAAGGGACAATTCACACGCGAGCTATACTTTGAGCAGGCTAAGGTGCGGGAGAAGGAGGTGAATTAGGTTGTCGGTTTCCTGAAACTGACAAGCCAAGTATCACTGTGGTGGCCTGCGTCAACTCTTGGGGTGCCTAGAGTCATCTGGGTACCCCTTATCTGCCTCACCTGGATAGCTGTATCACTTTCATTTCCTACGACCCTAAAATATATACTCATCATTACATTCGACCACAAATTCAGAGATGAGAAAACGGCTGCTGTAAGAAAGAACAACACGAAGAGAAGAAGACTGAAGATTCAGATCGAGAATTAAAAGAAGAGCTGAAGTGATGCTGGCTTGTAGTTGTTGCCAACAATTGAAGCAAGAAATTCGAGAAGAAGGTAGGGTTTGAAAGATGAAATTCATGGGGTTGATGGCTGAAGTTCTCGTCAATTTTGAGGAAGAATGATTAATAGGGTTCTTGAGTTCAAGTTTGGACGTTGCTGGTGAAGATGAAGTTGATGATTTATTGAACTGTGGCTTAAATTGAACAAGATTAGGGTTCTCATGATGATTTAGGCGAAACTGTGAAGCAGATGGAAATAATTTGAAGTATGGTTTATGGGTTGAAGACTGAATCGAAATGGAGTTAGGGTTTAGTCAACTGAGTGATTTCAGTTAATGGGTTTTTGCAGTTGTTGTTGTTGTTTGCGGTGTTGATGATGGTTAGATTCAAACTTCGATGGTTGGTTGAGAAATATGGGTTGTTCTGGATCTGAGTCCGAGAGAAGAAATTGATGCTGTTGAGTACAAAGAAGATTAAGAAGCTGAGGCCATGGATTAATGGGTATCTGTGATGATTCTCAGGGTTTATCGAGATAAGTTATGATTAAGCAGGAGATGAAATTGCAAGAGATAGCTGCAATCTGGTGATGCTCAAGTGAATGCGTAGAATGAATCAGAATAAGCCTGTGCAGCTGGAGTTATTGTTCAGCAGAGGGTTTTGGTATTAAAGTTGGAGCCAGTGTTGGTAGTGGTTGAAATGGAACAGAAACCTACAAGGCTGAAGAGTGAGTTGCAGTCAAGGGCGTGCGCTGAAATATGCTATGGCAGTGTAGTTTTGCTGCTAGAGATGGGATGTGAATGACTGAACGATTGCAGAGTCTGGAAGAGCAAGTATTGACGATTGCAGGGCGCAAGTGGCGGTGATTGCAAAGGATGAATGAACTATTGATGGCAGATGCATTCGGAGAGAAGCTGCAAAGTAGTTAAGGCCGGTGTTGTTGATGATTATTGGTATCGCAGGTCTGAGGTTGTAGGGTGCTGCAATGGGTATTTCAGCTGAGCTCAAATAGAATTGAAATTTAACTGTGATGGTGGTTTAAACTGTTGCGAGAAGTAGTGCAGTTCAGTTGGTATTGTTGGGCTGTACCAGGAGAACAAGTAGTGACAGGGTGGTCACATAGCTGCTTTAGATGAATGTTAGGTTTACAGGTTGGTGGTTATGAGCTACGGAATGTAATGAGATGGAACTGGTGGCGACATTCCTGGACAATGGGTTATTGCAGTGAACAAATGCAGAGGAAATGGTATTACAGGAATTGGCAGGGTGTGTTATTACAGAGAAAATGGATTTGGTGGAGCAAGAAAATTGAGATGATATTACAGTGGAGTTGAAGTTGTAAAATTGCAGGCTAAGTAGTCGCAACAGCTGGAGTTGGAGAATGTCATTGCAGGTGGAGGTGGTGCTGCAGTTGAAGGCCGTAGTGGAAGGAGTATTGCAGCTGAGGTTTGATTATGGAGCTGAAGATGTTGCAAGTTTTGCAGTGTGCAGGGCCATCATAGCTGGGTGGAGCTATGATGCACAATCATTGTGCAGCATCACTCAGGCCAGTGCAATGGCTTATGCCATGGCAATTCAATTAAGTCAGCCCAGTTAGCTCACCTGAGCTGACTAGGGTCTGACTCATGATCTGACCCGGTTTGACTCAGAGACTTTGAGTGAGTTGACCCGATTTGACCCAGTTGACCGGTGACCGGGCGGACTTTGCCGGTCACCTGAGACACTATTCCGGCCAACTTCCGGTGACGTTTTGGCTGATTTTCTACATGGGTTTTTCTCACTTTTGGGCCACGTGGATTTTTATTTAATGGACTTTGAAGACTTGGACCTAATTTTGGAACAAGAGGAGCTATAAAAGAGAAGACTTCTACAACTTTTGGGGATCACGTATTATTCTTGGAGCTAAGGAGAAAGCCGCTTTTGTTTACACAACTAGGGTTTGCTTTCGTATTTATTTTTCATCTTCTTTATTTGATTATTGATTATGATGAACTCCATAGCTATAAGTAGTTAAATCTTATATTATTGGTTAAGGATGTAATCCTATATCTACAACTTCTGCTTGATTAATTCATTAGTTTTCTCTCTTGATTGTCGTTCAAATCTCTATTATTTTAATAATCACATGATTGATGTATTGTGATAGGACTTAGATGTTTGGTTAGTTAAGTGTCTAATTAATTGAACTTGCATCCTTGTCCATAGCTATTTTAGGATTTTTCATCAAGCGATAACCCCGAATACGAGAGCATGATATGATTACGGTTTGTAGTGATACACTCTTGTAATCATATGTAGAGTTTGACCTTTGTCCGAATTGTCATGCGCAATGCATGACAATTGCATTGATTAGACTATTTCAAAAACTTAAAGCCCTTAGGAGTTGAACTTAATTAGCGCAAGGCGTTAGGTTATTCTTTAGGTAGAATTCACATACCAGCTCTAATGTGTGTGTTGATGAACTTAGGAAATTATTGGAATATCTTGCTCTCTTGATACTCTAGGCTTTTGATGATGAAGAGATTAAATTGTAATACTAATCATGTATGCAAGCACATGTTTAAGATAGAAGATGAATTCCTTGACCAATATCTTTCTCTCATTGATTATTTCTCCAATTACTTTGCTTTTGATTTACTTTTATTGTTTACATAAAAATCAGAAATCCCCCCAATTGGTTACTTTAGGAAATTGAATACATAATAACTACATTTGCCTCTCTGTGGAAACGAACTCTTTCTTATCATATACTTTAGGAAAGTAAAATTGTTTTTGACGCATATGACAACGATCAAATTTTGGCGCCGCTGCCGGGGATTACGGAAGCAAAGTAGTCTTTTCATGTGATTATGGTTGATTAGATTCCGAGTATTGTGGTTGTATTCAACTATCTGATTAAGCTATATTACTAATTTATGAATGAATTGGATTCAAAAGTGGGTACTTCCTCCTGAAATCATTGATTGTATGCCATCGAATAAAAAAATTTGTTTAGTGTCATTAAATTGTCACAAGTAGCTGGATTTTGGAAGAAAAGGGTTTTGTAGGTACACCTCTTGTAAACCTTCACGAGACTATAACTCGTCCACTAGGGACACCTGGGGTTTCAAAGGCTTGTTATTCATGCTAAGAGTAACCATATCCTCAGCGACACGGAGTTTTATGTATGTTTTATAATCATTTTGTTTGATTTGCTCGAGGACTGGAAAAGTCTAAGTGTGGGGGAATTTGATAGGTGTCTAAAACACTTTAATGTTATATATAGTATTTATGCTTTCTTTGCTAAGTTTTCTTGTAAATTATGTATCTTATGTTTGTTTTTGAGTATTTAGGTACTTTGGAGTCATTTGGAACAAAAGAAGAAGAAACGTCGCTCAAAAGCACAAGACAGACTATTTCTCATTATTTGCTTTTATGTCTTTATCTCTGTCTGAAAAGTATGTCGGCTTTAGTGATGCAAATTTCTGTCTGAAAAGCACGACTGCTTTAGTGATGAATAAAAATTGAAGAGATGAAGTAGGTCTGAGAAGTAAGATGCAACTACTGCTGGTGGTGCGAAATAAGGAGAAATCATTCACAAAGGGACAATTCACACGCGAGCTATACTTTGAGCAGGCTAAGGTGCGGGAGAAGGAGGTGAATTAGGTTGTCGGTTTCCTGAAACTGACAAGCCAAGTATCACTGTGGTGGCCTGCGTCAACTCTTGGGGTGCCTAGAGTCATCTGGGTACCCCTTATCTGCCTCACCTGGATAGCTGTATCACTTTCATTTCCTACGACCCTAAAATATATACTCATCATTACATTCGACCACAAATTCAGAGATGAGAAAACGGCTGCTGTAAGAAAGAACAACACGAAGAGAAGAAGACTGAAGATTCAGATCGAGAATTAAAAGAAGAGCTGAAGTGATGCTGGCTTGTAGTTGTTGCCAACAATTGAAGCAAGAAATTCGAGAAGAAGGTAGGGTTTGAAAGATGAAATTCATGGGGTTGATGGCTGAAGTTCTCGTCAATTTTGAGGAAGAATGATTAATAGGGTTCTTGAGTTCAAGTTTGGACGTTGCTGGTGAAGATGAAGTTGATGATTTATTGAACTGTGGCTTAAATTGAACAAGATTAGGGTTCTCATGATGATTTAGGCGAAACTGTGAAGCAGATGGAAATAATTTGAAGTATGGTTTATGGGTTGAAGACTGAATCGAAATGGAGTTAGGGTTTAGTCAACTGAGTGATTTCAGTTAATGGGTTTTTGCAGTTGTTGTTGTTGTTTGCGGTGTTGATGATGGTTAGATTCAAACTTCGATGGTTGGTTGAGAAATATGGGTTGTTCTGGATCTGAATCCGAGAGAAGAAATTGATGTTGTTGAGTACAAAGAAGATTAAGAAGCTGAGGCCATGGATTAATGGGTATCTGTGATGATTCTCAGGGTTTGTCGAGATAAGTTATGATTAAGCAGGAGATGAAATTTCAAGAGATAGCTGCAATCTGGTGATGCTCAAGTGAATGCGTAGAATGAATCAGAATAAGCCTGTGCAGATGGAGTTGTTGTTCAGCAGAGGGTTTTGGTATTGAAGCTGGAGCCAGTGTTGGTAGTGGTTGAAATGGAACAGAAACCTACAAGGCTGAAGAGTGAGTTGCAGTCAAGGGTGTGCGCTGAAATGTGCTATGGCAATGTAGTTTTGATGCTAGAGATGGGATGTGAATGACTAAACGATTGCGGAGTCTGGAAGAGCAAGTATTGACGATTGCAGGGCGCAAGTGGCGGTGATTGCAGAGGATGAATGAACTATTGATGGCTGCATTGGGAGAGAAGCTGCAGAGTAGTTAAGGCCGGTGTTGTTGATGATAATTGGTACCGCAGGTCTGAGGCTGTAGGGTGCCGCAATGGGTATTTCAGCTGAGCGCAAATAGAATTAAAATTGAACTGTGATGGTGGTTTAAACTGTTGCGAGAAGTAGTGCAGTTCAGTTGGTATTGATGGGTTGTACCTGGAGAACAAGTAGTGACAGGGTGGTTACGGAGCTGCTTTAGATGAATGTTAGGTTTACAGGTTGGTGGTTATGAGCTACGGAATGTAATGAGATGGAACTGGTGGCCACATTCCTGGACAATGGGTTATTGCAGTGAACAAATGCAGAGGCAATGGTATTACAGGAATTGGCAGGGTGTGTTATTACAGAGAAGATGGATTTGGTGGAGCAAGAAAATTGAGCTGATATTGCAGTGGAGTTGAAGTTGTAAGATTGCAGGCTAAGTAGTCGCAGCAGCTGGAGTTGGACAATGTCATTGCAGGTGGAGGTGGTGCTGCAGTGGAAGGAGTATTGCAGCTGAGGTGTGAGTATGGAGCTAAAGATGTTGCAAGTTTTGCAGTGTGCAGGGCCATCATGGCTGGGTGGAGCTATGATGCACAATCATTGTGCAGTATCACTCAGGCCAGTGCAATGGCTTATGCCATGGAAATTCAATTAAGTCAGCCCAGTTAGCTCACCTATAGCTGACTAAGGTCTGACTCATGATCTGACCCGGTTTGACTCAGAGACTTTGACTGAGTTGACTCGGATGATTTGACCCAGTTGACCGGCGACTGGGCTGACTTTTCCGGTCACCTGAGACACTATTCCGGCCAACTTTCGTCCATTTCCGGCGACATTTTGGCAGAGTTTCTACATGGGTTTTTCTCACTTTTGGGCCACGTGGATTTTTATCTAATGGACTTTGAAGACTTGGACCTAATTTTGGAACAAGAGGAGCTATAAAAGAGAAGACTTCTACAACTTTTGGGTATCACGTATTATTCTTGGAGCTAAGGAGAAAGCCGCTTTTGTTTACACAACTAGGGTTTGCTTTCGTATTTATTTTTCATCTTCTTTATTTGATTATTGATTATGATGAACTCTATAGCTATGAGTAGCTAAATCTTATATTATTGGTTAAGGATGTAGTCATATATCTACAACTTGTGCTTGATTAATGCATTGGTTTTCTCGCTTGATTATCGTTCAAATCTCTATTGTTTTAATAATCACATGATTGATGTATTGTGATAGGACTTAGATGTTTGGTTAGTTAAGTAGCCAATTAATTGAACTTGCATCCTTGTTCATAGCTATTTTAGGGTTTTTCATCAAGCGATAACCCCGAATACGAGAGCATGATATGATTACGGTTTGTAGTGATATACTCTTGTAATCATATGTAGAGTTTGACCTTTGTCCGAATTGTCATGCGCAATGTATGACAATTGCATTGATTAGCCTATTTCCAAAACTTAAAGCTCATAGGAATTGAACTTAATTAGCGCAAGGCGTTAGGTTATTCTTTAGGTAGAATTCACATACACAGCTCTCTTGATACTCTAGGCTTTTGATAATGAAGAGATTAAATTGTAACTATAATCATGTATGCAAGCACATGTTTAAGATAGAAGATGAATTCCTTGACCAATATCTTTCTCTCATTGATTATTTCTCCAATTACTTTGCTTTTGATTTACTTTTATTGTTTACATAAAAATCAGAAATCCCCCCAATTGGTTACTTTAGGAAATTGAATACATAATAACTACATTTGCCTCTCTGTGGAAACGAACTCTTTCTTATCATATACTTTAGGAAAGTAAAATTGTTTTTGACGCATATGACAACGATCAAATTTTGGCGCCGCTGCCGGGGATTACGGAAGCAAAGTAGTCTTTTCATGTGATTATGGTTGATTAGATTCCGAGTATTGTGGTTGTATTCAACTATCTGATTAAGCTATATTACTAATTTATGAATGAATTGGATTCAAAAGTGGGTACTTCCTCCTGAAATCATTGATTGTATGCCATCGAATAAAAAAATTTGTTTAGTGTCATTAAATTGTCACAAGTAGCTGGATTTTGGAAGAAAAGGGTTTTGTAGGTACACCTCTTGTAAACCTTCACGAGACTATAACTCGTCCACTAGGGACACCTGGGGTTTCAAAGGCTTGTTATTCATGCTAAGAGTAACCATATCCTCAGCGACACGGAGTTTTATGTATGTTTTATAATCATTTTGTTTGATTTGCTCGAGGACTGGAAAAGTCTAAGTGTGGGGGAATTTGATAGGTGTCTAAAACACTTTAATGTTATATATAGTATTTATGCTTTCTTTGCTAAGTTTTCTTGTAAATTATGTATCTTATGTTTGTTTTTGAGTATTTAGGTACTTTGGAGTCATTTGGAACAAAAGAAGAAGAAACGTCGCTCAAAAGCACAAGACAGACTATTTCTCATTATTTGCTTTTATGTCTTTATCTCTGTCTGAAAAGTATGTCGGCTTTAGTGATGCAAATTTCTGTCTGAAAAGCACGACTGCTTTAGTGATGAATAAAAATTGAAGAGATGAAGTAGGTCTGAGAAGTAAGATGCAACTACTGCTGGTGGTGCGAAATAAGGAGAAATCATTCACAAAGGGACAATTCACACGCGAGCTATACTTTGAGCAGGCTAAGGTGCGGGAGAAGGAGGTGAATTAGGTTGTCGGTTTCCTGAAACTGACAAGCCAAGTATCACTGTGGTGGCCTGCGTCAACTCTTGGGGTGCCTAGAGTCATCTGGGTACCCCTTATCTGCCTCACCTGGATAGCTGTATCACTTTCATTTCCTACGACCCTAAAATATATACTCATCATTACATTCGACCACAAATTCAGAGATGAGAAAACGGCTGCTGTAAGAAAGAACAACACGAAGAGAAGAAGACTGAAGATTCAGATCGAGAATTAAAAGAAGAGCTGAAGTGATGCTGGCTTGTAGTTGTTGCCAACAATTGAAGCAAGAAATTCGAGAAGAAGGTAGGGTTTGAAAGATGAAATTCATGGGGTTGATGGCTGAAGTTCTCGTCAATTTTGAGGAAGAATGATTAATAGGGTTCTTGAGTTCAAGTTTGGACGTTGCTGGTGAAGATGAAGTTGATGATTTATTGAACTGTGGCTTAAATTGAACAAGATTAGGGTTCTCATGATGATTTAGGCGAAACTGTGAAGCAGATGGAAATAATTTGAAGTATGGTTTATGGGTTGAAGACTGAATCGAAATGGAGTTAGGGTTTAGTCAACTGAGTGATTTCAGTTAATGGGTTTTTGCAGTTGTTGTTGTTGTTTGCGGTGTTGATGATGGTTAGATTCAAACTTCGATGGTTGGTTGAGAAATATGGGTTGTTCTGGATCTGAGTCCGAGAGAAGAAATTGATGCTGTTGAGTACAAAGAAGATTAAGAAGCTGAGGCCATGGATTAATGGGTATCTGTGATGATTCTCAGGGTTTATCGAGATAAGTTATGATTAAGCAGGAGATGAAATTGCAAGAGATAGCTGCAATCTGGTGATGCTCAAGTGAATGCGTAGAATGAATCAGAATAAGCCTGTGCAGCTGGAGTTATTGTTCAGCAGAGGGTTTTGGTATTAAAGTTGGAGCCAGTGTTGGTAGTGGTTGAAATGGAACAGAAACCTACAAGGCTGAAGAGTGAGTTGCAGTCAAGGGCGTGCGCTGAAATATGCTATGGCAGTGTAGTTTTGCTGCTAGAGATGGGATGTGAATGACTGAACGATTGCAGAGTCTGGAAGAGCAAGTATTGACGATTGCAGGGCGCAAGTGGCGGTGATTGCAAAGGATGAATGAACTATTGATGGCAGATGCATTCGGAGAGAAGCTGCAAAGTAGTTAAGGCCGGTGTTGTTGATGATTATTGGTATCGCAGGTCTGAGGTTGTAGGGTGCTGCAATGGGTATTTCAGCTGAGCTCAAATAGAATTGAAATTTAACTGTGATGGTGGTTTAAACTGTTGCGAGAAGTAGTGCAGTTCAGTTGGTATTGTTGGGCTGTACCAGGAGAACAAGTAGTGACAGGGTGGTCACATAGCTGCTTTAGATGAATGTTAGGTTTACAGGTTGGTGGTTATGAGCTACGGAATGTAATGAGATGGAACTGGTGGCGACATTCCTGGACAATGGGTTATTGCAGTGAACAAATGCAGAGGAAATGGTATTACAGGAATTGGCAGGGTGTGTTATTACAGAGAAAATGGATTTGGTGGAGCAAGAAAATTGAGATGATATTACAGTGGAGTTGAAGTTGTAAAATTGCAGGCTAAGTAGTCGCAACAGCTGGAGTTGGAGAATGTCATTGCAGGTGGAGGTGGTGCTGCAGTTGAAGGCCGTAGTGGAAGGAGTATTGCAGCTGAGGTTTGATTATGGAGCTGAAGATGTTGCAAGTTTTGCAGTGTGCAGGTCCATCATGGCTGGGTGGAGCTATGATGCACAATCATTGTGCAGCATCACTCAGGACAGTGCAATGGCTTATGCCATGGAAATTCAATTAAGTCAGCCCAGTTAGCTCACCTGTAGCTGACTAGGGTCTGACTCATGATCTGACCCGGTTTGACTCAGAGCCTTTGAGTGAGTTGACTCGGATGAGTTGACCCGATTTGACCTAGTTGACCGGTGACCGGGCGGACTTTGCCGGTTACCTGAGACACTATTCCGGTGACTTTCCCGGCCAACTTCCGTCCATTACCGGCGACGTTTTGGCAAAGTTTCTACATGGGTTTTTCTCACTTTTGGGCCATGTGGATTTTTATCTAATGGACTTTGAAGACTTGGACCTAATTTTGGAACAAGAGGAGCTATAAAAGAGAAGACTTCTACAACTTTTGGGTATCACGTATTATTCTTAGAGCTAAGGAGAAAGCCACTTTTGTTTACACAACTAGGGTTTGCTTTCGTATTTAATTTTCATCTTTTTTATTTGATTATTGATTATGATGAACTCCATAGCTATGAGTAGTTAAATCTTATATTATTGGTTAAGGATGTAGTCTTATATCTACAACTTGTGTTTGATTAATGCATTAGTTTTCTCTCTTGATTATCTTTCAAATCTCTATTATTTTAATAATCACATGATTGATGTATTGTGATAGGACTTAGATGTTTGGTTAGTTAAGTGGCCAATTAATTGAACTTACATCCTTGTCCATAGCTATTTTAGGGTTTTTCATCAAGCGATAACCCCGAATACGAGAGCATGATATGATTACGATTTGTAGTGATACACTCTTGTAATCATATGTAGAGTTTGACCTTTGTCCGAATTGTCATGCGCAATGTATGACAATAGCATTGATTAGCCTATTTCAAAAACTTAAAGCTCCTAGGAATTGAACTTAATTAGCGCAAGGCGTTAGGTTATTCTTTAGGTAGAATTCACATACGCAGCTCTAATGTGTGTGTTGATGAACTTAGGAAATTATTCGAATATCTTGCTCTCTTGATATTCTAGGCTTTTGATGATGAAGAGATTAAATTGTAATTCAAATCATGTATGCAAGCACATGTTTAAGATAGAAGATGAATTCCTTGACCAATATCTTTCTCTTATTGATTATTTCTCCAATTACTTTGCTTTTGATTTACTTTTATTGTTTACATAAAAATCAGAAATCCCCCCAATTGGTTACTTTAGGAAATTGAATACATAATAACTACATTTTCCTCTCTGTGGAAACGAATTCTTTCTTATCATATACTTTAGGAAAGTGAAATTATTTTTGACGCATACGACAGCGATCAAATTTTGGCGCCGCTGCCGGGGATTACGGATGCAAAGTAATCTTTTCATGTGATTGTGGTTGATTAGATTCCGAGTATTGTGGTTGTATTCAACTCTCTGATTAAGCTATATTACTAATTTATGAATGAATTGGATTCGAAAGTGGGTACTTCCTCCTGTAATCATTGATTGTATTCCATCGAATAAAAAAATTTGTTTAGTGTCATTAAATTGTCACAAGTAGATGGATTTTGGAAGAAAAGGGTTTTGTAGGTACACCTCTTGTAAACCTTCACGAGACTATAACTCGTCCACTAAGGACACCTGGGGGTTCAAAGGCCTGTTATTCATGCTAAGAGTAACTGTATCCTCAGCGACACGAAGTTGTATGTATGTTTTATAATCATTTTGTTTGATTTGCTCGAGGACTAGCAAAGTCTAAGTGTGGGGGAATTTGATAGGTGTCTAAAACACCTTAATGTTATATCTAGTATTTATGCTTTCTTTGCTAAGTTTTCTTGTAAATTATGTATCTTATGTTTGTTTTTGAGTATTTAGGTACTTTGGAGTCATTTGGAACAAAAGAAGAAGAAACGTCGCTCAAAAGGACAAGACGGACTATTTCTCATTATTTGCTTTTATGTCTTCATCTCTGTCTGAAAAGTATGTCGGCTTTAGTGATGCAAATTTCTGTCTGAAAAGCACGACTGCTTTAGTGATGAATAGAAATTGAAGAGATGAAGTAGGTCTGAGAAGTAAGAGGCAACTGCTGCTGGTGGAGCGAAATAAGGAGAAATCATTCACAAAGGGACAATTCACACGCGAGCTATACTTTGAGCAGGCTAAGGTGCGGGAGAAGGAGGTGAATCAGGTTGTCGGTTTCCTGAAACTGACAAGCCAAGTATCACTGTGGTGGCCTGCGTCAACTCTTGGGGTGCCTAGAGTCATCTGGGTACCCCTTATATGCCTCACCTGGATAGCTGTATCACTTTCATTTCCTACGACCCTAAAATCTATACTCATCATTACATTCGACCACAAATTCAGAGATGAGAAAACGGCTGTTGTAAGAAAGAACAACACGGAGAGAAGAAGACTGAAGATTCAGATCGGGAAATAAAAGAAGAGCTGAAGTGATGCTGGCTTGTAGTTGTTGCCATCAATTGAAGCAAGAAATTCGAGAAGAAGGTAGGGTTTGCCAGATGAAATTCATGGGGTTGATGGCTGAAGTTCTCGTCAATTTTGAGGAAGAATGATTAATGGGGTTCTTGAGTTCGAGTTTGGACGTTGCTGGTGAAGATGAAGTTGATGATTTATTGAAATGTGGCTTAAATTGAACAAGATTAGGGTTCTCATGATGATTTAGGCGAAACTGTGAAGCAGATGGAAATAATTTGAAGTATGGTTTATGGGTTGAAGACTGAATCGAAATAGAGTTAGGGTTTAGTCAACTGAGTGATTTCAGTTAATGGGTTTTTGCAGTTGTTGTTGTTGTTTGCGGTGTTGATGATGGTTAGATTCAAACTTCGATGGTTGGTTGAGAAATATGGGTTGTTCTGGATCTGAATCCGAGAGAAGAAATTGATGTTGTTGAGTACAAAGAAGATTAAGAAGCTGAGGCCATGGATTAATGGGTATCTGTGATGATTCTCAGGGTTTGTCGAGATAAGTTATGATTAAGCAGGAGATGAAATTGCAAGAGATAGCTGCAATCTGGTGATGCTCAGGTGAATGCGTAGAATGAATCAGAATAAGCCTGTGCAGCTGGAGTTGTTGTTCAGCAGAGGGTTCTGGTATTGAAGTTGGAGCCAGTGTTGGTAGTGGTTGAAATGGAACAGAAACCTACAAGGATGAAGAGTGAGTTGTAGTCAAGGGCGTGCGCTGAAATGTGCTATGGCAGTGTAGTTTTGCTGCTAGAGATGGGATGTGAATGACTGAACGATTGCGGAGTCTGGAAGAGCAAGTATTGACGATTGCAGGGCGCAAGTGGCGGTGATTGCAGAGGATGAATGAACTATTGATGGCAGATGCATTCGGAGAGAAGCTGCAGAGTAGTTGAGGTCGGTGCTGTTGATGATTATTAGTATCGCAGGTCTGAGGCTGTAGGGTGCTGCAATGGGTATTTCAGCTGAGCTCAAATAGATTTGAAATTGAACTGTGATGGTGGTTTAAACTGTTGCGAGAAGTAGTGCAGTTCAGTTGGTATTGCTGGGCTGTACCTGGAGAACAAGTAGTGACAGGGTGGTCACGGAGCTGCTTTAGATGAATGTTAGGTTTACAGGTTGGTGGTTATGAGCTACGGAATGTAATGAGATGGAACTGGTGGCGACATTCCTGTACAATGGGTTATTGCAGTGAACAAATGCAGAGGCAATGGTATTACAGGAATTGGCAGGGTGTGTTATTACAGAGAAGATGGATTTGGTGGAGCAAGAAAATTGAGCTGATATTGCAGTGGAGTTGAAGTTGTAAGATTGTAGGCTAAGTAGTCGCAACAGCTGGAATTGGAGAATGTCATTGCAGGTGGAGGTGGTGCTGCAGTTGAAGGCCATAGTGGAAGGAGTATTGCAGCTGAGGTTTGATTATGGAGCTGAAGATGTTGCAAGTTTTGCAGTGTGCAGGGCCATCATGGCTGGGTGGAGCTATGATGCACAATCATTGTGCAGCATCACTCAGGCCAGTGCAATGGCTTATGCCATGGCAATTCAATTAAGTCAGCCAGTTAGCTCACCTGTAGCTGACTAGGGTCTGACTCATGATCTGACCCGGTTTGACTCAGACTTTGGGTGAGTTGACCCGATTTGACCCAGTTGACCGGTGACCGGGCGGACTTTGCCGGTCACCTGAGACACTATTCCGGCGATTTCCCCCGGCCAACTTCCAGACATTTCCGGCGATGTTTTGGCAGAGTTTCTACATGGGTTTTTCTCACTTTTAGGCCACGTGGATTTTTATCTAATGGACTCTGAAGACTTGGACCTAATTTTGGAACAAGAGGAGCTATAAAAGAGAAGACTTCTACAACTTTTGGGTATCACGTATTATTCTTGGAGCTAAGTAGAAAGCCACTTTTGTTTACACAACTAGGGTTTTCTTTCGTATTTATTTTTCATCTTCTTTATTTGATTATTGATTATGATGAACTCCATAGCTATGAGTAGTTAAATCTTATATTATTGGTTAAAGATGTATTTCTATATCTACAACTTGTGTTTGATTAATGCATTAGTTTTCTCTCTTGATTATCGTTCAAATCTCTATTGTTTTAATAATCACATGATTGATGTATTGTGATAGGACTTAGATGTTTGGTTAGTTAAGTGGCCAATTAATTGAACTTGCATCCTTGTCCATAGCTATTTTAGGGTTTTTCATCAAGCGATAACCCCGAATACGAGAGCATGATATGATTACGGTTTGTAGTGATACACTCTTGTAATCATATGTAGAGTTTGACCTTTGTCCGAATTGTCATGCGCAATGTATGACAATTGCATTGATTAGCCTATTTCCAAAACTTAAAGCTCCTAGAAATTGAACTTAATTAGCGCAAGGCGTTAGGTTATTCTTTAGGTAGAATTCACATACGCAGCTCTAATGTGTGTGTTGATGAACTTAAGAAATTATTGGAATATCTTTCTCTCTTGATACTCTAGGTTTTTGATGATGAAGAGATTAAATTGTAATTCTAATCATGTATGCAAACACATGTTTAAGATAGAAGATGAATTCCTTGACCAATATCTTTCTCTCATTGATTATTTCTCCAATTACTTTTCTTTTGATTTACTTTTATTGTTTACATAAAAATCAGAAATCCCCCTAATTGGTTACTTTAGGAAATTGAATATATAATAACTACATTTGCCTCTCTGTGGAAACAAACTCTTTCTTATCATATACTTTAGGAAAGTGAAATTATTTTTGACGCATACGACAGCGATCATTGACTTTTGTGTTTGGTGGTAGATATGGGTTGATGAGATGTTGTTGATTGGGCGTTGAGTGGGGGATACAGTTTTGATTGATGGTTGTATTTTTGCCGTCTCCAATCTTTGAGAAACAGAACTCCTGCAAAAGAGTAGATAAGTTAGCTAAACATTTCCAAAAATGACTGGCTGATGATTGAGGCTTTGGGATGGATATGGAGTTATTAGCGGTATCAAAATATTTCGGTGTGCAAATTTTGGTCCAGGTTGATGAATCTGATTGCTGAAGGTGCCACACACGTTTTAGGAGAAGTGATAGATTGTGTTCCTTGCTCTTCCTAATGCCGAGTCCCCTTAGCGATATTGGCAGTGTTGCTTTCTCCCATCCAATTGGGTGCAGTTTTTTGGTTAAGCTATCGTGACCCCAAAAGAAATTCTGAATAATTCTGTCCATCTTGATATGAACATCACTTGGTAATAGCTGTGCTTGCATCACATGATTGGCAGTTGGCGTGAGTGAAGTTTTGATTAGTAACACTCTACCCGCTTGATTGACGCATTTGGAAATCCAACCTTTAGCTTTGCTTTCCATTATGTTTAGCAGTTCCCCAAACAAATGCGCTGATCTTCGACCTTTACGGAACTGTATACCTAGATACATCGGTGGTTCAGAAGTAGTACTGATGTTGAAGTATTAGTGCAGTTGTTGAACCATTGCAGGATCCAATTTTGGGTGGTGAATGATGGAGGATTTTTCTTTGTCAATTGATTGGCCAACCGATGTTGAGTATCTTTCTATAACTGTTTGTAGCGCCGAGCATGACTTAGAATTGGCTTACATAGTAATCAGCAAATCATCTGCATACATCGGGTGAAGGATTGACGGACTATTTTTTGATATTTTGAGTCCTTGTATCTCACCTTTGTGTTCCAGTACTCCTAGGTTTGTGGATATAACCTCTGCACACAGTATGAATATATATGGTGATAGAGGATCACCTTGGCGTAGACCTATTGTTGGTATGATATTCCCTTGTGCAGATCCGTTGAAGTTGATGGAGTAAGATACCGAGGTACATTCCACGATCAGGTTTTTGAATCTTGTTGGAAAGTCCATTATGTCCAGAGTCATTGCAATGAAACCCAAATATATACTGTCATAATCTTTTGAACATCCAGTTTAGGGCAATTTTGGGGGATTTTTTTGGTGGAGTGGCTCTTATGAGGTGAAAGAGTTCAGTTGCAACAACTATGTTGTCATGAATGGACCTGTTGGGTATAAATGCACTATGAAAGGGGCTAATCATGAATTGTAAAAAATAGGTCGAATTATGTTCACCAGGATCTTATCAATTATTTTATATACAAAGTTGCAGAGTCCGATGGGTCTAAAATGGTTTGGTTTTGTTGGGTTTTGGATTTTTGGGATTAGGGTGATGTTTGTATGGTTGATGGGGTGTTGAATACGACAGTGTGTGAAGAAGTGTTTCACCTTTTTTATGATTTGGTTTTTTAGCAACGTCCAGAAGGAAATATAGAACTTACTTGTAAATTCGTCTGGGCCGGGAGCTGTATTGATACCTATGGATTTGACTGCCACCATAATTTCATCCTATGAAACCGGTTTAGATAGATTCTGGCATTGTGCTGGGGTTAGCATGTTGGAGATGCAATGAAACAGTGATTAATCATAGTTGTTGTTGGGCCTGTGTATTGGGTTGTGTAGAAACTTTGTAGTTCTCTTAGTATTGCTCATGGGTCTGTGAGCCATGCACCATGCCCATTTTGAATAATAACACTGGTTACATCCAGTGTTACTATTATTCGATATCAAATGTAACTGAGCGCATCAATCAATAACATAAGATGAAACTGGTTACATCTAGTGCTACTAAAATTCTACATAGGATGTACCTGGGTACATTAAGCAATAACAAAGGACGTATCTGGGTACATCCAATGTTGCTGTCATTACTCTTATTTTAATTCCAGCACACATATCGTAGAATTTTGTAATTTTATATTTTGAGAAATTTGATAGAAAGAAGGATGACATTAATATTGTTCAGACTTAATTCTCAACCGAGAACTCAAAATACACAAGCACAAGTACATATTACCCCCAAATCTTTCGATTCTCATACCAAATTACTAATAATCAAGTAATTATAACGAAACTCACTCTGAAATCAATTAGAATTCAACCAATCAAATGTACAAAGGTGCATCAAATGATATTATTATGAATTACAATATATCAAGTTCAAAGTTAAACTTCATAACGAGTTAAACCTCAGTACTTCTAAATGTGTCCACCTAATCAACTAAATCAAATTCAAACCCATCAAACAGCATCATCAAGTTACTCCCTAGAAACTAGAAAACACAATTCTCCATCAATTCTTACCTTTAGACGGAGGTGTCCTACCGATTTAGCCAAACCGTTAAACCATAAAATCAAAATCAATTAAATATAAAGCAATACATTTTGGAAGTAGTTTCTGGGGTTTCATAAGAAAATCGAAAATCAAATAGATATAAATCATAATTACCATCATGGTGGCGGTGAAGATGAAATTGACTAGGAATTTTGGTGTTTATAGTCGTGGTTATTAGATGAAATTGACTAGGATTTTTGGTATCAAGTACTTCATGGATCAGAAAATCACTACCTTACTTCAACAAAAATGGCTCATGAAATTATTAGGTTTTGATTACACTATTCAGTACAAGAAAGGAAAAGATAACACAGCTGCTGATGCTCTTTCCAGAATGCATGCAGATCCTACCAGCGTCTGCCGTACATTGACACTCTCCATCCCTACATGGGCTGCTGATATTGTGCAAAGTTATATCAATGATCCATGGGATTTTCAGATAATTCAACAGTTACTGGTGAAAGCTAATGCAATTCCTAACTGCACTTATAAGGAAGGCATTTTAAGATTCAAGAGTAAACTCTATGTGGGCCAAGGCAATAACTTAAGAGAAGCCATTGTTGGTTGTTGCTTCAGTTCATTCATCTGCCTTTGGAGCCCACTCTGGAATATAAGGAAGTTTCATGAGAGCTAAGTCTCATTTTTATTGGCTAGGATTGAGAAGGGACATCTTATTGTTTGTTAGCCAGTGTGACACATGCCAAAGAAACAAGACTGCTACAACTCAACCAGCTGGTCTTCTCCAACCACTTCCAATTCCCACTCAAGATTGGCGCCACATCAGCATGGACTTCATTAAAGGTAATCCTAAGTCCAACATAAAGGATGTCATCATGGTGGTCATTGACAGGTTTACCAAGTATATACACTTTATACCTCTCAGCCATCCTTTCGTTGCAAGTTTTGCAGCTCAAGAGTTTATCAGTCACATTTTCAAGCTGCATGGTATGCCTTCTTCAATAGTCTCTGATAGAGATAAAGTTTTTGCAAGACATTTCTTGCAAGAACTATTTAAGGCAGTGGGCACTATACTACATCTCAGCAGTGCTTACCACCCTCAAACAGATGGACATACAGAAATGGTTAATTCATGCTTGAAAGGGTACTTAAAGTGTATGACAAGTCACAAGCTTAGAAATTGGTTTCCTTGGCTCTCATTGGCTGAATGGTGGTATAATACAAATTACCCCACCAACTTGCAGAGTACACCATTTCAGGCATTGTATGGATATGTTCCTCCTCACTTGGCCTTCCCTAGTGAAGATAATACTTCTGTGGCAGCCGTAGAAGAGTACCTGAAAAAAATATATGCTATGCTTGACATATTGAAAGATTCTCTACATCGTGCTCAAGAAGAACGAAGTGGTTTGCTGATAAAAAGATGGCGGACAGACATTTTGAAGTTGGGGACTGGGTTTACTTAAAACTGCAACCTTACAGGCAATCTTCCATATCCTTGAGGAGGGACTTCAAACTGGCTTCCAAATACTATGGTCTATTTCTTGTCTTGCTGCGCATTGGCCAAGTAGCTTACAAGCTCGACATTCCTCCTAGTTCTCGCATCTACCCAGTTTTCCATGTGTCCCAACTTAAAAAAAAAACTGGGTGCAACAATAACTGCTACTCCTACTCTTCTTCTTGTGAGTGATTCTAGTGAGATCACTCTTCTGCCTATTGTTGTTCTTGACACTAAAGAAATTTCACGAAGTGGTCACATTTTTCCCCAGCTGCTAGTTCAATGGTCTCACACTATACCTGAGGACGCTACTTGGATAAAACTCATGTTCGTTATCATTTTTCTAAGTTCCATCCTTGAGGACAAGGATGCTCTCAAGAGGGAGGTATTGCCATGTAATTGCATAGCCCATAACAGTTACTAGGGCGGTAGCATCTAAGCTAGCAGTTAAATAGTTATATTAATTAAATTCAGTTAAGAAAGGTTTATGCTTTATTAATTATGAGAGCTCTTGATCCGCACACGTGTAGGGATGTAAGAGGAATTCATTAGGGTTTGTACTGCTATCTCTTATTTATAACTAGTTGCAGGAGATAGCGAGGTATCAATGAACTAAATAAGAAAATAGGTTGTGCTCGAAGGAGTTACAGAGTGTTAACGTGCAAATCAATCTCTAGTCTTCATCATATACAGTTCCAAGTACAAACCATCATAACATCTTATTAAGGCAACGAGAGTAAAACTTCTAAATGGAAGGTTACAATGGTTAAATTACACCTAAAAAATTTGCTGGTAATTTTCAGATTGAACGAAAATTAGTAAAATGTTCTACAATAATTTAAGAAGTTAATTACTTAAATTAAAAGTATGATTGTGTAAAAGTTTGAAACAAAAATCAATAAATAATTGAAACGCTGAAAGTGTTTAATTATGCCTTTGATGCATCGTTTGATTTATCTATCCGCCGCATTATATTATTTTCGGAAATTTATTACTGGGTTGTTGGGCTCACCCTTTTTCCATCTCTTTCTACAGAGTAACAAAAATGCTAGCTAAACATAAAGAGATGCACAATCGACATACAAAAAATTCTCAAATTAGTTCATATTACAATATCAAAATAACACAAATAGAAGTTATCAACAAATTCATCAAAATAATCTTAAAAAAATTGCTTACTTGAGTCATGTTTACATATCAGTTTACAACTATTAATCATATTAAGTCCATATCAAGTATTATCAATACAGCTATCAATCAATATAAATACCAAATTCCATAACAAATTTGTGCCCTAGTTAAACCCTAACTCCATCGTTGAAACATTCAACTCAATCAACAATCTCAATCGAGACATTAAACTACTATATACGATCATATTCAACAGTGTTAGGGTTCTTGACAAAAACACTAGTTAGAACACAAATAAAATGTAAATAACCCTAGATAAAACCCTTTGAGTTGGGGGTTATCCATCTCTGCCTTGAAGACAAAGAGAAGAAAGAAATAGAACGGAGTTGTATTGATTAAAGTTGTATATCGATACAAACTCAAGCAAAGTATTTATAGCTAATTATATTGCTTGTTACGCAGGCAATCCTAATAATAAGAAGTTTACTCAAACTTCCCGCGATCAAATACAAAAATTGTAATTTGATCTCCTCGTAGTTTTTCATTCCTTTGGTTAACATTGATTGCATCTATGAACGAACTGTCCATTAGTCTTGTTGATAGCATCCTTTAAAACTAATAAATGGTTGAGATTTTGATCTCCAGTAACCATTGGCAGTTCCTTCACATCTAATACCCTTCGAATAATATTTCTTCCTTGACTCATCTGTTGTACAATACAGTAGAACTTCACTTTTTGTAACAAACAAGATGGACTGAGACTAATATCAGAAGTATATACGTGCTCAATCAGCCATTGTTTTGTGTAAACATCACACTTTAATAAACTTATTTTTGAACTAAGATACTGCACAAATGAGTTGCACATATTTTTGAATTTTAAAATTGCTTTGCCTCTCTCGTAGTAGTTACTGAAGTTATCCGGAAAAGCGAAATCAGAAAGATCTGGTTGATTGCTCCTGAGCTTCGAAAACATAAAATTACCATCCTCATTGCACATATTCATATATGCCCATGTAAATTCAACCATAATGACACAAAACTGGCCAAAAGGTTCACAAACTGGCAGAGGTAATTTCTCATGGAATTATAATTCAAAATAAGAATAAGCTGTGAAAACTTATAGTTCTCCCAACTATCGATGTGATTACTTGTCCAACGTGTTGCATAGTGTCTTGAACTAACAAATGACTGTGTCACCAAAGTCATATTTTCTTCCATCTCCATAAGTATCATATAGCAAGACACCATGGTAGTGTATAGCCTTCTTAGCCAGCGGGTTAAACTTCAACGAAATACCTATGCCGGTCAAAAGAATATGTAATAGATTGAATCCCTCACTAAAGTACATGCATAGTACAGTTATTGCAATGTGGAACCTTCCCATCTTAAATTTTAAAAGTGGCATCCACATGCTATGCACGCTCCTATTACTAAAATGGATAACTCTCTCTGACATCTCAAGAAAATTAACCTCATTTGATGATTCCAACGAAACTGACCATGAGTAAATGAAAAATCCAGAAGGAATAACTACCAATTCAGCTTCTACATTTTTTCAAACTGTGATATTCCTTCCACATACACATGCCTAGTTACTGAAATTTGTGGTTATCCAAGGTATAAAAGTAGAACTTCGGAGTTGGACTCGAACCGGTACCAATCTTGGGAATAAAATAAAACACCAGTACTCTTGCACCGAACATAGTGCAGGCACCAGAAATATTAGATAGATCACAGGCAGCATTAGTTTGTTGAAACTTTGATATCGATCTTGTAGTAACATATAATTGAATTAGATCATCTTTTAACTCATCCAACAACATCAATACGTCTCTGTTTGGTTTGACCAATGAGTGAATTGAGTAGTACAGTTGCTGAGATAAAATTCTGCAATTCTTGAGAAAATGGTTTGTAAAATAGCATCCTCTATAGTTGCGAAAATTAATGCAACCACTTTGTGAATCCGCACTCACACGAAATTACCGAAATCAGCAGAAACGGTTTTCACCCACAAACAATTGGTGACCACAGTGGGAGATTAATCTCTCGGTTACAATATCAATTTCCAATTCTCGATTTGATTTTTTCAACCCCGATCTCAAGATGGTAGAACTCAGGTCAGGATCAGCAACAAACCCCGAGAACACTGGCGCCGAAATTATTCTCGGTGTTAACATTTCTCCCGGTGGTGCTAATACGCCATATATCAACACCAGCAACATGGAGAATGTTCCTTCAGGTGTTACACCTCCAATCACAAGAGTCAGAGCCTCTGCCGTGGAAAATGCTCCTTCCGGTGTTACACCTCCAATCACCAGAGCCAGAGCTGCTGCCACCGTTCTCAATGTTTCATCAAGTATGACACCTCCAACTGTTACCAGAACTGCAGCTACTCCGCCGTCGGGACGAGAAACTGGAGGAGCAAGAGGGAGCCGACCATACATTACTACTGCTGATTTGATGGAAAGGAAGGAGGTTCTCGCGAGGGCCCAAACAGACATGGCCTCAACCCAGAAGGAGGTGCTTGCTTTTTACAAAACACTGACAGAGCGGATACCACAAGAATCACGCCGGCTAGAGCCAATGAGGAACACATCCAATACCCCTGGCGCTAGCACCTCAACATGGCACACTTTTGTAGACGAAGAGACTCGCCCGGAAACTTCAGCGGAAAGAAATCAACCGCCTAATTTTGTCACGAGAGAAGATTTGGAACGACTTCTCCGAAACCGAGACAAAAGCGACTTCATGGACATGCATCAGCATCAGCCCCAGTATCCTCCTGAAGTACAAAGAATTCCTCTTCCAAGGGGGCACTCTTCCCCCCAATTCTCTCTGTACGACGGTATCGTCAATGCGCGTGAACATGTCTCTCGGTTCTTGAAGTCCCTGGGGGAACACGAATATAATCACGTTATCCGTTTGAGGGAATTTTCGAAATCACTTACTGGAAGAGCGTATACATGGTACAACAACATTACGCCAGGCAGCATATCCAACTGGTCTGACATGGTTGCAGCTTTCTACAAGAAATACTTCTTTGTGTCTGAGGAAATTACCTTCTCAGATCTAGGAAGGATGTTTCAACGAAACAACGAACATCCGAATGATTTTGTCAAAAGATTCAGAATTCAAGCGCTCGATTGTGATGACCCAAACGTGACCGAACAACAATTGGTGGACTCCTGTATCAATGGCATGATTCCCATCTACCGCGCCTTACTAGAGAATCTGCGATTCCAGACATTCTCTGAGCTTCATGAAGCCGCAAAACTGTCAGCCACAACAGCACCAGCGTTGTTGGAAAGAACCAGGCCAACTAGAAGTGAGGACGCACGCGAAACTCGAGGAAATAGACGCCTCACCAATAAGTAATACAACATCGGTCCCTCCTCCGTGAGCGTGGTATACGAAAGAGGAAAAATGAAGGCTCCAACAGAAGAACAACCATCCAAGCGCGCAGCGCCAGCACGACAGGAAGCTCCGCCACGGAAGACCACCGCTAAATCTCCCATGCGACATCAAGAGGCTGGAGAAAATGTCTTGGATTTCCCGTTCCCAATCGAAGAAGTGATTGAACTCTTAGAAGCATGGATCCAAGACGACGCCATCAGGCTACCTCCTATCAGGCGCCCACCAACCAAAGCGGAAATGGCGAACCCCAAATATTGCCGCTACCACAGAGTTGTCCACCACCCGACCAGTGACTGCAACAAGCTAAAGCATATCTTCAAAGAAAAGATAGAAGCAGGGGAGCTTCGACTAGACAATGAAAGAGTTCACAGAGATCCACTTCCAGTCAGGAGTTGCATGGTCTCTAAGGACTCCGTACACGAAACTATGCAATCCATGATGCAACATATGTGCGAAATTCTCTACTTCTCCAAGGAACAGCGTCAAGACATCTACACAACCCTTAATCGTGTTGTATCGGGCAAGCGACTCTTTCCTACTGAAGAAACCACACCAGAACCCCAAACTCTCCCAGGAAGCATTGCTGGAAAATACAACTGGGGACTGCTGACCACGGTTCATCTGAGGAACGCTGATCTCGATAACACATTCATCGACGTGGCTTCTGACTTCAACATCATTACCATAAAACTCTGAGAGATGTGGGAGTTTTGAAGAAGGAAGCTACCATTCCCCAACCATGGTCAAAAACTTGGAAGGAGAGTCGATAGACGCGTATGGCTACATCAATCTTGAAATCAAGGTGGGAGACACTCTAACACATGGAAAATTCTACATTGTCAAAGAACTCTCAAGCTACAACATGATTCTGAGGCGCACGTGGGTACACAGTAACAAAGCGAAGTTAGGGATGTCCCCACTGCCGATGTCGATACCCGAAAGAATTTCCAACAAGCCGTCCAACTTTGAAGATTACATGATGCCATATCAACAACTTACCAATGTAACTCAATTGCCTGGAGAAAGCCCATCAGCGTTAATCCACTGATTCCGAACACAAGTAAGTCTGGTTAAACAACCCTTTCTGCACCCAGTCACCTCTCCTCTCGGCCAAGCATGGGGACTCGGTCTTATTACCAACCCAGACATCATTAAGATATGTGAATGGGATGTTGGGCCTTTCAAGTACTTTGTAAAAAATTTGGAAGCTGTCACGGCCAAACATGACGAGTTCAATCAAGTGGTTGCGCAACGCTCCAACCCATTTCAAATTGGAGATTTAGTAGTCAAGATGACCTCGTTTCAAGTTGGGAACATAACAGTAAAGATGGCCACTAGACCCGGTCCGCTTAAAGAAAAGGAAGACGAGCCATATCTGGTGGAAGATGTTATCTTGGGTGGTTATTGCAAGCTCATCAATACCGACAAATTGGAAGGTGTCACGATTCACTCACGATGGCTCAAACCCTTCAATACCTAAAACGCTGTGCTACCTTCACCTCCAGTGTTCTCCTTCAGCATTTCTTTCAGCATTTTTCTTTTCATGCAATATTTGTAACTCCTCAAAAATGATTGCACTGCTTGCATTCATGAGTAGAATTTTCAATTCCAATTAAAGAACATCTTTCCTTGAAAAGTTTTCCCCTTAAAGGAAAAATACTAAGTAAACCTAAAACTCTCACATAGTCATTATCCGTCAATTGAAAACCAGAGAAATCAAATCGCCACAAAAATACCTATTCAAAAATACTCAAGAAGGAAATATGCAAGGAAGACGATCATCAGGCGGCAGAACAGATATCTTCTTCAAGAATATTCGGCTCCAAATCTCAGAAACAGTATGAAGGTTTTATTAATTCATTCAAAGATGTGAAACCATAAAAGCTGAATGACGGAATGTTACTTGACGAAACCCTAACTCCACCATGAAATCCAAAAAGTAAAAGCAAACTTCCGGAAAGTCAAAAGAGGCTACACGTTAAGAATAAATAGCAAAAGTGGAAAAATTGGTCGTTAACGGCAGACGCCTGGATCAATAGCGCCTTCTCATTAGAGCTTCTTCAAGCACTCTCCCCAGCACGCTTTCTAACAACAAACGTTCCATCCAAACTCCGCCTCGGCATCAGCAACCTCGGCGTTCCATCCAAAAGCCTCCTCAGCAGCAGCAACCGCAACGTCCCATACAGAAGCTACCACAGCAGCAGCTTCCACTTCCTGTCCGGCGTTTGCTTCAACAACAGTCCCAGCGTATGTTTCCGTAGCTTCTCCAATTGCTCCAGCATACATTGCCTCCATCTTCTCGTCCGCCTTGACGGCATCCTCAGCATTTGCATCAACACCCCTGACAGCAATTTCGGCGTCCACTCCAAAAGTTGCTTCAGTTTTGTAAATCGTGACGACGTCTTCCCCATGAGCCTTTCCAGCTACTTCTTGAGGATGTCCCGGTTTGTCCGCATCAAAGTCAAGGATTATGATACCATCATGGACAGGGTAATTAAAATGGTCCTCACCTAAAAGTTTCATGGACTCAGTCTTCCGCTGCTTCAACCGAGAGGAGAATCGTTCAGCCCTAGCACTGGGTTGTAGAAAAGCTTCGTTGCTCTGAGATCTCCCGACAAGACGGGATTCTTCATCGTGCCTCCACCTTTCCTCCATGTCCACTGAAGCCAAGAGAGTCTGAACACGCATCCGCACTCTGCATAAATGGGAGAGAGACATGTCTCGTATAATCTCGTCAGCCTCACAGAACAGAGAATCAATTCTATTTAATACCTCCTCATGAGAAGAAAACTGGGTTTCGTCGGGTTCAAAATTTCTTTCCGAAGAGGTACAATCATCACTGGAAGATCCCATTATATGCTACAATTTTGTTTTACCACGTTTGTACCAGCAATCTACATGATGAGGAAGACAAAATAGAACTAGGGGAAGAAACACGATATAATACCTGTGGGGAAGATGGACGCGATTTTTTTATGATGATCTGTATGGGCGAAGGATTCAGGATCACCTCTTATATTTAGCAGAAAATCTTTTACCAGCCGTTAATTAAGGCTTCACACGCGTGATACCAGCTGGATTAGATATTTCTTTATAGGGAATAATTAGGGTTTGGTGTCCGAGTCATTCTGACTTAGCCCGCGCCATCCTCCTATCCCAAGCGCGCGTCTCAAGACAACACCATCGTTTCCGCGCCTAGCCAGCGTCATCTCCACGCCTAGCCTTCGACGCTCAAGCCAAGCCGCATCCAAGTCGCGTCCAAGTTGTGCCAAGCCAAGCCGCGTCCAGGAAGATCCGCGCCAATCCAAGACGCGTCCAAGCCGCGCCAAGCCGAGCCACGTACGAGCCGCGTCCAAGCCACGTCATCTTCTACTTCAAGCTAGCGGTACCAACGACCCATGGCTAAGATGAATCTATGCAAAATCTTCCATCACAAGGATCACGGATTTCTCATGCCTTCCACTAAAGGTTAGTTAAATCTCCTTGGCGATCTCTTCACATGTTGCTCTCTCGATTTTGCTCTATCCTGTCACCATCTCATGCTTACCCCGCAACAATGCCACTTTTACGTGCTAAGCAGGGGACTTAATGTTGATGGTGGTTTTTAGCTTAGGGTTCAAATCATAAAACCTTGCATCAGATGTGACGTCAATTTGCAAGGAAGCGGTGCTGCGAGTACTAACCTCTCCACCGACATATTTATTGAGCCGCTCAATACACTTTTATCCATAACACTCTGTAAATTTCGGCACCTCGCTAATACGAGACTCACTGATTAATTTCCTGTGCTATGTTCCCCAGCAGAACCCTTAATCGGTATGGAATGAAGGATTTATGTTCACTCGCAGCGGAGTAGCATGAACCTCCAAGTACCAAAGTTAAGGCCATTGCACGAAATGCTCAGACAGAAAGCACACTGCATTCTGTAGATAAATATTTTTGTATGGCAGCATACAAAATCCAGCTAATTATTATGATAACTCGCAAAGAACTCATAAACCCAACTAAGTTGCAAATTAGGGTTTCGCGCCCCGCGCAGTATACTGGACTCCGTTGGTCGAAACCATGCTTAAACAAGCTAGGCAACCGAATCCGCCACAGCGCGTTAAAAGTGCGCCCGCGCCCTAGCATGCCGTCCCTCTTTCCGTCGACCAATCAGGTCCCTTAAAATCCTCCATCGCGCGTTGGAAGTATGGCCACGCCCTAGCATGTTGGCCCCATTTCCCGTCAACCAATTGGGTTTCTCCAAAACTTGTCACGGCCTCAAAAAGGTCGCCATACTAAGTTGGCTTCCCAAAACACGCCAGCTTCCCAAAAACGCGCTAGCTTCCCAAAAAACGCCAGCGTGACGTACACCCATACAGCACATGCCAGGTGTGCATGCTGACACGCTTACCAGACGCGCATGCCAGACGCGCTTGCCAGACGCACATGCCATACGCGCTTGCCAGACGCGCTTACCAGACGTGCTTACCGGACGTGCTTGCCAGACGCGCTTACCAGACGCGCTTCCTAAACGCGCATGCCAGACGCGCTTACCAGACGCGCTCACCAGACGTACATGCCAGGAAAACATGCCGCACGTGCATGCCAAAAAGCATGCGCAAGCCATGCCATCCACGCTACCACGCCTCTGGCCACCAACGAAAGGTAGCCATAATCAATGGCTACCCTTCCTCCTGAGGTGCGGATCTCAGCCGTACAAGTTCGCCACCAAGCATGTAGCAACTTTTGTCCGCAATGCCAAATTCCACGGTTTGTGTCAAACCCTAATTTGGCCACGCCAAAGGCATGCACAAGCCATGCCAGCACCATGGCCACGCCACTGGCCTCCAAACGGAAGGTAGACACGATCAACGGCTACCCTTCCTCCTGAGATGCAAAATCTCGGCCGTCGAAGGTCGTCACTGAACAGACAAGCCTCTCTATCTTAACTTGCCGCACATAGCAACATGCTACACGTTTTCTAATGAAAACACTCGAGACATCAAAACATGTCACAAACTGGGGGATGCTCATCAGGGTATTGGTTTGGCGGTTTACAGCGTGCGGCGTGCAATACGCCCATTACAAGAAAGTGTCATAAGAGTGAGGCGGTTAGTAGTGGCAAGAAATAAGTGGTGAAATGCATCTTCATTATGGAAACATCAATTCCAGGCGTTACCCGTTACCACTTTTCCACCACTCAACCGCTTCCACTTCTTACGAGGCCAGGGTACGTTTTATTACGACTTGTATAAATAGGTTTCACCTATTTCCACCAAACAACAAGTTTTGGTCATGATAACAATACACATCCATAAATCACCTGGTAGCTTTCCATTCAACTCGCCAGTTCAACTTTCAGATACAAGTCGCAAAACACCCACACTTCCAGAATCAACTATTCTGGCCTCAACACTTTCTTCGCTTACCTCCCTAAGACCAACCCTTCTCCTTCACTTTGTGACCGAAGCAAGCCTGGAACGGCCATTTCTTGGTTTAGTCCAAGATTGTACAGATTGATCTCTCGAATCAAAAGTATTCCCGTGCAGTACATTGTTTTGGGTTTAGATTTGTTTCTCACCGCACTCACACGAAATTACTGAAATCAGCAGAAACGGTTTTCACCCACAAATAATTGGCGACCACAGTGGGAGATTAATCTCTCGGTTACAGTATCAATTTCCAATTCCCGATTTGATTTTTTCAACCCCGATCTCAAGATGGTAGAACTCAGGTCAGGATCAGGAACAAACCCCGAGAACACTTGCGTCGAAATTATTCTCGGTGTTAATATTTCTCCCAGTGGTGCTAATATGCCATCTGTCAACACCAGCAACATGGAGAATGTTCCTTTAGGTGTTACACCTCCAATCACAAGAGCCAGAGCCTCTTCCGCGGAAAATGCTCCTTCAGGTGTTACACCTCCAATCACTAGAGCCAGAGCTGCTGCCGCCGCTCCCAATGTTTCATCAAGTATGACACCTCCACTCCGCCGTCAGGACGAGAAACTGGAGGAGCCATAGGGAGCCAACCCTACATTACTATTGTTGATTTGATGGAAAGGCAGGAGGTTCTCGTCAGGGCCCAAACATACATGGCCTCAACCCAGAAGGAGGTGCTTGATTTTCTCAAAACACTGAAAGAGCAACTACCACAAGAATCACGCCGGCCAGATCTAATGAGGAACACATCCAATACCCCTGGCGCTAGCACCTCAACATGACACACTTTTGTAGACGAAGAGACTCGCCCGGGAACTTCCGCGGAAAGAAATCAACCGCCTAATTTTGTCACGAGAGAATATTTGGAACGACTTCTCCGAAACCGAGACAAAAGCGACTTCATGGACATGCATCAGCATCAGCCCCCGTATCCTCCTGAAGTACAAAGAATTCCTCTTCCAAGGGGGTACTCTTCCCCTCAATTATCTCTGTACGAAGGTACCTGCAATGCGCGTGAACATGTTTCTTGATTGTTGGAGTCCCTGGGGGAAGACGAATATAATCACGTTCTCTGTTTGAGGGAATTTTTGAAATCACTTACAGGAAGAGCATACACGTGGTACAACAACATTACGCCAGGCAACATCTCCAACTGGTCTGACATGGTTGCATCTTTCTACAAGAAATGCTTCTTTGTGTCTGAGCAAATTACCTTCTTAGATCTAGGAAGGATGTTTCAACGAAACAACGAACATCCGAATGATTTTGTCAAAAGATTCAGAATTCAAGCGCTCGATTGTCATGACCCAAATGTGAGCGAACAACAATTGGTGGACTCATGTATCAATGGCATGATTCCCATCTACCGCGCCTTACTAGAGAATCTGCGATTCCAGACATTCCCTAAGCTTCATGAAGCCGCAAAATGGTCAGCCACAACAGCGCGTTGTTGGAAAGAACCAAGCCAACTAGAAGCGAGGATGCACGCGAAACTCAGAAATAGACGCCTCACCAATAAGCAATACAACACTGGTCCCTCCTATGTGAGCGTGGTAGAAGAAGGAGGAAAAAGGAAGGCTCCAACAGCAGAACAACCATCCAAACGCGCAGCGCCAGCACGACAGGCAGCTCCGCCACGAAAGACCACCGCTAAAGCTCCCATGCGACAGCAAGAGGTTGGAGAAAATGTCTTGGATTTCCCATTCCTAATCGAAGAAGTGATTGAACTCTTGGAAGCATGGATCCAAGACGACGCCATCAGGCTACCTCCTATCAGGCACCCACCAACCGAAGAAGAAATGGCGAACCCAAATATTGCCGCTACCACAGAGTTGTACACCACCCGACCAGTGAGTGCAACAAGCTAAAGAATATCTTCAAAGAAAAGATAGAAGCATGGGAGCTTCGACTAGACAATGAAAGAGTTTAAAGAGATCCACTTCCAGTCAGGAGTTTCATGGTATCTAGGGACTTCGTACACGAAAATGTGTAATCCATGATGCAACATGTGTGTGAAATTCTCTACAAGGCACAACGTCAATACATCTTCACAACCCTTAATCGTGTTGTATCGGGCAAGCGACTCTTTCCCACTGAAGAAACCACACACCAGAACCCCAAACTCTCCCAGGAAGCGGTGCTGGAAAATACAACTGGGGACTGCTGACCATGGTTCATCTGAGGAACGCCGAGCTCGATAACCCATTCATCGACGTGGCTTCTGACTTCAACATCATTACCATCAAAACTCTGAGAGCTGCGGGAGTTTTGAAGCAGGAGGCTACCCATTCCCCAACCATGGTCAAAAACTTGAAAGGAGAGGCGATAGGCGCGTATGGATACATCAATATTGAGATCAAGGTGGGAGACACTCTAACACATGGAAAATTCTACATTGTCAAAGAACTCTCAAGCTACGACATGATTCTGGGGCGCACGAGGGTACACAGTAACAAAGCGAAGTTGGGGGTATCCCCTCTGCCAATGTCGATACCCGAAATAATTTCCAACAAGCCGTCCAAATTTGAAGATTACATGATGCCATATCAACAACTTACCAATGTAACTCAATTGCCTGGAGAAATCCCATCGACGTTCATCCACAGATTCCGAACACAAGTAAGTCTGGTTAAACAACCCTATTTGCACCCAGTCACCTCTCCTCTCGGCCAAGCATGAGACTCGGTCCGATTACCAACCCATGCGTCATTATGAGATGTGAATGTGTTGGGACTTTCAAGTACTTTGTCAAAAATTTGGAAGCTGTCACGGCCAAACATGACGAGTTCAATCAAGTGGTTGCGCAACGGTCCCACCCATTTCAAATTGGAGATGTAGTAGTCAAGATGACCTCGTTTCAAGTTGGGAACATAACAGTAAAGATGGCCACTAGACCCAGTCCGCCTAAAGAAAAAGAAAACGAGCTATATCTGGTGGCAAATGTTATCTTGGGTGGTTACTGCAAGCTCATCAATACCGACAAATTGGAAGGTCTCAATATTCACTCGCGATGGCTCAAACCCTTCAATACCTAAAACGTTGTGTTACCTTCACCTCCAGCGTTCTCCTTCAGCATTTCTTTCAGCATTTTCCTTTTCATGCAATGTTTGTAACTTCTCAAAAATGATTGCATTGCTTGCATTCATGAGTAGAATTTTCAATTCCAATTAAAGAACATCTTTCCTTGAATAGTTTTCCCCTTAAAGGAAAAATACTAAGTAAACCTAAAAATCTCACAGAGTCATTATCCGTCAATTGAAAACCAGAGAAATCAAAACACCACAAAAACACCTATTCAAAAATACTCAAGAAGGAAATATGCATGGAAGACGATCATCGGGCGGAAGAACATATATCTTCTTCAAGAATATTCGGCTCCAAATATCAGAAACAGTATGAAGGTTTTATTAATTCATTCAAAGATGTGAAACCATAAAAGCTGAATGACGGAATGTTACTTGATGAAACCCTAACTCCACCAAGAAAGCCAAAAAGTAAAAGTAAACTTTCGAAAAGTCAAAAGAGGCTACACGTTAAGAAGAAATAATAAAAGTGGAAAATTGGTCGTTAACGACAGACGCCTGGATCAATAGCGCCTTCATCAGAGCTTCTTCAAGCACTCTCCCCAGCACGCTTTCTGACAACAAACGTTTCAGACAAACGCCGCCTCGGCAGCAGCAACCGCGGCGTTCCATCCAGAAGCCGCCTCAGTAGCAGCAACCGCAACGTCCCATCCAGAAGCTACCACAGCAGCAGCTTCCACTTCCTGTCCGGCGTTTGCTTCAACAACAGTCCCATCGTATGTTTCCGTAGCTTCTCCAGTTGCTCCAGCATACATTGCCTCCGTCTCCTCGTCCGCCTTGACGGCATCCCCAACGTTTGCATTAACACCCCTGACAGCAATTTCGGCGTCCACTCCAAAATCTGCTTCAGTTTTGTAAATCGTGTCGACGTCTTACCCATGAGCCTTTCCAGCTACTTCTTGAGGATGTCCCGGTTCGTCCGCATCAAAGTCAAGGATTACGATACCATCATGGACAGGGTAATTAAACTGTTCCTCACCTAAAAGTTTTATGGAATCAGTCTTTCGCCGCTTCAACCGAGAGGAGAATCGTTCAGACCTAACACTGGGTTGTAGAAAAGCTTCGTTCCTCTCTGATCTCTCGACAAGCCGGGATTCTCCATCGTGCCTCCACCTTTCCTCCATGTCCACTGAAGCCAAGAGAGTCTAAACACACATCCGCACTCTGCATAAATGGGCGAGAGACATGTCTCGTATAATCTCGTCAGCCTCACGGAACAGAGAATCAATTATGTCTAATACCTCCTCATGAGAAGAAAACTGGGTTTCATCGGGTTGAAGATTTCTTTCCGAAGAGGTACGATCATCACTGGAAGATCCCATTATATGCTACAAAAAAAAAATACCACGTTTGTACCAGCAATCTACATGATGAGGAAGACAAAATGGAACTAGGGTAAGAAACACGATACAATACCTATGGGGAAGATGGACGCGATTTTTTATGATGATTTGTATGGGCGAAGGATTCAGGATCACCTCTTATATTCAACAGAAAATCTTTTACCAGCCGTGAATTAAGGCTTCACACACGTGATACCAGCTGGATTAGATATTTCTTTATATCGAACAATTAGGGTTTGGTGTCTGAGTCATTCTGACTTAGCCAGCGCCATCCTCCTATCCCAAGCGCGCGTCTCAAGGCAACACCATCATTTCCGCGCCTAACCAGCTTCATATCCGCGCCAAGCCTTCCACGCTCAAGCCAAGCCGCGTCCAAGTCGCGTCCATGCTGCGCCAAGTCAAGCCGCGTCCAAACCGCGTCCAGGCCGAGCCGCGCCAAGCCAAGCTGCGTCCAAGCCGCGCCAAGCCGAGCCGCGTCCAAGCCACGCCATCCGCGACTTCAAGCTCGCGGTACTAACGACTCATGGCCAAGATGAATCTATGCAAAATCCGCCAGCACAAGGATCACGAATTTCTCATGCCTTCCACTAAAGGTTAGTTAAATCTCCTTGGAGATCTCTTCACATGTTGCTCTCTCGATTTTTCTCTCGCCTGTCACCATCTCATGCTTACCCCACAATAATGTCACTGTTACGTGCTAAGCAAGGGACTTAATGTTGATGGTGGTTTTTAGCTTAGGGTTAAAATCGTAAAACCTTGCATCAGATATGACGTCACTCTGCAAGGAAGTGGTGTTGCGAGTATTAACCTCTCCACCGACATATTTATTGAGCCGCTCAATACACTTTTATCCATAACACTCTATAAATTTCGGCACCTCGCCAATACGAGACTCACTGAGTACTTTCCTGTGCTATGTTCCCCAGAAGAACCCTTAATCGGTATGGCATGACGGATTTATGTTCACTCGCAGCGGAGTAGCATGAACCTCTAAGTACCAAAGTTAAGGCCATTGCACGAAATGCTCAGACAGAAAGCACACTGCATTCTGTAGATAAAGCTTTTTGTATGGCAGCATACAAAATCCATCTAATTATTGTGATAACTCGCAAAGAACTCATAAACCGAACTAATTTGCAAATTAGGGTTTCGCTCCCCGCGCAGTATACTGGACCCCGTTGGTCGAAACCATGCTTAAACAAGCCAGGCAACCGAATCCGCAACAGCGCGCTAAAAGTGCGGCCGCGCCCTAGCATGCGGGTCCTCTTTCCGTCGACCAATCAGGTCCCTTCAAATCCGCCACCGCGCGTTGGAAGTATGGCCACGCCCTAGCACGCTGGCCCCACTTCCCGTCAACCAATCGGGTTGCTCCAAAACTTGCCACCGCCTCAAAAAGGTCGCCATACTAAGTTGGCTTCCCAAAACACGCCAGCTTCCCAAAAACGCGCTAGCTTCCCAAAAAACGCCAGCATGCCGCACGCGCATACCACACATGCCAGGCGCGCTTACCTGACGCGCATGCCAGACGCGATGCCAGACGCGCTTGCCAGACGCGCATGCCAGACGCGCTTGCCAGACGCGCATGCCAGACGCGCTTGCCAGACGCGCATGCCAGATGCGCTTGCCAGACGCGCATGCCAGACGCGCTTGCCAGACGCGCTTGCCAGACGCGCTTACCATACACGCATGCCAGACGCGCTTACCAGACGCGCTCACCAGACGCACATGCCAGGCACAGATGCCGCAGCGCATGCCAAAAAGCATGCGCAAACCATGCCAGCCACGCTACCACGCCTCTGGCCACCAACGGAAGGTAGCCATAATCAATGGCTACCCTTCCTCCTGAGGTGCGGATCTCAACCTTACAAGTTCGCCACCAAGCCTGTGGAAAATTTTGGCCGCAATGCCAAATTCCACGGTTTGTGTCAAACCCTAATTTGGCCACGCCAAAGGCATGCGCAAGCCATGCCAGCACCACGACTACGCCACTGGCCGCCAAACGGAAGGTAGTCGCGATCAACGACTACCCTTCCTCTTGAGATGCAAAATCTCGGCCGTCGAAGGTCGTCACTGAACAGACAAGCCTCTCTATCTTAACTTGCCGCACATAGCAACATGCTACACGTTTTCCAATAAAAACACTCGAGACATCAAAACATGTCCCAAACTGGGGGATGCTCATCAGGGTATTGGTCTGGCGGTTTACAGCGTGCGGCGTGCAATACGCCCGTTACAAGAAAGTTTCATAAGAGTGAGGCTGTTAGTAATGGCAAGAAATAAGTGGTGAAACACATCTTCATTATGGAAACATCAATTCCAGGCGTTACCCGTTACCACTTTTCCACCACTCAACCGCTTCCACTTCTTACGAGGACATGGTACGTTTTATTACGACTTGTATAAATAGGTTTCACCTATTTCCACCAAACAATAAGTTTTGGTCAGGAGAACAATACACATCCATAAATCACCTGGTAGCTTTCCATTCAGCTCGCCAGTTCAACTTTCGGATACAAGTCGCAAAACACCCACACTTCCAGAATCAACTATTCTGGCCTCAATACTTTCTTCGCTTCCCTCCCTAAGACCAAAACTTCTCCTTCACTTTGTGACCGAAGCAAGCCTGGAACGACCATTTCTTGGTTTAGGCCTGGATTGTACAGATTGATCTCTTGAATCAAAAGTACTCCCGCGCAGTACATTGTTTTGGATTTAGATTTGTTTCTCACCCGTACTCACACGAAATTACCGAAATCAGCAGAAACGGTTTTCACCCACAAACAACTAGTTAGAACAAAAATAAAAGGTAAAGAACCCTAGATAAAACCCTTTGAGTTGGGGGTTATCCACCTCTGCTTTGAAGATAAAGAAAAGAAAAAAATAGAATTGAGTTGTATTGATTAAAGTTGTATATCGATACAAACTCAAGCAAAGTATTTATAGCTAACTATATTGCTTGTTATGTAGGCAATGCTAATAATAAGAAGTTTACTTAAACTAGGAAACCATGCAAAGTAAATAAGGTAAATATATTTAAGAAAATAGAGGTATTGGGTTGGTGTCGCAACAAACACATTAAATCATTCTAAACCTAATTAAATTTCCTCATTATACCTTGAGTTATTTTGTTGATGAAAATTTACGAAATTACCGGCAATAGAACCGCAGTAGCAACAAGTAATAACCCCTTTAAGAGTTCAAGTGAAAATCGGCCATAAACCCTGTAAACTACGACATACGAAAAACAACAAGTTTTCGCTTGAGAAGAAGAGAGAAAAAAAAGAACACAACCTCCTGTGAGTTTTAAGGAAAATTCTGAGGCGAATTTTTATTTGGGATGACGATTAACCATTTGGGGCTTTGACCATTTTGACTCGATACCAAACACATAATGGGAATCTTTTGAGAAGTGCCAAATCATTTGGCGTCCCATGACATCCGGCTTGACGTTTTTTCCTCTGAATTTTAAATCTTGATAAGAGTTAAACGTTCAACTTTTAGAGCGAGTCTTATGGTGGAATCCAAGCCATTCCAAGTGTGGAAAAACCGTACAATGTCAAGTCTTGTGGTTTCCAAGTTGGGATCTTTGATAGGTGTTGTAAACACCTTGATATTTATCTATTATTTATGCTTTCTTTGCTACTTTTCTTGTAAATTATATATCTTATGTTTGCTTTTGAGTTTATTAGGTATTTTGGAGTCATTTGGAGCAAAAGAAGAAGAAAGCTTTCGCATGGAGCAAGAAGCGCAAAAAGATCTTTTCTTTGTCGATGCTATTGGGTACCCAGAGTCATCTTGGTAGCCTGTACTAAAATACTAGGTGCCTATATCATTTTGTATCATTACAATTTACAGGCCTTAAATTCAAGAGAAGTTTTCTTCTCTTCTCATTACATACTTTGCCTGGAACCGAGATGGCGGCTCCATTAGAACTAAAGAGGAGTTGCTACTGTGAGAGGAGATTTGGAGAGGACTTCAGATACAGAAGAAGGAGATGTCGCTGTTGAAGCGGAAAAGGGAGAAGAAGATGAATCTGCTGTGAGTTTTCTCCCATGTGTTTGACTGTGAACCAGATCGAGAAGAAATCAGTTTGAATCGAGAAATACAAAGTAAGCAGAAGATCGAACTGGTGATGAAATACAAGCAATTGATGGTGGAATTGAGTTGGGTTTTGGTCGAATCTGCATTTCACTCTAGTTGGAGATGCGCCATGGATGTTACAAGGGTTTTGGGATGAATTAAAAACATGGGTATGTCTCAGATTCAAGTTTACATCAAGGTAAAAGTGTTGCTGCTGTCGACTGAAGCTAAGAATGAAGGGTTTGCTGTTGATCGAGAAATGGCCAGGGTTTTGATTCGATTGAGAAGGTTAATGAAGCTGTGATGGGATTTCTTAGGAAGAGCAAGTTCTGGTGATGGAAATGGTAGAGCTTCTTGAACTGAGCTGTGAAGCTGAAATTTGGGTTTGACTTTGTAGTTGCTGGTGGTGGTGTTTAGATGGGCACAGCTGATGGAAGCTTAAATGGAAGAATGAGCTGGTATTAAAGGGCTTGGTCTGAATGCTATCCAGGGAAGAGCTACAGTTGATGTTCACAGAATCACAGGTGGTTGCTGTGTATGAATGAAGAGATGGAGCTGATACTGAGTTGCAGTTACAGATGATGCAGGGAATTGCAGTTGTGGGTTCAGGTGACTTGCAGGTGATGTGTGTTATGGCATAGAACTGAGGCTGAGATATGGGAACTGGTGTTGCTGTTGGTATGAACAAGAGCTGTAGTCTGGGTTCAATGAAGTCTCAAACTGTTGGGGCTATAATGTGGCTGGCTATGGTTACAGCCAAGGATTTGGACAAGATGGTGGTGCTGATGCTTTGTATCTGATATGGCTTGAAGTGGAATTGGCAGAGCTGTGGATTTTAAAAGAGAGAGTTGCAGGTGAGATGTACTGCAACAAGCTACAGAGTATTAGTGAGCTGCAAATGGAATGAAGTGAAGCAGTGAACCTTAGATGTATGTTAGAATGAATTCGCAGGGAGACGAAAGAATGCTATATGCTGTATGAACCGGTGATGCTGCAACTGAGTCGAAGCAGTGACTGAAATTGGTATTGCAGGTGGACTGTGGTTGTCCTGGTGTTGTTAAGTGGATGTGAACCGATAGTTTGCAGCTTAAGCTGTGATGCAATGGAAGTAGCTGGATGAGCTGACATGAAAGAATAGATACAGCTGAACTGATCCGGTGAATGAATATGAGCTGTTGATGCAGTTGCAGCTGGTTATGAAGTTGCGGGGAAGCGGCGAGCTGAACCGCAGTGTGCACGTGAGCTGGAGTGCAGGAAGAGAGAGCTGGTTACAATGCTGTTGTGTAGTTGATGATACTGCGAGCTATATGGAGTTGTCTGTGGCTCTGGTGGTGGCAGGTAATTGGATCTGAGAAGAAACTGCTCAAGTACTGAGCAGTTAATGGAAATGGTGGTGATTGATGTTGCTGCTGTTGGAGATGGTAGTAGCTGCAAACTGGAGTGGTGCTGCTATTGTAACACTGAGGTTAACAGGGAAGAAGTCGCAGCATAGTTGTTGGTGCTTGAAGTGGTAGTTGCTACTGAGCTGAACTTGGAGGTGATACTTCTGCTGGAGTGATGTCAAGAAACGAAGAGAAGGACTTGAGTTACTGGTGCTGTCTGTGGTTGCTGTTATACAGGGAGAGAAGGAGTATGTTGTAAAGGAGATGGAACTGATTCATTTGGTTGCAGTTGAGCTGCAACGGAGGACAAAGGAAGACAATTAAGATGTCATGGAGGATATGAAGCTTAACTGCACTGTGGAGACTGGGATGAAGCTACAAGATGGCAGTGGTGGCTGTCTGGATTGTCTGTTGCTGAGAATACAAGAAGAAGTGCAGTTGAGAAGGTAATATTGCAAGTGAAGAGTGCAAGACAGTTATGGAATCAGTGGTACTATGTTAATGAAGTAGCAGGTGGTGATGTATTGGCTAGGCACAGGAGATGTTTATTGTGTGCTGTTACAAGCTGCAATTAAGGTGACAGATGATGCAGGAGGGATGAGGATATGGAGATTCTAATGGCTGTGACTTGGGTAGTGGAAAAACCGTGGAATGTCAAGTCTAGTGGTTTCCAAGTTGGGGTCTTCCACAATAAATCCAAGCAGTGTTCCATGATTTCGCGGGATGGTCCATGGAATCCATGGTAGGCCTGATCAGATTAGCGTAAAACGCTATTCAGAATAGCGCACTGGAAGACGAAAATCGGTAATCAAATTAGTGGTCAACGCTATTAAAATTATCACTTTTGTTGTTCCACAATTACACTTGTGCTTCCATCCACGATCCGAAATATTGAGGTGACGTGGAAGATGGAACTCTTCTACCATAAGACTTGCTTTTAACGTGCCACTATCAATATATGTTGAATCTTGAGGAGCCATAACACTAAACCTTGGTGTGTAGAGAAGTGGAATGTTTTGTGGCAGTGTATTTTGTCAGAGACCTCACTTGAGTCCGCCACGTCACCCCGTGTAAATATCCGCACAAGAGTTAAGTATCAAAATTGTGGGGCCAGCTAGATGAATAAAGGGTATCAGTGCACTATTACTGTTGTATAAATAGTGATACTAGTGCAGTAAAATCTCATCTTTTCCCCACTTCCCTTTCCATTAAAAATATCAAAAATATGGTGTTGTATCTTCGTGGCGTTGTCGTGGAAGAAGACAATAGAGGGCAAAAAAGGGAGATGGAAAGAGAGAGCAAGAAAGCAAAAAGGTTTTGGGGAAATTTCCCCTCTTTTCTTCTTCTTCTTCATCATCAAAGATTTCTTCGTTTTTTCGTAATGGGCGATTCTTCAGTCAGTTGTGGTGACAATGGTCACAATCTTCTTCTTCTTCTGATGTTGGAAGCAGAAACAGTCATTATTCGTCAAAGATTTCTTCGTTTTTCATAATGGGTGATTCTTCAGTCAGTTGTGGTGATGGTGGTCACAATCCCTTCTACTCTCTTCTCCGTCCAAATACTTCTTTATTTCCTTGTGATGGACCTCAGACATGCCTTTTGCCTGATTTTCTTGGTAAACCTCTCTCTCTCTCTCTCTCTCTCTCTCTCTCTCTCTCTCTCTCTCTCTCTCTCTGTTCTCTCAATTCTTTATTTTGATTCTTCTTGTAAATCTTGGAAAGATTGCAAGAATGGTGTCTAACGATATCTATATTGGTGTTAAATATTGGTTCTTTAATTTACTCACTGAAATTGAAAACCCTTTTTTAAGTCTTATCTTGATTCTTCTTGTAAACCTTGAAATAATTTCAAGAAATGTTGTCTAACGAAATCTTTATTGGTGATAAAATGTGGTTCTTGACTGAAAAATGAAAACCCTATCCAAACCCAGTTTTTGATGCAAGAAACCCTTCAGAATTTAGATCACTTTTTTAATCTGAATACCCATTTCTCTAGACACCCATAAAATTCTTTTACCTTTGATTATTGTTTGTGTTCTTCATCTATTTCTGTGTACTCACCCCTTTGGAATTGGTCCTCTTGGATGTGCACCTCGCACCTTATGGGAGTCCTCTCGTGGTAATGATAGTCATCATCCTAGTCACACATCATCAAATTCTGGCGCTGGCAGTGGTTGGCAAGACTGTATGGAAGATGTCAATGACCTTGTTCTAGAATACAACGCATTGTTGTCAGAGCGGTTTCTGGACCTAAATTTTGAGTTTCCTGATGCTCTAATAATCTTCTGCGACATGTACCAAGCAATGATGGATATCATTTCATTCCCTAGCCGCTACGGTACGTATTTATTTACAGTTGGTACCCCTTTGGCCTGACATGTCTCATATTTTAGGGTGCTTAAATCAGGCCTAGATGCTAGAGAGGACAATAACACTTTTTATTCTTTTTTTCGTTTATCACCAAGACTTTCTGTTCATCACTTGATTTCTCAATCCCAAGATGATGAGAAGTTAGTTTGACAAAATGCATAACATCGGCCATATCAAGAGTGTGCTTAACACTCTTGTTTTTGTTTCTTGCGCAGCTAATAAGATGGGTTTGCCGAGGATTCCAGCATTTCATGCTGATAATGGAACTATTGAAGGGCTAGAAAATGGTATAAACTTTGGGTCAACACAAGCGGCAATCTTGAGCTCAGGAAGGCTAGGCTTTCAGGGATTGAACCAACAGCTACGCCAGGCATATGAGACACTTCAGTTGTTGCAGCTGCAGTTGGGACAGGACAAAGCTCAAGAAGTTATAGAGTCATCCGTGTTCTATCTTTCTTTGGGCAAAGACGACTACATTAATTTCTTACACCCAGATTCTTCTGGTGTCGGGCACAGATTCAGTAAAGAAGCGTTTACACAGATTCTAGTCAACCAGATGATCCAGGTTATCAAGGTAAACTCTTATCCCTTCTTTATTATTACTGGTGCATTTCGTGGGTTGGGGAATAATTGAAACTTTAAACATATTGCTGGTAGCCATTCCAACCCCTCAGTTTGTGTTGAAACCCTAGTTTAGCTATTTCAGTCTGCCTATGTTTTCCTTTCAATTCACTACAATAGTTCTGGGGTACTGAATTGTGTTTTTTCAATTGGTTTATAATGGATTTAAGGACCTTTACAATGCAAATGTGAAGAAGATTGTATGCATGGGAATTGGTCCTCTTGGATGTGTATGGGAGTCCTCTCATGATAATGATAGTCATCATCCTAGTCTCACATCATCAAATTCTGGCGCTGGCAGTGGTTGGAAAGACTATGGAAGATGTCAATGACCTTGTTCTAGAATACAATGCATTGTTGTCAGAGCGGCTTCTGGACCTAAATTTTGAGTTTCCTGATGCTCAGATAATCTTCTGCGACGTGTACCAAGCTATGATGGATAATATCATTTCGTTCCCTAGACGCTACGGTACGTATCTATTTACAGTTGGTACATTAAAGGAGTGACTCTTAGTTGTGTCATGCTGTGAATGTCCCTTTGGCCTGACATGTCTCATATGTTAGGGTGCTTAAATCACCAGGCCTAGATGCTAGAGAGGACAATAACATGTACCATGTCACTAATTATTTATTTATTTTTTTCATTTATCACCAAGCCTTTCTGTTCGCCCTACCTCAACATGCTTGAAATAGACCAAAAAAATTTGAAGGATATATGATTCGAGTTGAAGTTTGTTTTCAATGATAAAATACGTACAGGTAAACTGTCATTTCTCCAAGCAACTACTGAACAGTTGTTGACAGAGTTCTGTTACTTGTGTTTACTGCAGGATTCGAGAATGTAAATAGGTCGTGTTGTGGAACTGGTAGATATGGTGGTATGGTAGGGTGCCAAGCTATTGAGATGGCCTTCGACGAGCCATTGACCCATGTCTGGTGGGACTTCCATTGACATCATCAAATTCTGGCGCTGGCAGTGGTTGGCAAGACTGTATGGAAGATGTCAATGACCTTGTTCTAGAATACAACGCATTGTTGTCAGAGCGGTTTCTGGACCTAAATTTTGAGTTTCCTGATGCTCTAATAATCTTCTGCGACATGTACCAAGCAATGATGGATATCATTTCATTCCCTAGCCGCTACGGTACGTATTTATTTACAGTTGGTACCCCTTTGGCCTGACATGTCTCATATTTTAGGGTGCTTAAATCAGGCCTAGATGCTAGAGAGGACAATAACACTTTTTATTCTTTTTTTCGTTTATCACCAAGACTTTCTGTTCATCACTTGATTTCTCAATCCCAAGATGATGAGAAGATTGTATGCATGGGAATTGGTCCTCTTGGATGTGTATGGGAGTCCTCTCATGATAATGATAGTCATCATCCTAGTCTCACATCATCAAATTCTGGCGCTGGCAGTGGTTGGAAAGACTATGGAAGATGTCAATGACCTTGTTCTAGAATACAATGCATTGTTGTCAGAGCGGCTTCTGGACCTAAATTTTGAGTTTCCTGATGCTCAGATAATCTTCTGCGACGTGTACCAAGCTATGATGGATAATATCATTTCGTTCCCTAGACGCTACGGTACGTATCTATTTACAGTTGGTACATTAAAGGAGTGACTCTTAGTTGTGTCATGCTGTGAATGTCCCTTTGGCCTGACATGTCTCATATGTTAGGGTGCTTAAATCACCAGGCCTAGATGCTAGAGAGGACAATAACATGTACCATGTCACTAATTATTTATTTATTTTTTTCATTTATCACCAAGCCTTTCTGTTCGCCCTACCTCAACATGCTTGAAATAGACCAAAAAAATTTGAAGGATATATGATTCGAGTTGAAGTTTGTTTTCAATGATAAAATACGTACAGGTAAACTGTCATTTCTCCAAGCAACTACTGAACAGTTGTTGACAGAGTTCTGTTACTTGTGTTTACTGCAGGATTCGAGAATGTAAATAGGTCGTGTTGTGGAACTGGTAGATATGGTGGTATGGTAGGGTGCCAAGCTATTGAGATGGCCTTCGACGAGCCATTGACCCATGTCTGGTGGGACTTCCACAACCCTACACAAGCTGTGCACTCATTGCTTGCTGAGTCGGCTTGGAGCAGCAAGCCATTGGATATTTGCAGACCAATCAGCATTGAACGACTCTCAGTTTCGTACTCAGTGTAAAAACTACTTCATTGTACTTTCTACAAGGGCTGAACCATTGAATTTTACTAGGCCTCACGTTTCTCTAGTGGTTCAGGGTTCCTGAACCTGAGTTACATTTCTTTTTCATTTACATTTTTTGTTGTTGGCAATTGTTGTCATGTAAAGTTGATCAATGTAAATCCAAATGTGATACAAAAATCGAAATTTTGCACTTTTTTTTTTTTTTTTTTGCATTTTTGCATTTTTGCCTTCAGGAACAATTCCATTGCAAGGTTGTAAGAACAATTTGAGCATATTACTGAAAAGGAGAATTGAATTAAATAGCTTAGCACTTGCTGAGTTATTTCACTTGCAGGTTTACATTTTTATTTTTATTTTCTGGTAATAGGTGTTCCTGCATTACATGAGGATAGTGGAACGGTTATAGGGGAGATAAATGGTCTAGACTTCTGGTGAACACATGTTCCCCCCTACTTGCTTACACATTTGTTTGTGAAACTGGTGCTTGAAAGTTCACATGCAGTTTGCAGACACCCACCCCTAGGCATTTCCTCCCTCAGTGTTCAAGACAGAATTCCAAGCATGCCAATAGATAGAGAGAGATGCTTAATCAGGCGATCATCACCCACAGACACAGATCACAAGTTACATGTAAATCTTCTTAAAAGCATTTCAATTTTGCAAACCGAACGGAAATACAAAAAAGGAATGCAGGCAAACTTACATGTAAGTTCCAGATTCTCCCAAAAAGTCAGTCTTCACACTAACCACTCTAGCCTGTATTAACCTGTAATCAGAAAATCAAGCTAAACTAAGAAACTCAGGTAGCAATAACTATCCATAACAAAATATACAAATGGTAAGATGGAGCGCAACCAGTTGTAACAATGCAATACTTTATGGCTTGGATTCTTCCCTGACAAATGCAAAAATGGTCAAGCATACCCACAAGGCAGGGACTTGGTTGGTTGTTTGAAGGGTGTTAGACTCAACTTGTTGAATCACTTGGCTCTACCATGACGGCGTATCCTATTAGTGATAGAATTTTATGCAGTATCAATCATAAAGCATATATATAGATGTGCTTAATTAACTTAAAATATAATATGGATAGGCCGCTCCACTCATTGCCAATTGGTTTTGAGTTGGATGTCCGCAAACTTTAACAAACATGGTATCAGAGCTAAGTCTTAGACCAAGACCTGCGTACGCCGGGTGTAGCATGGTATCAGAGGTAAGCCCTAAACCCAGACCTGCGTACGCCGGGTGTAGGCAGAGTTACTGGCCGAAGTGTTTAATCGATATTGTCACTTGTACACCCGGGGTGTAGGCTGGTGCCGATACTAGCCGAGGTGTTACCCCTGATTTAGTCTCCCACCTGTATACACATGTTACCGATGGACTGGTAACTCGTACGTAGGTCCACGTGTGAGGCCCAATGACTGGCCTTACACGTGAGGGGGCGTGTGAAAGGACAATAGTCCCACATCGCTATAATCTGGTTAATTAACTTAAAATATAATATGGAAGGGTCGCTCCACTCATTGCCAATTGGTTTTGAGTTGGATGCCCGCAGACTTTAACAGTAGATATGTAGGGTTACTTTTTTTTTAATACAAAAGATATAAAAGTTAATTAATAAAGAAGAATTCATCCCTTTGGATACATTGCAATATCCTAGCAGGGAGGGAGTTCGACCATTCTTCCTCAGACATTATGTTTATTCCATGTTTTGCAATCTTATGAGCAACATGGTTAACATCTCTAAGCACATGTGTGCATTTCTAACTATCAAAAGGATTTCAAACACTACAACGATCAGTGATCAAGTTCATTGTGGTCCATTTTATTGAATCTAATCTACCATTTAAAGCATTAATAACGTTCAAACAATCACCCTCCAGATTCACATTCCGATATCCTTTTCGCCTTGCCCATATTATAGCCTCCAACAGAGTTTTTGCTTCAACTTGTTCTGGTTGCTTGTAACCTACAATTGTTTCAAAATTTCCGATACAACATTATTGGAAGTCGTTCTAAACTTACTAAGACAAAGAAAGGATGTCATGAAACTAAAAGACATGAGACAAGTAAGTGTATGCATGCAGCAAAATAATGAAGGAATAAATTAATAGATCAACGAGGATGGGAATGAGGTTACCATGGCTACCGCATTTTTTTTCTTCTGATGACGACGTTGCTTATTGTGTTTTTTCTTTTTTGATGAGAGATGTTGGTTATTATCACCCTCCTCTACATTTCTCCTTTTTAGAAGCATATCCTCCTCTGCATGTTTCCACAATAATTCGATTCCATCCATGTGACCCATCCCAACCACCGCTACAACGTTTTTTCTAAAAGTTCGAATTTTCTCAAACATAAACTTTTCTCTATCATCATCAACCACCTTGACCTGTGAAATTTGATTAGGATTAGAATATTTAGCTTTTCTTATCTCAAGAGATAAAAAAAAAACACAAAATCAAAAGGATATGACGATGTAGATATTCACAAAAAGAATAAATATTCATATTTAGTTTTTCTATTAGTATTGATATAATCACAAAAACAATTGCACAGTAAAGGAGGTAGATATTCATATTTTTTCTTGTTAAACCAAATGCCCTTTCCTGTGATGTTTCATTTTTATCGGTGTAGACTAGAGTGGGAAGATAGAATCTTACAAATTCCGGATAGTTTTTTCTCTCGTTAGCAATATATTCACGGTAAGATGCTCTAGTGTAGTCTTTAGAGGCGTTAGCAGACAATTGTTTCCATAGCAGAACCCAAGAGAAAACTTTTGATATCTTTTCTAAGGTGACCTGCCAAGTAAATAAAGAAATTATTATTCCTCTTTGAGGAAAAAATAAAGAAATTATTGTTCCTGTTTTATAAAAAGATTACCCAACAAACTGAAAGCAAATAAAATTGGAGATAACTTACATCAATATCTTCATCAATGGGGAAACATCTTGCTCTGATTCTAGAAGCTTCTTCCATTGCAACCTGAAAAAATAAATCTCCAAGGTTGTGATATGCAAAGCATATGTGTACCGTCCAAAAATAAAAAAAATTAAGCTATAAACAAGTTGATGAGCATTTCGGCATTTCATAATGTATTCAATAATTACCTTCATTTCCAGGCCATATACTATACCATTCTTGCTTGACTGGAATTTCCAACAAGCTAGAGCAAAGATACCAATCTTCAAGGGTAACTTCCAATCTTCGTCTTGTTAAGATATGGTCAAGATATGATATATCTTGACATTACTGTGTTTGTTATTTGGTTGTAACTGCATATATATTCTTTCTGTATATATCCTAGATATTGTTAGGTGTATCTTTTATTTGCCTTATCTAGTTGTTAGGTGTATCTTCTATTTGCCTTATCTAGTTGTGTAAACATGTATAAATCAGGCTTTTGCCTATCAATGAAGAGACAAAGAATTATTCTCACAACTACATTAGAATCTCTATGCTCATGTTTATCATGGCATCAGAGCTAGGAAAGATCTGAGAACCAATTTCCGCTGCAATACAATCCAGAGAAAATACAACCCAGAGAAAACATAGTAATCATGTCAAGAGAAGATTCTCAACCTATCACTGTCCGTTTTGATGGAACCAATTACAATCACTGGTCATTCCTCATGAGGAGTTTTCTTAAAGGAAAGAGTATGTGGAAGTATGTCGATGGTATAGAAAAGAAACCTACATCAAGCAGTTCTGTTGAAAAGGGGAAAGAAAATGAAACACAGAAAAAGGATCCAAAATAAGAATGGGAGATTAACAATCACAGGATTCTCACTTGGATTGGAAACACAATCATTCCTTCCATAAGCATGCAACTCACAAGTTTTGAGGTAGCCAAAGATGCATGGGATTTTCTTTCGAAAAGGTACACCCAAATCAACTTTGCTCAGAGGTATAAACTCGAACAAGATATTAGATCTATGAAACAATTGCATGATCAGTCTATTTCTGTTTTTCATTCTGAGATGTCTTTAATCTGGAATCAATTAACACTCATGGAACCAATATGGACCGTAGATTTGGAATTGTGGCAGAAGTATAGAGAGGAAACACGTTTAGTTCAGTTTCTAATGGCTTTGCGTGATGAGTTTGAGTCTGTTAGGGCATCAGTCCTTCATCGTTCACCTCTTCCCACGGTGGAAGTTGCTTTGTCTGAACTTATTATAGAAGAAACAAGGAAAAGAATCACACCGGAGATATCAGGAGTATTTGTGTGCCCTCACGATCCAGCCCTAACAATTTTCCAAGAAACTCAAATGCTCAAGTGCAACGTGATATGTCTCAAGTACAGTGTCATAACTGCAAGACCTTTGGACACTTGGCAAGGAACTGCAATCTCCCATCGGCCAATACATCACCTGCTGCCACAATACCTGACACACCCCAACACAGTGTGGGTATTGTAAGGAATTTGGTCACTCATCTAGATTCTGCACCTCACCAACCTCAAGAAACATGAGAAGGATCAATGCTAATGGAGGAAACAAATTCAATACACCTACCAGATTTACGGCAGCTCCAGTTTCATCTGCAACAGATCCATATGCAACATCGACAACCTCATCTGCATTAGTTGTACCTGGTGGTGGTTCAACACCAAACCTTGTGATATTCAAGAGATGATTAAACAAGCACTCTCAATTGGTAACAACCCTACAGCTGCATCTGCCTTCTCTATCTCCTCAGGTATTTATTCAACAGAATGGTTTCTCGACTCAGGAGCATCAAACCATATGACTTTTAATCAAAAGTTTTTTGAAAGTCTTCATCCTGTCATCACCCCTAAGATTCATACTGCTGATGGATCAACAGTAACTGCAAGTCATATAGGCTTGGTCAACAATTCAAATAACTTCTATGTACCAGATGTGCTTCTTGTTCCAAATATTACAATGAATCTTATTTCAGTTGGTCAACTGTGTGATCAAGGTTATAACACATATTGTTTTCCTTTTGGTTGTGCTATACAGATCTCAAAACCGGGAAGCTAGTTGGGATAGGCCGTAGAGTTGGTCGGTTGTATCTCCTTCAATCTCTTGCTCTCTCTCAGCGGAAATCTAAAAGTCATGTCGTAGCTGCTACTCCCACTGCACCTGTGTCAATATCTCCCTTCATGTCTTGGCATTCTAGGTTAGGTCATGTTTCCTTTTCTCGTCTTTCATATATGATCAATAAGGGTTTACTAGGAGATACTCGGTTAGATAAAGAACCAAATTGCATCTCTTGTAACTGGCAAAACAACCAGCTCTTTCTTTTAATCTTAGCACTTCTGTCTCAACTGAACCTTTTGCTCTTATACATTCTGATGTCTGGGGTAAATCTCCAATTATGTCAAAGGGAGGTGCTTTGTATTATGTCAGTTTTATTGATGATTATTCGCGTTATACATGGGTATATCTATTCAGCTCTAGAGCAGATTTTCTTAAGTTATATGTTGATTTCTCAACCATGATAAAAACTCAGTTTGGTAAAGTGATCAAAGTTTTTCGTGCTGATCAAGGAGGGGAATATATTTCCAATCCATTCAAAGAATTTCTTAAAACCCAAGGCACCATTCTTCAACTGTCATGTACTGAAACTCCAGAACAAAATGGAGTTGCAGAACGTAAACACCGTCATATTATAGAGACAGCTAGAACTCAGTTAATTTCTGGCTCAGTTCCTTCAAATTTCTGGGGAGAATCAGTCCTTACTGCAGTCTACACCATCAATAGAGTCCCAACAACTGTCATAGGAGGAATGTCACCTTATGAGTCTCTATGGTAAGAAACCAAACTATTCTGAGCTTCGAGTCTTTGGTTCAACTTGTTTTGTACTCCTTCCAGAACGTGAACGTCATAAACTTGGTCAAAAGAATGTCTTGTGTGTCTTCCTTGGTTATGGTATTGAACAAAAAGGGTACCGTTGTTATGATCCAGTTAATAGAAAGCTTCGTGTCTCTCGTCATGTCACATTCTGGGAGAAAGTTCCATTCTGGTCACTTCCAAGCAGCAAATCATCATCTTTTGAGTCTTTCACTTATTCTGATCCATTTCCTAGTGAATCCAATCCTAGCACTTTTCTATATCTACTCCTGAAAGTCCATCTCCTCTAGTTGTTGATCCACCAAATACGGATGACCAAGACCACTCTACGACTCAACCTAACAGTGCAACTCAGGAACGAGATCCTGATTCTGAAGAAAATTCTTTGCCACCTCGCAATCGAAGACCACCAGCTAAGTATGCAGACTATCACTGTTCCTTGTCTTCTATTTTGTCATTTTATGAACCAAAAACATACAGAGAAGCTGCAGCCATTCCAGAATGGCAAGATTCAATGGATGATGAATTGGAAGCACATGCAGAGGCAGGCACATGGGAAATGGTGGACCTTCCTCCTGGAAAATCAGTTGTTGGAAGCAGATGGGTCTATAAAGTTAAGACCAAGTCAGATGGTGAGTTTGAACGATGTAAATCACGAGTTGTTGCAAAAGGTTATACACAAGAGTATGGTGTTGACTATGAAGAAACATTTGCACCAGTGGCCAGAATGGTTACAGTTCGTACATTACTTGTGTTGCTGCAGCACGACAATGGGGGCTTCATCAAATGGACGTGAAAAACGCGTTTCTTCATGGTGAGTTACAAGAAGAGGTTTACATGCAACCTCCTCCTGGTTTGCCTCATGAACCTAATCAAGTATGTAAGCTTCGACGGGCATTATATGGACTCAAACAAGCACCTCGTGCTTGGTTTGAGAAGTTTAGCAATGCAATTCTCCAGTATGGCTTTACACAAAGCTTCTGTGATTCAGTTATGTTTGTCAGATCGTCAGAAAAAGGAATTGTCATTCTTCTCTTGTATGTTGACGACATGGTTATTACTGGCAGTGATCTACAAGGTATTACTGAACTCAAGTCATATCTCAGTGATTGTTTTAAGATGAAAGATCTTGGATCTTTAAGTTACTTTCTTGGCATTGAAGTTGGCATGTCACCCACTGGTCATTTCATATCACAAGTCAAATATGCATCTGAGATTCTACAGCGTGCAAGGCTATCTGACAGTAAGGTAACTGACACACCTCTTGAATTGAATGTAAAATACAGTCCTACAGATGAGACTCTATTGTCTAATCCAACACTGTATCGTCAACTAGTAGGGAGTCTAAATTACTTGACCATTACGAGACCAGACATAAGTCATGCAGTTCACATAGTCAGTCAGTTTATGCCTGCTCCAAGGTCTACTCATTATGCAGCTGTTCTCAGAATTCTAAGATATATCAAGGGGTCTCTTCATCAAGGTTTGTGTTTCTCATCAAAGTCTGATCTCACACTTCAAGCTTACTCAGATTCCGATTGGGCTGGGGATATTAAGGATAGAAAATCTATTACAGGCTATTGTGTGTTCTTGGGAGACTCGTTGATTTCATGGAGAAGTAAGAAACAAAGTTTGGTTTCTCGTTCAAGTGCTGAAGCAGAGTATAGAGCACTTGCTCACACCACATATGAACTCATTTGGTTACGGTGTCTACTTCGTGATATGGGAGTTCTAATTTCTGCTCCTACACCACTGTATTGTGATAACAAGGCTGCTATTCAAATTACACACAATGATGTCTTTCACGAGCGTACAAAACATATAGAGATAGATTTTCATTTTACTCGTCATCATTTCAAGAAAGGTACAATCACTCTTCCGCATGTTAAATCATAATTTCAAGTGACTGATCTTTTCACCAAGACTCACTCTGCAGCTCGTCTTCGATTCTTAATTTCCAGACTCAAGATGTGTACTCCACCACCTTGAGTCTGAGGGGGGGTGTTAAGATATGGTCAAGATATGATATATCTTGACATTATTCTGTTTGTTATTTGGTTGTAACTGCATATATATTATTTCTGTATATATCCTAGATATTGTTAGGTGTATCTTTTATTTGTCTTATCTAGTTGTTAGGTGTATCTTCTATTTGCCTTATCTAGTTGTGTAAACATGTATAAATCAGGCTTTTGCCTATCAATGAAGATACAAAGAATTATTCTCACAACTACATTAGAATCTCTATGCTCATGTTTATCACGTCTATGCAATCGCAAAACTTCTCAAACAAGTTAACATCCTTCCTTTTCATTAAAACGGCACGACGTTGTTCGCACAGCTCAATCTGCAAACAGGCATTGTCATTCTACTTCTTTTAATTGGAAAAATATTGAGAAAAAAAAGGATAAGACGATGTAACTATAAATGTGCAACTAAGTTTCTTGAAAATTAAGAGGATGTTGTAGAAGGCTAGAAGCTCAATCATTTTTTTTAATACAACTAGACAGTATCAATCAAGAAGATAAGATGAAGAACAACAATATTAATACATTGCAGGTGACTCTATCCTTCAGACTATCATGGTGGAGGACACTCTGGGAACTTCAAATGGATGAACATAACCCTACGTAACAAGAAGAAGGTTCTAAAACACGTAGTGTCTCCCAGATTTTGTATACTCAAGGAACAACAATGAATCTATATTGTCCGGCTATGAATAATAAGATAGTTCTGGCAACATAGCTTTTGAGTGTAATTTGTAGACCTACATATTTCCAGTGGTTTTGAATCTCAAAGTAAAAAACGTAGTATCATGCTATGAAAATATCATTCAATTTGAGCTAGCAATCATAACTATTTAAAATGGCTATCAATTACGCCTGTAAAACACTAGTGCATCCCGGTTATAAAGAATTAAGAATCTCATAAGAGAATAGCTGTTGAGAGTGTTACCTACCGCCACTGCATTCGGCCTGACATAGTTGATCACCTATATTGCAAAACAAAATTCCAATTAATTCGAACAATGATAAGTTAATAACCATATTCACAATCACAAGGGATCGAGAAAGAACCACCATATAATAAGTACTAACAAATATACGTAGTTTTTAGGGAAGAGAAAAGAAACCAGCACAGCAAAAAGCACACGCATCAGTAAGTACATGACAACAAACTGCATATATATATTCACTAAAAACTACTATGATTCATGTTGAGGCTTATCTTTATCCTACACTGCATATATTCTTATCCTGCACCACAACATAAGAATACAAAACAAACCCTAGAAAAATCAAGGTTATGGCAAAGAAAGAAAAAATTTAACGAAATTATACCTTCTTGACAGTATCAGCACTCTCTTTAGAAATATGACAAGTTCCAACAAGGTAGACATTAGATTTCAACTTTGAATTTTTTAGTAAAACAACTTTTCCGTCAGTAGGTATTCCAGGAATGCCATGCTGGTAATGACTCGTATCATCATCATCATATCTTTCTCCGAAGTTTGTTAATATAGCGGACATGTTGCTCTCTTTTCTACTTTTAGTTCTCTTTTCTACTTTTAGTATTTGGATATAAACTGATAGGATCCTACATTAACGAACCGATCCTAATACTAGCAATAGATTACACAGATTCTTTGATTGGGGATAAATTACCTCAAATAAGCAAAGCTCAATTGTATTGAATGAATAAAACGCTGATAACCAGTATATATAGGCTATAATAAAAACTCCTAATCCTAAAGAAATACTGAAAGAAAGTATAACAAATATATATTCCAAAACAAATACTCCAAATCCGATTTGGAGTACTAAACATTAACAAATTAAAACTCTGATTTGGGATCAGTATCCAAACATCCGACCCATCTTCAAGTAAAGCTTGTCCTCAAGCTGCAAAGAGGGAAGCGACTAATGGGATTCATAAATCTGGAGGCAGAGAACAGTTTCTCTATCTAGAACTAAATGGAAAGGGGAATTAAGAGATGGCTAGTAAATATATCTCAGTGGAATCCGACCCAATATGAATTTTCTTTCATTCCCGCGATCCTTCCTTTACATGAACACTCCTCCATAACAAGGTATTATTATTAACTTGTTGCATATATTTAAAAGTTTGATTCAATTGATATTGAGCATATTAGAGCAACCTACGTGAAAATTGCCCTTTTTTTTAGTTATGATTCAGTAACCTACTAATTAAAAACTCGATTTTGGTTCTAGGTATGTTAAATTCGAAGATAGAAAACGAGCAATTGTCAGTAGGTTGCTTCAATATGCTCTTGTACACGAAGTATTTAAAATCCCGTTTGATGAGATAAGAATAAAGCGCACGGTTGAAGGCAAACCTTATTTGGTATGAAATCATACTTCTTATGCTGTTATGGATCCACGTTTTTGAATCGTAGGACAATCTTCATTAGGATTATTGGTTTGCAGGAAACTGATGGGGAAAACATGGAATTTCCTATTTTCAATTTCAACGTGTCACATCATCGGGACTATGTAGCTATAGCGTCTGAGCCTCAATCTAATGTTGGAATAGATATCGTTTCACTTGTTATACCCAAGCGAGAAACGGCTCTCGAATTCATCAAGAACTTTTCATCATATCTTACAGCTTTTGAATGGGATAATATCGTCAACGCTGGCACTTGCAGTGAAATATTGGAGGAGTTTTACAGGTAAACTGCCATAAGGATTTTTGTACGGATATACAAGGTGAATTGGTTACAATATGTTTGTTCTCTCTTAATTCTTAATTGTCTGCAGCAATTGGCTTTCTTTTAAGCTGTGTCCCTTTGCACTCCGTAGCTACTGATATATTTTGTAAGTGCCATATTAATTTATCATTTTGTCTAGATACTGGTGTGTGAAGGAGGCCTTTGTCAAAGCTACAGGGAATGGACTAGGGTATAAGTTGGATAGGTTGGAGTTTCATCATACTAATTGGACGGATATATTTGTCAAGATTGATGGCTAAAGATCAAGAGAATGGATATTTTTAATTTCTGAGCTGCCAAAGAATCATTGGGTAAGTCCATCTATTCTGATTTGATGTTCTTTTTCTTTGGAAGTCTGAATATATCATTTTAGGCTTTGATACTTTGTCTTTCTGGTATTCCACCGCTTGTGTGCTTTTGCTAAAAAAAGAATAATATTTTTTCAAGAAATTGATGAAGTATTTGCTATGTTCACTCCCCCGCCAGAAAGCTTGTTTCTTGGCTTAAATTCAGGCACTACGTCCCATAATTTTTTTATTCTCGTCCCTTCAGTGTACCCAATCAAGGTCCATCCATCTAGTTTGTGGGACTACTCTTATAATTAGTTACTGCCTCTAAAAATTTTCAGCTAAGTCTAAAATTTGGACCACTTATAAAATCCTGTCTGATTTCCAGACATGATGATTTAGTACTTGTGAAACCCTCACCGGAAATCACCCCATGGATCATTTCCACGGGGGTCTACCAAAAGGGTATTGCAGCACTTGCAGTCTAAATAAGTAGAATAAAAAACTTGGGACTAAGTGTGACATTCACTGTAGGCCATTGCAGAATCGACCCTGCTTAGAGAAAAGCTGAATATATAAAGGAACATAAGTAAATGAAAGGTTGAAGGCTTGAGCAGTCTATTTTATCTCCGAGGCATCAGAACTGTTTCTGGCTGATTTGTACTGTTCAACTGGACTCTGAAATTTCTGTTTAATTTTTACTAAAACCCTTGATGAAGTCGCCGATGCCAAATTTTCTTACATTATCACTTTTTTGCTCATACCTTATTTCTTAGAACTCTATACTTTTGGTTTGCACTTGATTTGCATTCATAAAATTTTATGCCGCAGTCTTGGAAATTACAGGTGTGTGTTGCAAAGGGCCATCCAAAGAGTGATATCAAGAATAACACGAAGACACTACAGTTAAATGAGTTTTTAGGAGAACAAGAGAATCCTTCGAGTATGCCGCACCCAAGCTTCGTGCTGCTCAGTGTAGAGGAACTCTTACCTGTCTCCTTCAGAGTAAGTTAAGGTATATCTACTGTTAATAGGAAGAAATGTATCACTGAAACTGTACATATGTTAAACCGGAGCTCAACACTTCTCAAATCCTTCTTCGAGATACTCTTTGTTGTTCAAGATGTGAAGTAAGTTGGAGCAGTTCATCATAGACTGTTGTTCAAGTTGGAAAGTAAGTTGGAGCAGTTCATCATAGACGAATGATTTGATGGAAAAAAAATGTAAGCCTTTTTATTAAGAGGAATGAAAAGTGCAGTGTCCTAATGTTCAGGTTTGAAATTGTTACACTTTTAAATATTAAGTTGATGTTTATCCTCCTATATTGGTATGTCTGGCTCAGTTCTGCTTGTATTTTTTTGTCTCTTGTTTCGACTGTAGAAGGATCATTAAAAGAAGAATGTTAACTAAAAATCAGAAAATATTATATATTCTCAAAGGGGAGATACAATTCAGCAAGTAATTCTGCAACTTAATTTCAAGGCATGATAAGCTGTACCAGAGAATAGGGCCACTACAACACAGTCCCTCCGTGGAAAGAAATATGCAACATCTGAAAATCAACAGCCTCTATATATTTGGAGGCTAAACAAAATACTGTACTCATGCTATCATCCGTGATGGTTGTGCATAAACATTTTCCCTGTCTGCCCACATGCTATAGCTTCATCAGGTATGTTTTTAACACGATCTACAGCTTCAGCAAAAATGACCCCCATACCCATATGCAAATGAGGTTCTATATGGCAATGGAACGCCCAAACACCTGGATTATCCGCAACGAATCTTATAACTGTCCATCCGTATGGGAAAATAACCACTGTATTTCTCAATGGCGGGTTCTTCAAATTCAGCTGCTTCCCATGTTTTTCCTCTGAATACATCCCTTCACCGTATCCCAAAACCCAGAAATCATGGCCATGTAAGTGCCATGGATGTATCTCACTCACATTTGCAGCCAATGCATTTGTGTTTTGAAGAATCACATCGACAGTAGTGTTGAACTCAATCTTGTAGACACCACTGCTCTGTGTGGCATTAGGGTTCACTGGTGGTATCCGTATGTCATAATTACTAGAAAAGGTCTCTGGCGGGCTTTTATCATCAAAAGCACCTTTGAGTTTATGTTTGATGGAACCCAAATAAGGAGTTGATGGTAAGACTAATGAGACATTGTTGATGGACCATTTGATAAACCCATCGATCCTGTTTTGTGTGTTTAGCAAAAAGATTCGACGATCATGTCGAATTGGAGGCGTGGGTAAGCCTAGTAATGCAACAATCTTATTGGCAAAGGACTTACTGGCAGTAATATCATCCCATGCAGGAGATTGAGGAAGAGCGGAGGTTGGAACGGATGGAGAATTAGGCAAGTAGTTTAAGAAGGTAAGGCCTGGTGGAGGAACAGGAGGTTTTCTTCCTCTCTGACTTGCAGAAATCCAGTAATTCTTTGATGGGTTCTGATCAGTAGTAAAAAGAACTGAATAGCTCTCCCCCGAGTAAATATCGATGTTGTCCACTGCCACTGGTTTAATGTAATTCCCATCAGCTTCCACCAGTACCATTTTGTGATTCTGTCATCAATCAAAAAGGAAAAAATTAATTCAAGATTAAGCCGAGGAGTTCAATATAAACCATGATCTAAACAAAACAACAGGGCTTAGACTATGTTTGTTTACTCCTGACTCATCTGAGTCGTCTGGATCTGAGTCATTTGGATCTGAGTGAAATCACCTGATTCATCTGGATCTGACTCAATATGTTTGTTTTGAGTCAGATCTGACTCATCTGACTCAAAAAACGTGAGTCAGTGGTTTGGTCCCGTGAGTCAGGGGTATTTTGTTACCTAACTCAAATGGGTCCGAGTCAGGGGTTATGTCTGAGTCATAGGTCGAGTCAGATCTGACTCAAAATGCAAAACAAACGGTCTGACTGCTGGCTCGGCCCGAATCAGAGGTTGACTCAGATCCAGACGCCGAGTCAGCTGTAAACAAACAAGATGTTATTTAAGCAATGGGTGATCATCACTATTTCTTGAAAAGTTACCATGACATGAAAGTGATAGTTCACTCACTGTTTACTTTACAGGCCTGTTGTTGTAAATTATTACGAGGTCTGTTCATTTTTCTACTATTTGATAGTGACAGAGTAAAAGCTTTTTGACTACACAGAGATTTTAGGTCTTGACCAATATAGTCAATATCGGCCGTATCGGCCGATATATCGGGGATATTTCGGATATCGTCCTAGAACGATACGATAAGAAGGATATCGGGGATACGATATTCTCCCGATAATATCGGCCGTATCGGTCAAATATCGGCCGTATCGGTCGATACGAAATTTTCCTACATTTCCCGATATGAGACGGTATTGGTCGTTTTCTATAAAGTTTAAGGGTAATTTTGGCGAAGAAAGTCTTCCAGGTGGTAGTAGAGGTGCATGTAGCTCTCGAAGCAAGTTACTAAAGTTACTCTTTTGTTTTTTTGATAAAATTGATGTTATCTATTATATCTTATCCGAAAATGTGTGGAGAAAATGTTTAATATAAAATTATAGTCTCTAAATCTAGAACCGATATTATACCGATATTTCAACGATAATATCCCCGATATAAAATCGTACCAGTGTATCGGTCCCAGCCGAGATGAACCGATATCCGATATTAACTACATTGGTCTTGACATGGTAGGGCGGAAGCCCTTCCAAATTGCTTGTGTTTGTTTTGGCTTTAAGGTACAAAGGATCAAAGCAACGAATGGTAAATTCTATGTTTTGAGTTCTTATATAGATTGAAAAGAAAAGATTAGGGACGGTTCTAGGAAAAAGGTACTTTGACACTTTAACAGGTAAGAAACATTTTTGACCAATTTAACTCGGTTAACATGCATTTAACTCAAAGGCCTATGCATGAAAGTTCCAGGAAAGAACCAGGAAACAGAATGCACCAAGACAGACTCTTTTTTCTTTTCCTTTTAAGATTTGTTCCTTTAGACTTTTTAGGTAACTTGGACAAATGAAATACCAAGATGCTGTGTGCATTATTCTACAAAAGAACGAAAAGGCACCAAGCCGTAGCATTTTCCAAAGTTTGCAAAAAAACAATTTTAAACATGTGATCGAATTTCTTTCTCTTTTAATTTTTCTTTTTTCCACGTCAAAGAATGCATCTATCTTCCATTACAATTTACCAACCGACCAATAAGATCGTGACCTTTTACTTTTAGATTAGGTATAGAAATTAGTAGTAGTGTAGGTCCTTGATTAGTTTCAGACGAATCAGTATAGAAATTATTAAGCTTTCTCATGCGCAATATGATTTCCCAACCCATCCTTTTCATTGGTCTCCAAAAAGTGTTAACTGTTGAATGAAAATCCATCTAGAACTAGACATTCCCAAAACGTTGTTTTAACTATTCTGGCTAAAGATTGGGAAGAACCTATCACCATTAGCCATGAAATTCGATCTCTATAAGCTTTTTTATTTTTTTAAAGAATTTGTTTGCTTTGTTTGATAATAAAAAACAATAATAGTTATTAGACAATTATTTTGATAGACTTACCCCAATGGCGAGGTTGAGAGAAGAAAGAGATGTAGTACTTGCAATCCGCAATCTGTATGTTTTGTTTGGCTGAACACGAAGAACCTGGGGTGCGCACTGGGCATCTGCTCTTAAACTACACAAACTACTAGAACCGTTGCCAAGACGGGCAGCAAGTGAGCAATTGAATTGTCCTCTACCATTCAGCAGAATTGACTGGAAAAAGAAAAAGAACATACGCGTTAAGTTCCATACGTTTTAAATCCAAAAAAAAAGTAACCAGACTATGGAAGAAAAGTGATTATACCTGTGGCTCGCCAATCCAACGCAAGGGTTTAGAAGATAGACCAACTTCTTGCTCGTGTACATTTTTGTGCCACCAATCACTCAAGAGTATGTTGAATTCTCCATCATAATGGAAAGGCTCTTTCTCACCATCGGCCACATCAACGACCAGCGACCCATACAAGCCAGCTGATCTTTGCATACCATAATGTCCATGGTAAAAATATGTGCCCGCCTGCACCAGTCAAAGCACTTCACGTTATGCCTTTCTTTATAAAGAACAAGAAAAAGATCTTTTCAGTATTAAACCTATTCACAACCCTTTCAAAAAAAGAATTATAATAATAAACTTTAGCCAGTTCCTCAAAGTAGCAAGTTTCCATTGGAGAGGAGTAGGAAAGGTTTTCTTTATATATGCAACTATGCATGTAAATACACTGGGGAATTGGTGGTCCAACTTCACCAACTTCTCACTTAAACAAGACTTTTTTTTTTCTCCATAAACATCTAATTTTAGGCAGCAACTATGGCTCAAAACTTCAGAAGTACTGTAGTCGTCATTAAGGAACAATTCTCTGTATTAAGAATTAATTATTCACTTAAAAAATATATGTGTTTTTGGGGCAATCAAGTGGTTTGGGAAAAGTGAGGAATAGGGTTTTCAATGCTTCAAAAGAAACAGATGATGTTTTCTTCAAGTATTTCTAAGAAAAAGAAGAAGAAGAAAAAATGTTATATTAGTGTGGAAAAGGGAGGGATAAATTTCTTTATCAATTTAAAAAGCAACTGTGTTGTTCCATTTTGTTAATTCTACTAGAATTCTCTGTGTTGCTTCAAACAAACAAAAAAAAAAAAAAATCCCTGTGCAATTTTTTTAGAGGTGCCTTGATCTAGGGCCTAGGCACTGAATCACATATCCCGGTATCCTCAAATCTAAGGCGAGATTTAGTCGCGAGATTTTCTTACGGGAGCATTCCCGGTCAGTTTTGAGTTGTTGTTCAAAAACTGATCCCTGAGGTTGAAGACAAAAAGCAAAACAATCTTTGGTTATTACCTTATCAACTTTGAACCTGTAAACAAAGGTTTCTTCGGGATTAATAGCACACTGTGAGATTGAAGCTGTTCCATCTGCCCATGGTGTGTCAAACTGTTTCATAATCAAAACATGCTTATCTCATTTAGAGAGAAGAGACAGAAAGGATATATATAAATATAAGTTGATGATCGTGATGCATTACTTACTTGTCTGATGCCGTGCCAATGAATGCCTAGACCTTCAGTATGCAGTTTATTAGTAAGATGAACAACAATAGTATCACCAGCTTTAGCCCTGATCGTTGGACCAGGAAATTGACCATTGATACCCATTACTACATTTTCTAAGCAATCTGGCGACCAAAACATATTCGCTACTTCCCATCTAAAATGTCTTGTTTTTGGTGATGAGGCAGCAGCAACAGCACCTAATAAACAACTACTACAAAGTATCACCAATATAAAGTGATGAAATGAAGAACCCATTGGTAATGATCTAGATAGATCTCTCTCTCTTTCTTTCTCGTGTTGATGATCAGAAGATAAGGCTCATCAGAAAGTCTGATGAAGTATAAAGATTAAAGAGAGCATAAAAAAGAATAAGAAACAACGGGCAAAGTTATTAATGGTTGATTAGACATACCTCTATGGCTCTATATATATACACACACAGACAGTCTACGTATGTGTATATATATATATATATATTTTATTAATTAATGTTTCCACTGATATGATTGTTTATTTTTAATTAATAACAGTGAATTGAATATATATACACATGCCTGTATTGTATTTGCTATACCTATGTGCCAAAGAAGCTTCATAAAGTGCGTCTCTCTGTCGCACTTTTTTGCTTTTCTACAAGTCTACTTGTATGCTACTATGCTCTTCTAAATGTCACTGTGTGTATCAGATTCAGTAGTTGAGTTATGAGTGGAGATAGGCATATATTCTTGAAAAACTGCTGATGGACAATATTGAAAATCCAGGCTGGAAAGTCTAAATGAATTCCCTTAATTTTAATCACACATCTAAAATTGATTACTGCATCCATGCCTTCAGTCCCTGTATGGGAAGAATATGGGCCAACCTCCGGTCCCTTTTGGAGGAATGATGTAACGAATTAAATTGATTATAATTTAGTGTTTTTTTTTTTTGAAGCACGATTATAATTTAGTTTGAAGATAGTGTATAATTTTAATAATACTGGGACATGTTTTTTTTTTGCACTTACGTCGTTTTTTCTTTTTCTTATGTCAATTTGTCCAAAATTTAACCCAATCTATATAGATATAGTCATCCATATTTCCATTCATCAGAGTTATATTAGTAAAATTTTCGCCAGTTTAATCAGCTTTTTACTAGACGAGAAGATACAATGATACACAATTTACTAATTTACTTTTTGCTAGTTATCAACCTTATACAATACTTTCCAGGTTGATCAAGTCTGATTTAGGATCGTTACGTGATCTTCAAGTTTATTACATCACTTTCCAAAAAGAGTTTATTATTTTCCAAATGTCCTGGGATTTTTTATTGGTGGGGAATATTTTTCGAGGTCATCGATCTTAGTTCAGGATCCTTAAGACGCTTTCAAGATTGTCGGATCAATCATTTACCCTTCTACCAAGGAGATGAGGGAAACTCGTACCAAGCCAGCTGATTAGTAGGATATAAAAGGCAACTCAAAAATTTGAAGCATCAAAACATATTTTTAAACAAGGCATTGACCACGTGGAAGGTAACTTTCCGTTAGATTTTTTTCTTTTTTTTGATAAAAAAGAAGGTTTGGCCACCCTTATATTTGCGTAGTTCGAAAAAAAAAAACGGATTTATTTTTAAAAGATGTCGCATATAAGGGACATTATCAAATTGCCTTTTTTTTCCAGGAAAACTGAAAATTTATTAAGTAAGATCACCTTCGAGAGGTTAGACAACCATGAAAGAAGGAGGACCAACACATGTAAGCTCTTTCCACTCCAAGCAACTAGGTGATGAGCTCTCATATTACAAGTTATTCGAACAAGGTGATAATTAAAGTTTGTAATACTAGAGAAATAAACTTTAACGTCTTTTCATCTGACATCAGAGGTAGTAGAGCCATCGTAATTTTGTAAAGGTAATTTTTCTATCAGAGCACAAGCATTAAATCAGACGAACAATGTGAGATCTTGAATTCCTTATTAGCTTTCTACATAACAATCTTTATGTAGCTTCCCTAATTTTGTAAAAGAGACATTGAGAGCATTAGTGGCTACAACAACGCTACACAAAATTGGTGAGAAATGTAATATAGGTTTTGAATGTGAGTTTCGGGAGATTGCATGAACAATCCTTACCTAAACCAAGAGAGATGACCGTACAAGGGTTTCTTCATCCACATGAGATAAGTTAGCGTCGGTCTTAAGGAGAACACAAAGGATAAGAGATAAATCATAGAATTCTTGGTTCGTAGAAAAATGCTCTGAATGTTATGTCTAGATTGGTCGATTATAGCTGATCCTCTGTTCCCAAGCCGGTGAAAACAAGGATCGCTTGTCGTGCGGAGCAATCTGTTAGAGCATTACTCGGTCAAAATCACAAGTTTTGGTATGTCAAGCTTGTTATCAATTTTGGTTTATCAAAACTATGTGTTGATTTGTAGTCTACTAAAGTCAGTCTTGGACTAGAAATAAAGCATGGTACTTGAATATCAAAATTCACCAATCAACTTGAAGAATTGAGACTCAAGACAGTGTCAAAGGCGTCTCTCCTGTTTACTCACATTATATATCGTTCTATCTGCTGAGACATGTCGTACGACTTTAGTATTATGATGAACATGGCAAAGAAGATTGCAAGCTAGCTATAAGGTGTAGTCAAGTTAGTTCTTAAATTTCACAAACTGTTTCACCAGTTAACGAACTTGAACTTGTAGATATAAAGTTTTAATTTTGGAAATCTCGATTAGCTCGCGTACACGAACTAAGTTACTTAGTTCGCGAACTGGTCGATTTTGAGATAGTACGAGATATTATTTATTTCAGTGTACACAAAGTGATTTGTTATTTTGCAAACTAGTGGATTTTTGATGTTTCCTACATACTCTTTACTTTCAAGTACATAAACCATTTTGCATAGCTGGAAAATTTGTCAACATAAAAACTTAAAAAGCTGTGAGACGACTTTTTAGTTCATGAACTAATTTGGTCTTGTGACAAATTAAGCATGTGGGATTCAGAACTACTTAACCGTGGCTCTCTGGTTGCATACACATTCTTTGTAATTCAAAAAAAAACTTCTCACATGCTTTCATGCACAGTCTATATAGAGAAATTTCGCTTACTTGGAATTTTTGTACAAGGAAACAATTCATGATCTTAGCTTTGTTTATAAGCTACCAAGGTCATTCATCAATATAATTAGAGGACTCCCTGCACACTAGAAACTTAATCCCGATACGTCTTTGTCCTAGTTACAGACTATAATCGTCCTCTGAAACCTAGATTTCCTCTGAAAAATATAATTAGGTTACAACTTTGAAAGACTTAACCAAAGGATTCGTGAAGCACAGTCAGACTATCTTTTACCTGATAGTTATTGTTATTCGGATCTTGTTCTTAGTGATCTTATAAGTTCTCGAAACTTTAAATCAGGAACTCGATTGTAAAAATTATAAAATACTTTTCGTCTCAGACTTTGTGATTCCACAAGATATATATCTAAATCACTATTATTTGGTTTGTTTAGATTGTTCTTGTGGGGTGGTAGTGATGTGGGCTTCTCTTTGATAAGATTATTAATGTTGCAGATCCATGAGGTTTGCTGGACTCGTTCTAATGGAAACTGATTTCCAGAACTTGATTTAACATAACTAACAGGAATCAAATAGGCTTTCTGTTAGAGGAAAAAATAATCATAAAAACAGTCACTTAGGTTGAAGAAACTCTTGGGGCTAAGAGACATAAAGGTGCACAATTGAAGCTGAAATGCTCGTAGGGTTGATTCGGTCTCAACTACATTCTAGTCCCAAGTATGATAGTAGGCTGGTGTATTTAGCAGCTTAATACATTATAGTGCTCAAGTTCTGGACTAGGTCCAGGGTTTTTCTGTTGTGCAGTTTTCCTCGTTAAAAAATTTCTGGTGTCTTGTATTATTTTTTTTCCGCATGATATTATCTATCTTTATAATAGAAATATCACAAGTAGTACGATGAAATAACGTAGACATTTTGTAAGCATAAAAAACCGTATAAAACCTACAAGATTTATTCTTGAGAATTGAAGAATAAACGAAGACATATGGAGAACTTTATCAACAAAGATGTATGTTAAGACTGAGCCATACTATTTATTCACGGAATTTACCATTATATCTTATGAGACTATGTCGTATAATTTTAGTAGATTTAATATTGCAAAGAAGAAATTTTGAGTCATGCTTGTTGTCATAAACTGAACTTGAATTAACCTGATACAGTTCCTTCTCTTCCTCAGACAAGGATGAGCCTTAATAAATTTCAATTATTCGTCGAATGAATCTCACAAACACCCAATCCCATAAGATAAACAAGAGTAAAGGTTAATTAAGCCGTTGGGTGCAAACAACATGCTTATTACCCTAAAGCATAAAAACAAAAGAAAGCATACCCAAAAATGGGCATAACAAAGTAAAAAGGCCTGAAGCAGTTACAATGGCCCAGCCAAGCTAACAAGCACTAGGTACATGACAATACCCCCTTCTTTGGCATATTCTTGTCCTCAAGGATAAAGTCTGGAAACTGGAATTGAATGTGTCCAATGTCTTCCCATGTGGAATCCTCAGCAGGAGCTCCATCCCGTTGAATTAAAACCTGAGGAAAGGAAGCAGCATCCCTAATGATGTATCTGGAATCAAACACAACAGCTAGAGTGACAATAAATGTACCAGAACTATCCACCAGTGGCAATATAGGAGTGGGTACAATATGCTGACCAATTTTCTTCTTTAATTGGGACACATGAAACACAGGATGAATTCTTGACCCAACATGCAGCTTCAATTTGTAAGCAACAACTCCAATTCTTTGTAGTACTTCAAATAGACCAAAGTATTTTGCAGCAAGCTTCATATTAGTCCTGAGTGCCACTGATGATTGTCTGTAAGGATGCAACTTCAAGAAAACCAAGTCACCCACAACAAAATATCTGTCAGTTCTTTTAAGATCAACAAAATGTTTAATCCTATGTTGAGCTTGTATTAGATCTTCTCTGAGTAACTGCAGCATATGATATGTTTCTTAGAGGTAGTCTTGCACAACTGCAACAGATGTAGTAGCCTGCACTGGAAAAGCCATATGTGGTGGGGTGTAACCATATAAATCCTGAAATGAAGTCATTTTCAAGATGGTATGGTAATTGGTGTTAATCCACCATTCAGCCAGTGCCAACCAATGAAGCCATTGTTTAGGAGTAGCTCCAGTTATACACCTTAAATATTGTTCTAAACAAGCATTTGTTCTCTCAGTCTGACCATCAGTTTTGTGGATGGTATGAAGTACTGAGGTAAAGTTGGGTGCCCAATGATTTAAAAAGTTGTTGCCAGAAAGAGCTAATAAATACCTTGTCTCTGTCAGATACAATGGAGCTGGGAAGTCCATGAAGTTCGAAAATGAATGTCCACCAGTAGCTGAAGCATGAACAAAATGAATGATGCCTGCCTTATATTCAGATGGGAGCCCACATAGAGTCTTGACTTAAATCTGAGAATGCCATCTGTGAGAGAATACAGTTTGTTGTTGGGATTGATGAGCAGCTCAGAAAGCAATTGTTGAGCAAGAAGGTCCTCAATATAACTTGAAATAATGTCTTGGCACCATTGTGGTTGAGAGACTGCCATAGATTGACAAGTAAAAGTGTCATGAGGGAGCCTAGACAAGGCATCTTCCACTTTGTTTTCCATGCCTTTTTTGTACTTAATAATATAATCCAATCCCTTTAACTTCATGAGCCATTTTTGTTGAAGGACAGTAGTAAACCTTTGTTCCATGAGATACTTTAAACTTTGATGATCTGCGTGTATGATGAACTGGCTGTGAGATAAAAATGTTTCCATTTTTGTACTGCCATGACAATGACAAGTAGTTCATTCTCATAAGTGGATAAGGCCAAAGATTTAGGTCCTAAGGCTTTGCTGTAAAAGGAAATGGGTCTCCCATTTTGCATCAATATTTCACCCACCCCTGAAGAGCAAGCATCTGTTTCAAGTGTAAATAGCTGAGAGAAATTTGGCAGAGCCAAAACTGGAGCAGAAATCATTGCCTTTTTTAGAGCAGTAAAAGCTTGTAAGGCTAAAGAATACCAAACAAAGGAATCTTTCTTCAACATGTCTGTGAGAGGTTTGCTGATAACTCCATAACCCTTGACAAACCTTCTGCAATAACCTGTTAAACCCAAGAAACGCCTCAACTGTTTCAAGTTAGCTGGTTGTGGCCAAGTTTGCATGGCTGCAATTTTGTCAGGATCAGCAACAACACCTTGTGAAGTAATCAGATGACCCAAATAATCCAGTTGGGGTTGAGCAAAGCAGCATTTCTTATTGTTGGCAAATAAGGAGTGTTCCCTTAATATTGACAAAGCTTGTGATAGATGTAATACATGTTCTTCAACAGACTTACTATAAACCAAAATGTCATCAAATAAAACTAAGATTAACTTCCTTAAGTAAGGTTTGAAAATGGTGTTCATGAAAGATTGAAATGTGGTTGGTGCATTGGTAAGGCCAAATGGCATTACTATAAACTCATAATGGCTTTGATGTGTTCTAAATGTAGTTTTAAAAATATCCGACAAATCCATTCTGATTTGATGATAACCAGATGTGAGATCAATTTTGGTAAAAATTATTGCTCCATTCAATTCATCCAGCAACTCCTCAATCAAAGGAATAGGAAACTTGTATTTAACAGTAATCTCATTCATCTTCCTATAGTCTACACAAAATCTCCAAGAACCATCTTTTTTCTTAATGAGCAAAATGGGTGAGGCAAATGGGTTATGGCTCTGATACCAATTGTCATAAACTGAACTTGAATTAACCTGCTACAGTGCCTTCTCTTCCTCAGACAAGGATGAACCTTAATAAATTTTAACTATTCGTTGAATGAATCTCACAAACACCCAATCCCAGAAGATAAACAAGATTAAAGGTTAATTAAGCCATTGGGTGCAAACAACAGGCTTATTACCCTAAAGCAGAAAACAAAAGAAAGCATACCCATAAATGGGCTTAACAAAGTAAAAAGCCCTGAAGCAGTTACAATGACCCAGACAAGCTAACAAGCACTAGGTACATGACACTTGTCTTGATAAATCTCTGGAAATATCATACATGCAATGAATATTCTAGATCCTTAACAATCTTGGTTAAGAACAATTTATTGTTCATGAACTATTTCTGTTTCAGTTGATCATTTGTAAATTTCCCAAGCAATGATATTTGTATCTATGGTGATTGGGAATGTTTTGAATTGTTCAAAAAAGGTTTTCAGACTTTACTGGAATTTTGGACACATGGTAGGTACACATACCCAGTACGCGTACCCTAGTGATTTGAGTTCCGGAATAGGGTAGATTCGCGTACTGAGTTCCGATTTCTTGAATGGGAGGGAGGTACGCATACCCAGTACACGTACCCCTAGGATCTGATTTCGTGAATGTCTAAGGGTACACATACCCCAACAGCCTGATTTCATGGACTGGTCCATCAGTATGTGTACCCTTACAATACCTACCAAGTACATAACTAATAAGATGCTCATAATTTATTTTCATAAATACGTTTTGCATTGCTAAAACTCTCATAAAAACTTCTAAGACGAATTTGTTCACTAAATCACTATGTATTTGTGAATTATGATTTAAGTCTTGAGTGTTAATGAACACGACTTATGCTTGAAAGTTCAAAATACATATTTGTAAATGGGAACTATCATTGTACACAGTTACAGAACCATGGACCGTAGTGTATATCATTTTGTGTAATTTCAAGACAGACTTATCACATGCTTACATGAATTCTTAATTAAAATTTCATATAAACTGAGAAAGTGTTTGCTTGAATATCAAGTTATCTTAGCTTGAATTCAAAGCAACCTAGAATTTTGAGACTCATGTAATAGGATATCCTAACTCTGGAACTTTATGTCCTAGTTGCCTGCTAGAGTCGTCTTCTAAAAACTTAGGTTTCCTCTGAGAAATATAATTAGCTTCCGACTTAAAGACTTCACTTAGGTATTCGTGAAGCTAGTTCCGATTATGCATTACATGATAGTTCGTGTATCATGATCTTGTTCTTATTAATCTTTGAGGTTCTTGTTATCTCTTCCTTTAACACTTTGTGATTTCTCAATATATAAACTCTTCTTTGATTTGTTTGTGTTCTTGAGAGGTGGTTAATAATCCAGGCTTCTCAGCTAACTTAGTATAAGTGTTCTATATTCGTGAGGTTTACTGGTTTAATATATTGCAAAAAAAATTCTAAACTTAGATCGAAAGATCAAAATGAAAATAAAATAGTCTTATCTATTAGAGGCAGATTGCTATCAAAAGTCTTTGCTTAGGTTGAAACAACTTTTAGGATATAAAATACGTTAGGCAAGGTAATCAATTGCTTGGAGGGTTAATTCGGTCTCAACTATCTAGTCTGAAGTCTGACAGGCTAGTGTCTATAGTGGCTTAATAAAGTTTGGTGCTCAATGATAAATGAGGTCTCAGGATTTTTCTGCAGGTACAATTTTCCTCGTTAACAAAATTTCTGGTGTCTTGTGTTTTCCTTTTTCCGCATTATATTGATTTATCTTTATTATAAGAATAGCACAAGTAATATGAATTCAATATAGGTAGTTTAAGTCCTTATTAATTGTGATCAAAAATAATATACACTCTTATTGAATTCGTATATTAAAAGATAGATGGCAAGTTTCATTCTTGTTCGAATTCAGATCATCTTGATTTGGATACAACTAGATTGATCTTGGGTAATTTTTGAGATCATCGAAGAACTTTTCTACACAATGTGTAAAAATACTTACTGTGAAAGAGAAAGAGAAAAACTTTATATGCATATTGTTCAAGGATCTTTCATTTAGATCTATTTGCAATTGTATTGGGATTTGTCCATATAGGTTGCCGAACGAAAAAGATGATGGTATACTTGGTACCCTTTCCGTTCACATACTAGGTTATTACTTGATATTGATTTTTGAGATTGTCTCAGTTAGACTTGTCTTTATATCAGGTATCAGATCTTTACTGTTGATCTGCGCTACTGATTGTGACAAGTTTGTCCGTACAGGTTTCTGAATTAAAATATGGTTGTGTACTTGGCACCCCCTCCTTTTCAATTGTTATCGGAGCAAGTAAACACCGGAAAGATATTACAGTCTGTGTTTAAAGAGATCTGAAATCTATGGACATGAGTTCTATTTTCATTAACGTATCACCAGCATTTGATGGGTGAAAATTTCTACGCGTCCCTTCTTTCAAGCTCGTGATTTTGATACAAGGGTGAAGGTTGTCAAAAGATACAATCTTCCAAAATTTATTGTCGATCTTTGAAAAGATGAGGGTACCCAAAATACACCACAATTTTTTTATTTCAACCTATAAGTCCTCTATTGAATGTGACCATCTATGGGCAGAGTCGAGACAATACGACAATTCAGTTTACACTTCATGCGATCGTATATGAATACGGGATCGAGACAATACAACAACAAGATAACTTGTGTGATTGACTATGGTTACAAGATCAAGGCGATACGACAACAAAGTGTGTACTTGATAATAGGTTCTGAAAACCGAAATACTATAGGATCAATATCAAGTATTACATAGTTAACGTAAAGTGGAATTTACTTTAATTATAATAAAACAATTATAATGCGGAAAACTAAAGTAAATGGCACATCAATATTTTGTTAACGAGGAAACCGCAAATGTAGAAAAACCCTGGGACCTAGTCCAGTTTTGAATACTCTTAGAATTAAGCCGCTATACAAAAGATAATACCAACTTCATATAGTTGAGACAAAGCAAACTACCCCTAACTACTTAGTTTCCTCAGTATCTCTGTGCCTTCGACTTCTAGAGCCACGCATGTGAATAGCAAGTCCTTTGGATCGTATTCCAAACATCAAAGGAAGAATCTGTTTGGTAATCACTCTAATCAATCTTGCTAAAAGATAAGATGAGTCATTGAAATATGTTTAATCTAATAAACTCCTTTGTCTGGTAAAATCGATCCTAGTGATTGGTATAACCGATCTGAACCCATGTATGTGACTGGTTAGGATCGATTTTACCTAAACATGGTATCTACTTGTGATCGGTCACACCAGTCACTAGGATCGGTTACAACCAATTACAAGGATCAGTCACACACACTTATGATCGGTCACACCAATTACCAGGATCGATCACACCAATTACAAGGATCGATCATACCATCTCATGGTGATTACTTAGGACCGGTTACACCAGTTACTAGGACCGTTCATACCAAATCATAAGTCTAGGTATTGTGATCAGTTATACCAAGATACATAACCTGGGTTAAGATCGGTTCCACCAACTCACACATATTGGCCATCCAAAGAATATGCAATGAATAGCCAGACCAATAAACCTATTGATTTCCCTTTCGATTCACGAAACAAGTTCATAAATGTACTTCCTTTAAACAAATGTAAAACATTGTTTCCTAGGATGAAATCTTCACTTAAACCCATTTCACATAATCATAAAACTATATACAAGATTATGTCGATGTCATATCTACAAAGTTCAAAAGATAAGCGTTCTACTTCGTAGTCTAATTCCTTAATACTATGATCATACTATTAAGATCATGTCTCACCACTAGAGTATTATATACAATATGTACAGTATATACAGCTTCACAGTTATGTTCTGAATATGCAGGACTTGAAAGATACGTTAGAAATGAAACAAGTTCAAGTCAGTATTACTAACCTCAAGTGGAAGAATGATGTCGTCGTTGTAGTTCGTTACTTCTTCTAGTTCTTCAGGTCTTCAGAGTAATACTTGTATGTCTCAACCTCCTAGACTTTCTAGTCTAACCTAAACGAAGTTGACTCTAGTATTTAATCAAACGAATATAGATGAGTTTTGATACTAAAATATGACAACCAACCTTGACATACCAACGCTTGGTGAGTTCAATCGAGCTATGCTCTAACAGTCTTGTAACCTCTTCCAAATCGGTGAATGTGATGCCGAAGAAATTCTTGTTTCAAAGCATAATTCTGACCGATTGAATGTTATTATACATTCCATAAGCCCATATCTTCAAAATCATGTGTCTACATATGAAACGTCGAAGCAAGCGTGGGATATGTTAAAAACCATATTCAAAGGGAATACCTTAGAAAATGAGGCAACGCTTCAAAACTTAACTTTTGTATGGGAAAACCTTGTATAAGTGATAAACATTCGTTTGAGTAATATGATCAGCTTTCTGAAATAGTGAATTCCTCTCATGTGTTAGCAAAAACTATTTCGGAAAAGTATCGTGCTGAAAATTCTAAGACCTTTACCAGCTCGATACGAGTCTAAGAAACATGTCATCACAAAAGGAAACGATCTTTCGACTCTTTCATGAAGTGATATTGTTGTAAATTTAAAGATCTTTGATCATGAAATTCACACTATACCAAAAAAGGCATCGCCTTTAAAGTCGCTAAAAACACTAACAATCCTGAAAAAAATAAAAGTATTTATGTGCCAGAGAAATATCGGAAAAGTGATAATGAATGCGCTGAAGAAGATCTTGACGCATGTCTTTAATCCCTAGATAGTTTAGAGATATTCTAAGTGAGAGAAATAAACGATTCTCTAAAGACCTCGATATTCATCAAATCGTCCTCACGATCGTGCTCCTCTTAGAAATAGGAATAACAATGATAGTGATGATGAATATATGCCTCAGTGCTACAAGTGTAGAGGTTTTGGTCACCTGGCTAATGAATGTCCTAATCTAAGGAAATACATTGGTAGTAAGGTTCTTGTAGCAACTTTTGATGATGCATCTGACTGCTCCACTTCAAAGAGGAGGAAACGACATGTGCATTTATTTCTCTTATTGCGGAAAATGACAATTTTGATGAATGTAGCAATACATACTACAATCTTAATAGTAATGTTGATGATCATTCATCAAATTTTATGACTGATATGACAGACACATAACCACCTCATGGGAACTCTATTTTTGACTTTTCAGGATCATCTCAAGTGTCTTTGTTTACAGAAAGTTTATTTTTTTCGCCAAAACAAGCACTTTTGAATCCCACTGCACTTTTCGTTCCCTAAAAGGACATGATTTGAAACATCGTTTCAAGTACATAAATAAAGTAAGATTTGTCAATAAACTCCAAAGGAGGGAGGCTAAACTATCAAATGTACTTCAAAATTTTTTGTTAGTAAGCTCTGAGCGTCGGTAGCTAACCTTCAAATTTGAAGGAAAAGAAGATTTATCCTTACTAATTAACCTTGGAATTTTAAAAAAATATAGTACATCACTTGATACTCCACGGGTAAAGACATCATTCCTTTTCAACATAAATCTACTGGCGTCATCATCGAAATGATCATACCATCATCAACTGAAATTCGTCTGCAAAAAATTACATTGAAGGCTGGACTGTTTCGTTATGTCCTTTAAGGTTGATAAAACAAATGGAAGAATGCAGATACCTTATTCTATATATTCTCCCGAGCTCAAAGGGCTAGTGATGTTGTAGGTGAAAATCCCAATTCCAAAACTAAGAATACTCTACAATATCTATAAGGAGCAACAGATCATTGGAGAGGTGCCTCCTTAAGCACATAAATAAAGACCATTAGTCTTCAAACATAATAACTTAGAACATTTCCTTTCACTCAATTAAATGCAAGTTCTTTCTCTTATGTCTCTTTCATTAATGTTGTTTCTTAATTGTGAGTCTATTTATATTTGGGCGTAGTTGTTAACTTTTTAGCAATCATATTCAAGGATGACATCGGAATTTTTCAATTCTCTCGTATCAGGATTTTGGGCGGATTATTACACTTCCAAATGAGCTAACACTTCTTCTTGAAGAAAACATATCAAATGGCCGATACATGTTTCTAAGACCATCTTCTCTCATATTTAATCGGTTATGTAAATCTTTAGGCCGTTCCTCGAAATCTCTTCTCTTTTCCTTGTCGGAGTTTTTGATCTTTTACCGTCATAAGTATGTTATTTTAGGTAGGTATTGATTCTTGGTCTACTTGGCGTCTATGAAATTTTGATTTTCTATTAATGAATTTGAAGAATTTTTATAGCAACAAAAACAAAACAGAATATGAACCATCTTTTATTAATTAGAGTGGAAAACTCCAAATTACTTAAAATGATAAAAAAAAGGTATACCGATTAATAATTATACATCATAGTTTAAGAAGGGACCTATAAATTTATTCCTACGTGTTGAAAGCGCTAAGCATGAGCAACTTTACGCCTATCCTTGCACTCCGGCAAGTAATCTTCTCCCATAACCTTTCTTTAAGAAATTTAATATCCGAGCTTTCCATTGTGTTTTACTTTTTTGTTTGCATTTTTTTTTAAATTTCCTTAAAGATTACTTCTTCATTTTAATATTGACATGTTTTTGACCATTTAAAAAACTTAAAAAAGCACTATATACTTTTAGTCTTTTTTATAGTTCGGTCGAATACATTAAAGTGAATATTAATATCTTTTTAGAGCATCTGTAAAAGTAAATGTTGAAAATCTTATGTGCATCTCTTGTTTAGATAAATGAGGTTTACACAAATGGTAAAAATAAGAATTTTTGACTCATAAATTAATTATAGGGAAAATAATTGTTTGGTCCATTTATATTTGGGCCAACATCATCTTGGCCCTATGGGAAAACGCATTTTCTATTTGGTCCATAAATATTTGAAAATATAAAATGGAAAAGAATACCCTCCCCTCACTGTTACCGCCATAAACACAATCACCTACTAAAAAAAGCGTAAAATCTTCTCTCTTTTCAATCTCTTCATTTTCCATTTTGAAAAAACTGCTTCTTTTTATCTTCGTCTCCTCTCTTCATCTGCAAAACCAAAAATGAACAGATCAAAAACAAACAATCATCAATCGAAATCAAGTCAATCATAAAATCCAAAAAAGAAACAGATTAAAAAACCGAAATCAAAGAAACCAACAAAAAACCGAGAAATAAAAAAAAAATGAAAACCCTAAAATGAAGAGATCGAAGAAGAAAATAGCAAAATAATCGACAATCGAAGAAGAAAAAAATCAATTACTTGTAGTTGAAGAAGTTGAAGAAGAACCAGTTTCAAAAAAAATCCAAATCAAAGATACCAGCAACGTCTCACTGTTTGTGATTCTTCGACAATCCGCTTGTGTAGTCAGGAAGGATTGTAGAGAGGTGATTGATTAATCTAGGCTGTTCTTCGGGTATATAAGACCGGATTATCAATTGGTTCTTGTTCACCTTGATTTTATATCAAAAGACGGAACAAAACCTAGAGTTTATCTGTGGGAGACAGATTTATTCTTTTATAGACTTTTCTGCGTGAGACAAATCTGTTTATTATCAAGTCTGTGATTTTGGATTGCAGCAACTCTTGGTTGTGGGTGACATCAGCTAAGGGAATCAAGTGTGTAGTATCCTGCTGGGATCAGAGGCGTAGGAGTACAACTGTACCTTGGATCGGTGGGAGACTGATTGGGGTTCAACTATAGTCCAATCCGAAGTTAGTTTGCAGTAGGCTAGTGTCTGTAGTGGCTTAATACAGTGTGTATTCAATCTGGACTAGGTCCCAGGGTTTTTCTGCATTTGCGGTTTCCTCGTTAACAAAATTTCTGGTGTCTGTGTTATTTCTTTTCCGCATTATATTTTATATAATTGAAATAATACAAGATGTGCGTTCGTGATCATCAATTGAAAATCCAACCTTTGGTTGTTGATTGATATTCATTGATCTTTGGACATTGGTCTTTGGTACCGTCCAAGTATTTCTTGTAGTTGATAAAGACTCGCTATTGTTTTTAGCTTGAGTAAGAATCAAATCAAGAGAGAGATATTAACTCCTTGAGATACTTTTATCTAGATTGAGTCTGACTGTCTAGCTGATTCTCTAGCAAAGTATTTCGGAGTTAGTCCATACAGATTGCTAAGAGAAATATTGGGTGGTGTTGTTAGACCCCCGCTTTTTCAATTGGTATTAGAGAAGGAAAACACACTAAGACCTCATCAGTCTGTGTTTATAGCGATCTGACTCTGTGGACAGAATCTCATACGCATACCAAAATGCCTCCTAAAGCTGTCCACTTTGTCAAGTGTCTCGGAAATACCTCAAAGGGTCACTCCTTAGATGATTCTTCCGAATCCCGAGGTAAGAAGAATGTCTCATCTTGTGTCAATCATTCTTCCTCCAATGAGACATTGGATATAATGGCTAAAGCTGAATTGGAGCTCACCAGAATTTCAAAACATTCTGCTGAGTGTATTGATCTACAGGATCATGGTAAACTCATTGATGAATTTGAAAAGTCTATTGATCGTGAACAAGTACTCTACAACATTATAAGGCCATTCTCTAAGGAAACTGAGAAACTTCTTCAAGAAAACAATATACAGCGTGAAAAGATTTGTGATCTTGAAAAGCTGGTCAAAGAAGGTTCAATTAGAGAAAATTGTTTGATCAAGACGCATTCATCTGATCTAGACAGACTTCATGTTGAGAAGGAGAAACTTGAAGCATCGCTTGTCTTAGCCCATGGACAGTGTGAATCCTTGGAAAAGGAAAACTCTGTCTTAAAGAAAAATTCTTCTGCACAAACTAATTCTCATGAGTTACTGTACAAAATGAAATTTTCTCCAGAAGAAGATTGTGTCAAGAAAAGTTTTCATAACTTACAATCTTCTCCGGTGGCTATGAAGTTTAAACAAGTACCAGTTGTTGCTTCTCCTCCACGAATTTGTACCTTCTGTGGAAAAGGAAATCACTATGCTATCCATTGTTTGCCAGAAAGAAACGTGTTTCTGAACTTCACAAGTTGCTTCTTTCTACTGTCAATGGGGTACATAGTCGGACGACTACTACAGTGAAGGTCCCGTTCACAGGAAACCAGGCATCTTATAAAAATGATCTCTCTCCTAGAAATCATTACAGGACATTTCTAAATCCACGTGCTACTAATGAAAGTATGTGATGTACTTATAAGAACACATTTGATAAATCTAAGTCTAGTATGTGGAGACGAATTTCAGAAAATCCCCTAGAACCTATTTCTAGAGGTCTTAGACTTTGTCATCAGAAAGGTTTCTCTCCTGTGATTCCCGGAAGAACTGCTAGACGCACCCTTTTTCCTGGAAGCTGCAGTGAAAGGACTAGAAATGCTGTAATAAGACATCCTGAAAGAAATTACAGCTACTCTCTCAAAACCTATGGTCAGACTATGTCTCCCTCTGCTACTTAGCAGCAGAATGGTCCATCCTTGTGACTAACTTGAGATATACAAGGATGAGGATTTGAGAGATGCTCAAGTATTGTGATATATTTTTCACTTTTAGGGCCAATAGTTTTTGGTCGGCCCACGAATGCCCGTATCTCCTCAAAGAACTCTAGGGTTTATATCCAGGGCATTCACGAACGTATATAAATCTTATATGTGTTTCATTTTTCTTTAGAAAGGAGCACTATGGAATCTGTTCTCAAAGAAGAAGTTAACCCCTTGGTTGAGGATGATCTCAAAGGATGTGATTCTGTTCAAGAGTTTATACGGAAGAATATGCTTGAAAGAAAAGAGTATAACACTTGGATTGGTGAATCTGTCAAGGATTTGATTAGTGTTCAGAATGAAGTTAGAACTGGCTAACTTTCAATTGCAGATAAACCAGCTGATTGATGGACATGCGAAAATCCTTGGTACTCAGAATATCTTGATCAGAAATTAGAAGAAATTTATCCTTGACTATGCAAAGGCTCGTCATTATGCTCGCACTATTGATCGAAAAGTCAACGTTCTAACTTTTGAACATGGTATCTCTACGGTCAACAGGGTCAAGGATATCAGTAACTCCTACTTTGATGGATCATTTCAGAGCTATGGAATCATCAAGGAAAACTGAGTCTTATATGCCTAGTAAGTCTTCTTTTTGGTATAGTTGGAAGAATAACTAGTGTTTTGAATAGCGATGATTGTGACTACACATAGCTATTTTTGTTTTCATCTTCTTATGTTACTTTTTTGATTTATTGGTTTTAAATTCTAAAAATATTTGGAGGATGATGCTTATTGCAGTATTTTAATGGTTTTTTATATTGCAATATTTTTATGGGATATGTATTGTTTACGTCCGTGAACTTGAAGGTCCCATATTGCAGTCAAAAGTAAAGTCGTTCATGAATCGGTATTCGTATTGATGAAAGGATGAATGGATTTTTGACATATACAAAAGTTATGCCTATGCAGTCATGTATTTGATGGAAAATAGGATAAAATCTTTTGTTCAACAAGGATAAAGTCTATTATGTCGTTATGATTGAAAATAGAATAGATCCTTGTATGTTATCCACGGTATTGATCTTCATTGATCAATTTTATTATGTTTTACCGTGAAGGCTCCATTGTGTGTCTTATGTTGAGCACCTTACAACTAAGTCGATTTACCTTGGCTTTGTTGGTTATTCCATAAGATGCTATATGTCGAGCATTAGGAACAACTAGTTTGGTTATTTAGTTAGTACTCCATAAGTTTTCTTTCTTATGTCGAGTACATGTACGGTTAAGGTTGTGATATTCTATGATGAACTTAGTCGGGGTTACATAAGTTTTCTTATGTTGAGCCCAAAATAATTAAATTGATTACTTCGGTGATTAGTTTGGTTGTCTGTATTCCAATTAGATTAATTATAGGTTCTCTTGTAATTAATCTAGTTGAGTTCTCATATATTCCACAAGTTCTTGTGTTGAGTATATGAAAGGCTACACTATCATGTTCTATTGGTTAATGTAGTCGTATATTCCGTAAGGTTTTCCTTATGTTGAGTATTTGAACGGTTAATTTAGTCATCTCCGTGTGATTGACTTAGTCGTAGCTCCGTGAGTTTACTTATGTTGAGCACTTTCAATTAAATTGATCACTTTTGTGGTTTGATTTAGTTGCGTATTCCAATTGAATTAATCATGGGTTTACTTGTGGTTAATTTGGTTGACCTTTGGATATAAAAAATCATTCCTATGGTTTTTGGTGTCCAATAAAAAATCGTTCTTTTCTTTCGAAATTAAGGTCGCTCTTGTTGTTCTCTCGGGAATGACATCAAATGGGAGAGTTCTTTTGAAGTTGTGCTTAATGGTAATATCTTGCGGGGAGTGCGACTGTGGAATTTTTTAGGGGTTATCTTGTTCTTAAAACTCCTTGATGAATGTTGTTAGCTTCGGCTATTAGATTGCATCTAAATTAAGTTGGTATGTATTTTTCTTTTGGTCATGAAATGTCTCTTGTGGAAATTTCATTATGATCCCATTCTTGTACCTTTGCCAATTTTATTGAAAAAAAGGGGGAGAAATATTGTAGTTCACACTACAAATACATATGGTTTTCGGATCATTGTGTAAGGGGGAGTGGTTTCCATGATCGAGATGGAGTATTGACTAGGAGGGGTGATACATATCACCGTAGTATTATTGTTAAAGTCGTGATACAATTGGACTTTAATGTTATATAATAATACTATGACACTATATAATAATGATCGAGAATCCTGATTTCTCTCATTGTTATAGCTACGGATCTTCAACAACGATGGTGCTAAACTTACAACCTTTGGGATCATTGGAGTACTTGGAAGGACGAAGATTTCAAGGAACGTTGAAGATTAGACTATGGAATAGGAGCCACTAAAGTTTATCTTTTTTGTATTCCATATGTATTAATAGTTTTGTCACTAAAATTGACAAAGGGGGAGATTGTTAGAGCATAGCTCGGTCAACCTCGCATGCGTTGCTATCTCAAGCATGATTGTCAATGTTAGTGATCAAAACTATAAGTCTTGATTTCTAGCCTACATATCTAAGTCTCGGACTAGGATAGAAAAGTGTAGTTGATCTCAAGGACTTCATGGCGATTCATCATACAACGACGAAGATCTATACAAGGAACCGTGGAACTTCATCAATAAAAAGGTATGTGGAGACTTGAACTTATCTATCACTCAAAAGTCTATCTCTTCTATCTCCTACTTCTTATGAGACAAAAGTCGTATGCTATATAGACTAGATCATACACATTTGACATTTCGAGTTGAGCATTCATTGTTTATCTTTTATCTAGAAATCATGTGTTGGTAAAGCGTTTCGCTTTGATCAAGTTTATCTTCACCTAGTGACGAAAGTCATGAAAAGTTTCAATCACTTTGAGAATTGCTCTGACGTGAATCGGTCTGTGAATAACGGCTATATAGCGTCCTCTGAGAATGTCTCAATGATTGAAACAAGAGTTTAGATTACATAACCATGTATTCCTTGAATCGAAGTTTTCGAACTTTGTTGATCAAGAGAAATCGGGAGGATTGTGGAATTGTCTTGCCAAGTCCGCGAACCCAGTCCGCGAAATGACGGAAGTTCTCGATCGAGAATTTCTGCTGGATTTTCCAAAACTCGTTTGTGTGCTAAGTCCGCGAACTGGCGGAAGTTCTCTTTCCGAGAATTTCTGCCGAGTTTGGAAAACTCAACCGATTAACTTAAGTCCGCGAACTTGTTTGTGAACTTAAGAGGTTATGATCTAAAGATGTGCTCTGAACATGAAACATTAAATTACTAAGGAATGCTTTATGCAAACCGTGGCTATAATGTTCATGAGACGATTCAATCGAATCGAATCATCTTTGTTTCAATTGTGTCTTGTGTAGGTACATAAGATCTCATAGCAATTGAACAACTCTTTAACTAGTTCTGTAGTTGCAGGAAATCCTACAATACACCCATAATATGATTTTATCGTTGATCAGCCTATTTTTAGGTTTACACTCTTAATTTTATTGATTAATTTCTGAATATTCTTACAAGGAAAATAAAGAAATCAAGAATGATCTCTGCTCTCAACTTTCTCTTTCCTATTTACTTATCTCTCACTCAAAAAAGATCTTTCCCTCTCTTTTACAACTCGAATGACTATTTATAAGAAAATACATAGTGGATGACAGCTAATCTGTCCTTTATTTTCGGATATGGTTTGCGATATTCTCGCAACCTTATAAATTTTAACTTCGCAAGCTCTCTAATTTTCGCAAGACTATCACATCTTTCCCATGATATTTGCTGACGTTTTTTTCTGAAACTGTTCTGCGACGCTATTGTGCAATTCCATTGATGATTTCGCTGAGACACAATTGTTGCGAGAATCTGATCCTACATCTTGCCTCTTCTCAAATCTTCTCTGCAGAATACAGAATGATTTGAGAAATTTCGCAACTCCTTATCTTTTCATATTCCACATTTATCACACGTACTCTCTCTCTTCCACTTATTTCTTGACACGTCTTTTGTAACCGCTACTTTTCAACCGCTCACGTCTCCTCGTCTTAATGGTGTTTATTTCTTCGAGAAGTAAATTTTCTTTATATACTCTTCTCCCTCCCTCCCTCTTTTCATTTTTCTTTTTACTTTCTCTTCTATTTTTATTCTCTCATCTCTGCAACTTTGTCATTCTTCTGCAAATTCTGCTGCTGTAATTTTTTCTTCCTTCAATTCTTTTACTTTCCATACGCTCCCATACCTTTTATTCAATCATGGCTCCAAGTGGTCATAGATATGAGAATAATATTCAAGATGTCCAAAAAGATCTTGCTAATAAAGGTCTTACACTCTCCCTCATTCCTGATGTGAATGCCAAATCAATTCTTTCTATCAAGCTTTTCTCCAATCAAAATTGTGATGACCAATCAATCATAATTTCGCTAGGTCAAATTCTCGCAGGTCTCCCTCTTCCTCTTTATAACCCATACATCCCTTTATTTTATGAAATTCTCGCTCATCCGGGATTTTCGTGAGCCATTTTCCAACTAAGTGGGGATTGTATCCGTCTAATGCTAGAATTCGCTAATCGTGGTGCTGGTAGAGGATCTCTTTACTCCAGTGAACTTAGGGATCCAAAATTCGCAAACCTAGAAATAGTTGCTGAGAAGTATACAGTGGCGAATTTATTTGAAAATTACGAACTTATCTCCATGAAGAAAGAGAATACCCGCTGGGGTATTCGATTAAGAAGAAAGATAACATTGAAAAAAATTCTTATGCAAGATATTGACTGGCATTCTGGTAAAAACACAACTCCTCGCCAATCCAAAGATGACAAATGGTGTGTTTCCTTTAATGCTAAAGGGTCCTTACATTGCTGGATCAAACGTTCTTCCTGCGAATCTCGCTGCATATCAACCTTGGGTTTTCTCCTGGCCCGAAAGGAGAAAGAGGTATACTTCTCCCCTTTAACTCATTTTATACTTCTTTATTGATTTTTACTATTCTGTTCGCTAACTCTTGCGATATTCCGCAGATCCAAAAACTAAAGATAGTTATAACAGGACTGGGAAATCTAGTACTCTGTTAGCTCTTCGCTCATCACAGATGAGGTAAGAAATTTTCTCTTATGACTTTAAATAGTACTGTTATTCCATGCTCCATTTCTTATTCTATCTGTGTGCGAAGATTATTGCTGAAGTAGAAGAATCTGTTGATGCTGCGAAGATTGGTGATAAAGGTAAAGGTGCTCTTCGCAGAGAAAAATCAACTGGTCCTCCTCCAAAGAAAAGAAAAGTTCGTTCTTCTTCTCCTTCAAATGTTCTTCCTAACGAAATTCTGAAAGTGACAAGGATGATGAGGATAATGATGATCTGCTGAACTGAAGATTCTCCCCGAATCTTCTATGGCTAAGCTTTCTGGCCTCTTTTCTGATTCTCTACAAGGAATGGGAGATAGCCATTCGCAAATACCTGCAAAGCTCTCGCTACCCTTTGTGATGTCCCTTTACTAGATGGTGATAGCTCTCTTCGCGGAGTTTCTAGATCAGTGACTCCCGACTTCTTGCATTCTCTCAATAGTTGGTATACTTTTATCTTTTTACTTCTTCATTGTTATAACTCAAAATCTCTTTCTATATTAATATTTTTTATTTCTTTTCGCAGGCTGGAAAAGCTTCTTTTGCGGTTGCCTCAGATCTAGAGAGAAGACGCGAAAATCTTGAAAAGAAGAATCTTCAATTTCGCAAAAGAATGAAGAATTGGAAGTTGAAGTTAAAGGTCTTCGCGAGAAAATAGACAATTAGAAATTGATTCTTCCTCTTATAAGAACAAAATTTCTAGTCTTCAACAAGCTAATAATCAGCTTTACGGTATATTACTTTTCTCTTTCTCTTTATTCATTCATCTGTTGTTTTATCTTATTTAAATGATCCTTTTTGCAGACATTTATGGTCTTTCTGATGAAGCTACCCTTCTTCGTTCATTTCCTAATGCCTTGGATAATGATACCCTTCTTGAACGTCTTAACAATTCCTTAAATAGCTTTTCTAATGATAGAATTTCATCTCTTCTCTAAATGAACTTAGATCACAATTTCGCCTCTTAGAAATTGATCATAGATCCAGTTTAGGCTTAGCAACAGATTTAACGTCTCCTTATTGATTCCAAAGAGAAAACCAATGAGTTGAGAACCAAATTAGCGGTCTCATAGATGATAAGATCGTATCTCTGATCAAGGTGCCAAGGCTTGGCGAAATTCCAAGAGGCTCTCCTTGAAGTTCAACTTGAGCGAGATGAAGCTAACCGCAAGAATATTGAACTCTGCGAAAGGGAAAATCAAATTCGTTCTCGTCTTCTCATAAGTAGTGAGGAGAATTTGTCTGGGCTGCGAAAATTTTAGATGATGCTAGAAAAGATTTAGGCGTAAATGTTAGTCTCCAAGTTGAACATACAGCCTTGATTAGAGACATGATTTCTGACAGAGAAGGTTGCTAATTGCTCTTCTTTACTAATCTTTTGCTTCTTATGATTTTCATCAAGTTAATAATTGGTTGTCTTTTGTTCGCAGATTCTGAAAATAATATCGTGAAAAGATTGAAGAACTTGAAGCTGAAAAGGAGGAACTCGCAAAGAATCTTTCTTCTCGCAACGACAAGTATTCTAGATTGAAGAATCAAATCAAATCACCATTGAAATTTTAAGAATGATGCTACGCATTTTCGCAATCAAACCATCCAGATGGTTTGTGATGATCATAATATCCCACATTCTGATTACCCTTGTCTTTTAGAGAAATCCCACAGAATACTCCCATTTGATTATCTCTGATAGTGAAGCTGACGATGAAGAATCTGATAGTGATGGAAGTTCTGATGGTGATGAGGATTCTGACGCAGATGAAGAAGGAAATAAGTCTGATGAAGATAATGAAGGATTAACCAAGAAATAGTCTTTATTTTTCTTTGATTCTTTGTATACTTGTATATTTATTTCTTCTTTCTGTATATTTGTGTTTCTTTCATTTTGCCTGCGTAAATTAAAACAATTCTTCTTTGCAATACATTAATCAATATAATCATTAATTCTTGAATTTTTGAGTAAATCTCTCATATGGAGACAAATAACATTTTCTAATTTCATACATTCCCATACTTGCCTCTGTTATTTGAATCCAAATGAGAGATTTCAAAACTTTTTCTTATTGTATAATTTCGCAACTTTTGCGAAGTGAATTTTGTTTCTTTTCAAAATCTCATTCCTGTGTGGTCTTATTTTGCCTTCCTAATTAAAGGTCTTATTATGCCACCTCTTGTCATTGCGACAAAATCGCAGGACGTCCTTGCACTTTCATGCAAAACCCATTGATCTTGCCTTAACTTTTTCTTGTATTATGGCCTCTTCAGGAATATTGCGACAATATGACAGGCCTAAATATTCTTGCGAAAATAAAGCCCCATGACATTGCCGTCTTGCGATGAAATCGCAGGACGTCTTCGCACTTTCATGCGAAAACCCATTGATCTCGTCTTATCTTTTCTTTTGTATTATTGCCTCTTCAGGATGTTGCACAAATATGACAAGCCTTAATATCCTTGCGAATAAAAGCCTCATGACATTTGCGTCTTAAGACACTTATCAGCTCCCTAATGGAGGGTGCCGCCCTTATCTTCCCCCTGGTTGCCCCTTCAAGGAGGCGTACTTCTACCATACAAGGTTAGCTCCTCCCATCCAGTCTTAACAACAACCAGTTGTTTTCGCAGCCTCTTATCCCTTTTACCTATAGGGCTTATGGTTACGAGACTGCACCCTAAGTGGGGTTTTCTTCGGGCCGAGTGCAGTATAAGCCAAGACTTGTCAAGAATGGCAAGGACGCTTCAAACGCCCTCGGCACTCTTGACTCAACCGTGTACCTCGGCGCCTTGATCAGATCTGCACTCCTTGGAGAGTCCTTATTACCTTAGTCGCCCAACCTAAGTCATATGCTTAAGTTGAGAATCCAAGGTGCCCTCTTTATTGACCCCAAATCTCCATGACTCAGGTTCCGGTGGCGGTGTAGCCTTTCCCTGAGTCATGTAACAGGTACCCCCTATATGACGTACTTTAGGTCTTACATTTGCCTCTTGCGAAATTTTATTCGCGAACTAGGGTGTACGCCATAAAGGTTCGCCTCTTTCTCTTTTGTCATTCTTTTCTGATTTTTTCTGTAAAATTCATTATCTCTGCGAGAGTCTCGCAATTCATATATTGTATCTGAATTTCGCAATCTCAATTTTGTTGTTCAATCAAATGTATTTTTGAGAATTTTACTTATTGCGAGATTATCGCAACAACTTAATCATTCATACATTTCTTGTTTTATTACTTTTGCCCTCCTCTGCTTCTTTATGATTTTCTGCTACTGCTTCCTTGGTAATGGTATGTTCATCCTTTTTACCTGAGCTAGCATTATTTGTAACATCTCTTCTCCTTTCTTTTCGATTGTATCCACCATCAACTTCTCACTTCTTTGTACATCCTTGATTTGTGTCGCCAGTTTTCCTTCTTGTTTGCTCTTCCTTCGCAAGATTCTATCTCAGTTTCGTAACATTTCTTTCCTTCAACCCAATCTCCCTTTATGATTCCTACACCATTGGGGTGAGGGAATTTGATGCATTGATGGAAAGTTGAAGCTACACCTAGAATCCCATGTAGCCAAGGTCGACCAATTAATGCATTGTAGGGTGATTCTACATCAACAACACAGAATGAGATTTCTGAAGATATTCCCTTCAATGGAATTTGCATAGTAACCTCCCCTTTAGGCTTTTAGAGTACCATTAAAACCATATATCTTATATGTTGATGGTATAAGATCATCATCTCTTCCACCCATGGTTTTATAAGTATGATAAAATAAGATGTTCACAGAGCTTCCAGTATCGACTAGATTCTATTGATTGCCCATGAATCTTCAGCTTCATCATCCTCATCTTCTTTGGTTTTGGATTAATTCTAATTTTATTACCAATGGATTGTCATGCATCTTCTCCTTCGGGAACTTCTTCTGCGGTAAAGAAATATCTGTTTCTGCCATTCCTCTAGTTGCGAAATTTTCGCAATATTCATAATTTTTTCCATTATTATCTCTTGCGAACACTCGACTTAAAACATTATCATGAAATCTTCAATTGTCTTATATGAATGTACGATAGAGTGACAGAATAGATTTTTTGCTTTTGCACCACTTCTATGAAGAATGTTTCTTTCTTTTTCATGTATTCACTTTGTGATGTTCTGGTGGTGGTGGTAATGGTTGAGTTGTGGATGCCCTACCAGAAAGTCGTTTAGTTTTCCTTGATCTATCATTCTCAAAATAATTCTCTTTATATTTCTGCAATCGTTTGTGGTATGTCCATGAAAATGATGATAAGAACAAAATTCATGACTTCTGTGATTTGGAGGTGGTTCCGTTCCCATGTTCCGGTGTTGGTATATTTCCATCAAGATTATAGCTTCCCATATCTTCTCCACACTTGCATTTAGAGGTGGCATCTTGATTTCTTCCCATACTACCTTATGACCTCCTTGTCCTCTATTAAAGTTTGGTCTTTGACCTCCATAAGTTTCTTGCGGTTGATCGAGTCTTTGAATCTTGTTATTTCCTCCACGACTGTAGAAATTTTCTCTTTCATACTCTTCTTGATCTCGACTTCCCATAGCTACCAACTTCTGCTGATTGTTACTGTCACCTTTTCTTGTTGTACTTGCGAAGTATTCGCCACTGTATTTATTAGCTTGGGTAATAAGCTTGCATTCGCTGCTTGTGAGCTGGTATTCGCAACTGGATATGATTCCATTTCATTTTGTCTTTCCTCAAAGCAATGTATTCTTCTTGAAGTTCTCGCAATTCAGTCATTGTAATCGTATTCTTGACTCTGAAAATTTGGACATACAACAGGTTTGTTGCAAACATAGCATTGATAAATGATAATATGAGATATCTCTCATCTACACGGCCAGCCATTTCGCTACACATAGTTCTCCATCTTTTAGTCAAGTGTTTCAAACTTTCACCAATCCTTTGTTTTAATCCAAACACATCTTCTATACCAGGTCGTGAGGAATTATTACTTATATATGCTCCCAAGAATGTGGTCTGCAAATGATTGAAGGAGGTTATTGTTCTTTGGTAACCTTCAAACCATTTTAACGCCTCTCCTGTTAAGCTGGATGCGAAATATTTGCACAATACCGCATCATGATTTTCCCATTGTAACATGCACCTCACATAAGCTTTAATGTGTTGAATTGCACAAGTTGTTCCATCGAAAATGCTGGTTAATGCGGGCAAATTGCATTTCGGTGGTATTCCTCCTAATTGTACTTCCCTTGTAAATGGAGTTTTCGCAGCTTCTTCTATTGCTTCATCCAATTGTCTTCTACCTACTTCTCCTCTGTTATTCAACATTCCTCTCATTTCTTCTAATTCTTTCAAGATTTGTTGATTTACTCCTGAATATTGACCCATTGGTCTCTTTAATTTTGCTTCTCTTCTTCTGCGTTCACGTTTATCTTCTCTTGCGAAATTTTGTATCTCTTCTTCATTATCCTCATCTCGTCTTCTTCTGCGATTCTCTTCTTCATCCCTATCTTGAATTCGCAAGTGATGATGTCGTTCATTTTCCCCTCCATAATTTTGTTCATTTCTTATCAACTCAATTCGCTGTCTTTCAGCCATTCTCTTCACTCTATCATACTCTTCATTGAGATTATCATTATTCCAGTTTTGTATACACTTTCTTTCTCGGTTGTCATGATTGTTCTGGCGAATTGTCTCCTGAAGCTCTTTCTCTTCCATTTCCGCTCTCAACTTTTCACGTTCGCAGATTAAACGTGCTTGTTCAGCATTATGTCTTTCAATTTATTCTTCAATTGTCTGTTGATTTCTTTGATTTTCTCTCACATGTAAAATTCTTCTTCCCTCTTCTTGATTTCCTTCGCCATCTTGGTTACTTTGCCTCTGAATTTGCCCGTTCTCTTGATTTCCTCTAATTTGCCTATCATCAAAAGTTTCATTTTGTGGAATGTAACGATCATCAATTCTTTCTCTATTTTCGCGATATTCTTCATTAGGATTTGACATTTCTTCCTGAATATTGTTTCCAACATTGATTGTAGGTGAATTTTGCCTCATTTCTCTTCTAGTTGATCTGGAATATGATTTTGTAATACTTCTCGATCTTCTATTCTGCAATCTGATATTCTCCATTCTTAATTCGTGATTTTGTCTTGTTAAATTTGCACGCTCTTCCGCCTCAGCTCTTCTTTCCTCATGTATTCTTCGTCTAAATGTTTCTAATGCTCCAATTTCTTCATCTCCATGAATTATTCCTTCATCTGCTTCTTGATTTCTCTCTTCTTGTCTGTAATTTCTATTTTGTTGCTTTTCTTCTATTTCTTCTGCTGAATTTAATCGCCAAGTGTGTACGCTCACTCTGTCATAATCTGTATTCCTCTCTTGAACTAGTGTTTGTTGAATTGGTGATTGAATTATATTTTCTCTATTATTTCTCCTTCTAGTAGATTCTCCCACTTCACTTCTTTCTCTTCCAGCAATTCTTTTGCTTCTTCTAATAGTAGTTGGTTGTTCAGATGTATTTCTTCTTCTAGCCATTTCTTCAATGTTAACAGTGTTTCAAGAAATTATGAAAAATTCTTAATCAACTACTTTAAATTTTCACAAATCTCAATGTTAATCTTCGATTTTTTCTAGAATAGTCTTCAATCTTCAATCGTCCCTGTTTCTAGCGCCATTATGTAGTTGCAGAAAATCCTACAATACACCCATAGTATGATTTTATCGTTGATCAACCTATTTTTAGGTTTACACTCTTAATTTTATTGATTAATTTCTGAATATTCTTACAAGGAAAATAAATAAATCAAGAATGATCTCCGCTCTCAACTTTCTCTCTCCTATTTACTTATCTCTCAATCAAAAAAGATCTCTCCCTCTCCTTTACAACTCGAATGACTATTTATAAGAAAATACATAGTGGATGACATCTAATATGTCCTTTATTTTCGGATATGGTTTGCGATATTCTCGCAACCTTATAAATGTTAACTTCGCAAGCTCTTTAATTTTCGCAAGACTATCACATCTTTCCAATGATATTTGTTGACGTTGTTTTCTGAAACTGTTCTGCGACGTTATTGTGCAATTCCATTGATGATTTCGCTGAGACACAATTGTTGCGAGAATCTGATCCTACAAGTTCATTTGAGTCTAGTTATGGTGAAGAATAACAAGGTTAATATGAAATGCTCATATGGTTAACCTTTTGGGTTACTATGTTAAACCAACATACAGGTACACCTTTGGGCATGGTTTTCACGAACCCAGTAAACGTCCACCCAAGTGTGTGTGACAAGCTAAGTTTTTGATCTAACGGTTGACAAATATTAGCTTGAATCTAAATCATGTTTTCATCTAACGGTGAATAAGGATTGCTTTGTACCTAAGGCAAAACCCTGATTTGAAGGATATATAAAGGAAACATCTAGCATTGTGCAAAACTGATCCCCACACGTGTGTGTGCTACTAGTGCGCCCGCTAGAGTCGATCTCCATTAACCTTTGATTTTCTTCTCTAAAATAAGGTTAACGACTTAAAGACTTCATTAGGATTGTGAAGCCAGACCGATACTGCTTTATCGTAGTTGTGTGATCTGATCTTGCATCTTCTATCATACGAGTACAATCGATTGATTGGCTTGAGATCGTGAGAGTTCTCCAATAGGCAAGATAAAGAAGTCACAAACATCTTCGTCTCACTGTTTGTGATTCCTCGACAATCCGCTTGTGTAGTCATGAAGGATTGTAGAGAGATGATTGATTAATCTAGGCTGTTCTTCGGGAATATAAGACCGAATTATCAATCGGTTCCTGTTCACCTTGATTTTATATCAAAAGACGGAACAAAACCTAGGGTTTATCTATGGGAGACAAATTTATCCTTTTATAGACTTTTCTGTGTGAGACGGATCTGTTTATTATCAAGTCTGTGATTTTGGGTTGCAACAACTCTTGGTTGTGGGTGAGATCAACTAAGGGAATCAAGTGCGCAGTATCCTGCTGGGATCAGAGGCGTAGGAGTAAAACTGTACCTTGGATCGGTGGGAGACTGATTGGGGTTCAACTATAGTCCAGTCTGAAGTTAGTTTGCAGTAGGCTATTGTCTGTAGCGGCTTAATACAATGTGTATTCAATCTGGACTAGGTCCCGGGGTTTTTCTGCATTTGCGGTTTCCTCGTTAACAAAATTTCTGGTGTCTGTGTTATTTCTTTTCCGCATTATATTTTATATAATTGAAATAATATAGGTTGTTCGTTCGTGATCATCAATTGGAAATCCAACCTTTGGTTGTTGATTGATATTGATTGATCCTTGGACATTGGTCTTTGGTACCGTCCACGTATTCCTTGTGTTTGATAAAGACTCGTGAATGTTTTTTAGCTTGAGTAAAAATCAAATCAAAAGAGAGATATTAATTACTTGAGATACTTTTATCTAGATTGAGTCTGACTGTCTAGTTGATTCTCTAGCAAAGTATTTCGGAGTTAGTCCATACAGACTGCTAAGCGAAATATTAGGTGGTGTTGTTAGACTCCCGCTTTTTCACTTTCCTTTGGGGGGGGGGGGGGGGGGGGGGGGGGGGTAAAGCCTTTGTGATTCAAATGTCAACAACAATATATATTTTTTGAATATATGCAGGTTATTGTGCTGTTGAAGCTTGGAATCAAGCGTATGAAGAATGAGTTATTTTGTAATTCGTTTATTTCCATATGTAACAGAGTTTTGTTCACTAAAATTAACAAAGGGGGAGGTTGTTAGAGCATAGCTCGATTTAACTCACCAAGCGTTGGTATGTCAAGTTTGGTTGTCATTTTTAGTATCAAAGCTCATCTAGAGTCGCTTGATTAAATACTAGAGTCAACTTCGTTTAGGTTAGACTAGGAATTATAGCAATGTTGAAATGTACACGTATTACTCCGAAGACTTGAAGAATGAGAAGAAGTAACGAATGCAACGAGGACATCATCCTTCTGCTCGAGGTTAGTAATACTGGCTTGACTCGTTTCCATTCCTATCGTATTTTTCAAGTCGTATTATATTGAAAACATAACATGTGAAGATGTATATATATAATACTATAGTGATTAGACTTGGTCATATCATTATGAACAAAGTGTCAATCAATCTATTGAATTACGAAGTATTAGCGCTTATCTTTTGGAACTTCGTAAATACGACATCAACATAATCTTTGTATTTAGTTACTTGATTATATGTAAGATATAAGTGTTGATTTTATCCTATAAAATAATGTTTTATAATATATGTTTGAAGGAAGTACATATACAAACTTGTTTCGTAATCGAAAGGAAATCATGATTGGTTCGGTTCTTCATTGAATATCTTTTGAATGACCAATACAAGATTTTTAGAGCATAGCTCGGTTGAACCCACCAACCGTTGGTTTTTCAAGGTTGGTTGTCATATTTTTTAGTATAAAAACTCATCTAAAGTCTCTTGATTAAATGCTAGAGTCTACTTAGTTTAGGTTATACTAGAAAGTCTAGGAATGCTGAGACGTACAATTATTAATCCGAAGACTTGAAGAAAGTGAAGAAGTAACGACTTCAACGACGACATCATCCTTCCTATTGAGGTTAGTAATAATAACTTGATCTTGTTTCCATTCCTAACATATCTTTCAAGTCTTTTTAGATTGAAAACATAACATGCGAAGATATATACATATGAAACTCTAGTGTTAGACTTGGTCATAATAGTATGATCAAAGTATTAAGGAATTATATTATGAAGTATAACGCTTATCTTTTGAACTTCATAATTAAGACATCGACATAGTTTATTGTATATAGTTACTTGATTATGTGTGCATTATATAGGTGTGATTTCATCCTAGAAAACTATGTATTATTATATTAGTCTAAGGAAGTAGATGTATGAACTTTTTTTTTATAACCGAAAAGGAAATCATGATTGGTCTTGTTCTTTATTGAATATCTTTTGGAGGACCAATGAAAGATGACAATGGTAGAACCTATCTTAACTTTGGTTGAGACTTGAGGTATAACCGGTCATAGCATATAACAAGGTGTAACCTGTCACAAGATACTTTGCGGAGAAAGGTGTAACCGTTTACAACCTATCTTCGAAATTAGGTTATATCCGGTCACAACATATTTTTGAGTGATGGTATAATCGGTTTCATAGAAAAACCAAGTTTCCATAGTTCACATATTACTTCATGACGTGTCTGAATTAGGGTTTTGGGTTTATTAAAATGAGAATCTTCTAGATGCCGACATTGTTTGAACATGTACATAACTTTTATCATTAATTGTTCAAAGGTATTCCTTGATACTCAAGGTGATCACATACCGACAAAGTGAAAAGCATTTAATTATGATTTTTATCATATATGTTTTAATTACCAGCATTTAAAGCATATCCTCTGGAAAACATTATTAGTTAATGTGATAGACTAATAATAGAAGTTTTCTATGAGAGTTTCCGAAAACATGGTTTGGCATTTAAGTGGAAGTAGGAAAACCGAAATTAGGTACTTTAATATGAATATCTTGAGAATATTTTCAGTTCTGGAATTTCCTTGTTGTCCAAAAAACCTTGGTGTATAAATACTTGAATTTGCATGCAAACTATTCTAAGAGCCAGGAAAACTTCATCCTTGTAGTTTCTAGTGGAGCCGTCTATTCGGAGAGGAAAGTATCCTAACTAGGCTAAATCTCTTACAACCGCTCGTTTAAAGACTTCTGTGGGATCAAGAATCTCTACGAGTACCGTTGTTGGGAGACTAGATAATTGCATTGTTATTCTAGTTTTCGATTATTGATTTGATTGACTAACGGTTGTTTTAACTTTGATTGCACCTAGTTTATTTATTCTTGAGAACCTTCTCTTCTGATATAAGGCTCACTAAAACTAGATCAAAGTAGCGACTGGATCTTTACAACCATTTTCGGATCTAAAGACATCTTGTGATAATCCATTGTTGACAGACTACGTTATGTGCGTGATTTATCACAAGATGATTCAAGTTGTGTTGTGCGTGTATTGAAGGAAATAGAAGATTTGAAGACGAAGAAGAATTCTCTTAGTTTTCGTATCTTGTGGATTTAGTGCACAAACATTGGTAATCAAAGTTTAGATTGATTTAACCAGAAAAAGGAGTTTATTAGTTTAAATGGAAGGGCCTTTGTCAACAACTCAAACAATATCTTCTAGCAAGATTAATTAGAGTGGTTACCAAACAGATTCTTTCTTTGTTGTTTGGAATACGATCCAAAGGACTTGCTATTCACGTGCGTGACTCTCAAAGTCGAAGGCGCAAGAATACTGAGAAAACTAAGTAGCTAGGGGTAGTCTACTTGGTCTAAACTATACGAAGTTGGTATTAGATTTGGCATAGCGGCTTAATTCTGAGAGTATTCAAAACCGTACTAGTTCCCGGGGTTAATCTGCATTTTGCGGTTTCCTCGTTAACAAAATCTTGATGTGTCATTTACTTTGTTATCCGCATTATAATTGTTATTGTAATTAAGTAAATTACACATATACATTAACTCCGTATCACTTGATATTGATCCTATAGAGTTTAGGTTTAATACCGTACCTATTATTAAGTGAACACTTCGTTGTCGTATCGTCTCGATCTTGAATCCATAGTCAATCACACAAGTGATCTTGTTGTTGTATTATCTCGACTGTGTCCATAGATGATCACACTTGGTAAAGGAATTATAGGTTGATAAACGAAATATTGTGGTGTATTTAGGTACCCTCGTCTTTTCAAACATGACAAGGTAGAACTTATCTTAACTTATGTTGAGAATCGAGGTATAACCGGTCATAAACTATAGTGTAGCAAGTTGTAACCGGTCACAAGCTACTTTGTGGAGCAAGGTGTAACCCGTCACAAGCTACATTAGGAAGTTAGCTGTAATCGGTCACAATCTACTTTTGGAAGCAAGGTGTAACCGATCACAAGCTAACTCGGGAAGTAAGGTGTAACCGATCACAAGCTACCTTTGGGAATCATGGTGTAACCGGCCAAAATCTACTTTGGGAAGCATGGTGTAACCGGTCACAACTTACATTGTGAGTCATGGTACATCCAATCTCAATTAGCAAAATCGAATTTCCAATATTCACATATATTTTTATGTCTTGTGTGATCTTGGAATTAGGGTTTATTGAGAGAAACTTCTAGATGTCTACATCATTTGAATATGTACATAACTCTTATCATTAATTGTTCGAAAATATTCCTTGATGCTCAAGGAGAACCCATACCGAAATATTGAAAAGCATTTAATTATGATTTCATAATATATGTTTTAATTACCAGAACATATCCTTTGGAAAATATTATTAGTTAATGTGCTACACTAATAATAGAAGCTTTCTATGAGAGATTTCGTAAATATGGTTTGGCATTTAAGTGGAAATAGGAAAACCAAAATTAGGCACTTTAATGTTAATATCTTGATAATATTTTCGGTTTTGTAATTTCCTTGTTGTCCAAACAATCTTGGTCTTCACTTTCACGTCCTGAATGGCTTTCTCAACTCGACTCTAGTGCGAGCGCCTTCTCCTCTTCCATGATAGCAGTTGTAGCAGAAACCATATTAGCAGCAGCCGCTCTATCAATCTTGATAACCTCGAGCCAATGACGGAGCCAACCTACGCTGAATCTTAAAGTCTCACAGTTCGAGATCATGTCATCCCATCGATAAATCTCTTTGTTCTCAACATCACGAAAGTTATTCTTGTTCATCTCATCGATCATTGGTAACAGTCCAGTAACAGTAGTCAGAAGAGTTGGCAAGAAGTTTCTCTATACTTCGGTGGTGGCAATATGTCCATACTTCTTCCAGATCTTGGTATAGAGAGATGCGTAACATTTAGGCACGATGAAGCCACCAACGAGTTGATTATCCGAGCAATAATTCTCCATGGGGACGTCAAGCGGGAGTCCAGTTGTCGGGTACTTACCAATAGAAGCTCTGAGATCAGCATCTACAGAGCACCATTCATTGCCATTATGGTCATCATCAAGTGCAGTCGCAGGTTTTTTACCTTTTCTCTTCTCAACACCAACAACGTAAACGTCAACCTGCAACGACATCTAGGTTCAATAAAGATTTGGAGAATCGCTCAAATAAAACTATATTGAAAACAAGCTTACAGATGTTCTGGCATCCACACAACTGGTTTGAAGCGGGCAGGTGCTTTCACGGTCCTTTTGGGTCTTAAGTTGTAAGGAGTGGAGGAAAATCGGTCATCATGATTCATCTGCAATAAATATTCATAGTCAGCTATTGAGCACACAGTGGAAAGAAAAGAAAGAATATTTCATACCAGATTGGGAGTTTCACTTCCTCGTTTCGACAGAGATAAACTTTGGGAAGATGAGCTGATGTCAGACATTATGGGGTATGGTTATGATCGGAATTTCATCTGTGCGGTTAAACTCAATAATGACATAGGATAAATTCGTGTAAATGAAAACCGTAAGTCTTGAAGCTAAATACACAAGACATGGTGGATACTTATCCTCTATCATATTGTGGACTTTTACAAGAATACAAAAGACCCTTGTTTGATAGACGAATGCTCGTTCGAGCGAAAGAAAGATTTTCTTTATACGTGAATTATTCACGATTAAATTGTTTTGTAAAATCAAATTTCGATTTTCGAGCAATTGTTGAAAGCAAACAATTATTTTTAATGAAATAATATGAATTATGTAGTTTAATGGTGTATGCACACACAAATAAAAAATCGGTGAATGTTCACACGGTGTAAATTGCTCACACGGTGAAAATTATGTGAGTTACTCACATAGTGAAAATTTCGTGAAGTTACTCACAGTTTTATGGAAAATTAAATTATAATTTTGAATAATGAATTTTTTGTTCTTCTTTGCAGGTTTGAAGAAGCGAACAAATTCTCAAAATTTTCGCGTTATAGTCACTACAACTAGTGAAATTGTAAACAGGTAAGAGTTAAGTTGATCAAGAGAAATCGGGAGGGTTGTGAATTTGCTTGCCAAGTCCGCGAACTGACGGAAGTTCTCGATCGAGAATTTCTGCTGGATTTTCCAAAACTCGTTTGTGTGCTAAGTCCGCGAACCCAGTCCGCGAACTGGCGGAAGTTCTCTTTCCGAGAATTTCTGCAGAGTTTGGAATACTCAACCGAATAACTTAAGTCCGCGGACTTGTTTGTGAACATAAGAGGTTATGATCTAAAGATGTGCTCCGAACATGAAACATTAAATTACTAAGGAATGCTTTATGCAAACCGTGGCTATAATGTTCATGAGCCGATTCAATCGGATTGAATCATCTTTGTTTCAATTGTGTCTTGTGTAGTTACATAAGATCTCATAGCAATTGAACAACTCTTTAACTAATTCATTTGAGTCAATTGAACTAGTTATGGTGAAGAAGAACAAGGTTAATATGAAATGCTCATATGGTTAACCTTTTGGGTTACTATGTTGAACCAACATACACGTACACGTTTGGGCATGGTTTTCACGAACCCAGTAAACGTCTACCCAAGTGTGTGTGGCAAGCTAAGTTTTCGATCTAACGGTTGAGAAATATTAGCTTGAATCTAAATCAGGTTTTCATCTAACGGTGAATAAGGATTGCTTTATACCTAAGGCAAAACCCTGATTTGAAGGCTATATAAAGGAGACATCTAGCATTGTGCAAAACTAATCCCCACACGTATGTTTGCTACTAGTGCGCCCGCTAGATTCGATCTCCATTAACCTTTGATTTTCTTCTCTAAAATCAGGTTGACGACTTAAAGACTTCATTGGGATTGTGAAGCCAGACCGATACTACTTTATCGTAGTTGTGTGATTTGATCTTACATCTTCTATCGTACGAGTACAATCGATTGATTGGCTTGAGTTCGTGAGAGTTCTCTGATAGGCAAGATAAAGAAGTCACAAACATCTTCGTCTCACTGTTTGTGATTCCTCGACCATCCGCTTGTGTAGTCAGGAAGGATTGTAGAGAGGTGATTGATTAATCTAGGATGTTCTTCTCCAAGCTTGATATATGCTTAATAATGATTTGATTGATTAATAGTTTTTCTTCACAAAGCTTGGTGTTTAATCGTTTATGTGATTTTCTTGATTATTTATGCTTATGAATTGATATTTCGTGCTTCGGTTAAATCCCTAAACGTGGTATGCAAGTATTGATAGGTAATGCTTTAGAATCACTACTCATGAAGCGAAGAAAACTATAGCGGAGAAACAATATTTGAAAATAAAAGCATGGAATATATTTTTAAAGATTAGTAGAGTTTGCATAGTTATTTGGTGGAAACCGAAAATCCTAATAACCCGCTCTCAATCCGTTTATTGTTAACAATTATTTATTATTTCATTTTGTCCCGAATTCCTGAAAAATCGTTAAACATCACCTTATTGATTTGTTGATTCTTGGTATTAGTTAGTAGAAGTATTTCACACTCCTCGTGGGAACGACCTGTACTTGCCATTGTTCTCCTAGTTAGACACTGTGCACTTGCAGTATTATTATTGTAGGTTTCTGAGCCTACCAAGTTTTTGGCGCCGTTGCCGGGGAGTGGTTGCAAAATACTCTCTGACTGATATCTTTTTGTACATAATTTTATTTTGTTTTTCTTTTAAATTTTTTTTGGTTCTTTTTACGCATTTTATTTGATTTTTTTTAGGTACCTTAGCCTTAAGTGTTGTGGGCGAAAAGAAAGTATGCACTCGCAAGCCTTTTGCAAGAGCCACTCGGAAGATCCATTAGAGGTTTGCTTAGCTCATTTTGGGTATGGTTTTGATGATGATAGTGTTATTTGTGAAGTCAATGCTTTGTTAGATTCCACACCGCTGCTAGACACTAATAAATGGAAGCCCAAGCTAGAACCTTTAATTCTTCTCGAGTTTCGACTAGTTCCATTAGTTGAGAAAGCTATGACCTTGACCCTTAATAATGAAACCGTTGTAGATGATAATGGGACAATTAGTCGCGATATCATTGTTCTGTTGAGCACGTGTTTCTCAGATCGTTATTTTCTAAAAGCTTATGTGAATGTTCCGTATAAGACTGAGTTCAGTTTTTGCTCTCTGGGTACTAATCATCATTGCTGCAAGATCATCTTTTCATCAAAACTAATTAGTTGGGTTGATCCCCAACTTTTCAGACTTATATATATGATTTGCACCGTACTTTGGGGTACCAACCTCATCTTGTTTGAGAACGTGCTACTGAAAGCAGGGAAACAAATACATTTCGCTTCATGGGAGTCAACCCATCAGATTTGTTCCCTCTACTCTATCTTTTTTTTTATTGTTGCATTTCCCATCTTAATTTTTACGTTGGATGACTCAGTTACATTGGGGACAATGTAATGTTTAAGTGTGGGGGAGTGGGTTATTATCCATATTTTTGCAAAAAAAAAAAAAAAAAAAAAAATCAATTGCATAATATCTCTGTTTTGCTCGAGGACTAGCAAATAATAAGTTTGGGGGTATTTGATAGACACATTTTTGTGTCTAAATTGTACTCAATGTCTCTATTGTTAGTGCTCGATTTTTGTACTAATTTTGATGCTTTGTGTGTTTGTAGGTGTTTTTGGATAAATACACTTGTGTGGAAAAAGTTGCTCAAAAAGTGCTATTTGGACTCCCGGAGAAAAGTACTAAAGGCACCCTCAATTTGGATAAGGGGCACCTCAGTTGGGCACCTGCTATTCGCACCCCCATTTTAGTTAGGGGGACACCATCTTCAACATTTCAAAAATTCGTTTTGGTGGGAAAATTTTATTCTCAACTGTGTAACTTTCGATCGATTCTTGAAGGAGTTCTGGGTAGACTAAAGGGCTGAAACTTAATGGGTAGACGTGATATGTCATAACAAAGCTGGTATGAGTGTTTGTTTCGACCAAATTTGGCTGAAAAATCCGTGAGAAGAAAACAAGGCAGCACGTACACGGAAGAAGATATCCACGGGATTACAACAAGTTAGACGTGTGATGCTCGTGTTTGGAAGAACCTAACCACTAATTGGAGTGTGAAGAAGTTATATATGGAAATATGGAAGCTTCAGAACGCGTGAAAATCAATATCAGTGATAAAAATGAAAAGAAAATAACCCAAGTAAATGAAGATTATTTGGAGTTAATGGAGGAGATTCAATGTCGCAATCACGTATAAATATGTTCACAAGGTATCATGGAAGGGGGTCGAGAGTTTTGGGAGAGAAAGAGAACGCAACAGAGACGAAAAATCAGAGTTTCAGACACCTCCATTGTTGCTGCTGCACCAAGAACACGAAGAACATAAGACCCACACTGAGCAGTCTTATTTTGCTACAGTTTCAGCGACTGTCGCAGGACAGTCTTATTTGTTACAGTGACAACCGAGGGTCGTAGTTCTCTGGTTTGTAACAATTATACCCGGTTTTGAATTATTTCTCCCTTTTCGTCATTTGTAAACCCATCTTTGAGCATAAATGAAATCAACTTTTGAGCGTGTTTCCAACATGATGAGAGGCTAATTTCTCCCACAACCAAGGCAGTGAGGAAGCTATTTACGCATGAATAATTGGTAATCATTTATTTCCTCTAATTTATAATTTATAATTCACTCAATCACAGCTTTTGCAGAGTTTTTAATTGTTTGCAAAAAATTTCTTCATTAGTTGTGATTCAATTAGATAGGTTATGCTTTGTTTAGATAATCTATGCTTAGGGATACAATTAATTTTTGAGAATTTTCCAGATTATTTGTGAATTAAGAAATAAGAGTCTTAAAAGATAATTAGAGTTTTGGATTGTTTACCATAATTTATTCATGTGTAATAGTGAAATCAGTGTCTTGGTTGTTTTCTAATATCTTGAAGTCAATTTTGTAATAAGTTTTCTTTGTTTTTAAATTTTTATTAAGTCTAAAATTCATTGCCTTCACAAGTCTTAAAACAACCCTTTTATCACTATCTACAACAACTTTGAAAACACATCAAAAAGTAAAGTCGTTCATGAATCGGTATTCGTATTGATGAAAGGAAGAATGGACGTTTGACATATACAAAAGTTATGCCTATGCAGTCATGTATTTGATGGAAAATAGGATAAAAAATTTTGTTCAACAAGGATAAAGTCTATTATGTCGTTATGATGGAAAATAGAATAGATCCTTGTATGTTATCCACGGTATTGATCTCCATTGATCCATTTTATTATGTTTTACTGTGAAGGCTCCATTGTGTGTCTTATGTTGAGCACCTTACAACTAAGTCGATTTACCTTGGCTTTGTTGGTTGTTCCATAAGATGCTATATGTCGAGCATTAGGAACAACTAGTTTGGTTATTTAGTTAGTACTCCATAAGTTTTCTTTCTTATGTCGAGTACATGTACGATTGAGGTTGTCATATTGTATGATGAACTTAGTCGGGGTTCCATAAGTTCTCTTATGTTGAGCCCAAAATAATTAAATTGATTACTTCGGTGATTAGTTTGGTTGTTTGTATTCCAATTAGATTAATTATAGGTTCTCTTGTAATTAATCTAGTTAAGTTTTCATATATTCCACAAGTTCTTGTGTTGAGTATATGAAAGGCTACACTATCATGTTCTATTGGTTAATGTATTCGTATAATCCGTAAGGTTTTCCTTATGTTGAGTATTTGAACGGTTAAGTTAGTCATCTCCGTGTGATTGACTTAGTCGTAGCTCCGTGAGTTTACTTATGTTGATCACTTTCAATTAAATTGATCACTTTTGTGGTTTGATTTAGTTTCATATTCCAATTGAATTAATCATGGGTTTATTTGTGGTTAATTTGGTTGAGCTTTGGATATAGAAAATCATTCCTATGGTTTTTGGTGTCCAATAAAAAATCCTTCTTTTTCTTTCGAAATTAAGGTCGCTCTTGTTGTTCTCTCGGGAATGACATCAAATGGGAGAGTTCTTTTGAACTTGTGCTTAATGGTAATATCTTGCGGGGAATGCGGCTGTGGAATTTTATAGGGGTTATCTTGTATCTTAAAAATCCTTTATGAATGATGTTAGATTCGGCTATTAGATTGCATCTAAATTAAGTTGGTATGTATTTTTCTTTTGGTCATGAAATGTCTCTTGTGGAAATTTCATTATGATCCCATTCTTGTACCTTTGCCAATTTTATTGACAAAAAGGGGGAGAAATATTGTAGTTCACGCTACAAATACATATGGTTTTCGGATCATTGTGTAAGGGGGAGTGGTTTCCCTGATCGAGATGGAGTATTGACTAAGGGGGAGTGATAAATATCACCGTAGTATTATTGTTAAAGTCGTGATACAATTAGACTTTGATGTTATATAATAATAGTATGACACTGTATAATAATGATCGAGAATCTCGATTTCTCTCATTGTTATAGCTACGGATTTTCAACAACGATGGTGCTAAACTTACAACCTTTGGGATCATTGGAGTACTTGGAAGGACGAATATTTCAAGGAACGTTGAAGATTAGACTATGGAATAGGAGCCACTAAAGTTTATCTTTTTTGTATTCCATATGTATTAATAGTTTTGTCATTAAAATTGACAAAGGGGGAGATTGTTAGAGCATAGCTCGGTCAAACTCGCATGCGTTGCTATCTCAAGCATGATTGTCAATGTTAGTGATCAAAACTATAAGTCTTGATTTCTAGCCTACATAGCTAAGTCTCGGACTAGGATAGAAAAGTGTAGTTGAGCTCTAGGACTTCATGGCGATTCATCATACAACGACGAAGATATATACAAGGAACCGTGGAACTTCATCAACAAAAAGGTATGTGGAGACTTGAACTTATCTATCACTCAAAAGTCTATCCCTTCTATCTCCTACTTCTTATGAGACAAAAGTCATATGCTATATAGACTAGATCATACACATTTGACATTTCGAGCTGAGCATTCATTGCTTATCTTTTATCTCAAAATCATGTGTTGGTAAAATGTTTCGCTTTGATCAAGTTTATCTTCACCTAGTGACGAAAGTCATGAAAAGTTTCAATCACTTTGAGAATTGTTCTGACGTGAATCGGTATGTGAATAACGGCTACATAGCGTCTTCTGAGAATGTCTCAATGATTGAAATAAGAGTTTAGATTACATAACCATGTATTCCTGGAACCGAAGTTTTCGAACTTTGTTGATCAAAAGAAATCGAGAGGATTGTGGAATTGCCTTGCCAAGTCCGTGAACCCAGTCCGCAGACACAGTCCGCGAACTGACGCAAGTCTCGATCGAGAATTTCTGCTGGATTTTCCAAAACTCGTTTGTGTGTTAAGTCCGGGAACTCAGTCCGCGAACCCAGTCCGCGAACTGGCGGAAGTTCTCTTTCCGAGAATTTCTGCTGAGTTTGGAAACTCAATCGATTAACTTAAGTCCGCGAACTTGTTTGTGAACTTAAGAGGTTATGATCTAAATATATGCTCTGAACATGAAACATTAAATTACTAAGGAATGCTTTATGCAAACCGTGGCTATAATGTTCATGAGCCGATTCAATTGGATTGAATCATCTTTGTTTCAATTGTGTCTTGTGTAGTTACATAAGATCTCATAGCAATTGAACAACTCTTTAACTAGTTCATTTGAGTCAATTGAACTAGTTATGGTGAAGAAGAACAAGGTTAATATGAAATCCTCATATGGTTAACCTTTTGGGTTACTATGTTGAACCAACATACACGTACACGTTTGGGCATGGTTTTCACGAACCCAGTAAACGTCTACCCAAGTGTGTGTGACAAGCTAAGTTTTCGATCTAACGGTTGGGAAATATTAGCTTGAATCTAAATCAGGTTTTCATCTAATGGTGAATAAGGATTGCTTTGTACCTAAGGCAAAACCATGATTTGAAAACTATATAAAGGAGACATCTAGCATTGTGCAAAACTAATCCCTACACGTCTGTGTGCTACTAGTGCGCCCGCTAGAGTCGATCTCCATTAACCTTTGATTTTCTTCTCTAAAATCAGGTTAACGACTTAAAGACTTCATTGGGATTGTGAATCCAGACCGATACTACTTTATCATAGTTGTGTGATCTGATCTTGCATCTTCTATCGTACGAGTACAATCGATTGATTGGCTTGAGATCGTGAGATTTCTCCGATAGGCAAGATAAAGAAGTCACAAACATCTTCCTCTCACTGTTTGTGATTCCTCGAAAATCCGCTTGTGTAGTCAGGAAGGATTGTAGAGAGGTGATTGATTAATCTAGGCTGTTCTTCGGGAATATAAGACCGGATTATCAATTGGTTCTTGTTCACCTTAATTTTATATCAAAAGACGGAACAAAACCTAGGGTTTATCTGTGGGAGACAGATTTATCCTTTTATAGACTTTTCTGTGTGAGACAGATCTGTTTATTATCAAGTCTGTGATTTTGGGTTGCAGCAACTCTTGGTTGTGAGTGAGATCAGCTAACGAAATCAAGTGCGCAGTATCCTGCTGGGATCAGAGGTGTAGGAGTACGAATGTACCTTGGATCGGTGGGAGACTGATTGGGGTTCAACTATAGTCCAGTCCGAAGTTAGTTTGCAGTAGGCTAGTATCTGTATTGGCTTAATACAGTGTGTATTCAATCTGGACTAGGTCCCGGGGTTTTTATGCATTTGCGGTTTCCTCGTTAACAAAATTTCTGGTGTCTGTGTTATTTCTTTTCCGCATTATATTTTATATAATTAAAATAATACAGGTTGTGCGTTCGTGATCATCAATTGGAAATCCAACCTTTGGTTGTTGATTGATATTGATTGATCCTTGGACATTGGTCTTTGGTACCGTCCAATTATTCCTTGTATTTGATAAAGACTCGTTATTGTTTTTAGCTTGAGTAAAAATCAAATCAAGAGAGAGATATTAACTCCTTGAGATACTTTTATCTAGATTGAGTCTGACTGTCTAGTTGATTCTCTAGCAAAGTATTTCGGAGTTAGTCCATACAGATTGCTAAGCGAAATATTGGGTGGTGTTGTTAGACCCCCGCTTTTTCACTTTCCTTTAGGGGGGGTAAAGTCTTAGTGATTCAAATGTCAACAACAAGATATATTTTTTTGAATGTATGCAGGTTATTGTGTTGTTGAAACTTGAAATCAAACGTATGAAGAATGAGTTATTTTGTAATTCGTTTATTTCCATATGTAAAAGAGTTTTGTCACTAAAATTGACAAAGGGGGAGGTTGTTAGAGCATAGATCGATTTAACTCACCAAGCGTTGGTATGTCAGGTCTGGTTGTCATTTTTAGAATGAAAGCTCATCTAGAGTCGCTTGATTAAATACTAGAGTCAACTTCGTTTAGGTTAGACTAGGAATTATAGGAATGTTGAAACGTACACGTATTACTCCGAAGACCTGAAGAATGAAAAGAAGTAGCGAATGCAACGAGGACATCATCCTTCTGCTCGAGGTTAGTAATACTGACTTGACTTGTTTCCATTCCTATCGTATTTTTCAAGTCGTATTATATTGAAAACATAACATGCGAAGATGTATATATATAATACTATAGTGATTATACTTGGTCATATCATTATGATCAAAGTGTCAAGCAATCTATTGAATTACGAAGTATTAGCGCTTATCTTTTGGAACTTCGTAAATACGACATCAACATAATCTTGGTATTTAGTTACTTGATTATATGTAAGATATAAGTGTTGATTTTATCCTAGAAAATAATGTTTTATAATATATGTTTGAAGGAAGTACATATACGAACTTGTTCTGTAATCGAAAGGAAATAATGATTGGTTCGGTTCTTTATTGAATATCTTTTGAATGACCAATACAAGATTGTTAGAGCATAGCTCGGTTGAACCCACCAACCGTTGGTTTGTCAAGTTTGGTTGTCATATTTTAGTATCAAAACTCATCTAAAGTCACTTGATTAAATACTAGAGTCTACTTAGTTTAGGTTAGACTAGAAAGTCTAGGAATGCTGAGACGTACAATTATTAATCCAAAGACTTGAAGAAAGTGAAGAAGTAACGACTTCAACGACGACATCATCCTTCCTCTTGAGGTTAGTAATACTGACTTGATCTTGTTTCCATTCCTAACATATCTTTCAAGTCTTTTTAGATTGAAAACATAACATGCGAAGATATATATATATATATATATGAAACTCTAGTGTCAGACTTGGTCATAATAGTATGATCAAAGTATTAAGGAATTATATTATGAAGTATAACGTTTATCTTTTGAACTTCATAAATAAGACATCGACATAATTTATTGTATATAGTTACTTGATTATGTGTGCATTACATAGGTGTGATTTCATCCTAGAAAACTATGTATTATTACATTAGTTTAAGGAAGTAGATGTATGAACTTGTTTTTATAACCGAAGGGGAAATCATGATTGGTCTTGTTATTTATTGAATATCTTTTGGAGGACCAATGAAAGATGACAATGGTAGAACCTATCTTAACTTTGGTTGAGACTTGAGGTATAACCGGTCATAGCATATAATATATAGATAGTTGTAATCGGTCACAAGTTACTTTGGAAATCATAGTGTAACTTATCAGGCTATATTTGAATGCAAGTTATGACCGGTCACAATTTACTTTGGGATCCAATGTGTAACCGGTCACAAGATGATTTGGGAAGTTCATTGTAATCGGTCACAAGCTACCTTTGGGAAGCAAGGTGTAACCGGTCACAAGCTACTTCGGGAAACAAGGTGTAACTTGTCACAAGATACTTTGCGGAGAAAGGTGTAACCGTTTACAACCTATCTTCGAAATTAGGTTATATCCGGTCACAACATATTTTGGAGTGATGGTATAATCGGTTTCATAGAAAAACCAAGTTTCCATAGTTCACATATTACTTCATGACGTGTCTGAATTAGGGTTTTGGGTTTATTAAAATGAGAATCTTCTAGATGCCGACATTGTTTGAACATGTACATAACTTTTATCATTAATTGTTCAAAGGTATTCCTTGATACTCAAGGTGATCACATACCGACAAAGTGAAAAGCATTTAATTATGATTTTTATCATATATGTTTTAATTACCAGCATTTAAAGCATATCCTCTGGAAAACATTATTAGTTAATGTGATAGACTAATAATAGAAGTTTTCTATGAGAGTTTCCGAAAACATGGTTTGGCATTTAAGTGGAAGTAGGAAAACCGAAATTAGGTACTTTAATATGAACATCTTGAGAATATTATCAGTTTTGGAATTTTCTTGTTGTCCAAACAACCTTGGTGTATAAATACTTGAATTTGCATTTCTTGCAAACTATCCTAAGATCCAGGAAAACTTCATCCTTGTAGTTTCTAGTGGAGTCGTCTATTCGGAGAGGAAAGTATCCTAACTAGGCTAAATCTCTTACAACCGCTCGTTTAAAGACTTCTGTGGGATCAAGAAGCTCTACGAGTACCGTTGTTGGGAAACTAGATAATTGCATTGTTATTCTAGTTTTCGATTATTGATTTTATTGACTAACGGTTGTTTAAACTTTGATTGCACCTAGTTTATTTATTCTTGAGAACCTTCTCTTCTAATATAAGGCTCACTAAAACTAGATCAAAGTAGCGACTGATCTTTACAACCATTTTCGGATCTAAAGACATCTTGTGATAATTCATTGTTGACAGACTATGTTATGTGCGTGATTGATCACAAGATGATTCAAGTTGTGTTGTGCTTGTATTGAAGGAAATAGAAGATTTTGAAGACGAAAAAGAATTTTCATTAGTTTTCGTATCTTGTGGATTTAGTGCACAAACATTGATAATCAAGGTTTAGATTGATTTAACCAGAAAAAGGAGTTTATTAGTTTAAATGGAAGGGCCTTTGTCAACAACTCAAACAATATCTTCTAGCAAGATTAATTAGAGTGGTTACCAAACAGATTCTTTCTTTGTTGTTTGGAATACGATCCAAAGGACTTCCTATCACGTGCGTGACTCTCGAAGTCGAAGGCGCAAGAATACTGATAAAACTAAGTAACTAGGGGTAGTCTACTTAGTCTCAACTATACGAAGTTGGTATTAGATTTGGCATAACGGCTTAATTCTGAGAGTATTCAAAACCGGACTAGTTCCCGGGGTTAATCTGCATTTTGCGGTTTCCTCGTTAACGAAATCTTGATGTGTCATTTACTTTGTTATCCGCATTATAATTGTTTTTATAATTAAGTAAATTACACATATACATTAACTACGTATCACTTGATATTGATCCTATAGAGTTTAGGTTTAATACCGTACCTATTATTAAGTGAACACTTCGTTGTCGTATCGTCTCGATCTTGAATCCATAGTCAATCACACAAGTGATCTTGTTGTTGTATTATCTCGACTGTGTCCATAGATGATCACACTTGGTAAAGGACTTATAGGTTGATAAACGAAATATTGTGGTGTATTTAGGTACCCTCGTCTTTTCAAACATGACAAGGTAGAACTTATCTTAACTTATGTTGATAATTGAGGTATAACCGGTCATAACCTATAGTGTAGCAAGTTGTAACCGGTCACAAGCTACTTTGTGGAGCAAGGTGTAACCCGTCACAAGCTACATTAGGAAGTTAGCTGTAATCGGTCACAATCTACTTTTGGAAGCAAGGTGTAACCGATCACATGCTAACTCGGGAAGTAAGGTGTAACCGATCACAAGCTACCTTTGGTAATCATGGTGTAACCGGCCAAAACCTACTTTGGGAAGCATGGTGTAACCGGTCACAACTTACATTGTGAGTCATGGTACAGCCAATCTCAATTAGCAAAATCGAATTTCCAATATTCACATATATTTTTATGTCTTGTGTGATCTTGGAATTAGGGTTTATTGAGAGAAACTTCTAGATGTCGACATCATTTGAATATGTACATAACTCTTATCATTAATTGTTCGAAAATATTCCTTGATGCTCAAGGAGATCCCATACCGAAATATTGAAAAGCATTTAATTATGATTTCATAATATATGTTTTAATTACCAGAACATATCCTTTGGAAAATATTATTAGTTATAATAGAAGCTTTCTATGAGAGATTTCGTAAATATGGTTTGGCATTTAAGTGGAAATAGGAAAACCAAAATTAGGCACTTTAATGTTAATATCTTGATAATATTTTCGGTTTTGTAATTTCCTTGTTGTCCAAACAATCTTGGTCTTCACTTTCACGTCCTGAATAGCTTTCTCAACTCGACTCTAGTGTGAGCGCCTTCTCCTCTTCCATGATAGCAGTTATAGCAGAAATCATATTAGCAGCAGCCGCTCTATCAATCTTGATAACCTCGAGCCAATGACGGAGCCAACCTACGCTGAATCTTAAAGTCTCACAGTTCGAGATCATGTCATCCCATCGATAAATCTCTTTGTTCTCAACATCACGAAAGTTATTCTTGTTCATCTCATCGATCATTGGTAACAGTCCAGTAACAGTAGTCAGAAGAGTTGGCAAGAAGTTTCTCCATACTTCGGTGGTGGCAATATGTCCATACTTCTTCCAGATCTTGGTATAGAGAGATGCGTAACATTTAGGCACGATGAACCACCAACGAGTTGATTATCCGAGCAATAATTCTCCATGGGGACGTCAAGCGGGAGTCCAGTTGTCGGGTACTTACCAATAGAAGCTCTGAGATCAGCATCTACAGAGCACCATTCATTGCCATTATGGTCATCATCAAGTGCAGTCGCAGGTTTTTTACCTTTTCTCTTCTCAACACCAACAACGTAAACGTCAACCTGCAACGACATCTAGGTTCAATAAAGATTTGGAGAATCGCTCAAATAAAACTATATTGAAAACAAGCTTACAGATGTTCTGGCATCCGCACAACTGGTTTGAAGCGGGCAGGTGCTTTCACGGTCCGTTTGGGTCTTAAGTTGTAAGGAGTGGAGGAAAATCGGTCATCATGATTCATCTGCAATAAATATTCATAGTCAGCTATTGAGCACACATTGGAAAGAAAAGAAAGAATATTTCATACCAGATTGGGAGTTTCACTTCCTCGTTTCGACAGAGATAAACTTTGGGAAGATGAACTGATGTCAGACATTATGGGGTATGGTTATGATTGGAATTTCATCTGTGCGGTTAAACTCAATAATGGCATAGGATAAATTCGTGTAAATGAAAACCCTAAGTCTTGAAGCTAAATACACAAGACATGGTGGATACTTATCCTCTATCATATTGTGGACTTTTACAAGAATACAAAAGACCCTTGTTTGATATACGAATGCTCGTTCGAGCGAAAGAAAGATTTTCTTTATACGTGAATTATTCACGATTAAATTTTTTTACAACCGCTCGTTTAAAGACTTCTGTGGGATCAAGAAGCTCTACGAGTACCGTTGTTGAGAAACTAGATAATTTCATTATTATTCTAGTTTTCGATTATTGATTTTATTGACTAACGGTTGTTTAAACTTTGATTGCACCTAGTTTATTTATTCTTGAGAACCCTCTCTTCTGATATAAGGCTCACTAAAAATAGATCAAAGTAGCGACTGGATCTTTACAACCATTTTCGGATCTAAAGACATCTTGTGATAATCCATTGTTGACAGACTATGTTATGTGCGTGATTGATCATAAGATGATTCAAGTTGTGTTGTGCGTGTATTGAAGGAAATAGAAGATTTGAAGACGAAAAAGAATTTTCATTAGTTTTCGTATCTTGTGGATTTAGTGCACAAACATTGATAATCAAAGTTTAGATTGATTTAACCAGAAAAAGGAGTTTATTAGTTTAAATGGAAGGGCCTTTGTCAATAACTCAAACAATATCTTCTAGCAAGATTAATTAGAGTGGTTACCAAACAGATTCTTTCTTTGTTGTTTGGAATACGATCCAAAGGACTTGCTATCACGTGTGTGACTCTCGAAGTCGAAGGCGCAAGAATAATGAGAAAACTAAGTAGCTAGGGTAGTCTATTTGGTCTCAACTATACGAAGTTGGTATTAGATTTGGCATAGCGGCTTAATTCTGAGAGTATTCAAAACCGGACTAGTTCCCGGGGTTAATCTGTATTTTGCGGTTTCCTCGTTAACAAAATCTTGAGGTGTCATTTACTTTGTTATCCGCATTATAATTGTTATTATAATTAAGTAAATTACACATATACATTAACTCCGTATCACTTGATAACGATCCTATAGAGTTTAGGTTTAATATCGTACCTATTATTAAGTGAACACTTCGTTGTCGTATCGTCTCGATCTTGAATCCATAGTCAATCACACAAGTTATCTTGTTGTTGTATTGTCTCGACTCTGTCCACAGATGATCACACTTGGTAAAGGACTTATAGGTTGATAAACGAAATATTGTGGTGTATTTAGGTACCCTCGTCTTTTCAAACATGACAAGGTAGAACTTATCTTAACTTATGTTGAGAATTGAGGTATAACCGGTCATAGACTATAGTGTAGCAAGTTGTAACCAGACACAAGCTACTTTGTGGAGCAAGGTGTAACCCGTCACAAGCTACATAGGGAAGTTAGATGTAATTGGTCACAATCTACTTTTGGAAGCAAGGTGTAACCGATCACAAGCTAACTCGATAAGTAAGGTGTAATCCATCACAAGCTAACTCGGGAAGTAAGGTGTAACCGATCACAAGCTACCTTTAGGAATCATGGTGTAATTGGCCAAAACCTACTTTGGGAAGCATGGTGTAACCGGTCACAACTTACATTATGAGTCATGGTACAGCCAATCTCAATTAGCAAAACCGAATTTCCAATATTCACATATATTTTTATGTCTTGTGTGATCTTGGAATTAGGGTTTGTTGAGAGAAACTTCTAGATGTCGACATCATTTGAATATGTACATAACTCTTATCATTAATTGTTCGAAAATATTCCTTGATGCTCAAGGAGATCCCATACCGAAATATTGAAAAGCATTTAATTATGATTTCACAATATATGTTTTAATTACCAGAGCATATCCTCTGGAAAATATTATTAGTTAATGTGCTACACTAATAATAGAAGCTTTCTATGAGAGATTTCGGAAATATGGTTTGGCATTTAAGTAGAAATAGGAAAACCAAAATTAGGCACTTTAATGTTAATATCTTGATAATATATTCGGTTTTGTAATTTCCTTGTTGTCCAAACAACCTTGTTCTTCACTTTCAAGTCATGAACAACTTTCTCAACTCGACTCTAGTGCGAGCGCCTTCTCCTCTTCCATGATAGCAGTTGTAGAAGAAATCATATTAGCAGCAGCCGCTCTATCAAACTTGATAACCTCGAGCCAATGACGGATCCAACCTACGCTGAATCTTAAAGTCTCACAGTTCGAGATCATGTCATCCCATCAATAAATCTCTTTGTTTTCAACATCACGAAAGTTCTTCTTGTTCATCTCATCGATTATTGGTAACAGTCCAGCAACAGTAGTCAGAAGAGTTGGCAAGAAGTTTCTCCATACTTCGGTGGTGGCAATATGTCCATACTTCTTCCAGATCTTGGTATAAAGAGATGTGTAAAATTTAGGCACGATGAAGCCACCAACGATTTGATTCTCCGAGCAATATTTCTCCATGGGGACGTCAAACGGGATCCATTTGTCGGGTACTTACCAATAGAAGCTCTGAGATCAGCATCTACAAAGCACGATTCATTTCCATTATGGTCATCATCAACTGCAGTCGCAGGTTTTTTACCTCTTCTCTTCTCAACACCAACAACGTGAACGTCAACCTGCAACGACATCTAGGTTCAATAAAGGTTTGAAGAACCGCTCAAGTAAACCTATATTGAAAACAAGCTTACAGATGTTCTGGCATCCGCACGAGTGGTTTGAAGCGGGCAGGTGCTTTCACGGTCCGTTTGGGTCTTAAGTTGTAAGGAGTGGAGGAAAATCGGTCATCATGATTCATCTGCAACAAATATTCATAGTCAGCTATTGAGCACACAGTGGAAAGAAAAGAAAGAATATCTCATACCAGATTGGGAGTTTCACTTCCTCGTTTCGACGGAGATAAACTTTGGGAAGATGACTGATGTCAGACATTATGGGGTATGGTTATAATCGAAATTTCATCTGTGCGGTTAAACTCAATAAAGACATAGGATAAATTCGTGTAAATGAAAACCCTAAGTTTTGAAGGTAAATACACAAGACATGGTTGATACTTATCCTCTACAAATGGTCAAAGTAGTTGCGATTTCTACTGAAGCCCTAAATCTCAAACCAGATTATGTCGGTGACGCGATGATACTGGGGACTGGCAGTTCATAACCATGACCGTACGCAGTCTCGGTACCTTGACTTAGAATCTATTATTCGTGCAAATCACATGTTTTCCTGGGTTGCTCGAACGGTCACACTTCGGAGAATCATGATCAATTTTTTTGTATGCATGGACGTTGGTCCACCTTATTCAATTGAAGACATGGAAAATCAAGCAGAAAATATAATAAAGGATTGTCATTCAAAAATGATTCCTAATGAAATATATATGATACAAAGTTGCTCAGATGATCAAAATAACATCTACTTCAACGGGAAATATCAACTACTCAGGAAGATTGCGAGCAAGACTAATCATCAGATTCGTCGAATTCATCATCGTCTTCACTATCATCATCCTCCATGGAAGTTTCTTCAAGTTCTTCCTCAGATTCATCATCAGAATTTTTACTGAGAACTTCTTCCAATTGATCTTCGGGGTCACCATACATTGCGTCTAAATAATCATCTGCTCTGCATTCATCTCGGAAGTCGGCCTTGGTTAATCGCTCATTTATCATGCCTGGTAGATATGGCTTAACTCTACGCTCAGTAGGCTTCTAGACAGATTCAAATTCCTCAGCATCTGAATCAGAAGCTACACCATCAGGACGAGGTCGAATCTCATCTTCATCCGTTATTCTCGCTTGTTGAAGTTTTTTTTTTCCGCTGATAGGCTGCAAGTTTTTCATCCTCAGATTTTCTTTTCTGCGATAACTCATCATGTCTTTTCTTCTCTTCCGCATCCACATAAGTCAAGAAGTCATTAATTCCCTCACGAATGACTCTCAGGCGATCAAGAGACATACCGCGTATCAGATTTCTAGCATTTCTGAAAGGTTGATCTACCTCCGCATGAACATCCGTCAAATTCTTCATCTTCAATTTGGTTCAGAGACATGGTCATCACCGGGATCCTCCCTTAGCTGCTACCGAAAGTGCAGAGTCAAAAACGAGTTAGCAACAATATCCGTTAAAATGATAACAACTTAACTCTTACCTGTTTACTATTTAACTAGTTGTAGTGACTATAACGCGAAAATTTCGAGAATTTGTTCGCTTCTTCAAACCTGCAAAGAAGAACAAAAAATTCATTATTCAAAATCATAATTTGATTTTCCATAAAACTGTGAGTAACTTCACGAAATTTTCACTATGTGAGTAACTCACATAATTTTCACCGTGTGAGCAATTTACACCGTGTGAACATTCACTTATTTTTTATTTGTGTGTGCATACACCATTAAATTACATAATTCATATTATTTCATTAAAAATAATTGTTTGCTTTCAACAATTGCTCGAAAATCGAAATTTGATTTTACAAAAAATTTTAACCGTGAATAATTCACGTATAAAGAAAATCTTTCTTTCGCTCGAACGAGCATTCGTCAATCAAACAAGGGTCTTTTGTATTTTTGTAAAAGTCCACAATATGATAGAGGATAAGTATCCACCATGTCTTGTGTATTGACCTTAAAGAATTATGGTTTTCATTTACACGGATATATCCTATGCCATTATTGAGTTTAACCGCACAGAAGAAATTTCGATCATAATCATACCCCATAATGTCTAACAGCAGTTCATCTTACCAAAGTTTATCTCCGTCTAAACGAGGAAGTGAAACTCCCAATCTGGTATGAAATATTCTTTCTTTTCTTTCCAATGTGTCAATAGCTGACTATGAATATTTGTTGCATATGAATCATGATGACATATTTTCCTCCACTCCTTACAACTTAAGACCCAAACGGACTGTTGATGAGTGCTAAAAAGTGCATATTTATATATATTTTTCTTGGCATTTAACTCATCCTTTGTGCATTAATTCTACATTTTATCCCATATTCTGTATTTTCATTGTTTTCAAGAATAAATATTTTTCTTACTTAATTTTATATTTTTAGGTAATAAATAAAGTTTGGATGAATTGCGGAGCGGAATAGAGCAGAAAAGTAGTGAAAATCCGGGAGGAGTTACGCAAGGAAGCCGCGAAGAACGTTGTGCACAAAACCAGAGGCTAGGAATGGTCTTGAGAGAAGAATTGTCCTTAAAGAAGATATGGCTTGGCATACCCAAGGCCCAAAACCCTTACTCAAACCATTTCCACTATCCAAGCCCGTCTCGGATTTCACGCACATCAGATCGAAGCATTTCAGCATCCTACGGTCGCTCCATCATCGCACATCAAACTCCGAAGCCCCTGCTTTACATCGCAACGCCCATCCATCTCCATCTTGGGTCGTCCGTTTTGCTACATCCCTTCATCCGACGTCGCTCCACGCTACCTCCGTATCGCGCTGGATCCACCTACCATCTTCCCATCCATCGCGCTCCTTGTCGCAGATCATCAGACCTCGCTGAACCCGCCTAACACCCAGTATCGAACACCCTATACCCCTAGCCAAACACTCCCCTCCTTCTTTCCATCGACTCCATCTTCTTCTCCATTCCTCTACAGACGCCATACACACCACCACCTTTTCCACCACCCTGCTCCGCCACCCACTCATAACACTACCCAACCACAAACCACCACAACTCCACTTACCACCAACCCTAAGTCCATCATCACCTCTATGTCTCTCAACTAGCCTTTCAATTTCACATCGCCCCAAACCCTAGCCGTTTGTGTGTGAAATTGGAGAGAATAGTTGGTAGGCATCAATGGACAAATTGAAGGCATGGGAAGACACAGAAGACACAATAGAAGAATGGGTCGACGTTATTGAGTGTTTTCAGAAAGTAGGTATGATTTAATTTTGATTTCTTTGAAACCCTAATTCTGATATTTTGGGGATTCTAGGGTTAGACGTGTGAAACTATAAATAGAAGGTGTTGGGTGTGAAATTGGGGCATACCTGGACTAGCCAGTGTGTCAATTAGGTTTAGTTTTAGATTTCTTTGTTTTCCAATTTCAATTTATGCTTCACTGTTTGGTTCTTAGGTTTTGTTTAAATGTTAGTTTCTTCAATTAAATATCAATTTCATCATGTGAATGTATTGTTCATGTTATGTTTGTGTTAATTAGTATGTTTGTATTGTTTCTACACATGATCCTGTAATTCCCATGTTTAACTCACATGCTCTTATTTTGAGTCTTAATGCTTGAAAACCATGAAGACTCCTAACTGCAACATGTTCTAATTCACCACTAGGGTGAGAAGACAACTGAACCATGATGGTTAGCCATTAGGATAGTTTTTGTTGAACTCAAAATAGCTTAGGCTAGTTAGATTCCTAAAAGCCCAACTGACTTGTGATTAGTGGTGCTGTAAGAAGACCACTAATGCTAGGGGTCAGTGGTGGCTCTAAGGGGTTAATCAGCTACATTAGTTAGTAATCCACTGCCTAGTTGACCTGTGATTGCCTGTGCCTTAAACAGACAGCCAATACTAGGGGTTAGCTAAGGCTGTAAGGTTAGTTAACTAGCCATATGACAAAAACTTAACCTAAGTGAACTATCTAGGTGAAGGGAATTCTCATCCATATCCATACACTTCATTCCCATCCACAATTTCTTTCCCATGTTCTGTTTTGGTTAAGTTTTTCTTTGTTTCTTTGGTTCTTTAGTTCACTGCCTTAGGCTCACTGCCTTTGTTTAACTTCCACTGTCACTATCTCACTGCCACTTAGTTACTTGTTTAGATAACTTTAGTCTAGGAAACTTCAATACACCCCAAGTCCCTGTGGAATGATCCCTTGCTTACTTTCTATACTAAAACTTGGCCTTGTATACTTGCAAGAGTTTTTGTGTGTTTTCTAACCACACCAACTGTAAAAGCATCTGCCTGCTTCAAATCCACTCGTGCGGATGCCAGAACATCTGTAAGCTTATTTTTAATATAGATTTATTTGATCGATTCTCCAAACCTTTACTGAACCTCGATGTCGTTGCAGGTCGACGTTCACGTTGTTGGTGTTGAGAAGAGAAGAGATAAAAAAACCTGCGACTGCAGTTGATGATGACCATACTGGCAATGAATCGACCTCTGTAGATGCTGATATCAGAGCTTCTATTGGTGAGTACCCGACAGCTGGACTCTCGTTTGACGTCCCTATGGAGAATTATTGCTCGGAGAATCAACTCGTTGGTGGCTTCATCGTGCCTAAATGTTACGCATCTCTCTATATCAAGATCTGGAATAAGTATGGACATATTGCCACCACCGAAGTATGGATAAACTTCTTGCCAACTCTTCTGACTAATGTTGTTGGACTGTTTCCAATGATCGATGAGATGAACAAGAAGAACTTTCAAAGGTTCGGAAAACTGAAAAATTGGTGTTAAATGGTCTTGATTCAAAGGGTTTCTTGGATTCTGGTATGTTAGGAACCGCAAAAATTCGGGCTTCTATTGAGCTGGATATGACCCAATGGATCGAGTCCAACCCAACTAGCAAGACCGGATTCTTGAGGCATGACTATGAAACATGCTAAAAAAATTTTTTGAAGAATAACAATAAAACAAAATAAGAGTACAAGATGAATAAAGACGGCATAACCTAATGTCCTTCCAAATTAAATTCCAATAAAAGAGGTTCCAAATAATAATCATCAAAAATATTCCAAAAATCATAAAGTAAGAACAATTGTTTAAAAACTATTAAACTGAAATGATGTCTCTTAATGAAATAATTGAAACTAAATCCAAGAAAAATGATAAAATGATAATGAATAAAAATACCCAACATCCCAGTGATATCATATAGTAGTGTCTTGCGAGAATACTAACATATGAGTACTATGTTGTAATCTTCCAAGTCCGCTTACTGCGCTAACTGCTCCTCAAACTCTGTGGGGAGAGGAAAAAGGAATTTGGGGTGAGCAACCACAACTCAGTAGGAATTTCAAAAAATAATATAGTGCATCGAAAATTAAACCATGCAGCGGATAAAATAATAAAACCCATGCAAGTCAAAATCTTCTGAAATTACTTACTCATTTTACTCACATAAGCCAACCTATAATTGTAGGTTCCTAATCTAGTGTCAGAATTATTCCGGTAACAAACCATATTATTCTCCGAACAGTCTTCCCAGGGTAGCCACCAGTGTTGGGATGCCATAAAGGCCTGACATTTCAGCAGCACACGGATACATATTTTCCTATAACTCATTTCAAATCGGTGTCACCCATAAATAAATTAAATTCACTTTCGCAGATGTAAACTCAATTCCATTCACTAATAATCTAACACATTAGATTCATTATCATAAACCAAAACAAATACTATATTGCATCAGGTTCATTTTCACAAAATCAAAAGTCAATAATTATGCATTAGTATAACTTCTACAATAATAAAGAAAAATAATTTTAACTATACCAAATTTGAAAATAAAAACATAGAATATTTCAACAATAATGATTATTATTGAATATATAAAATTTCATTAATAAATCAAATTATACAAAAACAACATAATGAATTTAAAAATAAATATGATTATTATTAGTATGAAAATTAAAAGAAATCGCTATAAATTTAATGCTAAAATAGGTTTTGATTGATATTAGGTAGAAACCCCCTGCCTCAAATAGTTTTCCAAAAATCTTGATGCAAATAGAACACCTTGTTCCAAAAATATTAAATCATATGCTTTTATTTATTTTTTCTTTATAGATAAAACAATGAGAAGAAGGTACTGATAGTGATGGGTAAAAAGAGTTCGATTTTCTTTTTGTTATTTGAAAAGAAAAATGAGAGGGAAAGATAAAGAGAAAGGTGAAGTGATGTTTATCTTTTGTTTTGTTTTCTTTTCTCTTTTGTTGTTTTATGGAAGTAGAAGAAAACTAAAGCTTACACCTATTTTCCACCCACACTTTCCTATTTGCCACAATCTTTAATTGCCACCCCCACTTATCCTATTTTCCACCTATATCATTTTGATAAATCCTAAGTACTACCTATTGGTAAAACTTCTCAAAAGTCCAACCAAAAACTAAACCTAAGTTTTTTTTGTTTTTTTTGACTTAAAAGGTTAAAATTTTATTGAAAAAAGGAAAAAGAAATAAGGTGAGAGACGCCTAGGCGATACAAACTGGGAGACTAAAAAGACTACCCAAGACACACTGACCATCAAGAGTCAGTTCTACAAAACATAAAAGCTTCGCAAATTCTCTAAGGCGAAACACAAACAGAAGTAGGCCAACAAAGCTACTACCTAACAACCAATACACTACAAGGAGGCTACCAAGCTAACTGAAAAAGCTATAAAAACAAATATGGAACAGAGCAGCCTTACTACCAATACACGAAAACTCACACTAAGATCTCTTGTTCATTTGGGATCTTTGCCCCCTTCCTAAAATTTCTTTATTATCCTTGTTAGGACTTCCATTCCATTGAATCCTGTGAAGTTCTCTATCTCTCCTCTTCGTATCTTTTTCATCTCTAGGCAAGGAGACATTTTTCTGCAACTCAATATCATTTTTAACTGTGAATAAAGCTTTAAAAGCTTTGTCATTTGCTCCCACTTTGTTTATTGGGAATCTACTTTCATCGGTAAAGTCACTAAACACCATAAAAGGATTTCTTTTTGGAGATTGTTGTGTCTTACCTTCTTTAGGAGGCGTCTTACCTTCTTTTCTAGGAGGAGAATTCTTTTTCCCTTAACTGCTTTCCAATTCTCATCATCACCTCCTTTGGCCAAGTCTAACCCCTTTACATCAAGAGTCATGTGAGAACCATTTTCCGCCTGCATCACATCTACACCAGAAGAAGCTGGAGTTATGTATCCGCCCTTTGAAAACCCTGCCATATTTAAATCTCCAACCTTGTCTTGTTCATTTATATTTTCTTTCCCATCGACGATCCTCAAGTCAAGGCCAGTTGAAGCTTTAGATGTTTTTGCCTCGTATGCTCCTTTCCTAGCACTTTCTAATGAAATTGCTTCTATGTGAACAAAAGTGCTAGCATCTTCAGTCATATTTTCCTTTGCAAATTTGTTCTTCATCCCATTTTTTCCACTTTGTGAAGCATCTAACATAGAGTCTGTCCCATTTGATTCTGAACCAAAAACCCCTTCATCTGAAATCACAATGTCACCATCTCCATTGACTACGTTCATTGCTGCTGCATCATCGATTTTGGTTGAGTCTTGATCACTCCCTAGAGTTAGACCATCACCTTCACTCCCATTTGAAGTGGTTTTACCCATTTCTACCACTGCCCCCTTGTCCAAACTTTTCCCAGAAACATCACTACTGCTGGCTCCATTCAATTGTTTACCCATTGTCTTGGTCCTGTCTTTCTTGAATTTCCATCTAGACTTACCTTTCATAGAACAATTCTTATTTGAATGTCCAAAGACCATGCAGTCAGTACATTTGGGAGGCTTCCATTGGTAATCCACTGGAAGTTCCATTTCAATCTTACCATCTATTAGCAAAGGAATGCTAGTAGGATAAGAAAAATCTACATCAACTTCAACACAGATTCTTGCGTATGATAATATGGTTTGCTTAAGAGTGCAATTATCTGCTATAAGAGGATTTCCTAGATAGCTAGATATCAGACTTAAACCATCAGTGTCCCACAAATGGAGGGGAACACCATAAATTAACACCCATATTGGTACAAACTTAATTTCTGAGATTGATTTTTCTAGTAACAAAGACCAAGGTCTCAGAAGGAAAAGTGTACCTGATATGTAGAAGGAACTAGTCTCAAGCGCTTTCAAACGATCTTCCTCATCAGAGAATTTGAAGATAAATGCGCAGTTTCCATGAAGTTTGACGCTGACTTCCCTCTTGAGTTTCCATACCTTGCTCACTGCCAATTGCACAGCAGAGAAGGAGAGACGTTTCCCTACAGAGAAACCCACTACCAGTTCCTCACAAACCTTAATCCTTTTCGAGCATTTCTCTCAAAATTATTGGAATTTCATGCTCGTCCAAGCATCTTAGTAGGTTCCCACCAAAGCTTTTGCGATACAAAATCCCTTCCAGATATTCAAACCGCTTAGCCCTCTGGATGGGTTTGATTACTTCTTTCTTCTCTGATGGCAAATCATTGTCGCGCAGGTACTTGATGTAAGGTTGTTAGAGCACTGCTCGGTCGAACTCGCAAGCGTTATATCTCAAGCTTGTTTGTCAAGTTTAGTTGCCAAAACTATAAGTCTTGATTTCTAGTCTACTTATATCTAAGTCTCGGACTAGGATAGAAAGTGTAGTTGAGCTCTAGACTCCACGGCGTTCATCATGCAAAGACTAAGAACTACTCAAGGAACGGGTGGATCTTCTTCGACTAAAAGGTATGTGGAGACTTGAACTTATCTATCACTCAAAAGTCTATCTACAGTATCTCCTATCTTGAGACAAAATTCGTATTGCTATATAGACTTCGATTATACACATTTGCTATTTTGAGCCGAGTTTATTTCGCTAATATATTTCTCGAAATATGTGTTGGTAAGCTTTCGCTTTGGCCAAGTTCATCTTTACAATTGACGAAAGTCAAGTTGATTGTTTCAATCTCTTGAAAATCGCTTTGATGAAAAATGGAGTGTGAATAACCTCTATATAACATCCTCTAAGAATGTTTCAATGATTGAAATGAGAGTTTAAAATATGTAACCATCTTTGGATATAAGCATATAGTGTATTCGCACATTAGTGTATAAGTCCAAAACCGGGAACCAAATGTATGCACATTTGTGTGTGTACTAAATTGTTGATGGAGACTGGGTAAGTATGCGTAGCCGTACGCATACTGGCAGAAGTTCACGACCGTGAATTTCTGCTGAGTTTGGAAATCAAAACCAACTAAATCCGGTTACCTAAGTATGCGGACCCATACGCATACTGGCGGAAAGTTCACGTCCGTGAATTTCTGCTGAGTTTGAAAACCAAAACAAACTCAAATCTAGTTACTTAAGTACGCATACCCGTATGCATACTTAAGTGTGTTACTTTCTAAAATTGATTTGTTCATGAACTAAAACATTTATATAATAAGGAATGCAATTTGCAAACCGTGGCTATAATGTTCATGAATCGATTCGAGTGAATCAAAACCGATTTTGCTTCGATTGCGTCTTGTATGCTTCTATAAGATCTAAGCAATTGAACAAATCTCTAACTAGTTTTTTTGAGTCGTTTGAACTAGTTATGGTGAAGATGAATATGGTTGATATGAAAGTGATCATATGGCTAACCATTTAGTTAACTATTGTTGAACCAACTAGGTGTACACGTTTAGGTACGGTTACACAAACCTAAATGAACGTGCATTTCATTTTGTGTATAACAAGCTAAGATTCGATCTAATGGTTGAAATATATTAGCTTGAATATAATCAGGTTTTCATCTAACGGTGAATATTGAATGCTTTGTTACCAAGGTAGCATTGATTGCAAACCCTGATTTGAAGACTATATAAAGGATAACTCTAGCAACTGGGAAACCTAATCCCCATACCTCTTGTGGGATACTAGTTGTATAATCTAGAGTTGATTCTCCTTTAACCTTAGGTTTCCATCGAGACCCTATAGGTTAACGACTTGAAAACTTCATTGGGATTGTGAAGCCAGACCCAACTATTTTCTCTGTGGTTGCGTGATCAGATCTTGTTATTTCTATCGTATTGAGTACAATTGTAAAATTGGCTCGAGATTAATTTCTCTGATAGGTAAGATAGAAAAGTAGTCACAAACGTCTTCGTCTCATCGTTTGTGATTCTTCAATATCTTGTTTCGCTAGTCGATTAAGATTATTGTGAGGTGATTGATATTTCTAGGCTGTTCTTCGGGAATATAAGTCTGGTATATCAATTGGTTCCTGTTCACCTTGATTTATCAAAAGACGGAACAAAACTCGTAGGTATTTATGTGGGAGACAGATTTATCTATTCATGTAGACTTTTCTGTGTAATACAGATTTGTTTATTAAGTCTTCGATTTTGGGTCGTAGCAACTCTTAGTTGTGGGTGAGATCAGCTAAAGGAATCAAGTGTGTAGTATCCTGCTGGTATTAGAGACGTAAGGAGCGCAACTGTACCTTGGATCAGTGTGATATTGATTGGGGTTCAACTACAGTCTAGACCGAAGTTAGTTTATAGTAGGCTAGTGTCTGTAGCGGCTTAATATAGTGTGTGTTCAATCTGGACTAGGTCCCGGGGTTTTTCTGCATTTGCGTTTTCCTCGTTAACAAAACTTCTGGTGTTTGTGTTATTTGTTTTTCGCATTATATTTTGTTATATAATTGAAATATCACAGGTTGTGCGTTGAATCGATCAATTGGTAAATCCAACCTTTGGTTGTTGATTGAAATTGATTGATACTTGAACATTGGTCTTTGGTGCCGTTCAAGTTAATTTCTCTTGTATTCAATCAGACTCGCAGATTTCTATTTGCTTGAGTAAGTATTGAATTGAGAAATTGAGATATAACTCCTTGATATACTTTTTATTAAGATCGAGTCTGACTCTCTAGTTGATTCTCTTAAAAGTATATTGGAGTTAGTCCATACAGATTGCTAAGCGAATTATTGGGTGAGGTTGTTAGACCCTCACTTTTTCAATTGGTATTATAGCAGGCAAACACATTAAAGACCTCATAAGTCTGTGTGTTATAGCTATCTGATATGGACATAAGTGTTATCTCAAAAAATGCACCACCAGATCCATGGATTCCAGAAGTTGCTTCCATGTCTGATTTAATTAAATCCATAGAAGAAATTCTGTCTAAACCTCCACCAGGTTTAAAATCCCTTGAATTTTTTTCAGGAATTGAAAAGAAACTTGAAAGCCTATCTTCTGATGTTGATCTATATCTCCAAAATGAACAAGAATCTCTTGACTGGCTAAATCAAGTTATGATGAATAATAGTCACGTCGAGGTTGATACTGATTTGTTAATCAGTAAGAGCAATGCTCCTCCTCTGTGTAATCCAAACAGTTATAACAAACTAAACAATTTACAAAGGAGTTTAAATCTCAGTCATTTGAGTATATTGATCGCAGTCGTATGCGTCAAAAATAATTTCACTTTCTTACTCAACTAAAATAAATGAAGTATGTGATAAGAAAGAGTTCGTTTCCACAGAGAGGCAATTGTTGTTATGCAATTTTCAGATTCTTAAGTAACCAAGGGGAGATTTTTTGTTTATCAATGCAATAAAAATAATTGAAAGCAAAATAAATAATTGGAATAATCAATAGAAGAATATATTGGTCACGGGATAGTATCATTCACAAACATGTATTTTCATCAATGACTAGAATTTATATTTTAATCTCTCATTTATTAAAAGTCCTAGGATACCTTGATCGCAAGTATATCCCGCTAATTCCCTGATTTCATCACAACCACATTAAAAGATGCATATGTGAATTCTTCCTAGAAAGCAACCTAAAATGTAAAACACAATTAAGTTTAACTCCCTAAAAGCACTAAGTTCTATGGAATAAGACTAATCAATGCAAACGGACGTGTAAAAGCACTAATCCGTTTTAACAAAGGTTATGATTCACTTGTGACTAGTAGGATATATCACTACAAGCACTACCCACAATCATGCTACTTAGAATCAGGGATAAACAACTTTTTCGTATTGAACACCCTAATATAGCTTTAGAAATAAATGCAAATCGGATTGAATCCAGACTCAACCAAATAAACAATCAAATCATATAACAATATAAACCATGAATCATAATCAATAAAGTTGAGACAAAACTAATTCATTGAAACAATATCATGTTGTGAAATCAACTTTATCCCATAACCAATAATATGTGTTTAGCTACTCATAGCTTTTGAGTTCATCATAATCATAATCAATAATAAAAAATAAAGAAGATGAAACATAAAAATGAAAGCAAACCCTACTAGAATCGTCGCTCTCCTCCAAAGCTCCAAGTAGGAAATACGTGATCCCCAAAGTTGTAGAAAACTTTCCTTTGTGTAGCTCTTCTTAGGTCAAGTCTTCAAAAGATTAAGTTCAATCTCCAAACTCCAATAACAAGATATCCACCAAGCCCATATGTGAGGAGTACCCAAGTGAAAATATGTCCCAAAAGAGGTCGCCAGAAAGCTGGTACATGTACCGGAAGTTGGCCGGAAAAGTGACCGGAAAAAGTATCTCAGGTGACCGGCAAAGTCCACCCTGTCACCGGTCAAACAGGCTAACTCGGGAAGTCAACTGAGTCAACTCTGAGTCAGTCAACTCAGCTGAGTCAGGGGATTAGTCAGAAGCTGAGTTGAATGAGTCAGGGTCTAACTAGCCTTGGCCTGAACCATTGCACGGGCTTGAAGTTGTGTTGCACCATCATGGTGCTTCACCAGTGCAAATCCATCCACTACTGTTCATCCTGCAACTGCAACTGCATCACAACTCTAACATATAACTGCATCTGCACTAGCTCACCAACAGACATCCTGCAATATCTTGCTCAATCTCAGCTTTCTTTCAGCACCAACACTACTGTTGCATCCATCAAAAACCATTAAGCTCAGTATTCCTAGTCAGCACCTGTCGCAACTCCTGTTCCTTGTATCTGCTCAACATCTCAGGCTCTAAAACAACTACAAGCTCAACAAGTCTCAATGCCACTGCCATTGTAGTAACGTCAGTTCATCCACACATACCCAACACACTGACATCTTAACCTGCAACTGCATCTTCTCAGTCTAGTCTTGCTTCAGCTTCAACTCTGTTGCAGCACAACAACTCCAATACCTCGAGACAAAGCCAACCACCATTATATTACCGTTGCACCTGCAATTGCTTGCAACAACAACAACTTCATTCTGCCAATGCAATAATCCTACACATTCATCTACACAACTAGCAGCATCAGCTCGACTTTAGTTCATACAACCCTTCAGCCAAACAACCAGCACTTTCCATCTACTCTCTGAATTCAGTTCTAGACTGCAACTTCACATAAAACCTCAGCATCAAACACAGTCTAATCCACTTCCATTTCAGCTCCACATGCTTATCACTCAATTGCAGCCAACTTCAATGTCATTCCCTGTAATTTCAGCCCGCTAATCTTCATAACAACACATAAATTGAGCCATTCCTCCGTAACCTGCACCTTCTTGCAACCTGCCATCACCTGCAACCACTGCACTTTCTTCTTGTCTCAGTTGCAATTGCAGCTGCAAAACTCATCCAACATCAACAACTGCCATTTGAATTGCAGCTCATCATAAATCCATGAGTACCGACAAAACTGCAACAACACTACTACACTCTGTGATACTCAGCACATTATACTTCATAACCACCATAACAGCCAACACCCGCAGTTCAGTTTCACACACTCATTCACTCCACAAACCTTCAGTTCTTGGTTTCTGCAATCAGACAACCAGATCAATTGCTTCACAACTCCTAGCACATCTCAGATTCATCTCCAACTCATATATAACTCATTCTTCCCTGTAATTCAACCAACACCACAACAGCAGCATCACATCTTCAGCTGCATTCTCGAACAATTTCTCTGCTTAAAATCCAACTCCATCATCAACACATATTTGACATAATTCTTGACCAAATCATCACAAATTCTAGTCTATCTGCTGCCATCTTGGAATCAAAGACAAACCCATGTTTTTAAACCTTCTCAACACCACAGACCCGTCTTCTAAGTCACACCAGGACTCATCCTCGATCTGAATTCTTCTGGTTCTTCTCTTCAATCAAAACCCTAACTGTAAATAAGAATCCAGAAACATCACAGACCCATTACTCTAGTTACTTCATCTGAATCTTCACGAATTCTTCCATCGAACCCTAATCGATCCCCACTCTCATCTCTGAACAGGTTTGAATTTCTTCCTTAAACTCCAACAACAACAGATTCTCCATCAAACCCCTTTGAAATCAGTCGACATCTTCAACATTTCTTCCATCTAAACAGATTTCAACACAAACCCTAAACTGAAATCTTGAATCGTCACCTGTGTAAGCTTTCACCAGCAGATGAATCTCTTGATTTTACATCAGTTGAATTTCTTCCTTTAACTCCAACAGCAATAGATTCTCCATCAAACCCCTTTGAAATCAGTCGACATCTTCAACATTTCTTCCATCTAAACAGATTCCAACACAAACCCTAAACTGAAATCTTGAATCATCACCTGTGTAAGCTTTCACCAGCAGATGAATCTCTTGATTTTACATCAGCAACCTCCAATTTCTTCTTTTAATGGCTGCAGTTCTTCCTTGATTTCTTCTTCATTAAACATCATCATTTCCTGCATTTTAATCTTCATTACCTGCTCAGCTCAAGACCCCTTCGAATTCTCCGAGTTTCTACTACTGATTTCTTTCTATCTATTTTGGAGTAACAACAGCAGCAGCCGCTGCTTTTTCTCATTCCAAACTTCAGGGCAGTGTAATAACAATGATTGACTGAGAGAAAGAGAACTCTCGATTTAGGGTTGTGCAGGCTAGTGGATATTTCCAGCCTTGTAAGGTAGATAAGGACCAACCTCAAATAATTTGGCCTGTCAGTTATGAGAAATTGACAGTTCATTCTTCACCTCCTCCTTGTGCAACCTAGTCTGCTCCAAGTATGACTCGCCTGTAAATCAACCTTTTTGGCTTTTACGTTCCAAATGGGCGTTTCCTCCTTCTTTTGCTCATAACCTAATAAACTCAAAAGCAAACATAAGATACATAATTTACAAGAAAACTTAGCAAAGAAAGCATAAATACTAGATATAAAAGTAGGTGTTTTACAACGCGTATCAAATTCCTTCACACTTAGACTTTGCTAGTCCTCGAGCAAATCAAACAAAACTTATTCTAAAGGATAGATACAACCACAAAACCTACTTTTCCAACTTACTAGTTCTCCGTAATGATAGCATCCAACGCGCTAAGAAGATATAGAGATTCTGCACACTAGTCATAAGAAGTTAGACACATATATGAACACAATCTCATCCTTACGAGTTGAGAGACAAATAACCATCCCTTATCGAAAGAAATTCGGGTTCTGAGTGATCGAAAATCTCGACTCTGACTCACAAGAAAGGGTTTTATGATATTGCTCTCAATAATAAACAGCTTTTTTATGGGTCACAGATGTGTCCAGGTAGGAATGAAGAGAGAATCCTGCTACACCTTGAATGGTAGGAAGGAAAAAACCCTCCGAATTGTTTTGAAAACCCACATCTTTTATTTATTTTGAAAACCCTTTTTTCTGACAATCTCTAAGAAAGGAAGTCAACCACTTAACGAAGGTGGGAATATGCTTACTTACCTCGTTGTCCGTTCGACGTGCAGTTAGCACCACTCTCACAGCATCCATAGAAACGTCTTTGGTCTTCAATCCTTGTCTTCATCTTCGTCTTCGGTCTTCAACTCTTGATGATAAAATCTTGAACTTCGTAGAATCTTGACAATGTGATTCTTTCCTCTAATTTCTTGTTGCTTGAAACTCCATAATAAATATTTCTTCTTCCATTGGCTTTATTGAATGAATACAAAACCAAAAACGAACTGAACAAACCAAAATATGATGCAATGAATATTTCTTTTTCTTTTTCTCTTTTTTTTTTCATTTTTTTATGCAAGATAAATAAAGTAAATACAAAATGAAAACAAACAAAATACTAAAACTAATGATGAACCTAATAAAAATTTTCTCTTGTCTTTTCTTTTTTTTTCTTTTTTTTTTCCTTTTTTTTTGACAAGAGAAAATAATACAAATACAAAATAAAGATAAAATAAAAATGCAAGTACAAAGGCCATGGTGTAAGTACTTTACCGCTCGATTCTTCACAACTTGTATGTCTCGATATCATAAACTTCTTGAACTCATCTTGATAATCTTCACTCTTTTACACTAGTCTTCAACTTGTAAAAATTCTGCTCCTTGTCTTGTTGCTTAACTTGAATCTGAAATCTGCTCATTTTTGTACCGTTGTTTGTAAACCTTGAACGTCTTCAACTTTCCTTCAAATTTGTGATGCTCCTCTTGTTGATGATGATAGTGTTTCTATGGACTTGTTGGTGTAGAGAGAGATAAAGTAGATGGTGCTAACTGCGAACAAGATTAAAAGTAGTATATAAGTTAGCAATTCGATGTCACCATCATGATTGATAAAATAGCACTCAAGAGACCAAAGTAGTGCTTCTATTGGTAGGAGGTTGAGTATCTCACCATTCTACCCGGAGTTTACGTACGGTGATACACACTCTAAAAGCACAAATTTAGGTAGGTACAGAGAATTGAAGGTTGGTGCCTCTCATGATGTAACATGGGTAGTCTCCACTATAGGGGACCACAACTCTACTACCGAATTCAGTCTGCACCTCATTTTCCACTGGGATGGTTAAATCCAACTTTAACTCTCATACAAGTAAGAAACCCGATCATGTTCTATGTCATCTCTAAGTTCAGTCAATCTTATGAGAATCTCGATGTAATCTTAGCGACATGTATACTATTTGACTCTAAACTAACCACAAGTTGGAGTTTTTTATTCATTAATTTACACAAAAGTTGAAATTTTTTGAAAATTTTACAATGCAAATGCTTAACCACTCCCCCACACCTAAACTTTACATTGTCCTCAATGTAAATCGAGTCATCCAAACTAAGTCAAGGTGGGAAATCCTACATGATAATGTGACAAGAAATCATAAAAAGTAAATGAAAGACAAGAAAAAGCTAAAAACAAGACAAGAAAATAAAAATAAGACAAGAAATACTCATCCTATGGGTTGCCTCCCATTTAGCGCTTTGTTTAAAATCGTCAGCCCGACTATCTCCTTGTTTGTTACGCCTTAGCCGGCTTCCAACACATTATGGAAATCTGATTGAATGTTAATTGGGTGTTTCCTCGCCCCAAAGATGTTCAAGTGTATGACTTCTTCATCAAACTCCATAGTCAAGGTGCCATTGTGGATATCAATCTTCGTTCTAGCGGTACTCAAAAATGGTCTACCCAACAGTAAAGGTGTAGACGAGGATGGATTCACATCACTCATGTCTAAAACGTAGAAATCCACTTGAAATATTAGTCCTTTCACCTGCACCAAAACATCCTCAACAATCCCTTTCGGGTAAACATTAGATCTATCGTCAAGTTGAATAACTATGCCGGTTTTCTTAAGAGAACCAAGATTTAAAGCATCATAAATTGAAGTAGGCATAACATTAATGGAAGCTCCTAAATCTAGCATAGGTTTGGTAAATCGTGTTTTACCAATTGTGCATGGAATAGTGAAACTACCGGGATCCTTCAATTTAGGCGGGAGTTTCTTTTGAAGATATGCTAAAGCATTCTTCCCCACACTCATTACCTCATTACCCGTTAGATTGTGTTTGTTAGTGCACAATTCCTTTACACACTTTGCATAGCGAGGAGATTGCCTAATTACTTCAATGAGTGGAATATTCACTTGGACCTTCTTAAAAACATCCCAAATATCCCTATCTTGTTCCACTTTTCCATTAGGTTTAGCGAACCTGCCAGGAAAAGGTAGAGGAGGAACATATGTAGGAATATGATTTTTAGAGTTGGAAATAGGTACCTCAGAAGTTTGGGGGAAATCAACATCATTTTCCTCCAAAACTGGTTCCTTTGGGGCTTCTTCTTTACCCGAATCAGTAATTTCAGGTTGCATAAGTCGTGTACCACTTCCAAACATAATAGCATTGACACCATCTCTTGGGTTAAGAGGTTGGGAAGGGAGTTTCTCACCATTTTGTGCATGCAACCTATTAATCTCCTCGGCAATCGAACCAGCTTGTGTTTGCAAGTCCTTGACCGCACCCTCTGTTCTTTGCATAAAAGATTTCAGCAACTTTTCCATATTGGACCCTTGATTTTGAGGTTGTTGTTGTTGTGGTTGACAAACTCGTGATTGCAACTCATTAATTGCATTATCCGTTTTTTGCTGATTTAAGTACGCTAGTTGTTATTTTGATGTACCACGGACATTAGAGCCTCCACCAAAGTATCCATCTTTGCCAATTCTGAATTTTGGGATTGTTGTGGTTATTGCACTTGTTGTTGGAAATCACTCGGACGGTTGTAAACAGAATTTGCACTTGCAACTTGCTCGTAAGTGTTGGAGTAAGTACCATATGGTTGAGTTGAGAAAATAGCATTGACTTGCTCCACATTCTCATACGCTTGGTGTGATGGTTTCACAACCACGGCTGCAATTTGTTGCATCATTGCCATCACATTGCTCATTTGTTGACGCAATTCAATAATCTCGTCAAGTTGATTAACTCCCTTGATAGATGGCTCTGATCCACGACTTGAAAATTGTTGAGAATTTGCTGCCATACTCTTAATCAACTCTTTAGCTTGTGTCACAGTCTTGTTCATAAGTGCACCACCACTTGCAGCGTCAATAAGATTCCTATCACTCGCTTGGAGACCTTCATAAAAGTATAGGATAATCATTTCATCACTAAATTGGTGATGAGGGAAGCTTGCTACCAATCTCTTGTACCGTTCCCAACATCCATACAATGATTCCCCCACACTTTGTTTCATCCCACATATCTCCTTGCGAATTTGAGTCGCTTTCGACGCAGGAAAATATCTCTCCAAGAAAAGTTTCTTCAACCCATTCCATGTTGTAATACTACCAGGCGGTAAGTAATATAACCAATATTTAGCTGCATCGAGTAAAGAGAAAGGAAAAGCACGCAGCATTCCTTCATCTGCATTAGCCCCATTAGGTATCATGTTTGTCAACAACCATTGAAACTCCATAAGATGCTTGTTCGGATCTTCCCATACACATCCATGGAACTTTGGTATTTGACTGATCAACCCTGGCTTGATATCAAAAGTGGAAGTTGCTTCAATACACCATTGTTGTTGATCCAACTTCTGAGAGGCTAGATCCTTGAGTGTGCGATTTGCATCACCCATTGCTTCTCCCGGTTTGTATTTCAGTAAGGTACCTGAAACACAATTCTCAAAAAGAAATTAAAAACAACGTAAAAATAAGAAACCAAAACTATATAACAAGCCGATGCCTCCCCGACAGCAGCGCCAAAATTCGGTCGCAGTCGTATGCGTCAAAAATAATTTCACTTTCTTACTTAACTAAAATAAATGAAGTATGTGATAAGAAAGAGTTCGTTTCCACAGAGAGGCAATTGTTGTTATGCAATTTTCAGATTCTTAAGTAACCAAGGGGAAATTTTTGTTTATCAATGCAATAAAAATAATTGAAAGCAAAATAAATAATTGGAATAATCAATAGAAGAAGATATTGGTCACGGGAGTGTATCATTCACAAACATGTATTTTCATCAATGACTAGAATTGATATTTTAATCTCTCATTTATTAAAAGTCCTAGGATACCTTGATCGCAAGTACATCCCGTTAATTCTCTGATTTCATCACAACCACTTTAAAAGATGCATATGTGAATTCTTCCTAGAAAGCAACCAAAAGTGTAAAAGCACAATTAAGTTTAACTCCCTAAAAGCACTAAGTTCTATGGAATAATACTAATCAATGCAAACGAACGTGTAAAAGCACTAATCCGTTTTAATAAAGGTTATGATTCACTTGTGACTAGTAGGATATATCACTACAATCACTACCCACAATTATGCTACTTAGAATCAGGGATAAACAACTTTTTAGTATTGAAAACACTAATATAGCTTTAGAAATGAATGCAAATCGGATTGATTCCGGACTCAACCAAACAAACAATCAAATCATATAACAATATAAACCATGAATCATAAACAATAAAGTTGAGACAAAACTAATTCATTGAAACAATATCATGTTGTGAAATCAACTTTATCCCATAACCAATAATATGTGTTTAGCTACTCATAGCTTTTGAGTTCATCATAATCATAATCAATAATAAAAAATAAAGAAGATGAAACATAAAAATGAAAGCAAACCCTAGTAGAATCGTCGCTCTCCTCCAAATCTCCAAGTAGAAAATACGTGATCCCCAAAGTTGTAGAAAACTTTCCTTTGTGTAGCTCTTCTTAGGTCAAGTCTTCAAAAGATTAAGTCCAATCTCCAAACTCCAATAACAAGATATCCACCAAGCCCATATGTGAGGAGTACCCAAGTGAAAATGTGTCCCAAAAAAGGTCGCCAGAAAGATGGTACATGTGCCGGAAGTTGGCCGGAAAAGTGACCGGAAAAAGTATCTCAGGTGACCGGCAAAGTCCACACTGTCACCGGTCAAACAGGATAACTCGGGAAGTCAACTGAGTCAACTCTGAGTCAGTCAACTCATCTGAGTCAGGGGATTAGTCAGAAGCTGAGTTGAATGAGTCAGGGTCTAACTAGCCTTGGCCTAAACCATTGCACGGGCTTGAAGTTTTGCTGCACCAACATTGTGCTTCACCAGTGCAAATCCATCCACTATGATTGTTCATCCTGCAACTGCAACTGCATCACAACTCTAACATATAGCTGCATCTACACTAGCTCACCAACAGACATCCTGCAATATCTTGCTCAATCTCAGCTTTCTTTCAGCACCAACACTACTGTTGCATCCATCAGAACCCATTAAGCTCATTATTCCTAGCCAGCACCTGCCGCAACTCCTGTTCCTTGTATCTGCTCAACATCTCAGGATCTAAAACAACTACAAGCTCAACAAGTCTCAATGCCACTGCCATTGTAGTAACGTCAGTTCATCCACACATACCCAGCACACTGATATCTTAACCTGCAACTGCATCTTCTCAGTCTAGTCTTGCTTCAGCTTCAACTTTGTTGCAGCACAACAACTCCAATACCTCGACACAAAGCCAACCACCATTATATTACCGCTGCACCTGCAATTGCTTGCAACAACAACAACTTCATTCTGCCAATGAAATAATCCTACACATTCATCTACACAACTAGCAACATCAGCTCGACTTCAGTTCATACAACCCTTCAGCCAAACCACCAGCATTTTCCATCTACTCTCTGAATTCAGTTCTAGACTGCAACTTCACACACAACCTAAACATCAAACACAGTCTAATCCACTTCCATTTCATCTCCACGTGCTTATCACTCAATTGCAGCCAACTTCAATGTCATTCCCTGTAATTTCAGCCCGCTAATCTTCATAACAACACATAAATTGAGTCATTCCTCCGTAACCTGCACCTTCTTGCAACCTGCCATCACCTGCAAACACTGCACTTTCTTCTTGTCTCAGTTGCAATTGCAGCTGCAAAACTCATCCAACAGCAACAACTTCCATTTGAATTGCCGCTCATCATAAATCCATGAGTACCGACAAAACTTCAACAATACTACTGCACTCTGTGATACTCAACACATTATACTTCATAACCACCATAACAGCCGACACCCGCAGCTCAGTTTCACACACTCATTCACTCAACAAACCTTCAGTTCTTGGTTTCTGCAATCAGACCACCAAATCAATTGCTTCACAAATCCTGGCACATCTCAGATTCATCTCCAACTCACATATAGCTTCTTCTTCCCTGTAATTCAACCAACACCACAACAACAACATCACATCCTCAGCTGCATTCTCGAACAATTTCTCTGCTTAAAATCCAACTCCATCATCAACACATCTTTGACATAATTCTTAACCAAATCATCACAAATTCTAGTCTATCTGCTGCCATCTTGGAATCAAAGACAAACCCATGTTTTTAAACCTTCTCAACACCACAGACCCGTCTTCTAAATCACACCAGGACTCATCCTCGATCTGAATTCTTCTGGTTCTTCTCTTCAATCAAAACCCTAACTGTAAATAAGAATCCAGAAAACATCACAGACCCATTACTCTAGTTACTTCATCTGAATCTTCACGAATTCTTCCATTAAACCCTAATCGATCCCCACTCTCATCTCTGAACAGGTTTGAATTTCTTTCTTAAACTCCAACAGCAACAGATTCTCCATCAAACCCCTTTGAAATCAGTCGACATCTTCAACATTTCTTCCATCTAAACAGATTCCAACACAAACCCTAAACTAAAATCTTGAATCGTCACTTGTGTAAGCTTTCATCAGCAGATGAATCTCTTGATTTTACATCAGTTGAATTTCTTCCTTAAACTCCAACAGCAATAGATTCTCCACCAAACCCCTTTGAAATCAGTCGACATCTTCAACATTTCTTCCATCTAAACAGATTTCAACACAAACCCTAAACTGAAATCTTGAATCGTCACCTGTGTAAGCTTTCACCAGCAGATGAATCTCTTGATTTTACATCAGTTGAATTTCTTCCTTTAACTCCAACAGCAATAGATTCTCCATCAAACCCCTTTGAAATCAGTCGACATCTTCAACATTTCTTCCATCTAAACAGATTCCAACACAAACCCTAAACTGAAATCTTGAATCATCACCTGTGTAAGCTTTCACCAGCAGATGAATCTCTTGATTTTACATCAGCAACCTCCAATTTCTTCTTTTAATGGCTGCAGTTCTTCCTTGATTTCTTCTTCATTAAACATCACCATTTCCTGAATCGACTGCACTTTAATCTTCATTACCTGCTCAGCTCAAGACCCCTTCGAATTCTCCGAGTTTCTACTCTTAATTTCGTTCGATATATTTTGGAGTAACAACAGCAGCAACAGCTGCTTTTTCTCCTTCTAAACTTCAGGGAAGTGTAATAACAATGATTGACTGAGAGAAAGAGAACTCTCGATTTAGGGTTGTGCAGGCTAGTGGATATTTTCCACCCTTGTAAGGTAGATAAGGGACAACCTTAAATAATTTGGCCTGTCAGTTATGAGAAACTGACAGTTCATTTTTCACCTCCTCCTTGTGCAACCTAGTCTGCTCCAAGTATGACTCGCCTGTGAATCAACCTTTTTTGCCTTTACGTTCCAAATGGGCGTTTCCTCTTTCTTTTGCTCATAATGACTCCATTACACCTAATAGACTCAAAAGCAAACATAAGATACATAATTTACAAGAAAACTTAGCAAAGAAAGCATAAATACTAGATATAAAAGTAGGTGTTTTACAACACCTATCATATATCACCTTAAAGCATGAATTGATTCATTGCTCAATTCCTGACTCTTCCTATAAAGAAGTTAGTATTGTCTTCTTTCATGAAGAAGCTAGGACGTCTCTTTTCACCAAAAGAGTTTCCCTTCATAGTACCAAAAACTATATGCTGGAACTGTCTCTTATAAGTTGGAAAACAAAAAATCAGAAACAAATTTTTTTTTTGTTGTTCTCTTGAAGATCTTTGACAAACTTATAAAAACAGGTTCTTGGGTATTTCTTAACACTACAAGATGTAAGAATTGTTGGAAAGAAACTCTCTCCTGGTGTCTTGGTGTGATGGCCATTTGTTCTTATAAGTTCTTAAAAGAATTGCTCACGAGATTCTTGTTGAGCTCTGCCTCAAACTCTCGTTCATATTTTATTCAGTCAAAATATGTGTAAAAAGAGGAAAAAACAAACGTGCCCTTATCTGCACACGTACGATTCGTGTACTAGGTGCCTAAACCATGTTCCAGTACTGACTGATTCTAGTACCTGAATTAGTTTTGCCGGTTCAGGAACTGTTCGGTCGGTTGCACATAAAAAGAGAGAAAAATACTTGTTCTTTCCACCTTCATCTTCTCTTTGACAGTTCATGAACAAAAGAGAAATACCCTGGTTCAAAAACTCTTCATCATCCTTCCCTAACCAATTTTTGTTTGTTTTTCACCTTTGAACTCAAAAGAAGTTTCTGCACGTTGGGTCAAGTACTTTCTTCGTTCTACTCTTCGTTTTGGAACTCCACCATCAATAACAGTTCAAGGACCAAGTAAGTAGTGCATCCTCTCTGTTGTGTTTTTCTAAAAAATGGCTTCTAGGAAAAGGGTAAGCCGTGGTGAAAGTTCGAGTACTCAACCTAATTCTACTAGTAGAAGGTTTGATAGTGATAATGAGTTTGATGATGATGAAGTTGGTTTAGACGTTCTACAATCCTTTTATGATACTGCTCTTCAAATTAGTTTTACTAGTCTTCTTGCTAGGGACAAATATGTCAAGTTTCTTAAGGGAAATTTTGTCATAGAAAGGGTTTATGACTGTACTGTTAAAGAACCTGAGTTTCACCAGTTTATGAACCAACATGAGTGGGGATATATTCATGATGGTCTTGGGTCATCATATCCTGAGATGACTTGCCAGTTTTATGCTAACTTGCATGCTGCCAACAAAATCAGTTGTTGCTTCAAGACAATGTTTGGTGGGATATCGTTTGAGGTAAATCGTGGAGTGATTGCATACTTGTTGAATTTATCGCTTGATCTCTCATTTGCAATTCCTCAACCTGAGCATCTCAGACCAACTCAGGTCCAGCTGTCTGGAATGCTTCTAAATAGAAGTGAATCATGGTCTGGGGGCAAGTTGTCCGTTGACAACATTAGCTTTCATTTGAAAATTTTCAGTAAATTGGTTGTTGCAAATTTGATTCCCAGTACGCTTGACAAGAATCTATGGAGCAGGACCCTTACGGAGATGGTTTGCTATCTTATCTCTGATGAAGATATTGATATATGTGGCTTGATTATTCGTCAAATGATTCATATGGTTTCACAGAAAAAGAATCTTGGGTTTCCATTTGTCATCAGCCGAATTTGCAGTCAGTTTAAGGTTCCTCCTATTGGTACTTGCACTGGTCATGTTACTCCTCTATCCCAGACATACCTCAACAAGATGAGAAACCAGTCACTTATGAAGGCAAACTTCTTAATGAAAGAATTGAATGCTTACAGGAACAACTGAACTATGTGTTGGGAATTCATCCTGAACTAACTGAACCTGTTTTCAATATTACCGAGAAATATAATCGCAATCAAGCTTAGTTCCTTCATTTTGTTTTAGTTCTTGTTAAACTTCTATTGTTGGATGTTATGAGTTGTAATAACTTTATGTTTAGCCTTGAATGGTTTTCCTTCATAAAATTTCTAAAAGTATTGCATCCATGAGAAGTTTAACAGATGGTCAAAAGTGAAGTCTGTCGTATGTCGATATGCAAGTATTGTTAAAAGATTGGATGAACTTTTGACAAACAAAAGTTAAGCCTTTTATGTCATTATGCAAATATTGATGGAAGAAAGGATGAACTTTTGTTTACAAAGATTAAGTCTATTGTATGTCATTGTGCAAATGGTGATGAAAGATAGAATAAATCTTTGTTTATTCCGCAGTATTGATCTTCCCTGATCCATATTTTATGCATATACTGTGCGGCTCCGTAAGTTCTCTTGTGTTGAGCATTTCCGATTAAATTAATCATGGATTTTCTTGTGGTTAATTTAATTGAGTTTTTTGGATACAAATTCATATTCTTATGTAATTTATTGTTGTCCAAAGAAATCCTTCTTTTCTTGTGAAAGTAAGGTCGCTCTTGTTGTTCTTTCGGGAATGACATTTTATGGGGGAGAGTTCTTAATTGAACTTGTGCTTAATTGCCAAATCTTTTTGGGGAGTGCGGTTGTGGAATATTTTAGGAGTTATCTTGTATCTTTATAAACTCCTTGATGAAAGCATTTAGTTTCGGCTATATGATTGCATTTAAAAAGTTGATATGTGCTTTATTTTGGTCATGAAATGTCTCTATGGAAATTTCATTAGGATCCCACTAGTTTTCCTACCTTTTCCAATTTTATTGACAAAAAGGGGGAGAATTAATGTGTAGTTCACACTACAAATACATATGGTTTTCGGATCATTAAGGGGGAGTGGTTTCCATGTGAGATGGAGTATTGACCAAGGGGGAGTGATACATATCACCATAGCATTGTTGTAGAAGTTGTGATGCAATTGAACATTGATGCTGTGTAATGATACTATGACATTGTGTAACAATGATTGAGAGCTTTTGTTTTCTAGTTGTTATGGCTACGGATCTTCAACAAAAATGATGCTGCATTGAATATCTTTGGAATCATTGGAGTACTTGGAAGTGATTAAGATTTCGAGTAATATTGAAGAACCAAGGAGATCATGCATGTGGAAGAGAAGTCGCAAAGTTTATTTATTTTGTATTCCATATGTGTTGATAGTTTTGTCACTAAAATTGACAAAGGGGGAGATTATTAGAGCATTGCTCGGTCGAACTCGCAAGCGTTGCCATCTCAAGCTTGTTTGTCAAGTTTAGTTGCCAAAACTATAAGTCTTGATTTCTAGTCTACTTATAGCTAAATCTCGGACTAGGATAGAAAGTGTAGTTGAGCTCTAGACTCCATGGCATTCATCATGCAAAGACGAAGAACTACTCAAGGAACTGGTGGATCTTCATCGACTAAAAGGTATGTGGAGACTTGAACTTATCTATCACTCAAAAGTCTATCTACTCTATCTCCTATCTTGAGACAAAAGTCGTATTGCTATATAGACTTCGATTATACACATTTGCTATTTCGAGCCGAGTTTATCTCGCTTATCTATTTCTCCAAATATGTGTTGGTAAGCTTTCGCTTTGTCCAAGTTCATCTTTACAAATGACGAAAGTCATGTTGATTGTTTCAATCTCTTGAAAATCGCTTTGATGAAAAATGGAGTGTGAATAACCTCTATATAACATCCTCTAAGAATGTTTCAATGATTGAAATGAGAGTTTGGAATACGTAACCATCTTTGGATATAAGCATATAATGTGTTCGCACATTAGTGTATAAGTCCAAAACCGGGAACCAAATGTATGCACATTTGTGGGTGTACTAAATGGTTGATGGAGACCGTGAATTTCTGCTGAGTTTGGAAATCAAAACCAACTCAATCCGGTTACCTAAGTATGCGTACCCGTACGCATACTAGCGGAAAGTTCACGTCCGTGAATTTCTGCTGACTTTGAAAACCAAAACAAACTTAAATCCAGTTACTTAAGTACGCATACCCGTACGCATACTTAAGTGTGTTACTTTCTAAAATTGGTTTTTTCATGAACTAAAACATTTATATAATAAGGAACGCAATTTGCAACCGTGGCTATAATGTTCATGAATCAATTCGAGTGAATCAAAACCGATTTTGCTTCTATTGTGTCTTGTATACTTCTATAAGATCTAAGCAATTGAACAGCTCTCTAATTAGTTCTTTTGAGTCATTTGAACTAGTTATGGTGAAGATGAATATGGTTGATATGAAAGTGCTCATATGGCTAACCATTTGGTTAACTACTGTTGAACCAACTAGGTGTACATGTTTAGGTACGGTTACACAAACCTAAATGAACGTGCATTTCATTTGTGTATAACAAACTAAGATTCGATTTAACGGTTGAAAGATATTAGCTTGAATCTAATAATTTTTTCATCTAACGGTGAATATTGAATGTTTTATTACCAAGATAGCATTGATTGCTAACCCTGATTTGAAGACTATATAAAGGAGAACTCTAACAACTAGGAAACTTAATTCCCACACCTCCTGTGTGATACTAGTTGTATAATCTATAGTCGATTCTCCTTTAACCTTAGATTTCTATGTGAGACGCTGTAGGTTAACGACTTGAAGACTTCATTGGGATTGTGAAGCCAGACCCAACTATTTTCTTTGTACTTGCTTGATCTGATCTTGTTGTTTCTATCTTATTGAGTACAATTATAAAATTGGCTCGAGATTCATTTCTCCGATAGGAAAGATAGAAAAGTAGTCACAAACATCTTTGTCTCATCGTTTGTGATTCCGCAATATCTTGTTTCGCTAGTCGATTAAAATTATTGTGAGGTGATTGATATTTCTAGGTTGTTCTTCGGGAATATAAGTCTGGTATATCAATTGGTTCATGTTCACCTTGATTTATCAAAAGACGAAACCAAACTCGTAGGTATTTCTGTGGGAGACAGATTTATCTATTCATGTAGATTTTTTTGTGTGATACAAATTTGTTTATTAAAGTATCCTGCTGGGATCAGAGACGTAAGGAGAGCAAATGTACCTTGGATCAGTGTGAGATTGATTAGGGTTCAACTATAGTCCAGACCGAAGTTCGTTTGTAGTATGCTAGTGTTTGTAGGGGCTTAATACAATGTGTGTTCAATCTGGACTAGGTCCCGGGGTTTTTCTGCATTTGCGGTCTGTGTTATTTTTTTCCGCATTATATATTGTTATATAATTGAAATATCACAGGTTGTGCGTTTAATCGATCAATTGGTAAATTCAACCTTTGGTTGTTGATTGAAATTAATTGATACTTGAACATTGGTTTTTGGTACCGTTCAAGTTAATTTCTCTTGTATTCAATTAGACTCGCATATTTCTATTTTCTTGAGTAAGTATTGAATTGAGAAATTGAGATATAACTTCTTGATATACTTTTTATTAAGATTGAGTCTGACTGTCTAGTTGATTCTCTTAAAAGTATATTGGAGTTAGTCCATACAGATTTCTAGGCGAATTATTGAATAAGGTTGTTAGACCCCCCACTTTTTCAATTTCATTTATTGAGGCCATCAGAACCGTACCTAGGTACGCCAAGGTTTTGAAGGATTTGTGTACAAGGAAGGATAAGTTGATTGCTAATGAAATTACTCAAGTGAGCGAAAGTGCTACAGCTATGTTACTAAAGAAGATGCCTGCAAAGTGTGAAAATCCTGGCAGTTTCACGGTACCCGTTACAATTGGTAACCGACGATTTGAGCGTGCTTTGCTTGATTTGGGAGCTTCCATTATTGTTATGTCAGCCAATGTTTATGATTCTTTGAATCTTGGACCTTTAAAAGATACAAGGATTACTATTCAATTGGCAAACAAGTCCAATATATCCTAAGGGAGTCGTAGAGGACGTGTTAGTTCAAGTAAATCAGTTAATCTTTCCGGTTGATTTATACATTGTGGATATGCAGGATGGAGAAAGTAGTTCATCTACTTCGTTACTTCTTGGGAGACCGTTTATGAAAACTGCAAAGACGAAGATTGGTGTCGATAGTGGTTCACTCACTATGGAATTTGATAAGGAGATCATACGGTTCAATATTTTTGAAACTATGCGTTATCCTAGTGATGTTCACTCTGCTTTCTCCATTAATGTTATTGGTTCGTTAGCGCAACAAATGTTTGATTTGAATAGTGAAGATGAACTTGGAGTTGTGTTACGCAATAGCATTGATTTGGACGTTCACGGGAAGCCGAACCTGGACGTTGACTTAGCCAAAGAGCTAGTGGAGATGTGTGGTGCTTTAACGGCATTACAAGAAGCTAAACCGAGTAATATTTCTTATATTTCTTTACTCGTAACTAATGAGGTTCCATTACCTTCTATTGTGCAGGCACTGAAACTTGAATCGAAGTCGCTTCCGGACCACTTAAAGTACGCGTACTTGGGTGATAAAGAAGAACTTCTGGCGATCATTGCAAATAACCTCACACCAATACAAGAAGAACGTCTACGTAGGGTTCTGAAAGAGCATAAAACGGCTATTGGTTGGACAATTGCTGATATCAAAGGCATTAGTCCATCCATGTGCATGCATAGAATCCTAATGGAAGATAATTTCAAGACGGTACGTGATGCTCAGCGTAGGCTTAACCCCCCAATGATGGATGTCGTGAATAAAGAGATCCTCAAATTGCTAAGTGTGGGGGTGATTTACCCGATTTATGACAACAAATGGGTTTGCCCGGTTCAAGTGGTGCCTAAGAATTCAGGTGTCGCTGTTGATAGAAATCAAGATGACGAACTTGTTCCTACAAGAGTTCAAACTGGATGGAGAGTATGCATATATTACAGAAAGCTTAATACTGCAACCCGAAAGGATCACTTTTCTCTGCCTTTCATTGATTAGATGTTAGAGAGATTAGCATGACATTCACATTATTTCTTTTTGGACGGTTATTCGAGGTATAATCAGATTGTTATTGCACCGGAGGATCAGGAGAAGACTACTTTTACTTGTCCTTTTGGTACGTTTTCCTATAGACAGATGTCGTTTGGTCTTTGCAATGCGCCTGCCACTTTTCAGAGGTGTATGGTTAGTATATTTTCTGACTAAGTGGAACGCATCATTGAGGTATTTATGGATGATTTTAGTGTTTATGGCAATTCATTTGATAATTGTTTACAAAATCTTGAACTTGTGCTTAAAAGATGCATAGACAACAATCTTGTTTCAAATTGGGAGAAATGCACTTTATGGTAAACCACGGAATAGTGCTCCGTCACATTGTGTCCTCTCGAGGGCTCGAAGTCGACATAGCAAATATAACTTTAATAAGAAACTTACAATATCCCACTTCGGTGAGGGAAATTCGCTCGTTTCTTGGTCATGCAGGTTTTTACAGGTGGTTTATCAAAGATTTCTCCAAAATCTCAATGCTGGTGTGCAAATTATTGAAAAAGGAGGTTATTTTTGACTTCAACAAGGAGTGCAAGGATGCCTTTGATAGATTAAAAGAATTGTTGACAACTGCATCAATTATCAAGTCACCGGATTGGAGTTTGCCATTTGAATTAATGTGTGATGCAAGTGACTATGCAGTTGGAGCCGTTTTGGCTCAAAGAGTAGACAAGTTGTCTCATGTAATTTATTATGTATCTAGGACCCTAAACGATGCACAAATCAACTATTTCACCATTGAGAAAGAATTTTTTGCTGTAGTGTTTTCACTAGAAAAATTTAGATCATATTTGGTGGGTACAAAAGTGATTGTATATTCTAATCATGCGGCACTTCGGTACTTATTAAAGAAGAAAAAAGCTAAGCCAAGACTTATACGGTGGATATTACTATTGCAATAATTTGATTATGAAATCAAGGATAAAAGAGGTGTTGAAAAAACTGTTGTGGATCACCTTAGTAGACTTGTTGTTTTCGAAGAAGAACTTCCTTTACAAGATCGTTTTCTAGACAAACAACTTTTCTCAATTGAAGACTCAACACCCTGGTACACGGATATAGTGAACTACTTGGTTACAAGACAAGTACCTAGTATGATGTCTAATTTTCAAAAGCTTAAGAAAATTGTTAGAGCATAGCTCGGTTGAACCTACCAAGCGTTGGTATGTTAAGTTTGGTTGTCATATTTTAGTGAGCCAAAACTCATTTAAAGAGTCGCTTGATTATGTACTAGAGTCAACTTCGTATAGGTTAGCTTGAAAGTATTAGGATATGAGACATTACAAGTATTGCGAAGACTTGATGAATTGAGGAAGTAAGGAGATACAACGACAACATCATCCTTCCACTCGAGGTTAGTGATATTTGACTTGAACTGTTTCATTCCCTGACGTATCTTTAAAGTCGTGCATATAGAAAACTGTTAGAGCACTGCTCGGTCGAACTCGCATGCGTTGTTATCTCAAGCATGTTTGTCAATGTTAGTGATCAAAACTATAAGTCTTGATTTCTAGTCTACTTATAGCTAAGTCTCGGGACTAGGATAGAAAGTGTAGTAGAGCTCAAGACTCCATGGCGATCATCATACAAAGACGAAGAACTACTCAAGGAACTTGTGGAACTTCATCGACTAAAAGGTATCTGGAGACTTGAACTTATCTATCAGTCAAAAATCTATTTACTCTATCTCCTATCTTGAGACAAAATTCGTATTGCTACAAAGACTATGATTATACACATTTCCTATTTCGAGCCGAGTTTATCTCGCTTATCTATTTCTTGAAATATGTGTTGGTAAGGTTTCGCTTTGGCCAAGTTCATCTTTACTAGTGACGAAAGTCATATTAAGTTTCAATTACTTGAAAATGGCTTTGACGAAAAATGGTTTGTGAATAACAACTATATAACGTCCTCTAAGAATGTTTCAATGATTGAAATGAGAGTTTAGAATATATAACCTTGGAAGGATATAAACATTGTGTAGTAACACATGTAGGATCAGAATCTCGCAACGATAATATCTCAGCGAAATTATCAACAACACAACACAATAGCGTCGCAGAACAATTTCAGAAATGATACGATAAACGACGTCAGCTAGGATCACGAGAAAGATGTGATAGTCCTGCGAAAATTAGAGAGATTGTGAAATTAACATTTGTAAGGTTGCGAGAATGTCGCATACCATACCCGAAAATAAAGGACAGATTAGCTGTCATCCACTATGTATTTCCCTATAAATAGTCGTTCAAGTTGTAAAGAAACGAGAGAGATCTTTTTGAGTAAGAAACAAGTAAATAGGAGAGAGAAAGTCTAGAGCAGAGCATTCTTGATTCTTTATCTTTTCTTGTAAGAACATTCAAAGATTGATCAATAAAATTAAGAGTGTAAACCTAAAAATGAGTTGATAATAATGAAATCATATGAGGGGTGTAGTGTAGGATTTCCTGCAACTACATAATGGCGCTAGAAACAGGGAGGTATTGAAGATTATTCTAGAAAAACTGAAATTATATTGAGATTTGTGAAAATTTAGAGTGATTGATTAAGAATTTTCATAATTTCTTGCAATATTGTTAACATTGAAGAAATGGCTAGAAGAAGAAATACATCCGAACAACCGACTACTGTTAGAAGAAGCAAGAGAATTGCTGGAGAGAAAGAAGTGAAATGGGAGAATCTACTAGAATGAGAAGTAATAGAGAAAATCAAATTCAACACCAATTCAACAAACACTAGTTCAAGGAGGAATACAGATTATGATAGGGTGAGTATACACACTTGGCAATCAAATTCGGCAGAAGATAGAAGAAGAGCAACAAACAGAAATATAGACAGGAAGAGAGAAATCAAGAAGCGATGAAGGAATAATTCATGGAGATGAGGAAATTGGAGCGTTAGAAACGTTGAGACGAAGAATACATGAAGAAAGAAGAGCTGAGGCAGAAGAACGTGCAAATTAACAAGGCAAAATCACGAATTAAGGATGGAGAATATAAACTACAGAATAGAAGATCGAGAAGTATTACAAAATCATATTCAAGATCGACTAGAAGAGAAATGAGGCGAAATCACCCACAATCAATGCTGGAAACAATATTCAAGAAGAAATATCAAATCCTAATGAAGAATATCGCGAAAATAGAGAAAGAGCTGATGATCGTTACGTTCCACAAAATGAAACTTTTGATGATGGGAAAATGGTGGAAATCAAGAGAACGGACAACGTCAGGGACGAAATGACCAAGATGGCGAAGGAAATCGAAGGAAGGAAGAAGAATTTTACATGAAGAGAAACTCAAAGAAATCAACAGACAATTGAAGAAGAAATTGAAAGACATTATGCTGAACAAGCACGTTTAATCTGCGAACGTGAAAGATTGAGAGCGGAAATGGAAGAACAAGAGCTTCAGGAGACAATTCGCCAGAACAATGACAATCGAGAAAGAAGGCGTACACAAAACCGGAATAACGGTAATCTCAATGAGGAGTATGATAGAGTAAAGAGGATGGCTGAAAGACAGAATGAATTGATAAGAAATGAACAAAATCATGGAGGGGAAAATGAAAGGCATCATCATATGCGAATTCAAGATAGAGATGAGGAAGAGAATCGCAGAAGAAGACGAGATGAGGATAATGAAGAAGAAATGCAAAATTTCGCGAGAGAAGATATGAACGCAGAAGAAGAGAGGCGAAATTAAAAGACCAATGGATCAAGATTCAGGTGTAAATAAACAAATCTTGAAAGAATTAGAAGAAATGAGAGGAATGCTAAATAATAGAGGAGAAGTAGGCAGAAGACAATTGGATGAAGCAATAGAAGAAGCTGCGAAAACTCCATTTACAAGGGAAGTACAATTAGGAGGAATACCACCGAAATGCAATTTCCCGCATTAACCAGCATTTTTGATGGAACAACTTGTGCAATTCAACACATTAAAGCCTATGTGAGGTGCATGTTACAATGGGAAAATCATGATGCGTATTGTGCAAATATTTCGCATCCAGCTTAACAGGAGAGGCGTTAAAATGGTTTGAAGGTCTACCAAAGAATACAATAATCCTTCAATCATTTGCAGACTACATTCTTGGGGCATATATAAGTAATAATTCCTCGCGACCTGGTATAGAAGATGTGTTTGGATTAAAACAAAGGATTGGCGAAAGTTTGAAACACCTGACTAAAAGATGGAGAACTATGTGTAGCGAAATGGCTGGCCGTGTAGATGAGAGATATCTTATATTATCATTTATCAATGCTATGTTTGCAACAAACCTATTGTATGTCCAAATTTTCAGAGTCAAGAATACGATCACAATGACTGAATTGCGAGAACTTCAAGAAGAATACATTGCTCTAGAGGAAAGGCAAAATGAAATGGAATCATATCCAGTTGCGAACACCAGCTCACAAACAGCGAATGCAAGCTTATTACCCAAGCTAATAAACAAGTAGGAATACTTCGCAAGTACAACAAGAGAAGGTGACGAGTAACAATCAACAGAAACTGGTGCTATGGGAAGCCGAGATCAAGAAGAGTATGAAAGAGAAAGAAATTTCTACAATCGTGGTGGAAATAACAAGATTCAAAGACTCGATCAACCACAAGAAACTTATGGAGGTCAAAGACAAAACTATAATAGAGGACAAGGAGGTCACAAGGTAGTATGGGAAGAAATCAAGATGCCACCTCTAAATGCAAGTGTGGAGAAGATATGGGAAGCTATAATTTGATGGAGAATATACCAACACCATGGAACATGGGAACGGAACCCACCTCCAAACCACAGAAGTCATGAGTTTTTTCTTATCATCATTTTCATGGACATACAACAAATGATTGCAGAAATGTAAAAAGAATTATTTTGAGAATGATAGATCAAGGAAAACTAAACGACTTTCTGGTAGGGCATCCACAATCTCAACCACTGCCACCACCACCAGAGCATCACAAAGTGAATACGATGAAAAAGAAGGAAACATTCTTCATAGAAGTTGGTGCAAAAGCAAAAAATCTATTCTGTCACTCTATCGTACATTCATATAAGACAATTGAAGATTTTCATGATAATGTTTTGAGTAGAGTGTTCGCAAGAGATAATGATGGAAGAGAAATTATGAATATTGCGAAAATCTCGCCACTAGAGGAATGGCAGAAACAATCATTTCTTTTACCGCAGAAGAAATTCCCGAAGGAGAAGAGGTGCATGACAATCCATTGGTAGTAAAATTAGAAATTAATCCAAAACCGAAAGAAGATGAGGATGATGAAGCTGAAGATTCATGGGCAATTAATAGAATTCTAATCGATACTGGAAGCTCTGTGAACATCTTATTTTATCATACTTATAAAACCATGGGTGGAAGAGATGATGATCTTATACCATCAACATATAAGATATATGGTTTTAATGGTACTGCTAACAAGCCTAAAGGGGAGGTTACTATGCGAATTCCATTGAAGGGAATATCTTCTGAAATCTTATTTGTGTCGTTGATGTAGAATCACCCTACAATGCGTTAATTGGTCGACCTTGGCTACATGGGATTCTAGGTGTAGCTTCAACTTTCCACCAGTGCATCAAATTCCCTCACCCCAGTGGTGTAGGAATCATAAAGGGAGATTGGGTTGAAGGAAAGAGGTGTTACGAAACTGAGATAGAATCTTGCGAAGGAAGAGCAAACAAGAAGGAAAACTGGCGACACAAAATCAAAGATACACAAAGAAGTGAGAGGTTGATGGTGGATGCAATCGAAAGGAAAGGAAAGAGATGTTGCGAAACTAATGCTAGCTCAGAATAAAAATGATGAACATACCACTACCAAGGAAGCAGTAGAAAAATAATAAAGAAGCAGAGGATGACAAAGGTAATAAAAACAAGAAATGTATGAATGATTAAGTTGTTGCGATACTCTCGCAATAAGTAAAATTCTCAAAAATACATTTGATTGAATGGCAAAATTGAGATTGCGAAATTCAGATACAATATGATGATTTGCGAGACTCTCGCAGAGATAATGAATTTTACAGAAGATAATCAGAGAAAAATGACAAAAAAAAGGGCAACCTTTATGGCGTACACCCTAGTTCGCGAATACAATTTCGCAAGAGGCAAATGTAAGACCTAAAGTACGTCATATAAGGGGGTACCTGTTGCATGGCTCAGGGAAAGGCTACACCACCCGCCACCGGAACCTGAGTCATGGAGATTTGGGGTCAATAAAGCCCATCCGGGAGAGGCACCTTGGATTCTCAGCTTAAGCATATGACTTAGGTTGGGGACTAAGGTAATAAGGACTCTCCCAAGGAGTGCAGATCTGATCAAGGCGCCGAGGTACACGGTTGAGTCAAGAGTGCAGGGACGTTTGAAGCGTACTTTCCATTCTTGACAAGTCTTGGCTTATACTGCACTCGGCCTGAAGAAAACCCCACTTAGGGTGCAGTCTCGTAACCATAAGCCCTATAGGTAAAAGGGATAAGAGGCTGCGAAAACAACTGGTTGTTGTTAAGACTGGATGGGAGGACTAACCTTGTATGGTAGAAGTACGCCTCCTTGAAGGGGAACCAGGGGGAGATAAGGGCGGACCCTCCATTAGGGTGATAAGTGTCTTAAGACGCAAATGTCATGAGGCTTTTTATTCGCAAGGTATTAAGGCTTGTCATATTTGTGCAACAATCCTGAAGAGGCAATAATACAAAAGAAAAAGATAAGACGAGATCAATGGGTTTTCGCATGAAAGTGCGAAGACGTCCTGCGATTTCGTCGCAAGACGGCAATGTCATGGGGCTTTATTTTCGCAAGAATATTTAGGCCTGTCATATTGTCGCAACATTCCTGAAGAGGCCATAATACAAAAAAAAGTTAAGGCAAGATCAATGGGTTTTTGCATGAAAGTGCAAGGACGTCCTGCGATTTTTTCGCAATGACAAGAGGTGGCATAATAAGACCTTTAATTAGGAAGGCAAAATAAGACCACACAGGAATGAGATTTTGAAAAGAGTCAAAATTCACTTCGCATAAGATTGCAAAGTTATATATAATTAACCGCTAAATTGAGAAATAAAATAAGAAAATTTTTATGAAATCTCTCATTTGGATTCAAATAACAGATGCAAGTATGGGAATGTATGAAATTAGAAAATGTTATTTGTCTCCATATGATAGATTTACTCAAAGATTCAAGAATTAATGATTATATTGATTAACTGTATTGCAAAGAAGAATTGTTTTAATGAATGCAGGTCAAAATGAAAGAAACACAAATATACAAAAAGAAGAAATAAATGTACAAGTATTACAAAGAATCAAAGAAAGAAATAAAGACTACTTGTTAGTTGATCCTTCATTATCTTCATCAGACTTGTTCCCTTCTTCGTCTGCGTCAGAGTCTTCATCACAATCAGAACCTCCATCACTATCAGATTCTTCACCGTCATCTTCGCTATCAGAGATAATCAAACTGGGAGTATTCTGTGGGATTTCTTCCAAGAGACAAGGATAATCAGAATGTGGGATATTATGATCGTCACAAACCATTTGGATAGTTTGATTGCGAAAATGCATAGCATCATTCTTAAAATTCGCAACAGTGATCTTGATTTGATTCTTTAATCTAGAATACTTGTCGTTGCGAGAAGAAAGATTCTTTGCGAGTTCCTCCTTTTCAGCTTCGAGTTCTTCAATCTTTTCACGATATCTATTTTCAGAATCTGCGAGCAAAAGACAATCAATTATTAACTTGATGAAAATTCATAAGAAGCAAAAGATTAGTAAAAAAGAGCAGTTAGTAACCTTCTCTGTCAGAAATCATATCTCTAATCAAGGCTGTATGCTCAACTTGGAGACTAATATTTACACCTAAATCTTTTCTAGCATCATCTAAGATTTTTGCATCCCAAACAAATTCATCCTCACTACTTATAAGAAGACGAGAACGAATTTGATTTTCCCTTTCGCGGAGTTCGATGTTCTTGCGGTTAGCTTCATCTCGTTCAAGTTGAACTTCAAGAAGAGCCTCTTGGAATTTCGCCAATGCTTTGGCACCTTGATCAGAGATGCGATCCTTATCATCTATGAGACCACTAATTTTGGTTCTTAACTCATTGGTTTTCTCTTTAGAATCAAGAAGGAGACGCTTAAATCGGTTGGCTAAGCCTAAACTAGATCTATGGTCAATTTCTAAGAGGCGAAATTTAGATCTAAGCTCATTTAGAGAAAGAGATGAAATTCTATCATTTGAGAAGCTATTTAAGGAATTGTTAAGACGCTCAAGAAGGGTATCATTATCCAAGGCATTAGAAAATGAACGAAGAAGGGTAGCTTCATCAGAAAGACCATAAATGTCTGCAAAAATGATCATTTAAATAAGATAAAACAACAGGATGAATGAATGAAGGGAAAAGAGAAAAGTAACATACCGTAAAGCTGATTATTAGCTTGCTGAAGACTAGAGATTTTGTTCTTATACGAAGAAGAATCAATTTCTAATTGTCTATTTTTCTCGCAAAGACCTTTAACTTCAGCTTCCAATTCTTCATTCTTTGTGCGAAATTGAAGATTCTTCTTTTCAAGATTTTCGCGTCTTCTCTCTAGGTCTGAGGCAACAACAAAAGAAGATTTTCCAGCCTGTGAGAAAATATAAAAAAATATTAATATAGAAAGAAATTTTGAGTTATGACAATAAAGAAATAAAGGGATAAAAATATACCAGACTATTGAGGGAATGCAAGAAGTCGGGAGTCACTGATCTAGAAACTCCACGAAGAGAACTATCATCATCCAGTAAAGGGGCATCGCAAAGTGTAGCGAGAGCCTTGCAGGTGTTGGCGAGTTGGCTATCTCCTATTCCTTGCAGAGAATTAGAAAAGAGGCTAGAGAGCTTAGCCATAGAAGATTCATGTGGAAAATCTTCACTTGCGACAAGATCATCATTGTCCTCATCATCCTTGTCACTTTCTAAATTTTCTTGAGGAGGAATATTTGAAGGAGAAGAAGAACGGACTTTCCTTTTCTTTGAAGGAGGGGCAGTTGATTTTTCTCTGCGAAGAGCACCTTTACCTTTATCACCAGTTTTCGCAACATCAGCAGGCTCTTCTATTTCAGCAATAATCTTCACACACAGATAGAAATAATAAATGGAAGCAACAGTATACGGTTTAAAATCATAAGGAAAAATTTCTTACCTCATTTGTGTATGAACGAAGGGCTAACAGAGTACTATCTTTCCCAGTCCTATTATAACTATCTTTCAGTTTTTGGATCTGCAGAATGTCGCAAGAGTTAGCGAATAAAATAATAAAGATAAATAAAGAAATGTAAAGTGAACTAAATGGGAATAAACATACCTCTTTCTCTTTCTCGGGCCAAGAGAAAACCCAAGGTTGATAAGCAGCGAGATTCTCAGGAAGAATATTTGACCCAGCAATGTAAGGTCCTTTTAGCATTAAAGGAAAAATACACCATTTATCATCTTTGGATTGGCGAGGAGTTGTGTTTTTACCAGAATGCCAGTCAATATCTTGCATGAGAATTTTGGCTTCATCAATGTTATCTTTCCTTTTTAAGCGAATACCCCAGCGAGTATTCTCTTTCTTCATGGAGATAAGTTCATAGTTCTCAAAGAAACTCGCTACTGTGTATTTCTCGGCAATTATCTCTAGGTTTGCGAATTTAGGATCCCTAAGTTCTTTGGAGTACAGAGATCCTCTACCATCACCACGGTTAGCGAACTCTAGCATCATACGGATGCAGTCCCCACTCAGTTGGAAGATAGCTCGCGAAAATCCCGAATGAGCGAGAATTTCATAAAATAAAGGAAAATCTGGGTCATAAAGAGGAATAGGGAGACCTGCGAGAATCCGACCTAGCGAAATTATGATTGATTGATCATCACAGTACTGATCAGAGAAAATTTTGACATAACGAATTGATTTGGCATTTTCACCAGGAATGGTGGAGAGTGTGAAACCTTTATCAGCAAGATCTTTTTGGACATCTTTTAAATTCTTCTCATGTCTATGACCACTTGGAGCCATATTTGAATATAGAGTATGGGAATGAATAAAAAGTAAGAGGATTGAAGGGGGGAAAATTACAGCAGCAGAACTTGTAGAAGAATAACAGAGTTGCGGAGATGAGAGAATAAAAATAGAAGAGAAAGTAAAAAGAAAAGTGGAAAGAAGAGTATATAAAGGAGATTTTTTTACTCAAACAAATAAACACCATTAAGACGAAAATACGTGAGCGGCTGAAAAGCAGCGGTTACAGAAGACATGTCAAGAAACAAATGGAAGAAAGAATACGTGTGATAAATGCAGAATATGAAAAGATGAACAGCTGCGGAATTTCTCACATCATTCTCTACTTTGCAGAGAAGATATGAGAAGAGGCAAGATGTAGGATCAGAATCTCGCAACGATAATATCTCAACGAAATTATCAACAACACAACACAACAGCGTCGCAGAATAATTTCAGAAATGATACGATAAACGACGTCAGCTAGGATCACGAGAAAGATGTGATAGTCCTGTGAAAATTAGAGAGCTTGCGAAATTAACATTTGTAAGGTTGCGAGAATGTCGCAGACCATACCCGAAAATAAAGGACAGATTAGCTGTCATCCACTATGTATTTCCCTATAAATAGTCGTTCAAGTTGTGAAGAAAGGAGAGAGATCTTTTTGAGTAAGAAACAAGTAAATAGGAGAGAGAAAGTCTAGAGCAGAGGTCATTCTTGATTTCTTTATCTTTTCTTGTAAGAACATTCAAAGATTGATCAATAAAATTAAGAGTGTAAACCTAAAAATGAGTTGATTAATAATGAAATCATATGAGGGGTGTAGTGTAGGATTTCCTGCAACTACAACACATATGTGTAAGTCCTTATTCCTTGAACCAAAATATGCGTACTTTGCTGCTCAGGAAAACCGGAACTAAAGTCCGCGTACCAGTACGCGCACCATCGGAAGTTCACGTCCCGTGAAAATCTGCTGGAATTTGTGAACTGAAAACAAAACTTATTTCGGGTACTTAAGTCCGCGTACTAGTCCGCGTACCTAGGTTTGTTATTTTCTAAAAACGATTATTCGTGAACTTAAACTTATATAAACTAAGGAATGCATAATTGCAAACCGTGGCTATAAAGTTCATGAATTGATTCGAGTGAATCAAATAGTTTTTCCTTCGATTGTGTCTTGTGTACTTCTATAAGATCTAAGCAATTTAACAACTCTCTAACTAGTTCATTTGAGTCATTTGAACTAGTTGTGGTAAAGAAGAATATGTTTGATATGGAAGTGCTCATATGGCTAACCATTTGGTTAACTACTGTTGAACCAACTAAATGTACATGTTTGGGTACGGTCACACAAACCTAAATAAACATGCATTTCATTTGTGTGTAACAAGCTAAGTTCGATCTAACAGTTGAAAGATATTAGCCTGAATCTAATCAGGTTTTCATCTAACGGTGAATATTGAATGCTTTGTTACTAAGCTAGCATTGATTGCAAACCCTGATTTGAAAGTCTATATAAAGGAGAACTCTAGCAACTGGGAAACCTAATCCCCACACCTCATGTGTGATAATAGTTGTATTAGCTAGAGTCGATTCTCCTTTAACCTTTGGTTTCTTCTCGAGACCATGTAGGTTAACGACTTGAAGACTTCATTGGGATTGTGAAGCCATCCCCAACTATTTTTTCTGTAGTTGTGTGATCTGATCTTGTTGTTTCTATCGTAGTTGAGTACAATCGTAAGATTGGCTTGAGATTGATTTCTCTGATAGGCAAGAAATAAAAGAAGTCACAAACACCTTCGTCTCATCATTTGTGATTCCACAATAACTTGTTTCGCTAGTCGATTAAGTTTATTGTGAGGTGATTCATAATACTAGGATGTTCTTCGGGAATATAAGTCTGGTTTATCAATTGGTTCATGTTCACCTTGATTTATCAAAAGACGGAACAAAAACTCGTAGGTATTTCTGTGGGAGATAGATTTATCTATTACCGTAGACTTTTGTGTGTGATACAGATTTATTTATTAAAGTCTTCGACTTTGGGTCGTAGCAACTCTTAGTTGTGGGCGAGATCAGCTAAGGGAATCAAGTGCGTAGTATCCTGCTGGGATCAGAGACGTAAGAAGCGCAACTGTACCTTGGATCAGTGTGAGATTGATTGAGGTTCAACTACAGTCCAGACCGAAGTTAGTTTGTAGTAGGCTAGTGTATGTAGTGGCTTAATACAATGTGTGTTCAATCTGGACTAGGTCCCGGGGTTTTTCTGCATTAGCGGTTTCCTCGTTAACAAAACTTCTGGTGTCTGTGTTATTTCTTTTTCGCATTATATTTTGTTATATAATTGAAATATCACAGGTTGTGCGTTGAATCGATCAATTGGGAAATCCAACCTTTGGTTGTTGATTGAAATTGATTGATCCTTGAACATTGGTCTTTGGTACCGTTCAAGTGATTTCTCTTGTATTCAATTAGACTCGCAGATTTCTATTTGCTTGAGTAAGTATTGAATCGAGAAAGTGAGATATAACTCTTTGGTATACTTTTAACAAGATTGAGTCTGACTGTCTAGTTGATTCTCTTAAAAGTATATTGGATTAGTCCATACAAATTGCTAACCGAAATATTGGGTGTGGTTATTAGACCCCCACATTTCAAAAACATAACTGCGAAGCATGAATGATTACACTAGTTAGACATAGTATTAAGGAACACAATACGAGGTTTATTGCTTAACCATTAAACTTTGTATATAAGAGATCGACATAATCGTTTGAATGCTATTGTAATTATGTATGGGTATGAGGTGAAGATTTCATGCTAGGAAACAATTTTTATATTTGTTTAAAGGAAGTAAATTCATGAACTTGTTTTGTAAATCGAAAGGGAAATCGCCAGGGATTAATGGTATTATTCATTGCATATCTTTTGAACTACCAATATGTGTGATTAGTATAACCGCTCATGACTAGTTTATGTTCTTGGTAAAACTATTCACAAAGCCCTGACTTTTGTATTTGTTAGAGCATAGATCGGTCAACCTCGTATGCGTTGCTATCTCAAGCATGTTTGTCAATGTTAGTGATCAAAACTGATTCATCATACAACGACGAAGATCTATACAAGGAACCGTGGAACTTCATCAACAAAAAGGTATGTGGAGACTTGAACTTATCTATCACTCAAAAGTATATCTCTTCTATCTCCTACTTCTTATGAGACAAAAGTCGTATGCTATATACTAGATCATACACATTTGACATTTCGAGCTGAGCATTCATTGCTTATCTTTTATCTCGAAATCGTGTGTTGGTAAAGCGTTTCGCTTTGATCAAGTTTATCTTCACCTAGTGACGAAAGTCATGAAAAGTTTCAATCACTTTGAGAATTGCTCTGACGTGAATCGGTCTGTGAATAACGGATACATAGCGTCCTCTGAGAATGTCTCAATGATTGAAATGAGAGTTTAGATTACATAACCATGTATTCCTTGAACCGAAGTTTTCGAACTTTGTTGATCAAGAGAAATCGGGAGGATTGGGGAATTGGCTTGCCAAGTCCGCGAACTGTCAGAAGTTCTCGACCGAGAATTTCTTCTGGGATTTTCCAAAACTCGTTTGTGTGCTAAGTCCGCAAACTGGCAGAAGTTCTATTTCCGAGAATTTCTGCTGAGTTTGGAAAACTCAACCGATTAACTTAAGTCCGCGAACCTGTTTGTGAACTTAAGAGGTTATGATCTAAAGATGTGCTCTGAACATGAAACATTAAATTACTAAGGAATGTTTTATGCAAATCGTGGATATAATGTTCATGAGCTGATTTAATCGAATCAAATCATCTTTGTTTCAATTGTGTCTTATGTAGTTACATAAGATCTCATATCAATTGAACAACTCTTTAACTAGTTCATTTGAGTCAATTGAACTAGTTATGGTGAAGAAGAACAAGGTTAATATGAAATGCTCATATGGTTAACCTTTTGGGTTACTATGTTGAACCAACATACACGTACACGTTTGGGCATGGTTTTCACGAACCCAGTAAACGTCTACCCAAGTGTGTGTGACAAGCTAAGTTTTCGATCTAACGGTTGAGAAATATTAGCTTGAATCTAAATCAGGTTTTCATCTAACGGTGAATAAGGATTGCTTTGTAACTAAGGAAAACCCTGATTTGAAGGCTATATAAAGGACATCTAGCATTGTGCAAAACTAATCCCCACACGTCTGTGTGCTACTAGTGCCCCGCTAGAGTCGATCTCCATTAACCTTTGATTTTTTCTCTAAAATCAGGTTAACGACTTAAAGACTTCATTGGGATTGTGAAGCCAGACCGATACTACTTTATCGTAGTTGTGTGATCTGATCTTGCATCTTCTATCGTACGAGTACAATCGATTGATTGGCTTGAGATCGTGAGAGTTCTCCGATAGGCAAGATAAAGAAGTCACAAACATCTTCGTCTCACTGTTTGTGATTCCTCGACAATCCGCTTGTGTAGTCAGGGGATTGTAGAGAGGTGATTGATTAATCTAGTTGTTCTTCGGAATATAAGACCGGATTATCAATTGGTTCTGTTACCTTGATTTTATATCTAAAGACGGAACAAAACCTAGGGTTTATCTGTGGGAGACAGATTTATCCTCTTATAGACTTTTCTGTGTGAGACAGATCTGTTTATTATCAAGTCTGTGATTTTGGGTTACAACTCTTGGTTGTGGGTGAGATCAGCTAAGGGAATCAAGTGCGCAGTATCCTGCTGGGATCAGAGGCGTAGGAGTACAACTGTACCTTGGATCGGTGGGAGACTGATTGGGGTTCAACTATAGTCCAGTCCGAAGTTAGTTTGCAGTAGGCTAGTGTCTGTAGCGGCTTAATACAGTGTGTATTCAATCTGGACTAGGTCCCGGGGTTTTTCTGCATTTGCGGTTTCCTCGTTAACAAAATTTCTGGTGTCTGTGTTATTTCTTTTCCGCATTATATTTTATATAATTGAAATAATACAGGTTGTGCGTTCGTGATCATCAATTGGAAATCCAACCTTTGGTTGTTGATTGATCCTTGGACATTGGTCTTTGGTACCGTCCAAGTATCCTTGTATTTGATAAAGACTCGCTATTGTTTTTAGCTTGAGTAAAATCAAATCAAGAGAGATATTAACTCCTTGAGATACTTTTATCTAGATTGAGTCTGACTGTCTAGTTGATTCTCTAGCAAAGTATTTCGGAGTTAGTCCATACAGATTGCTAATCGAAATATTGGGTGGTGTGTTAGACCCCCGTTTTTCAATTGGTATCAGAGCAGGCAAACACGTTTAAGACCTCATCAGTCTGTGTTTGTAGCGATCTGACTCTGTGGACAGAATCTCATACGCATACCAAAATGCCTCCTAAAGCTGTCAACTTTGTCAAGTGTCTCGGAAATACCTCAAAGGGTCACTCCTTAGATGATTCTTCCGAATCCCGAGGTAGAAGAATGTTCATCTTGTGTCAATCATTCTTCCTCCAATGAGACATTGGATATAATGGCTAAAGCTGAATGGAGCTACCAGAATTTCAAAAATTCTACAGAGTGTATTGATCTACAGGATCATGTAAACTCATGATGAATTTGAAAAGTCTATTGATCGTGAACAGTACTCTACACATTATAGGGTCTTCTCTAAGGAAATTGAGAAACTTCTTCAAGAAAACAACATACAACGTGAAAAGATTTGTGATCTTGAAAAGCTGGTCAAAGAAGGTTCAATTAGAGAAAATTGTTTGATCAAGACACATTCATATGATCTAGACAGACTTCGTGTTGAGAGGGAGAAACTTGAAGCATCGCTTGTCTTAGCCCATGGACAGTGCAAATCCTTGGAAAAGGAAAACTCTGTTTTAAAGAAAAATTCTTCTGCACAAACTAATTCTCATGAGTTACCGTACAGAATGAAATTTTCTCCAAGAGAAGATTGTGTCAAGAAAAGTTTTCATAACTTACAATCTTCTCCCGTGGCTATGAAGTTTAAACAAGTGCCAGTTGTTGCTTCTCCTCCACGAATATGTACCTTCTGTGGAAAAGGAAATCACTATGCTATCCACTGTTTTGCTAGAAAGAAACGTGTTTCTGAACTCCACAAGTTGCTTCTTTCTACTGTCAATGGAGTAAATAGTCGAACGACTACTACAGTGAAGGTCCCTTTCACAGGAAACCAGGTATCTTATAAGAATGATCTCTCTCCTAGAAATCATTAGGACATTTGTAAATTCTCGTACTACCAATGAAAGTATGTCATGTGCTTATAAGAACATATCTGATAAATCTAAGTCTATGTGTGGAGACGAATTTCAAAAATCCCCTAGAACCTATTTCTAGAGGTCCTAGACTTTGTCATCAGAAGGGTTTCCCCTGTGATTCCCAGAAGGACTGCGAGACACACCCTTCTTCCTGGAAGCTGCAGTGAAAGGATAAGAATTGCTGAGATAAGATATCCTAGAAGAATTTACAGGTACTCTCTCAGAACCGATGGTGAGACTATGTCTCCCTCTGCTACCTAGCAGCAGAATGTTCTATCCTTGTGTCTAACTTGAGAGATACAAGGATGAGGATTTGAGAGATGCTCAAGTATTGTACTATATTTTCTCTAGGATTGTATATCCCTTGTTGTAATGATCTTCTATAGTATCATTTTCCTTTCGTCTCTTTGATCTTTTGGGATGGTGGACGTTTTGAAGCTGCACAGTATCTCTTTCTAGGGCCATTCTTGGTCGGCCACAAATGCCTGTATCTCCTCAAGGAAATCTAGGGTTTCTAGCCAGGGCATTCACGAACATATATAAATCTTATAGGTGCCTCATTTTTCTTCAGAAAGGAGCTCTATGGAAACTGTTCCCAAAGAAGTTAACCCATGGTTGAGGATGATCTCAAAGGATGTGATTCTGGTCAAGAGTTTATACGGAAGAAGATGCTTGAAAGAAAAGAGTATAACACTTGGATTGGTGAATCTGTCAAGGATTTGATTCGTGTTCAGATGAAGTTAAGAACGAACTGACTAACCTTCAATTGCAGATAAACCAGCTGATTGATGGACAGGAAAATCCTTGGTACTCAGAATATCTTGATCAGAAATCAGAAGAAAGTTATCCTTGACTGTGCAAAGGCTCGTCATTATGCTCGCACTATTGATCGAAAAGTCAACGTTCTAACTTTTGAACATGGTGTCTCTACGGTCAACAGGGTCAAGGATATCAGTGACTCCTACTTTGATGGACCATTTCAGAGGTATGAAATCATCAAGGAAAACTGAGTCTTATATGCCTAGTAAGTCTTCTTTTTGGATTAGTAGGAAGAATAACTAGTGCTTTGAATAGCGATGATTGTGACTACACATAGCTATTTTTGTTTTATCTTCTTGTGTTATTTTTTAGGTTTATGGTATTAAATTCTAAAAATATTTGGAGGATGATGTTTATTGCAGTATTTTAATGGTTTGTGATATTGCAATATTTTTATGGGATATGTATTGTTTACGTCCGTGAACTTGAAGGTCCCATATTGCAGTCAAAAGTAAAGTCGTTCATGAATCGGTATTCGTATTGATGAAAGGACGAATGGACTTTTGACATATACAAAAGTTAAGCCTATGTAATCATTAATTTGATGGAAAATAGGATAAAATCTTTTGTTCAACAAGGATAAAGTCTATTATGTCGTTATGATGGAAAATAGAATAGATCCTTGTATGTTATCCACGGTATTGATCTTCATTGATCCATTATTATGTTTTACCGTGAAGGCTCCATTGTGTGTCTTATGTTGAGCACCTTACAACTAAGTCGATTTACCTTGGCTTTGTTGGTTGTTCCATAAGATGCTATATGTCGAGCATTAAGAACTAAATTAATCAACCTGTTTGGTTATTTAGTTTGTACTCCATAAGTTTTCTTTCTTATGTCGAGTACATGTACGGTTAAGGTTGTCATATTTTATGATGAACTTAGTCGGGGTTCTATAAGTTCTTTTATGTTGAGCCCAAAATAATTAAATTGATTACTTCGGTGATTAGTTTGGTTATTTGTATTCCAATTAGATTAATTATAGGTTATCTTGTAATTAATCTAGTTGAGTTTTCATATATTCCACAAGTCCTTGTGTTGAGTATATGAAAGGCTACACTATCATGTTCTTTGGTTAATGTAGTCATACATTCCATAAGGTTTTCCTGATATTGACTAATTGAACGGTTAAGTTAGTCATCTCCGTGTGATTGACTTAGTCGTAGCTCCGTGAGTTTACTTATGTTTAGCACTTTAAATTAAATTCATCACTTGTGTGGTTTGATTTAGTTGCGTATTCCAACTGAATTAATCATGGGTTTACTTGTGATTAATTTGGTTGAGCTTTGGATATAGAAAATCATTCCTATGGTTTTTGGTGTTCAATAAAAAATCCTTCTTTTATTTCGAAATTAAGGTCGCTCTTGTTGTTCTCTCGGGAATGACATCAAATGGGGGAGAGTTCTTTTGAACTTGTGCTTAATGGTAATATCTTGCGGGGAGTGCGGGTGTGGAATTTTATAGGGGTTATCTTATATCCTAAAACTCCTTGATGAATGTTGTTAGCTTCGGCTATTAGATTGCATCTAAATTAAGTCGGTATGTATTTTTCTTTTGGTCATAAATTGTCTCTTGTGGAAATTTCATTATGATCCCATTCTTGTACCTTTGCCAATCTTATTGAAAAAAAGGGGGAGAAATATCGTAGTTCACACTACAAATACATATGGTTTTCGGATCATTGTGTAAGGGGGAGTGGTTTCCATGATCGATATGGAGCATTGACTAAGGGGGGTGATACATATCACCGTAGTATTATTGTTAAAGTCGTGATACAATTGGACTTTGATGTTATATAATAATACTATGACACTATATAATAATGATCGAGAATCTCGATTTCTCTCATTTTTATAGCTACAGATCTTCAATAACGATGGTGTTAAACTTACAACCTTTGGGATATTGGAGTACTTGGAAGGACGAAGATTTCAAGGAACGTTGAAGATTAGACTATGGAATAGGAGCCACTAAAGTTTATCTTTTTTGTATTCCATATGTAAAATTGACAAAGGGGGAGATTGTTAGAGCATAGCTCGGTCAACCTTGCATGTGTTGCTATCTCAAGCATGTTTGTCAATGTTAGTGATCAAAATTATAAGTCTTGATTTCTAGCCTACATAGCTAAGTCTCGGACTAGGATAGAAAAGTGTAGTTGAGCTCAAGGACTTCATGGCGATTCATCATACAACGGCGAAGATCTAAACAAGAAACCGTGGAACTTCATCAACAAAAAGGTATGTGGAGACTTGAACTTATCTATCACTCAAAAGTCTATCTCTTCTATCTCCTACTTCTTATGAGACCAAATTCATATGCTATATAGACTAGATCATACACATTTGACATTTCGAGTTGAGCATTCATTGCTTATCTTTTATCTCGAAATCGTGTGTTGGTAAAGCGTTTCGCTTTGATCAAGTTTATCTTCACCTAGTGACGAAAGTCATGAAAAGTTTCAATCACTTTGAGAATTGCTCTGACGTGAATCAGTCTGTGAATAACGGATACATAGCATCCTCTGAGAATGTCTTAATGATTGAAATGAGAGTTTAGATTACATAACCATGTATTCCTTGAACCGAAGTTTTTGAACTTTGTTGATCAAGAGAAATCGGGAGGATTGTGGAATTGGCTTGCCAAGTCCGCGAACTGTCGGAAGTTCTCGACCGAGAATTTCTGCTGGGATTTTCCAAAACTCGTTTGTGTGTTAAGTCCGCGAACTGGCGGAAGTTCTCTTTCCGAGAATTTCTGCTGAGTTTGGAAAACTCAACCGATTAACTTAAGTCTGCGAACTTGTTTGTGAACTTAAGAGGTTATGATCTAAAGATGTGCTCTGAACATGAAACACTAAATTACTAAGAAATTCTTTATGAAAACCGTAGCTATAATGTTCATGAGCCGATTCAATCGAATCGAATCATCTTTGTTTCAATTATGTCTTGTGTAGTTACATAAGATCTCATAGCAATTGAACAACTCTTTAACTAGTTCATTTGAGTCAATTGAACTAGTTATGGTGAAGAAGAACAAGGTTAATATGAAATGCTCATATGGTTAACCTTTTGGGTTACTATGTTGAACCAACATACACGTACACGTTTGGGCATGGTTTTCACGAACCCAGTAAACGTCTACCCGAGTGTGTGTGACAAGCTAAGTTTTCGATCTAACGGTTGAGAAATATTAGCTTGAATCTAAATCAGGTTTTCATCTAACGGTGATTAAGGTTTGCTTTGTACCTAAGGAAAAACCATGATTTGAAGGCTATATAAAGGATACATCTAGCATTGTGCAAAACTAATCCCCACACGTCTGTGTGCTACTAGTGCCCCTGCTAGAGTCGATCTCCATTAACGTTTGATTTTATTCTCTAAAATCAGGTTAACGACTTAAAGACTTCATTGGGATTGTGAAGCCAGACCGATACTACTTTATCGTAGTTGTGTGGTCTGATCTTGCATCTTCTATCGTACGAGTACAATCGATTGATTGGCTTGAGATCGTGAGAGTTCTCCGATAGGCAAGATAAAGAAGTCACAAACATGTTCATCTCACTGTTTGTGATTCCTCGACAATCCGCTTGTGTAGTCAGGTTGGATTGTAGAGAGGTGATTGATTAATCTAAGTTGTTCTTCGAGAATATAAGACCGGATTATCAATTGGTTCATGTTACCTTGATTTTATATCTAAAGACGGAACAAAACCTAGGATTTATCTGTGGGAGACAGATTTATCCTCTTATAGACTTTTCTGTGTGAGACAGATCTGTTTATTATCAAGTCTGTGATTTTGGGTTACAACAACTCTTGGTTGTGGGTGAGATGAGCTAAGGGAATCAAGTGCGCAGTATCCTGCTGGGATCAGAGGCGTAGGAGTACACTGTACCTTGGATCGGTGGGAGACTGATTGGGGTTCAACTATAGTCCAGTCCGAAGTTAGTTTGCAGTAGGCTAGTGTCTGTAGCGGCTTAATACAGTGTGTATTCAATCTGGACTAGGTCCCGGGGTTTTTCTGCATTTGCGGTTTCCTCGTAAACAAAATTTCTGGTGTCTGTGTTATTTGTTTTCCGCATTATATTTTATATAATTGAAATAATACAGGTTGTGCGTTCGTGATCATCAATTGGAAATCCAACCTTTGGTTGTTGATTGATCCTTAGACATTGGTCTTTGGTACCGTCCAAGTACTCCTTGTATTTGATAAAGACTCGCTATTGTTTTTAGCTTGAGTAAAAATCAAATCAAGAGAGAGATATTAACTCCTTGAGATACTTTTATCTAGATTGAGTCTGACTGTCTAGTTGATTCTCTAGAAAAGTATTTCGGAGTTAGTCCATACAGATTGCTAATCGAAATATTGGGTGGTGTTGTTAGACCCCCGTTTTTTCAATTGGTATCAGAGCAGGCAAACACGTTTAAGACCTCATCAGTCTGTGTTTGTAGCGATCTGACTCTGTGGACAGAATCTCATACGCATACCAAAATGCCTCATAAAGCTGTCAACTTTGTCAAGTGTCTCGGAAATACCTCAAAGGGTCACTCCTTAGATGATTCTTCCGAATCCCGAGGTAAGAAGAATGTTTCATCTTGTGTCAATCATTCTTCCTCACAATGAGACATTGGATATAATGGCTAAAGCTGAATTTGAGCTAACCATAATTTCAAAAAATTCTACTGAGTGTATTGATCTACAGGATCATGGTAAACTCATTGATGAATTTGAAAAGTCTATTGATCGTGAACAGGTACTCTATCACATTATATGGTCTTTCTCTAAGGAAATTGAGAAACTTCTTCAAGAAAACAACATACAACGTGAAAAGATTTGTGATCTTGAAAAGCTGGTCAAAGAAGGTTCAATTAGAGAAAATTGTTTGATCAAGACGCATTCATATGATCTAGACAGACTTCGTGTTGAGAGGGAGAAACTTGAAGCATCGCTTGTCTTAGCCCATGGACAGTGCAAATCCTTGGAAAAGGAAAACTCTGTTTTAAAGAAAAATTCTTCTGCACAAACTAATTCTCATGAGTTACCGTACAGAATTAAATTTTCTCCAAGAGAATATTGTGTCAAGAAAAGTTTTCATAACTTACAATCTTCTCCCGTGGCTATGAAGTTTAAACAAGTGCCAGTTGTTGCTTCTCCTCCACGAATATGTACCTTATGTGGAAAAGGAAATCACTATGCTATCCACTGTTTTGCTAGAAAGAAACGTGTTTCTGAACTCCACAAGTTGCTTCTTTCTACTGTCAATGGAGTAAATAGTCGAACGACTACGACAATGAAGGTCCCTTTCACGGGAAACCATGTATCTTATAAGAATGATCTCTCTCCTATAAATCATTATAGGACATTTATAAATTCTCGTACTACCAATGAAAGTATGTCATGTGCTTATAAGAACATATCTGATAAATCTAAGTCTAATGTGTGGAGACGAATTTCATAAAATCCCCTAGAACCTATTTCTAGAGGTCCTAGACTTTGTCATCAGAAGGGTTCCCCGCCTGTGATTCCCAGAAGGACTGCGAGACACACCCTTCTTCCTGGAAGCTGCAGTGAAAGGATAAGAATTGCTGAGATAATATATCCTAGAAGAATTTACAGGTACTCTCTCAGAACCGATGATGAGACTATGTCTCCCTCTGCTACCTAGCAGCAGAATGTTCTATCCTTGTGTCTAACTTGAGAGATACAAGGATGAGGATTTGAGAGATGCTCAAGTATTGTACTATATTTTCTCTAGGATTGTATATCCCTTGTTGTAATGATCTTCTCTAGTATCATTTTCCTTTCGTCTCTTTGATCTTTTGGGATGGTGGATGTTTTGGAAGCTGCACAGTATCTCTTTCTAGGGACATTCTTGGTCGGCCACAAATGCTTGTATCTCCTCAAGGAAATCTAGGGTTTCTAGACAGGGCATTCAAGAACATATATAAATCTTATAGGTGCCTCATTTTTCTTCATAAAGGAGCTCTATGGAAACTGTTCCCAAAGAATAAGTTAACCCTATGGTTGAGGATGATCTCAAAGGATGTGATTCTGGTCAAGAGTTTATATGGAAGAAGTTTCTTGAAAGAAAAGAGTATAACACTTGGATTGGTGAATCTGTCAAGGATTTGATTCGTGTTCATGATGAAGTTAAGAACGAACTGACTAACCTTCAATTGCAGATAAACCAGCCGATTGATGGACATGCGAAAATCCTTGGTACTCAGAATATCTTGATCAGAAATCAGAAGAAAGTTATCCTTGACTGTGCAAAGGCTCGTCATTATGCTCGCACTATTGATCGAAAAGTCAACGTTCTAACTTTTGAACATGGTGTCTCTACGGTCAACAGGGTCAAGGATATCAGTGACTCCTACTTTGATGGACCATTTTAGAGGTATGAAATCATCAAGGAAAACTGAGTCTTATATGCCTAGTAAGTCTTCTTTTTGGATTAGTAGGAAGAATAACTAGTGCTTTGAATAGCGATGATTGTAACTACACATAGCTATTTTTGCTTTTATCTTCTTGTGTTATTTTTTAGGTTTATCGGTATTAAATTCTAAAAATATTTGGAGGATGATGTTTATTGCAGTATTTTAATAGTCTGTGATATTGCAATATTTTTATGGGATATGTATTGTTTATGTCCGTGAACTTGAAGGTCCCATATTGCAGTCAAAAGTAAAGTCGTTCATGAACCGGTATTCGTATTGATGAAAGGACGAATGGACTTTTGACATCTACAAAAGTTAAGCCTATGTAATCATTAATTTGATGGAAAATAGGATAAAATCTTTTGTTCAACAAGGATAAAGTCTATTATGTCGTTATGATGGAAAATAGAATAGATCCTTGTATGTTATCCACGGTATTGATACTCATTGATCCATTCTATTATGTTTTACCGTGAAGGATCCATTGTGTGTCTTATGTGGAGCACCTTACAACTAAGTCGATTTACCTTGGCTTTGTTGGTTGTTCCATAAGATGCTATATGTCGAGCATTAAGAACTAAATTAATCAACCTGTTTGGTTATTTAGTTTGTACTCCATAAGTTTTCTTTCTTATGTCGAGTACATGTACGGTTAAGGTTGTCATATTTTATGATGAACTTAGTCGGGGTTCTATAAGTTCTTTTATGTTGAGCCCAAAATAATTAAATTGATTACTTCGGTGATTAGTTTGGTTATTTGTATTCCAATTAGATTAATTATAGGTTATCTTGTAATTAATCTAGTTGAGTTTTCATATATTCCACAAGTCCTTGTGTTGAGTATATGAAAGGCTACACTATCATGTTCTTTGGTTAATGTAGTCATACATTCCATAAGGTTTTCCTGATGTTGACTAATTGAACGGTTAAGTTAGTCATCTCCGTGTGATTGACTTAGTCGTAGCTCCGTGAGTTTACTTATGTTTAGCACTTTAAATTAAATTCATCACTTGTGTGGTTTGATTTAGTTGCGTATTCCAACTGAATTAATCATGGGTTTACTTGTGATTAATTTGGTTGAGCTTTGGATATAGAAAATCATTCCTATGGTTTTTGGTGTTCAATAAAAAATCCTTCTTTTATTTCGAAATTAAGGTCGCTCTTGTTGTTCTCTCGGGAATGACATCAAATGGGGGAGAGTTCTTTTGAACTTGTGTTTAATGGTAATATCTTGCGGGGAGTGCGGGTGTGGAATTTTATAGGGGTTATCTTATATCTTAAAACTCCTTGATGAATGTTGTTAGCTTCGGCTATTAGATTGCATCTAAATTAAGTCGGTATGTATTTTTCTTTTGGTCATAAATTGTCTCTTGTGGAAATTTCATTATGATCCCATTCTTGTACCTTTGCCAATCTTATTGAAAAAAAGGGGGAGAAATATCGTAGTTCACACTACAAATACATATGGTTTTCGGATCATTGTGTAAGGGGGAGTGGTTTCCATGATCGATATGGAGTATTGACTAAGGGGGGTGATACATATCACCGTAGTATTATTGTTAAAGTCGTGATACAATTGGACTTTGATGTTATATAATAATACTATGACACTATATAATAATGATCGAGAATCTCGATTTCTCTCATTTTTATAGCTACAGATCTTCAATAACGATGGTGTTAAACTTACAACCTTTGGGATATTGGAGTACTTGGAAGGACGAAGATTTCAAGGAACGTTGAAGATTAGACTATGGAATAGGAGCCACTAAAGTTTATCTTTTTTGTATTCCATATGTAAAATTGACAAAGGGGGAGATTGTTAGAGCATAGCTCGGTCAACCTTGCATGCGTTGCTATCTCAAGCATGTTTGTCAATGTTAGTGATCAAAACTATAAGTCTTGATTTCTAGCCTACATAGCTAAGTCTCGGACTAGGATAGAAAAGTGTCATGGCGATTCATCATACAACGACGAAGATCTATACAAGAAACCGTGGAACTTCATCAACAAAAAGGTATGTGGAGACTTGAACTTATCTATCACTCAAAAGTCTATCTCTTCTATCTCCTACTTCTTATGAGACCAAATTCATATGCTATATAGACTAGATCATACACATTTGACATTTCGAGTTGAGCATTCATTGCTTATCTTTTATCTCGAAATCGTGTGTTGGTAAAGCGTTTCGCTTTGATCAAGTTTATCTTTACCTAGTGACGAAAGTCATGAAAAGTTTCAATCACTTTGAGAATTGCTATGACGTGAATAAGTCTGCGAACTTGTTTGTGAACTTAAGAGGTTATGATCTAAAGATGTGCTCTGAACATGAAACACTAAATTACTAAGAAATTCTTTATGAAAACCGTAGCTATAATGTTCATGAGCCGATTCAATCGAATCGAATCATCTTTGTTTCAATTATGTCTTGTGTAGTTACATAATATCTCATAGCAATTGAACAACTCTTTAACTAGTTCATTTGAGTCAATTGAACTAGTTATGGTGAAGAAGAACCAGGTTAATATGAAATGCTCATATGGTTAAACTTTTGGGTTACTATGTTGAACCAACATACACGTACATGTTTGGGCATGGTTTTCACGAACCCAGTAAACGTCTACCCGAGTGTGTGTGATAAGCTAAGTTTTCTATCTAACGGTTGAGAAATATTAGCTTGAATCTAAATCAGGTTTTCATCTAACGGTGAATAAGGATTGATTTATACCTAAGGCAAATCCCTGATTTGAAGGCTATATAAAGGAGACATCTAGCATTGTGCAAAACTAAACCCCACACGTCTGTGCGCTACTAGTGCGCCCGCTAGAGTCGGTCTCCATTAACCTTTGATTTTCTTCTCTAAAATCAGGTTAACGACTTAAAGACTTCATTGGGATTGTGAAGCCAGACCGATACTACTTTATCGTAGTTGTGTGATCTGATCTTGCATTTTCTATCGTACGAGTACAATCGATTGATTGGCTTGAGATCGTGAGAGTTCTCCGATAGGAAAGATAAAGAAGTCACAAACATCTTCGTCTCACTGTTTGTGATTCCTCGACAATCCGCTTGTGTAGTCAGGAAGGGTTGTAGAGAGGTGATTGATTAATCTAGGTTGCTCTTCGGGAATATAAGACTGGATTATCAATTGGTTCATGTTACCTTGATTTTATATCTAAATACGGAACAAAACCTAGGGTTTATATGTGGGAGACATATTTATCCTCTTATAGACTTTTCTGTGTGAGACAAATCTGTTTATTATCAAGTCTGTGATTTTGGGTTACAACAACTCTTGGTTGTGGGTGAGATCAGCTAAGGGAATCAAGTGCGCAGTATCCTGCTGGGATCAGAGGCGTAGGAGTACAACTGTACCTTGGATCGGTGGGAGACTGATTGGGGTTCAACTATAGTCCAGTCCGAAGTTAGTTTGCAGTAGGCTAGTGTCTGTAGCGGCTTAATACAGTGTGTATTCAATCTGGACTAGGTCCCGGGGTTTTTCTGCATTTGCAGTTTCCCCGTTAACAAAATTTCTGGTGTCTGTGTTATTTCTTTTCCGCATTATATTTTATATAATTGAAATAATACAGGTTGTGCGTTCGTGATCATCAATTGGAAACTCAACCTTTAGTTGTTGATTGGTATTGATTGATCCTTGGACATTGGTCTTCGGTACCGTCCAAGTATTCCTTTTATTTGATAAAGACTCGCTATTGATTTTAGCTTGAGTAAAAATCAAATCAAGAGAGAGATATTAACTCCTTGAGATACTTTTATCTATATTGAGTCTGACTGTCTTGTTGATTCTCTAGCAAAGTATTTCGGAGTTAGTCCATACAGATTGCTAATCGAAATATTGGGTGGTGTTGTTAGACCCCCGCTTTTTCAGTATTGGTATGACTTTTATTAGTGAAACCAATCTTAGGTAATCACCTGAGATGGTATGATCGATTTAGTGTTATTGGTATGCGCGACTCTGGGTAAAGGGGAACCGATCCTAGTAAGAGGTGCAACCTATTAGAAAGGGGAATCGATCCTTGTATGAGGTGCAACAAGTTTTTAGTAGAAAGTGGAACCGATCCTATGGACATATGCAACAAGTACAAGTTAGATACCATATATATGTGGGGAACCGATCCTAGTACCTAGTCAACCAAATTTTGGTAACTAGCGTGACTATGCAAAGTACTCACATGGAGGTAGAACCGAAACTTGTTTTGGTAGAATCGTGAAACCCATGTTTGGTGATTGAGTGTTCTTGATCAATCACGTAGTTCTTGAAAGTCAGATGAACCAATTCTAAACTTGTTTGGAAGTGTGGCAAATCGGTTTTAAGGTTGTAAGTATGAAAGAGGACTTACAAAGTAAAGATGTCGACATACTTTGAACATGTGCAGTAACACTTATCTTTAATTGTTCAAATATATTCTTTAATAGCTAAAGGAAGAAAATCCCGTATCAAAAAATAAGTTGAGAATCTTATAATTAAGGTTTTTAAATTTATTTTTGGAAAATGAAAATTAGTAATGTATATTTACTAGTTGGAGATTTTCTAAGAGATTTTCGGTCATTATTTGGACAAAGCATTTCTAGGAATTATGGAAACCGGATTTGGAATATATTGCATATCTTGAGAATATTTTCGATTTTGGAAATTCCTTGGTGTCCAAACTTCCTTGTCTATAAATATCAAAGTTTGCATTTCGAGCAAACTAATCCTCAGAGCTAGCAAAACTACCTCAGTTGTGTTGTTACTGGTGGAGCCGCCTATTCAGAGAGGAAAGTAATCTAATTAGGCAAAATCTCTTACGGCCGCTCGGTTTAAAGATTTCTTTGGGATTGAGAAGCTCTATTAGTATCATTGGTGGGAAACTAGATAATTGCGGTTTACCTTTTATTTTCGATTGATTTGATTGACTAACGGTTATACTTTGATTGCACCTAGTTTGTTTATGCTTGAGAATCTTCTCTTCTGATATAAGATTCACTCAAACTAGATCGAAGTTTCGACGGGGATCTTTATACTGTTTATAGATCTAAAGACGTCTTGTGATAATCCATTGTTAACAGACTCCTCTCTGTGCGGGATCGATCACAAGAGATTCAAGTTGATTGTGTGCAGGTGTTTATTGAAGATATAAGAAGATTTGAAGACAAAGAAGACTTTGAAGATTTCTGATTTGGATTCATAATCCTTGTGGTAGATTGGATTGATTAGTTGTGTAGATCGGCATCAATACAATTCTTTGTGATTAAAATTATTGATTGCAAAATCTTAACAATTACTTTGGTAGTTGATGATAAGATAGATCTAAGAACCTGACAAAGGAGTTTATTGGGATAAACAGAAGAGCCTTTTGTCGAACTCACATCACTTGGTTGAAAAGAGTTGATACCAAACATATTTGTTGTTCCTTTACTGTTTGGAATACGAACCAAAGGAATTGTTCCAAGTACGTGACTTATTACAGGTCAGAGGCGTGGGAATACAGATGGAACTAGGTGAACTATAGGTTTAGTTTCTTGGTCTCAACTATACGAAGTTAGTTTGATTTTGTATAGCGTCTTAATCCTGAGAGTATTCAATTCCGGACAAGGTCCCGGGATTTTTCTGCGTTTGCGGTTTCCTTATTAACAAAATCTTGCTGTGTCATTTACTTTTATTTTCCGCAATTATAATTATTGTTATTATAATTTAAAGTAAATTACATAAACGTTAATTCCTATTTACTTGATAGTAATCCTATTGTGTTTGGTTAAGTCCGAACCTTTTATCAAGTACACATACTTTGTTGTCGTATTGACTCGATCTTGTATCCGTGGACGATCACATGGAATGTGAACCGATTTGTTGTATTGTCTCGACTCAGTCCATAGACAATCACGTTCGGAGAAAGGTCTTATATGTGGAAAAGTTTTAGATTGAGGTATATTTGGGTACCCTCGTCTTTTCGAAAATAGCCAAGCAGTATGTGTGGGATGAGCCATACCTGTGGAAATACGGTTCCGATCAAATCATTCGCAGGTGCGTACCTAATTCTGAATTTCAATCTATTCTTACTTTTTGTCATACTTATGCATGTGGTGGTCACTTTGGTTCTAAACGTACCGCTTTCAAAATACTTGAAAGTGGATTTTATTGGCTATTTGAGGATGCATATATTTTTTGAAAATCTTGTGATAGATGTCAAAGGACGGGAAATCTAGGTGCTCGAAATCAAATGCCACTCACACCAATTCTTGCTGTAGAAGTATTTGATGTGCGGGGAATTGATTTTATGGGCCCTTTTGTCAATTCTAATGGAAAATTTTATATACTTCTTGTTGTGGATTATGTTTCGAAATGGGTGGAATCTAAAGCCACCCCTACTAATGATTCTGAAGTTGTTTGTGAGTTTGTGAAGGAATATATTTTCTCGAGACATGGTACACCAAGAGTAGTTCTCGGTGATGGAGGCTCACATTTCCAGAAATCCTTCTGAAAAAGCGTGGGTCTAACAACACCACCCAATATTTCGCTTAGAAATCTGTATGGACTAACTCCGAGATACTTTCTAGAGAATCAACTAGACAGTCAAACTCAATCTAGGTAAAAGTATCTCAAGGAGTTAATATCTCTCTCTTGTTTTGAATTACTCAAGCTAATAGAAATCAGCGAGTCTTAATCAAACACAAGGAATAACTTGGACGGTACCAAAGACCAATGTCCAAGGATCAATCAATGACAATCAAACAACCAAAGGTCGGATTATACCAATTGATGATCTACACGCACAACATGTATTATTTCAATTATAAAGATAAACAATATAATGCGGAAACTGAAATAACACAGACACCAGAAATTTTGTTAACGAGGAATCCGCAAATGCAGAAAAACTCCGGGACCTAGTAGCTCCTATTCCACATGTCTAATCTTCAACATTCCTCGAAATCTTCGTCACTTACAAGTACTCCAATGATCCCAAAGGTTGTAAGTTTAGCACCATCGTTGTTGAAGATCCGTAGCTATAACAATGAGAAAGCATCGGTCTCGATCATTGTTATATACTGTCATAGTATTATTACACAGTGTCAAAGTTCAATTGTATCACAACTTCAACAATAATACTATGGTGATATGTATCACTCCCCCTTAGTCAATACTCCATCTCACATGAAAACCACTCCCCCTTACACAATGATCCGAAAACCATATTTATTTGTAGTGTGAACTACATATTAATTCTCCCCTTTTTTGTCAATAAAATTGGAAAAGGTACAAGAACGGGTTCATAATGAAATTTCCGTAAGAGACATTTCATGACTGAGAGAAAGAAACACACGTCATCTTATTTAGATGCAATCATATAGCCGAAGCTAACAACATTCATCAAGGAGTTTAAAGATACAAGATAACCCCTCTAAAATTCCAAAGCCGCACACCGCTCAAGATATGACCATTAAGCACAAGTTCAAAAGAACTCTCCCCCATTTGATGTCATTCCCGAAAGAACAACAACGAGCGACCTTAATTTCAAGAGAAAATAAGGATTTTTATTGGACACCAAAACCATGAGAATGATTTTTATATCCAAAACTCAATCAAATTAATCATAAGTAAACCCATGATTAATTTAATCGGAATACATAATCAAATTAAACACAAAAGTGATCAATTTAATTCATTGTGCTCAACATAAGTAAACTTACGGAGCAACGACTAAGTTAACCATACAAGAGAGTGATTGGCTTAATCGTTCATATACTCAACACAAGAGAGACTTGTGGAGTAATAGCTAAATAACCAACAAGATGATTAATTTAGTTATGATATGCTCAACATAAAGTATCTTACGGAACAACCAACAAGGCTAATAAAAAATAATCAACTTTGTCGTATCGTGCTCAACATAAGACACATTTCGGAGCCTCACGGTAATACAAAAAGGATGGATCAATGAAGATTAATACCATGGAATACACAAGGATTCATTTTTTTGCACAAGCATATACAATAGCAATAATCCTTGGATACAAAAGATTTTAACCTATCTTCCGTCAAGGATTGACAATATAGGCTTAACTTTTGTATATGTCAAAGTCTATTCATTCTTAAACCAATAAACGAATACCGATCATGAACGACTTTACTTTTGACAAAATATGGGACAACATAGTTCACGGGCGTAAACACCAATATCCCATAACAAATTGCAATATAACAAATCATAAAGATTAAATACTGCAAAAACATCATCCTCCAAATATTTTTAGAATTTTATACCAAAAAAACCTAAAAAATAAACACAAGAAGATGAAAAATAATAGCTATGTGTAGTCACAATCATCGCTATTCAAAGCACTAGTTATTCTTCCTATTAAGCCAAAAATAAGACATACTAGGCAACAAGAGTAAATCAACAAGCTTAAAGGAAAACAAACTCCAGTACAATTTCCGAACACGAACTAAAAAGTGGACGGTTCAGGAACTTCACGAGTCATGGGGTTTTTGAGCTTGTGAACGACAACATCCATTCCACCCTTAGAGAGGTGATTCTATTTGAGAAGATCATTGATGTAAGACTTTATGAGACCAAGGTCAGCAGTAACATTTCCCAACTCAGTTTTTAATGCATCAAGACTTTTCAGAGTTACAATGAGATCTTGTTTTGCTTCTCCAAAGTACTTAAGAAAGTCGTGAACAACTTCAGCAGAAATCATATCATCCTTTTCAGCATCCTCATGAACATAGGCAAAGTAACATGAAGTATTAGGATGATCTTCATATACAAGAGTTCTTTTCTTCTTAGATTCGACAACAACTCCTTTGTCAAGGAATCCTCTTGCAAAATCACCATAGCAAGATGAAGAAGAAGACATACTTGATAAACCAGAAACCACCCTAGAGTATGCGTACGCGACCTTTGCAACTTAGGGTAAATATTTAAAGGTTTCCTGAGGGAAAGATTTTAGGGTTTAAACTGTTTATTCATGCCAGAGTAAAGATACCCGAACGAGTATAACACTACCCAGAAACGTAAAGCCCACAAGTAAAACAATTGAGATTAAGGTACAGAAAACTCAAGTTGTACCAAGGACCTACAAAAAGATAAACTTCCTAACAACGAGAAACGAAAAGTCAGAGCAAAACAAATACTTTAAGTAGAACTAGTCTGCAAGAGTTTAGCTATAGACGATAAGAAAATAGTTCCACTCAACCGACCGACCAACCAAAAGTATACCTATTACCACATCTTACTCAAGAGGATTTTTATGAGTAAGCTCTTTAAACCTTGTGATTAATTAGCACAAGTATGAGCAATATGCTCATCAAGAGATTTGTGTTTATGGCCAAGTTTCTTTTTCCTTCCGAGACGAGGAAATGATCCCTTGTTATGTGAGAAATTATCATAAAACTCACTGTCGTCATAGTTTGAATTCTTATCAGAGGAACTTAGGTTTGATGAGGAAGACAACCTGTTGACGAATTCTTTATACCCTTCAATTATCTTCTTCAGATTATCTCTCACTTCATCAATTTTTCTTCTTTCATCTGAACTTTCTTTCTCAACAGGAGCAATCACACGTTCTTCCTTTAGACGATGTTTATTCAGATGTCTGTTTTGTTCTCGAGTGTTTGAGGAACTCATTGAACTGCCTTTCCTGGTAACATACACAAGGTAAGTACGAAAACCAATTGGTTTAGTCATACGAATGTCAGTTACACCTTTAAAAATCAAATATAAGGTGTGTTGAAGTTACCAATGAGTTTTTCTTCAACTTAGAGGTTCCTTTTCGTTTTACCGAACTCTTCGTTTCACAGACAAGACATACTTTCTGATCATCAGAATGATTAGATAGTACATCCTTATAAACATCGTTAGAAGATTTCCTCCCTTCATTTGATGTGCAGCCTTTTTGATTGATGGTGACTTCAGACACATTCGTTTTACAAGAAGGGGTTTCAGTTTTTGCTTCTGAGCATGAACCATCTTTTGTGTCATAAGTACTTGGTATATTAGATTGCTTTGAGCATTCTTGAATAGAGAGTTTACTCAAGTGATGTTCAATTTCCAAGGCATCTCTTGTGAGACTAGCTTCAAGAGACGTACATGATGACTGAACATCATAATTTCCTTTGGATTTGCAATCTCTTATTACACCAAGTAGGAAATCGACATGATGTTTTAACCGATTAAATCTATCAGCTTGGATTCTAGCAAGATTTAGAATCAATTGACTCTCTTCAGTTGTTTCCCGTTCAATTGAAGGGTCATCGGAAGAACACATGTCGGTGTTAGTCTGTCTCGTCGGTGTGGAAGGTTTATCTATGTACAAGATAGTAGAACCCTTCTTAGAATTAGACGAGATAGAACTCTTATTTCCGGTAATGCGTTTATCAGAGATCAGATTGCTACAAACACATACTTGTGAGGTCTTAACGTGTTTGCCTGCTCTGATACCAATTGAAAAAGCGGGGGTCTAACAACACCATCCAATATTTCTCTTAGCAATCTATATGGGCTAACTCCGAAATACTTTCTAGAGAATCAACTAGACAGTCAGACTCAATCTAGGTAAAAGTATCTCAAGGAGTTAATATCTCTCTCTTGTTTTGATTTACTCAAGCTAATAGAAATCAGCGAGTCTTAATCAAACACAAGGAATAACTTGGACGGTACCAAAGACCAATGTCCAAGGATCAATCAATGACAATCAAACAACCAAAGGTCGGATTATACCAATTACTGATCTACACGCACAACCTGTATTATTTCAATTATAAAGATAAACAATATAATGCAGAAACTGAAATAACACAGACACCAGAAATTTTGTTAACGAGGAAACCGCAAATGCAGAAAAACCCCGGGACCTAGTCTAGATTGAATAAACACTATATTAAGCCGCTACAGACACTAGCCTATTCCAAGCTAACTTCGGACTGGACTATAGTTGAACCCCAATCAGTCTCCCACTGATCCAAGGTACGGTTTTACTCCCTACGCCTTTGATCCCAGCAGGATACTACGCACTTGATTCCGTTAGATGATCCCACCCACAACTAAGATTTTTTACGACCCAAAATCGCAGGCTTTAACAATAAATAAATCTGTCTCATACAGACAAGTCTATCAAAGGATCAATCTGTCTCCCACAGAAAAACCCTAAAGTTTTTGTTCCATATTTTGATGATAATCAAGGTGAACAGGAACCAATTGATAATCCGGTCTTATATTCCCGAAGAACAGCCTAGATTAATCAATCGCCTCACAACAATCTTAATCGTATGGTAGCGAAACAAGATGTCGTGGAATCACAAACAATGAGACGAAGGTGTTTGTGATTACTTTTTATATCTTGCCTATCGGAGAAATGAAACAATCTCTATCCAATCAATATGATTGTACTATTACGATAGAAGATGCAAGATCAGATCACACAACTACGATAAAAGTAGTATCGGTCTGGCTTCACAATCCCAATGAAGTCTTCAAGTCGTTAACCTGGTTTTATAAGAAGAAAACCAAAGGCTAAAGGAGAACCGACTCTAGCACGCAAACTAGTAGCACACGTAAGGTGTGGGGATTAGTTTTGCAGAGTTGCTAGATGTCCCCTTATATAGTCTTTCAAATCAGGGTTTTTCCTTAGTTACAAAGCAATCAATATCCACCGTTAGATGAAAACCTGATTTAGATTCAAGCTAATATTTCTCAACCGTTAGATCGAAAACTTAGCTTGTCATACACAAATGACTGTACGCTTCTAGATTTGTAAACCGCACCCAAACGTGTACATTGTTGGTTCAACAATAGTTTACCTAAAAGGTTAACCATAAGAGCATTTCATACCAACCATGTTCTTCTTCACTATAACTAGTTCAAATGACTCAAATGAACTAGTTAAGAGAGTTGTTCAATTGCAAGGAAATCTTATGTAACTACACAAGACGCAATTAAAGCAAAGATGATTTGATTCACAAGAATCGGTTCATGAACTTTAATAGCCACGGTTTGCAAAATCATTCCTTAGTATTTTAAGATTAAATTCAGAGATCATCTTTAGATATATAACCTTCTCAAGTTTGCAAACTAGGTACGCGGACTTAAGACACCGGACAGAGTTTACAAACTCCAGCAGAAATTCTCGGGTTTGAGAACTTCGCTGGTTCGCGGACTGGGTTCGCGGACTTGGCTCACGCAAGTAGTTTGTCAACTCCAGCAGAAATTCTCGGGTTTGAGAACTTCGGCAGTTCGCGGACTGAGTTCGCCGACTTGGCACTTGCCATACTTCCGGTTCTCTTGATCAACAAAGTTCGAGAACTTCGTTTCAAGGAATACATTGGTTATGTAATCTAAACTCTCATTCCAATCATTGAAACATTCTTAGAGGACGTTATATAGTTGTTACACTATTTCTCGTCAAAGAAATTTTCAAAGTGATTGAAACATTCATGACTTTCGTCACTAGGTAAAGATAAACTTGGTCGAAGCGAAAAGCTTACCAACACATATTTCGAGATATAGATAGGCGAGGTATACTCGGCTCGAAATACCAAATGTGTATGATCTAGTCTATATATATAGCATACGACTTTTATCTTAAAGAATAGGAGATAAAATAGATAGACTTTTGAGTGACAGATAGGTTCAAGTCTCCACATACCTTTTTGTCGAGAAGTTCCACCGGTTCCTTGAGTAGTCCTTCTACTTGTATGATGAATCGTCATGAAGTCCTTGAGGTCAACTACACTTACTATCCTAGTCCGAGACTTAGCTATAAGAGACTAGAAATCAAGACTTATAGTTTTGATCACTAACATTGACAAACATGCTTGAAATAACAACGCATGCGAGTTCGACCAAGCAGTGCTCTAACACCTTCCACGCTTTACTCATGAAGTACAACATAACACACAAGGTTGGTACGCCGTATCACCCACAAACTAGTGGGCAAGCCGAAATCTCGAACCGTGAGATTAAATCCATTCTTGAGAAAACCGTAAACACTACACGGAAAATTGGAGTTATAGGCTTAACGATGCGCTTTGGGCGTATAGAACGGCGTATAAGACACCGGTTGGTATGTCTCCATCTCGGTTGGTTTATGGCAAAGCTTGTCATCTTCCGGTTGAACTTGAGCATAAGGATTATTGGGTGATAAAGATGTGCAACATGGATTATGACAATGCGGGGAAACAAAGGAAGTTACAACTTAACGAAGTAGAGGATATACGTAATGATGCTTATGAGAGTTCTCATAGATATAAGGAAAACATGAAACTTTTCCATGACAAGATGATTTCTCGGAAGAGTTTTGTTGTGGGTCAAAAAGTTCTTTTATTTTATTCTCGTCTTAAGCTATTTCCTGGTAAACTAAGGTCCAGATGGATTGGGTCGTATGTTGTTACTAATGTTTATTCTCATGGCGCAGTTGATATAGCTAGTCTCAGGGATGCGACAACTCTGAAAGTAAACGGCCATAGGTCGAAACCATACTACGAAAGCATAGCTTATATGGATATGGATGTGCAAGAATTTCGTGATTATCTCCCTCTGGAGGAGTAACGTAATTGGAATGCCAAGTCGGGTTGAGGACATTAAAATAAGCGCTACATGGGAGGCAACCCATAGGTTTTGTATCTCTATCCCTTTTGTTTCTTAGTATTCTTAGTTTTTCATATCATATCTTGCATTCCCTTCTTAGATTTTACAAAGTCTTATATCTATAATGAATTCTCGTAAGAAAAATTCTGAATGCGCAGTTGTCACGAAAACAGCTCTCGAGACTTCATATTTAGTCCGATTTGAGTGGTTAACACCAACTTTTAAAGAGGACATACTTATCTTTCTTTTACAAAAAGAAAATCCGAATTATGAGTTTTTTAAGTTGGACCGATTGGCCTGGACATTTGAGTTTCGATATTTTTCCAAAACTTTTTCAGACTGCATGTCTGTCAGTCCGGAGGCCATAAAAGTCAGACCGTTTATCGAAACATTGTTACCTTTTGAAACCTCATAGATAAGACGTAGGAAACAACTTTCATTTAGGATGTTTTTCCTAGTTACCTACCCATGTGTACAGTTTTCTAATTTTTCAGGGCTGTTATGTCAGAAATCATAATTTTCGGTTTTGAACATTGAGGACAATGTTGAGTTTAAGTGGGGGGGGGGGGGGGGAGCATTTAGTATCATACTATATGCATATACACATAAAATAAAATCCTCTTTGATTTCTTGCATTCTTGAGAGTTCATATTTTGGAGTTAATTATGAGCTATTTAGGATGACACTAAACCTTTAAGGTTGAAACTGTTCTTACAACTACGTACTGAGTTCCACTATATCATTCTACAATCCTTAAATATATAGGTTCATAATTGAATGCGAAACTCAGATGCTAGCAATAGCATGGTAGTCGTTGGAAAACTTTTAATTAGTTCTCACAATTAAACATTACTGAATCACTTTCTTTTTATTTTTGCAGTTATATGTTTCTCTAAGTGAATTGTTGGGATCCTGATACTGCCATGGATGTTGTAGCAAGGTAATCATTGGTTGAGTTTATATAAAAGCCCCATAGACAATTGTCTTGAACTCATAAAGAGTGAGCCAAAAATCAAATATTTATATAAGGCTCCTCTTCATATATCGACATTAATAATAAAAAGATAGGATTCTCCCTGTCTCCGTCGCCTAAACAAGCGTGGAATGCAGGATCCATGGGAATTAATCATGTAGTCGATGAAATGAGTGAAACCTATCATCATTATTTAGCAAGTCAAAAAGACTATTGATGAGGTTCTCGACACTTGGATAGCAGTATGTGTGAAACGTTGTTCCTGTGTCCGTCGCTTAAACAAGCGTGGAACGCAGGATCCAAGGAAACTATCACATACTTGCTGAGAGTAAACACGCGCTTAGAGTACCTAATCATGTGGTCGAGTTAAATGGGTGTTTCTCTCAACTATTGCGCTATAAATAAAAATCCTTTTACGACATTCATACAAGTATTGTGGGTAACATCTTTCACTTTAGCCAACATTTGCACACTTCACTTTTCTATTTCCATTCTCTTATCTATCCATGTAATTTCAGTATGCGAGTGTTGTGGCAAACGTTGAAACAACTACGATGACTATCTTAGTAGAGTTTTTCAATCAGGTTGAATGCACACGTAATTAATAGCTTATGTGTGATGATTGGAATGTATGTGGGATGTTTGCAGCTAAAGAACTTATGCATGCTAATTATTTAGCTACTACTTTGTGTCTATCCTTAGTGGTTCTTCCAAGAGGAGAAATTGGAGTAGGTTTTGTTGGTATACCTCTTGTAAATCCTCACGAGACTATAACTCGTCCACTAGGGACACCTAGCGGTTTAAAGGCTTGCTGCATTGGCTAAGTGAAACAGTATTCTCAATTAAAGGGAGTTGTTGTTTCTAGCATTAGTTTGATTTAGTTTTCTCGAGGACTAGCAAAATCTAAGTATGTGGGAATTTGATAAGTGCATAATTAATATGATTTTAGTGTCCATTCCATACTTGTTTTAGCTATTATTCTTGCATATTTTCGTATTATTACTCTTGTTTTCTCTTATTTGTGTCTATTAGGTGAATCATCCAAAAAGGAGCTACAAATTTCTAAAAAGAGCTAAGAATAGAAGTATTAAAATTCCAAGTATCCAAGTTCCTAAGTCTAAGGGAAGTGGAAGAAGTGCGAAGAAAAGGAGCAAAACGCTCAAAATCAAGAGACGGGCCAAATACCGAGATTAATCATTCAAATTCAGGATTTCTCATCACCATCTTTAAGATAATTGAAAGAGGAAAATAATTCAAAAATAATGAGGTCATTCCGAGTTCGGACGAAGAAGTTGTGGGCAAAACAAGTTTTTTATCGAATACCGAAGACAAGCAAGTATGCAAACGGATTTTCAGTATGCAAACAGGTATGCATACTTATTCCCCTGGATTTTAACTGAAATTTAAGTATGCAAATGGGTATGCATACTGGTGAAGGCCAAAACTCACGGTTGGGGTCTTTATTTCGTATTTTCAGGTCGGGTTCTTGAATCGAACTAGATACTTGAAGGCCAAGCAATGTAAACCTATATAAAAAGGTATTAGGTCATGAATGATATGTTATCAAGGGATCACGAAATTGTAAAGGCTTGGAGAGAAGAAACAACAAACGGAGTGAAAGCTAGGTTTCAGAGCGATTCCTCTTTCGCAACGATATTTCTAAACTTTTCTTATATGTATACCATGGATGTTTCAACATCCATGAGTAGATAAACACCTATTGATTGAGGATGAATTCTAAGTTGTAAACAAGATTTGAGTTATTATATTAATCTACTTTGAAGTTCTTCATATGATTATCGCTTGTTTATACTATATCGAATATTTATGATTGATTGATGGATTGTTAAGGTGCACAACTAAATTGATTTTTTGATTTAATCTATTGATAGTATTGAGTTAGGAGATAAGTAATAGTCGAATAACTTGTACACAAGTAGAGAACACGAGACCTTGCACAGGGATTATGTGGAGTGATTGTGTGTATAAACAACACTAAAAAGTGGACCTTGATCTAAGAGTCTAACTAATAGGATCAACCTATAAATTCACAAAAGATAAAGCATTCGACCAAATTACATCTTAAGTGATCTACTACCAGGTGGTTTAGATGAATAGAATCTGGTAGGCGAGAACTTCCGTATCCAGTGATATAAGGAATTTAGGGAATAACACTGATCTAGTTGTTATTCCACGGTTGGTGATAATCCATGATTAATGACAATTAGTAAAGTATAATAACTCATTGATGGTTTATTAACAAAGAAGGATTCCTCGATCATATCTCTCTTTATTGCTTACAACTCAACTTTATTTGCTTTGATTATTTTATTTTGTTTAAAATCTAAAACAACCCCCCCCCTTGTGACACTTTGACAACTAAAACTCACTGCTCTTCGTGGGAACGATCCTTACTTGAATTATATTACCAGTTAATTGTGTGGAAATAAGTTATTTAATTTGATTGCACTTACGACAACCATCATTTGGATGCAAGAGTTGTTAAACAGTCAGCATTTCTGTTGTTGGTACGACCGGTATGGACGATCGTTGCCTCGGAGAAATAAGCTAGTAGACGTTGTGCTTCGGCTCTGAACGGAGCAAGTGTCACTTCTTTGAGAGAGTACACGCCATATCTGATTGACTAACAATTTTGAGTCTCCTCTTATCTCCAGGTGCGTTGCTCCTGCTTGCTTGGCCAAGGATAATCCCCACAAGAAGGCTTCATATTCCGCTGAATTGTTGGTGTAGTGGAAATCTAACTTGAATGAATGAGAGAAGACTTCACCGGATGGGGATACTAACACGACGCCCGCTCCACCAGTATCATTGCTAGGATTGGCTGATCCATCAAAGTATAACAACCATGTTTCCTCTTTAATAACTGAAATTTCTGGAAACTCACACTTCATGTAGCATTGTGATATCGTCCCCTGGAAAGGCAGCGAGTAAGTCTGCAACTGTTTGGCCCTTGATTGCTTTGGGTGAGACACATGTTATGTAAAACTATGACATCTGTAGTAACCATTTTGCATATCTGCCTATAAAAACTGGTTTTGACAGTAAGAATTTTACAGGATCAGCTTTAGCAACAAGTACGACTCTGTTTGACAGAAAATAATGTCTGAATTTCTGAATTGCATGAACCAATGCTAAGAATGCTCTTTCGGATTTAGGGTACCGGAGTTTAGCATCTCTCATTGTACGACTAAAGTAGTAGATCGGATGCTCGACACCTTTTTCGTCCTCTTGAGCGAGAAGAGCTCCAGTGGCAACACCACTAGAGGTCGTGTAAAGTATCAATGGTCGTCCTTGCACCGGGGATTTCATGACAGTGGGTGATAATAATATCTGCTGAATCTTTTGAAATGCATCTTGTTGGACAGTAGTCCATGCAAAATTTGCTCCCTTCTTCAGTAGAGGGGTGGATGAAGCAATAAGCTGAGCTAATCCAGGAATGAAACGTCGGATGTAGTTTACCTTGACCATAAAGATCTGAAGCTCTTTCACAGTACGTGAAGGAGGCATGGTGGTAATAGCTTTGATCTTGTCTGGGTCGACTTTGATTCCTTCTGCCGTGACCTGGAACCCTAGAAACTTCCCAGAAGAAACACCAAATGCACATTTCATGGGATTCATATTCAATTTGTATGCTCTGCATCTTTCGAAGACTTATCTCACAACATCTAGATGGGATGATCGAGATTTTGATTTGACTACCACATCGTCAACATAATCTTCTACTTGTTTATGCATCATATCATGAAAGATAGCGGTCATTGTTCGTTGATAAGTAGCACCTGCATTCTTCAATCCAAAAGGCATCACCGTGTAATGAAAGTTCCCAATGGGCGTTCGGAACACAATCTTGTTAGCATCATGCTCATACATCTTGATCTGGTTGTAGCCGCTGTAGCCATCCATAAACGAGAACATGCCATGGCCACTGGTTGCGTCAACGAGCATGTCGATATTGGGTAAAGGAAAGTCGTCCTTCGGGCAACATTTGTTCAGGTTTTATGAAATATACACAACGTCGGATCTGACCGTTTTTCTTCTTGACCGGTACAACGTTTGCTAGCCACGTCGATTTTTGAATGCGCTTTATGAATCCCGCTGTTAGTAACTTATAAACTTCAACTTTAATTTGTTCCTCAACTTCATGTTTGAACTGCCTAGGCGGTTGCTTGACAGGTTTGGAGCCAGGAGTTATGTGCAAGTGATGTGTGACCAACTTGTTGTCAAGATCGGGCATTTCGTCGTACGTCCAAGCAAAAATATCTTGATACTCCTTCAAAAGGCTTATCAACCCTGTTCGTTCCTCTGGTGACAGTGTAGAACTGATCAAGATTGTCCTTGGATCTTCCTCTGTCCTGATATTGATTGTCTCAATATCATCAGTAGTGGAATCCGTGCCATCTTGTAACTGTCGTGGGGCATCTTGAATTTCTTCATCGGGCGATTGCTCACTCTGACATGATTCTTCAGGGTAGGGAGACTTTTCATCGGCCTCCCTTATTAATTGTTAATCTCTGCGTCGAAGAAAAATGATTCATCCTCCTGCATCATAGCTGGTTATAAAGTTGGATTTCTTCTGAGTCTTAGCTTGATCCTGGTGACGCTTGAGCGGTGTGGGAGGTGGCTTGGTTGGTTTAACACCTGAAGATGATGGCCTGTCAGCAGCTTTCTCGATGGACTTCCAGCTTGGGAGTGGAGAACTGTAGATCTTGATTGGAGGTTCGGGGATGTTTTTTGGTGGTTCTAGGAACTCGGCATCATAAACCGGAGCATAAGTAGATGCTGAGGCTGCAATGCGGACGATCTTGTTGTTGAGCAAAGCTTTCATAATTGATGGTATGTCGAGGGAACAACCTTGTTATCATGGAGCCATCGTCCCCCGAGTATCATATGGTAGTCAGGCTCCTTCTCAATCACATGAAATTTGACCGTCAATTGAATAGGTCCCACTTTCAAATCCACATAGCTGTACCCGTACGTGTGGCTCTGGATTCCTTCAAAACCCGTCATCAATATGGGATGATAAACGATTTTTCTTTGTGAGACTTTGACTTCCTTGAGAGTCTTCATAGAGATGAGATTGGTAGAAGCACCGGTATCGACAAGAGCTCTCCTGAATTCAGAGTCCTTGATGAAAGCAGTCACGTACAAGGATCGATTATGCCCCTCCTACGCCATTCGGTCTTCTTTAGTGGAGTTAATATTGTTTATCGAATGTTCGGACACCATGGATACTTCTTCAACTGCTAGAGATGACGAAATTATTTGCACGTCAGAGGATATCTGGTTGAGTGCAGCAAACGTGTTCATACGCTGATCCCTGGAGAAGTGCAGGAGTTCACATAAATTTTCGATTAGATTTATAACTTCTTAACCCACCAGCTTCTCATAAGTAGTGAAACTGTCAACATAAGGAGGATCATCAGTTGAGGGGTTATCCCTTAGTGTCGGAATTTCTGGAACAAAAGCGTCGCTTAAATATGATGTCAACCTTACGAGAAAATTAAGTATGTTGCTTACTGTCTCTTTCATGAAGTCCATGTTCCTTGTGTGAATCTTCTGTACACGTGCCAACTCGATCAAAGTTGGGACCTCTCCATCAGATGGAGTGTTGGGAGGAGGAACATTACCATTTGAAAGATTCTGACCGGAATATGGAGTAGTTGAATTAGACCTAAGACCAACCATCTTTGTGAAAATTGGGATTGCAACCGAGAGATTAATCTCCCACTGTGGTCATCAATCTGTTGATGGGGAAAAACGATTTGCTGGTTTTTCAGGAAGTGAAGAGACGACCGTGCGGACGGAGACTCCTCAACCGAGCAAACTGTCTAACCTCAAACAGATGCACTGCACGGGAGTGCTTTGAGTTCGAGATATCAATCTGTAGGACTCCGTCCTAAACCAAAAAATGGTCGTTCCAGAGTCAATTCGGTCACAAATAGGGATAGGGTTGATCTGTAGGAGGGAAGATGAGAAGTGTGTGAGATCAATGGTGATCAAGGATTGTGAATGTGTTGTCGGTTTCTGAAAATGAACTGTTGGGTTCAAATAAGTTTGAATTTCTCAATTGAGAGACTGTTGATCACACGATGATTCTTGGTTATGTGGATGGGGAAAAACGATTTGTTGGTTTTTAGGGAAGTGAAGAGTCGAGCGTGCGGATGAGACTCCTCAACCGAGCAAACTGCTGAACCTCACACAGATGCAGTGCAAAGGGGGTGTTTAGATTCGAGAGATCAATCTGTAAGACTCCGGCCTAAACCAAGTCAATGGCCATTCCAAAGTTAATTCGGTCACAAAGAGGGAGATAGGATGATCTGTAGGAGGAAAGTTGAGAATTGGGATCAATGATGATCAAGGATTGTGGATGTGTTGAAGGTTTCTGCAAAATTGATAAACTACTCAATGTTGAGTTCTGTGAATAAGTTCTGGTCGACTGATAGATTTTCTGAGAGTGATTGCTCGAAATTTTTTTTTTTTTATCAATCGTGGATCCAGAGACTTATTCATATTGTCAGAATAAACACATTGATCCCTGTAAGTGTGACGGTTTCTTGAGCGAAAGAGTGGGAAAGTGGGAAATCGTGGTGAAACCAGTTCCAGGTCGTGCGGAGACTTGGTTAACCGTCCACCCACTACTTTGCTAACTCCTTCAGCCGTGTGCACGACTTACTCACATTTCTTATCGTGGATGAATCCACGTGCCATAGGCCGCCAGGCCAAAACCCTAAGTAATATCCCCCCATGTGACATGATTGATGTCTCACGAATCGTGGTGTCTGCATGACAGACGTGTGTTTAATTAGTCAGTTGTTGACTATTTAGACAATGAGTCTAGGTTTTGTTGAATTGAGCATGAGTGACGAATGCTCAGGGATTCATGGATTGAACATGTCTATTGAGACGTATAGTTCTTTGAATGATGTTGACATTGCGCGTATTAGCAAAGATGGTAAATTCGACGACTGAGCATCGATTCGATGAATTATTGCATATTGATAGTTGGATCAATATTCAAGCAACTGAGCAAGTATTGCTCAATTCGACAAATCACTGAATATTGATAGTTGGATCAATATTCGAGCAACTGAGCAAGTATTGCTCAATTCGATGAATTATTTATTGGTGACGTGACCCAATAAAATATTAATTAAAATATTGGTAGGCTATCAAATATTATATAATTAATCCGGATGTTGATTGATGGATCAACATAAATTTATTAGTGTTTGAACTCGTTCAGAATAATGATCTGTGGAGCGTTTGTTCGAAACCCTAATTTTTGATCAATTCTTCGTCAATTGATGAATTGCTGAAAATAGGTTGTGAGTGAGGGAAGGACCGACCACATGGGATGATGGACGACCATGTGATGCCCGAGTGCTCGAGTGAGCGTGCACCAGAGTCCTTTGTTGACTGGTTGGTGAAAGAATGATGATTAAATACCGGTTTCGTCATTTATTAAAATAGTGCTCGTCTGAGCATTAGATAATAAAACCTAATTTATGGAGAAGTGAGGGATCGGTCAAAGGCATGAAACCGGCCCTTGGGGTGTGGGACCAGCTGATGGTCGATTGAGCAAATTCCAAATTGGTTGGAAAGAGTTTGGACCCAATATGAGCAATTGAGCAAATTAGGTCAAAATTATAAGAACGTGTGGGACCGGCTCCTTGCAAGCCTCAGGGACGACCTTGGTCGGTCAGGGAAGCATGCCCGTGTCACCATAATGTCTGCGTCTCTGTCCTGAGAGCTTCGGTATTTTCTGATGTGCGTTTGAGCAATATCTTGAATTTTCAGAAGAGTTCGGTCTTTGACTGAAATTCTCAATTTTGCTCGAACGAGCAAGTAGATTTTGCTTGTTTGATCAAAAATTTGAAAATTTTAATATTTGGCGTGAGTAGCCTAGTCGGTCACGTGACCATCATCTGGGTTTTTGGCTTTTTCATGGTTTGAGCAATATTTGAAAAAATATGAAGAAATCATGATATTTTCCTCAAACGGAGGAGTTTCATGAGATGAGGGAAATAATAATTATGAAAGACTAGGTATTGTAAGGTGTGGGACAGGCTACGGCTAGGGCATGGCCAGCCGGCTAGGTTGCACGGTCCCGTAACACCTTTCCCTATTTTTTATTATTTTTCATGAAACCGTGAAAATATGGAGAAACCATGAGTTTTGCTCAAACAAGGAAAATTGCTAGAATAAAGGAGTTTTCATGAGTTCATGAAAATAATAGAATAATTAAAATAAAGGAAAAAGGGCGTGGGGTACCAGCCTCGGCGGCATGACCGGCCGGCCGGTGGGCCTGGTCCCACATGCGCCATTTTATTATTTTAATAATATTTTCTCTCTCCCATTCCGTGTAGGATTCCTCATTTATCCATATTTTTGAATGCTCGTTCGTGCATCATGGTTGAGTACACTTGCACAATTTTATGGGGCTTACTCAGTGATAGTCCAGATGCCCGATTGTTGAGTATTTATTATTATTCATGAAACTGAGTAATAAAAGTGAGTAGTTATTTATTATCAATCCATAGGATCAGCCGTGGATTCGACCATGAATTCGGAATAATAAACGAGTATTACCATTCCATGGGATCGTGGATTCGACCACAGAATCGGAGTAATGAAATTATCTATTACCATTCCATGAGATCAGTCGTGGATTCGATCAGGAAATCGGAGTAATGAGATTATCTATTACCATTCCATGAGATCAGCCGTGGATTCGATCATGAAGTCGGAGTAATGAGATAAAATAGATTATCTTCTAGGAATTCAGTGGTGAATGTCACGGTAGAATTAATCTATTGCAAAAGGGATATTAGCCAGTTAAAGCGTCATACCCATTCTGAAAGGTGCATAGTCAGGAAACAACGAGTGTTGCCGAAGTCCTGAAGGCGTTAATGCTCTCAATCTTACGGAGAACCGCCTGGATCTATACACGGTCTTTCTACATAGTTGATGTGATTTTCAATGATGTTGTAGTAAGATGATTCGTTCACTCAGATTTGTTGAGAATTTGTTTTAAGACTTAATAAAGAAAATAAGGAAAAATATATATACACAATTTGTCACAAGATGAAGAGATGCTGAGACGCCGGATTCCACTACTTTTCATATTGTTATGGTTCAGTCATTAACTCTAGACAATATAGATCAAACAAAATAAGTTGTGACTCTAGTTCTTTGCCAAAAATAGATTTCGTAAAATATTATTTGTAAGTTAAAAGCATGACGCATCTAAAGTATATAGAACTAAGCATCCGACATCTAACAAAATAACAAATAATTAATAGAAATCATAAAAGAATCTATGCAAAAAGTCAATAAAAGAATTAATTCATTTACCACCAATCATGAAAAGTTGCTTCCTCTGTTGTCCCAGTGATAGGGTTTAGCTCATCATGTTGTTGGAAACACGCTCAAAAATCATTATTATTGCTCAAAGGGTGTTTACAAATGATGAAAAGGGAGAAATAATTCAAAATCGGGTCTGTAACAATTATATTTGTTACAAACCAAAGAACGATACAGAGGATATGTCACTGTTACTGTTGCTCTAAGACCGTCTCCTGAACTACGACCCTCGGATGTGGGTCGTTATTGCTGTAGCTTCTACGACTGTCACTATGTGTCGCAACCACTGTAGCAATTACGACTGCTCCTTGTAGTCTTATGTTCTTCGTATGTTCTTCAATGGAAGCAGCAGAGACAATCTCTGCAACTCCTGATCCTCTGATGTATTCTCACCCCTAACTCTCCATCCCCTTCTATGACCTCCAACAACTTCTTTTATACTCGACAGCGGCAAGAAATCATGACATAACTCCAAAATAATTTGTCATCACTCGGCAGTAAAGAGAATATATTTTCTTTCCTTCTTTGTTTCCTGCACGTATCTGCAGCAGTTAATTACGTGCATACTATCCATGTTTAAATCCTTCATGCTTCTCCAGCGACCAGAATCCACCCGAACACGTGCAACACACGTCCAAACTTGATGTAATCCCTTGACTATCTCCTTTGTACACGAACTCCCTGATTTCTTGTCTCGGACGATGTGGCCAAAATTTATCGGTTCTGATGGACCTACCAGTCCTGTTAGAGTGTAACAGGCCTTATCCGACTAATTGCAGAGTTTTAATTTCCTTAGAAAGCTTCCAAAACCAGAACAGCAGTATCGGGTTTTCAAAGAACCATGTTGAACCCTGATTTGCTCCCAAGTAATCTTCCAGCCAAACTTAACCTATTCCGACGACCATACCATGCCTGTGATGCCCAAACAAATCTTCCCAAACGATTTCAGCCGTTGAGTCTCACTGCAACAAGCTCAAATCGCAAACCCTAATCTCTGGACGATGGCTGCAAAAGTTCCCGCCAAAACTGAAATTTGAATGAAGAAGATGGTGTCCCCCTATCCAAACCAGGGGTGCGAATAGCAGGTGGCGCTCTGGGGGTGTCCCTTAGCAATTGGGTTTCCCCTTATCCAAACCGAGAGTCCGAATAGTAGGTGTTCTCCGAGGCTCCTCCGAGTCATTTTTCGAGGCGATTTTTCCAACAATGTTTATTTCCAAAAAATACCTACACACACACAAAATACCATAATAAGGAAGAAAATGAGTACTAACAATACGAAACATTGAGGACAAATTAGACACATAAATGCGTCTGTCAAATACCCCCAAACTTATTATTTGTTAGTCCTCGAGCAAGACTAATAAAAAATAAAACCGAGTTAATCTCGGGAGGGTTTACCAGAGGTGTACCCACAAAACCATGACTTCTAATTGGTCACAAGTATCCAAAGATCTATGAGGACATACAAATTCTCAACCTATCTCCAAGTAACTAGAATGCCAGAGAAATTAAAGGTGTCAGTTCTAAAGCTGATTAAAGAAAAGGGGAGACACATCCGCAACACTGCTAGATAAAGAGATATCCGCTACACAGCTAGATAGACATTGTAAGATGCGTCCGCTGATTTACAGCTGGATAAGATTATGAGAGAGATAAAGATGAGAGGGACATCTGCTACACAGCTGGACTAATTACGTGTGATGAGTTAAACCAGTGCTAGAAAGATCTTGTTCCAGATTGAAAGCGGACTAACAAAGCAACCAAATGTATCTTTCTTCGACTCTCTCATAGTGCTCAGTAGAAACAATGTCTTCTTCGGGCTTCAACTGTTGATGATAAACTATCGAACCTCATAGAACCTTGACAATTAACTCTTCTCTTCGATTTCTTGCTTGACTTAAAAATTTCTACTTCCCTATGGCCTTATTGAAAAAACTAATTATAGAACAAAAAAGAACGTAATGATTTTTTCTTTTTTTATTTTTTTTTTGAATTACAAGACAAAAATTTACATGGCCATGAGAGAAGGACTTTAAAACTTGGATCTTCGCAACTTGTGATGTCTTGGTATCATGAATTCCAACAACTTATATCATTTGCTCTTATAACTTCTTGTAACTAAGTCTTCAACTTTGATTTTTGAATTATTCTTTTTGATTGTTGCTTCTAAACCTTAAACGTCTTCAACTTTCTTCATATATTTTGATGTCTCTTCGCTTGTTGATGATGATAAGTTTCTACTGAGAGAGAGTCGTAATCCAGTAAGACTACATTGTGAGGTTGCTTTGTTTTTCTGGCATTTCCTGACCTACTTTCCTTTCCATCATGGATGGTTAGGTCCATCACGGTTACCCTCTAAAAGGAACAAGTTCTCTCCTGAATTTCAAGGATCTCAATGTCTTTTTCTCTAATGTCTCAATAGGTTGTTATCCCTAGCATTCCAATTTCTATCTTTTCGGTGAGAAACAGTATGTAAACTTAGCTAACCGGATACCATGTGACGCTAGAAGTTTCAAAAGTGCAACTAAAAAGTTCTTCCCCACCCCCAAACTTAAATCTAACATTGTCCTCAATGTTCTAAAGATAAAATTAAAAGCACGAACAAGGAGAAACTGTTACCCATTGAAGCAAAAGAGTTAAGGAAAAATATTACCATGTTACATGAGCATGGGTTACCTCCCAAGAAGTGCTAAGTTTAAAGTCTTCAGCCAGACATCAAAAGGAATTAGTCACCTCTTAGAATCATAAAGTAATAGCCGGAATAACTGTGGATCACCAAAACCAAATAGAGGTATCACAAGTAAAAGGAATCCGCAATATCCCAAAAAAATTAGCAAATAAAGCACACCCTTGTCTAGTTTCCTGTTTAAGACAACTACATCTAGCTGCGGTTCAGGTTCAGGTTCTAGATAAAAAGCTTTCATTGGTTGGATTTCCTCAAAGGCATTCTGAATATCAGGCTGAAGAGTCTGGAAATACTCAAGTAAGAACTTAGAAGCGCATAACAAAAGCCTGAATAACTAGGGATCCTCTAAGTCAATCAGATTTGACTCACACAGCTGACCACAATGAAAGAGGTGGTCTTCCTTAAGAAAATGTGTCGACCCTATTCTCCTAAAGTAATTAGGTTCAGTCTCAAAACTTAATAACCGACACATCTGAAATCATAAGTTCCCATAATTGGAAGAAAAGTTTTTGGCGGGAAAACAAAGTCAATTTGGGTATTATCGCCTGGGTAAACCACATCAACCAGAGGATGGGTTTCTAACAACTGAGCTTCTTTCTGGACATCATTAGGTTCGGTAAAATGTGTATGAAGATAATCTTGTAAGATGGTTGAGGCACAAATATCAAGTCCTACACGAGGGAACTTTCTAATAGTTAAAGCACACGGAGAATTACCCCCAAACTTAGAGTTTTCTGTGTCTCTAGAAAGACTAGTCACAACTTCCCTAATTTCTAGGTCATCAGATTCCTGAAAACGGTCAATTGATTCTTCTAATTCTGGTTCATCCTCGCTCATCTCTACGAGTTTATGGTCTTCTAAGATTAGTGTTTCTAAATCGCTAGACTCTAAAACAATATTCTCAGCGTAAACTCTTTTCTCTAAACCATCATCACAATCATATAAAGGATTATCAGAGAAAGTTTCATATAAATGCTCATTAACTAAGGTGTTAATCATGGTTACTTCCTTCGATTCACTGATAGGCACATCAAATAATTAATTATCCAACATACTGCAGGCTAAAGAATCATGAACTACATCGTCTAAAACGGTGGTATCTCTAGTCAAATCCTCATCCTTTTGAATAGGTGAATAATTATTAAAATTATTTGGATTTGTGCTAGAAACAACACTATCATTACAAAGCTCAATCGGAGTAACAAATTCCTGATCACTATGCCTACATATTTCATGTTCTTCATCAATATTATCCTCATCATAATCATCACTATAATAACATGAAAACGATCGAACCTTATCAAAACAAGTAGTGTTACCAATTCTAACCTCGTCATCTTGATTATGTGAATAAAAACTATCCTTATTTTCGAGGGTGGTATTGGGAAAACTACACTGGAAATTAAGACTATCCTGAGCAAGTTTTTCCACAATCCTATTTGTACTCTCAGTAAATTGCTTGAGGGTCTCTTCTAGAGATATCATAGTTGACCGCTCTACGGACTCATCTGGGAGAAGAATATTATAAGTCTCTTTCATAAATAACTTCCGTGTTGACTCATTGAAGCTCTTGAGAGACTCTTCTAGAGAAATAAAAGGATTGTTTTGCTCGTATGACATGTGGGTATATGGATATTAATTGGGCTCACAATGGTATGGACCATAACCTTCAAAAGTTTCGCGTTCCCAATCACTATTCACACTATGGTCATAAAAAGGATAATGTCCAAGCTTCTCAGTCGGATACTCATTGTATTGGCTATTATAATACCAGTTCGACATCCTAACCGCAAGGGAATTCTAAACAAACACAAAAAAGGCTGACTTGACCACAACAAGCCTATTTTATCTAGAAAACAAAAAGCATGATGGCTCCACTTAGATTGTTTCTAGACCAACTTATATTCCTTCGAAAGGGAATTCGTTACAATTTAAGCAAACCCCTCTGGAATCAATCCGAGTCAAAGTAAGTTGAATAGAGGCGAGGGAAGCTGCATGGAGCTTTGATACCCAAGGCCTCACCGCATTACAAGGCGGCGCAGTCACGCATTCAACTCACAGAAACCATCATGAACTTTGAAGTATGATTAAAAGAGTAACCAATATTTTTCGAATGACTTTCCTATTAAGCTCGTTACCCTATCGGTCTCGTTCTAGTCAAAATTTTAGGCTTAGGTTCGCGTAGGTTACGTGTTCCTAAGGCGGGCAAGAAGGAAACGGTGATGAAATCCGAGTCTTTATCTTGATTTGGCCAGGCCTTGCCCTTTACTAGAAAATTAAATCAGATTTCAGGTCCTCAACATATAGGCATACAAAATCATCCAGTAAACCCGCTGACAGGGGATTCGCGGGTGTTTAGAATTCTTACCTCCCGTTCCAGACGGGGGATGCACCGTTGAAGTCGACTCGGGCCACAACTCCAATGTCGTGTACAAACCCTAGGGGCCGAGACGATATCGTAATCGTCGTCCTTCTCTGCACACAGTTTATATTTAAAACTACCCTTCCGTAGGGTCTTTAAAAAAAAAAAAAAGTCCCAAAGTTCAATGTCCGAAAATAAAAAAATGTCCAAAAATAAAAGATTACAAAAATAAAAACCTTAATTACAGTTTCTAAAAAAAATAAAATAAAATAGAATATCTATATACAAAAATTTTCTTCTTCACTCCTTTTGGATTCCTCCTTTCTTTTTTTTCTTTGGCTTCGCTTTTGTTTTCAGCACTTTCTCCCCTTTTCTTTAGCTCAGTTCCAAATCTGAAAGAAAACAAGAAATACCAAAAGGCGTAAAAAGGAACAAATAAAAAAAACTAAAAACAAACTTATAAACAAATCCGCGTCGGCGGTGCCAAAAATTGATGTGATTTTCAAAGATGTTGTAGTAATATGATTCGTTCACTCAGATTTGTTGAGAATTTGTTTTAAGACTTAATAAAGAAAATAAGAAAATATATATATACACAATTTGTCACAAGATGAAGAGATGCTGAGACGCCGGATTCCACTACTTTTCATATTGTTATGGTTCAGTCATTAACTCTAGACAATATAGATCAAACAAAAGAAGTTGTGACTCTAGTTCTTTGCCAAAAATAGATTTCGTAAAATATTATTTGTAAGTTAAAAGCATGACGCATCTAAAGTATTTAGAACTAAGCATGCGGCATCTAACAAAATAATAAATAATTAATAGAAATCATAAAGCAATTAAATCTATGCAAAAAGTCAATAAAAGAATTAATTCATTTACCACAATCATGAAAAGTTGCTTCCTCCGTTGTCCCGGTGATAGGGTTTAGCTCATCATGTTGTTGGAAACACGCTCAAAAATCATTATTATTGCTCAAAGGGTGTTTATAAATGATGAAAAGGGAGAAATAATTCAAAACCGGGTTTGTAATAATTATATTTGTTACAAACCAAAGAACGATACAGAGGATATGTCACTGTTACTGTTGCTCTAAGACTGTCTCCTGAACTACGACCCTCGGATGTGGGTCGTTATCGCTGTAGCTTCTACGATTGTCACTATGTGTCGCAACCACTGTAGCAATTACGACTGCTCCTTGTAATCTTATGTTCTTCGTATGTTCTTCAATGGCAGCAGCAGAGACAATCTATGCAACTCCCGATTCTCTGCTGTATTCTCACCCCCTAACTCTCCGTCCCCTTCTGTGACCTCCAAGAACTTCTTTTATACTCGACAGCTACAAGAAATCACGACATAACTCCAAAATAATCTGTCATCACTCGGCAGTAAAGAGAATATATTTTCTTTCCTTCTTTGTTTCCTGCACGTATCTGCAGCAGTTAATTACGTGCATACTATCCATGTTTAACTCCTTCACGCTTCTCCAGTGACCAGAATCCACCGGAACACGTGCAACACACGTCCAAACTTGTTGTAATCCATTGACTATCTCCTCCGTACACGAACTCTCTGATTTATTCTCTCCGACGATGTGGCCAAAATTTATCGGTTCTGTTGGACCTACCAGTCCTGTTAGAGTGTAACAGGCCTTATCCGACTAATTGCAGAGTTTTAATTTCCTTAGAAAGCTTCCAAAACCAGAACAGCAGTATCGGGTTTTCAAAGAACCATGTTGAACCCTGATTTGCTTCCAAGTAATCTTCCAGCCAAACTTAACCTATTCCGACGACCATACCATGCCTGTGATGCCCAAACAAATCTTCCCAAACGATTTCAGCTATTGAGTCTCACTGCAACAAGCTCAAATCGCAAACCATAATCTCTGGCCGATGGCTGCAAAAGTTCCCGCCAAAACTGAAATTTGAATGAAGAAGATGGTGTCCCCCTATCCAAACCAGGGGTGCGAATAGCAGGTGGCGCTCTGGGGGTGTCCCTTAGCAATTGGGTTTCCCCTTATCCAAACCGAGAGTCTGAATAGTAGGTGTTCTCCGAGGCTCCTCCGGGTCATTTTTCGAGGCGATTTTTCCAACAATGTTTATTTCCAAAAAATACCTACACACACACAAAATACCGTAATAAGGACGAAAATGAGTACTAACAATACGAAACATTGAGGACAAATTTGACACATAAATGCATCTATCAATAGTCAGGCAACATTAGGGCTGAACATGGTTTCGGTTTTCCGCTGGAACCGGACCGAACCAGACCAATTAGGAAGAAACCAAACCGAACCATTTACTAATGGATTGGTTATGGTGTAGAAAGTGGAAAACCGATAGTGTTGGTTTTGGTTTGGTTTGACCTCTAAAACCGAACCAAAACCATTGGAAAACCGACTAATTTTTAAATTTAGTTTCTACCTTGATTAACAAGTATTAGATTCTACCCATTGATTTAGAGGATAAATAGAAACCCTAAATCTAATATTTCAGTATGATATTCTCCCTCTTTCTCTTTCTCCTTCTCTCAGTCTCCTCCCTTCTCCACCCCTAACTACAACAGTCACTGCTGCTACTCGAATTTCTTCTTCCCTTCTTCATTCTTTTTTGCTTATCACTAATTAAATTAAGATATATTATATATCTTCTTTTGATCTCTAGATTTAGAGTAAGCTTTAACTATTCTTGATATTTTTTTTATTTATTTATTTTTGTCTGTAAATTTGTGTAAACCAATACTATCGGCAGCTACGATTTTTTTATCTGTAAATTTGTGTATCTTTTTTTTTGTTTGAGTCGTTTGACATAACTATTGGTTAACCAAAAACCACTGGGACAAACCGAAACCGGATGGAACCATTTAGAAACCGAACCAATGGTTAATGGATTGGTTTGGTTTATATTTTTAGAAACCGATAATATTGGTTTCGGTTTTGGTTTGGTTAGAAACCGAACCAAAACCGACCATGAACAGCCCTAGGCAACATCGAGTGTGACCGACGTCCTGAAGGCGTTATTGCTCTCAATATTACGGAGAACTGCCCAATCGTTCTTCTATGTAGAGGATGGTCTCTCTATGTAGTCAGGGAACATCGAGTCACCGACGTCCTGAAGGCGTTATTGCTCTCAATCTTACGGAGAACCGCCCAATTATGTTATTCTACATAGAGGAGCATGATGAAATGCGAGGTATCGAACGCTCAGCTAGTGGAGGCCTTTCGAGAAACATATTCATCATGTCTCGTAAAATATGAATCGTCGCATGCCGGAAGTCGTGCCATAAACATGCAGTATCATGATTTTACGATTTTGACCTTTGTCGAAAATCCACCATCAACATTAAGTCCCCTTCTTAGTTTGGGACAATCATGTTCCGCAGTAAGCATTAGATGGTGATTTTCAGTTGATGAGATCAGTGGCTGAACTCGGTCGTACAAAGGTATTTTCAGAATCCTCGATTTACTCCAATGATGTCATGTACGAGCAAATGTTCGGGTGAGGACCTTGATAGCAAGATAGAGTGAAATCTCGTGAGCACGGAGAGATGAAGCACCGCTGATTTGGTTGGCAAAAAGTCCAATTTTGGTCGGTTTAGTATTTATGGGCCGAGCCCAAAAAAGGAAACCCATGTTTTATTAGGTTTTGGAAATAAAATTAATATAAAAGGGAAGAACCCTAAAAAAAAATTAATTTCTCCTAAGCTGACCGACCAACCTCTCTTCACCTTCCTCACGCTCGAGCAAACCAGGAGAAAAAAATAATAATTCGCCGGAGCCGGCCGTCGCCATCACCGTCCGACGGATTTCCGGCCAACTTCGGCCGTTTTTTAGGTAAGCGATTTTTTTTTTGCTATGAATTCATGAGTTGTTCAAAACAAAATTTTATGTATGCATGCATGCCTAGGTTTCATAAACAAATTATTTTAGAAAACGTATGCCCGTTCGTTTGTTAGTTTAAGAAACGAGCAATAATCCCTAATATGAAAGAGATACATGTATTATTGAATAAACATGGTCTAGTTGCAGTAGAGAAAATTTTGTTTATGAGGTTTCATGAAAATCCAAATTTGTTTTTGAAGCATGAATTTTCACACAAATACCATTAGGTTCGTACGTAGTTCGTGGTTAAAGTAATAAACAATAATCCTAAGATATTTTTGAAATAGACCTGTAGTTCATGATAAAAATTTTGCATGTGAACTTTCAAAGTTTTATTTGGAACGTGTGGACCTTTACAAAATAGAAAAGACCCTTGTTTCATAGACGAATGTTCGTTTGAGCAAAAATAAAAAAAAAATTATTAACTCACGTAAAAAAAAGAAAAAAAAATTAAAAAAAAAAACAGGCGTAAGTTTTTTTTTTTTGGTAAAAATCAAATAGCAAATTGTTAGAGATAAACAGTTGTATTTTATGATTTTATGATGTGTGTTCGTGGCACAAAATCATGGAACGTTCACATGAAGAGTTTATGTGAATTTTTCATAGTTTCGTGAAAAGTCAGTGTTGACTCTTGAATGATGAATTTTGCTCGGCTTCGCAGGTTTGAGGAAACGAGCAAGTTTTCAAAGTTTTACGTTATTATCACTAAGTTCGTGAAATGCAAATAATAGGTAAGAATTGAGGATTACCATTTTTGTAGACGTCAATGTGAGCATAATAATATTTATGTTGCTTTAATTCCATGGTGTTGATGAAATTCGTGTATGGATGTCACAACAACTTTGCAAAGATGACTCAATCCCGTGGTAGTGCTTCTGAAGATGATGCTCATTCCAGAGAGGATGTTTCTACAGACGTGTCTTCCAGAGATGATGATTCTGGGACTTCCCACGAGAAAGAGGAAACTCCCAAAACTAAGAACATTCCAAATACTGAAGACAAATTATTTGTGTATGTGTACAGGCCTGAAAAGCGTCCCTTAGGTTCCTCGTTTCGGATGTTTATAAATCCCAGGAGCACTACTCAGAATAAGTTGGTATCTCCTCCAGCAATAACTCGGTTCTGTTTGCAAGGGAGACACTATTTTACTTCACATGTGGAACTCAAACTTTCCCGGAAGCCTCTAACACATTTCTCTGGATGGGCAAGATATATGTTGGGTCATAGTCGTGTAAGGACTTTGTTGGATCGTGCACAAGTGACACGAGCTATTCAAGCTGTCGGGGATTTAATCATTAATCAAGATATACCAGGTATTGTGGCTCTGCTTGCTCGTTGGTGCATTCCTACTCATACTTTCATATGCAGATGGGGAGACTTCACTGTTACTTTAGAGGATGTAGTTGCTTTGTTGCATCTTCCAATCATTGGAAATTTCCCTGAAGAGCTCTCAGCAGAGGAGAATGTGATATCTGACGCATTGGAAGCTAAAATGCATGAATTCAACGAGTCGCCAAAAACTTGCTATGTTCAATGGTTGAAATAATTGTGGCCGAGAGATGGTGTTCCTGAAGAACCTGTTGATGGTACCTTAACCATTGCTACTTTCTTGTGCTTGTGGCTCTCTAGAGACATTTTTGAAGACAATGGACATTTGTTGAAACCATTTGTGATTCCTTTCGCCATAAAGATGGCTAAAGGTGAGAAACTTCCCATTAGTAGTCTATTTTTGGGTTCACTGTTTGCCAGTTTAGACTCCTTAGTTATAGATTCCAGTGTTTCCAACGGCTTCATAAAAGTCGAAACATATGTTAATACTATGTTCCTTCAAGCTTTGATGTGGGAGCACTGTGAGAGTTATGCTCAAATTTCTCATAGCATCTTGCAAGGACCCAATGTTGATACTCGTCATGTTTTCCCCGAGAAAAATAATGCCAGGATTATGCGTTGGTCTACAAAGAAGCCACAGTACAAGATACGCCTCACTGACATCTTAGACATCGAGTCTGAGTTCAACTTTCGCCCCTGGGTGTCGGTTCCTCCTCTTTTCTAACAATTGATCACTTTCAATACTATTGAAGAAAATGTCATGTTGAAGATTGGCGCCGGCTTGAGTGATGAAGAGAAATCTTTTATATTGAGTTGCACTCCTAGTTACTTAGAATCAGTAATGCACGGAGAATTCCAGGTAGAAGAATATAACATTGATAGAGCATCTCGACAAATGGGTGTCGATCAGTGTATTCCAGGTCATCGAATGAACAAGCCATCAGTTGAGCATCTGAAGGCTCACTTGGATTGTACCCATGTGGAAGGAAATGATTATTTATTCCCATGTTTTGACCGATCTACCTACGTAACTCCGGGTTACATAGACTTCTGGTGTCAACAACTTGAGCGTTTGTATAAGTTTGCAATGGATGTTAAGTCTCCGGCACGAGAGTTTCCTTCCCATGACATGATTTCTGATCGACCAAGGTTGAGATATCTTTCCCATGGTAACAAAAGGAAAACGCCTCCAGAATGTGTACAGGTAAGTATTTCCCTCATGATTTCGACAAAAGCATGATAATCACGCCTTAACGATTTATTGATTTTATGGCAGGATGGTCGTGCTGTGAGATCTCGAATCCATGTAGACTTCTCATACCTTCAGGAAAGTCCCCAAAGCGGAGAAGGCAGGAGCAAGACATATTATAGGATCATACCGAATAATATGCAGGAATCCAACATCATCGATGGAGAGGTTGATGTGAGTATCCTTTTATGTAAGTGATTATGGCATTTCCTTGAATGAAGTAATGATAATTGTTGTTGACGCATCCAGAAGGAGATTGTTGTGGAGATCCGACATGGCCAGGTTACTCATTCGTCTTCGAATAGTGGTGAGAAAGATAATCTTCAAGAATTGGGACCGAATGGAGGTAATGGTGTTCCCAATGTTGATGCCGACCATATCAACCCTTCGAATGACTTGGAAATCCCTCAGGTAAGTACCCACCTCATATTTTATTCATAGAAGTATAATATTGCTGATTCGAGATTGAATGAATGAGAATCCTCATGAATGAATGAAGAAACTTTAGTGAAATACGTCGCCAGAAAATTTAGAACTCAGTTTTTTAGAAAAAACGCCATAAAATCTTCATACGATGTCAGATTTTCGCAATCTACCCATGCATCCTTATGCCCAGGAAATGTCCAAGATTTAGCAAAGAAGCTTTTTAAGTTTTGAGCACGTTTAGGGGCCGAAATTAGCGAAACAGTAAACTTCCAGGAGATTTTCAGGAATTTTTTAGCTGGCATGTAGCCCAATGTTTTGACTACAACTCCTTACTCGTTTATCCGATTGCTATGAAATTTTGATATGTCATATAAAACATCCATACGAAGAGACTGGTATATGACTCAACCTTAGATTCCTTACCAATTGCTCCCAATTCGTCATTTATACAGGCCAGTATAAAATCTCTTCAGTCGGGCTTATTGAAAAACGTGTTTTATGACCTCCACACTATTTTCTCATGTCTTGGGTGCATAATAAAGAACTTAGATAGTATTAGTTCACTTACATGCTGGATTTTATGATTGCCTTTGGTTTCCATGCTCGAATTTCTCTAATCTCATGTAATCTTCGTATTAGGTACCAAATACCGAAGTTGAGAATAATGGAGCAAATGATGATTCGAACCGTGTGGTGAATCAAGTTGATGATGTTACGATATCTTAACCTCAATGCCATGAGAATATTGCTACTGAAATTTTCGAGGAAACGGAGACTTCAGTTGTTATTGCTCCGACGGAAGAAACTGAGCCAAAAGAAGAAGAGATTGTCCCAGAAGAAGCTGTTACAATGACTATGGAAGCTGCTCCGGTAATTGAGAATCGCATAGTGATACACGAATATCCTAATGTAGGGATTGTTTGTGAGCCTCCATTTGGTGTTTTACTCCCATATCACATATTTGTTGGCGGATTCAGCGTTCCCACTGGGTACGCCAATATGTATGAGAAGTTGTGGAAGATGTATGGCCATATTGTCGTTGCAAGTGATCCTGAACGTAGCTACTTCTTGACAATGAAAATAGGAAACATATTGTGTTTCATAGATGATATTCGTACCAGATCCAGAAGTATTGTCACTCGAGATGTACTCTTTGATTGGGAGTACAACATGGAGAAATATGAAGAACTTGGTTTTAACTTGAAGTGGCTTCGTCAGAAGGTCAACACCATCAAGGATGCACTAGTACAGAATATATCCTTTACCAGTGATGTCGTGGTGGAGAAAATGGCCAAGATTGCTGAGTTGACTGAAAAGCTGGAGTTGGAGAAAGCGGCTTTGCAAGTCTTGGAGAATGCTGAGAAGTAGAAATCGTACTTTGATGGCTTCCGTTAGTTTTCTTTCCATAATCTCTTGAACCTTGAACTTCTGAGAGATGTGAGATTTTATTTTGGTTTTGAACTTTTGATTGGTTTTGAATTAGTGAATGACTGAGGATTTTCTTTTGGATTTTGGATTTGATAGAGATTTTTTCTTAAATAAAAGAACTTTTGATAAATTGCTGAATTCAAATACTGGATGCAAGTATTGCAAACGTCTTGGAGGAATTGAAAATACAGGTAAAAGAAAACCCTAAGATGAAAATGTTAAATGTCTTGAGCGTTTGTCTTGGACATAAACACCCAATGTTGAATGCTTCAGATGTCGAAAATCTTGAGCCAACTCTCATGAATCACTGGTATACTTGTCTTGCCCTTCATGTCAGCCAATTTGTAGTATCCTCCAACTATTGACTTAGCAATCATAAAAGGTCCTTCCCATCTAGAACTCTTTATGGGATGCAAATTACGTTTAGTTGCCTTAAGAACCAAATCTCCTTCATGAAATTTGTTAGGCTTGGTTGCTCGTGCCCTAAATATCTTCTGCTGGTTCGAAATTCCTCGTATAATAGGATTCCATGTTGGTGGAGCTTTCCAATTCTGCGGTACATGTGGACACTCGTGCAAGGGAGAATATTTTTAGGATATTGATTGTGAAATTCGGTCATTATCCCAGCAATGACTGTGTCAGTGAGACGATGGATTCAGAGAGGTTCCGCGTCTAACCATTTGGTGAAGTATTGTTGAGGTGAGACTAACCACTCATAACGTTTGGTCACGGCTGAGTTGTGAGTAAGATCAAGTCCCCTGACCAGAGTAGCATATTTGAAAGTTGGTAATATAGATGCACGATGGGGAATGAGACTTGCCTGAGTGTCGAACCTCTTGACGAATTCATGTGCGCTCTCTTCGGGTTTTTGTGTGAGTTCCATCAAGGCTTCGACTTTTCCAAATGTTCGAACGATGGATCATCTTCCGCTTCATCCGAGTCAGAGCTTTCTTCAATGGAGAAATGTGCAATTAAAGATGTTGCAGTTACCTTCTCAGCATGAATCCATGTCCTTCCAAGAAGCATGTCATATCCTGGATCTTCTCTGATTATGTGAAACTTGGTTTCTGACCAGGTTTCTCCAACTTTCATTCTGAGGATGATGTAACCATAGCGTCTCTGCATATTCCTTCGTGATCTCTGACTGAGAAAGGAGCATGAGTGGATTCTTGTCGAGTGATGTCTGCGGCTCTGAGAGTCTTCAGATGAATGATATTAACAGCAGTGCCAACATCAAACAACGCTCGCTTGAATTCATTTCCTTTGATATGGACTGTGGTGAGAAGTCCCAAGTCGTACATCTCCTTGTCTGTTGCTGGAGGTTCAGGGAGTGCTTCTTGAATTGCTAATCATTTCGCTGACACAATGTGGTTCAATGCAGCAAACATATCATTTCTTTGAACTTTCGACAAGTACAACAATTCACAGACATGCTCGATCAAGGATTGAACTGCTTCTTTGACCGGCTGCTCGGAGAGTGTAAATATTCTGATCGGGAGAGGATTTTTGTGCACTCCTTCAGTCCCCAGTTCTCCTGAATCGGCCTTTTCTTTGAATATGCGCTTCAAAGTTCTACAATCACTTGTTAGATGACTGACATATCTATGGAAACGGCAGTAGCGTGGATTCTCAATTTGTTCCTCAGTTGACTCCCTTTTAACATGAGGTAGTTTGATCGCGTCGTCTTGAATCCAGACTTCCAATAATTCGATCACTTCTTCAATTGGAAAAGGGAAGTCAGGCTCTTCTTGGTCATTCTGTTAATGCGGTTGTGCGTTTCTAGCCTGATTGTCCTTCCTTGGCGCTTTTGGAGGATGAGATGTTGGGTGAGCATTTTTATGTTATTGTGCTTCAGTTTTTCTCTCGCTCCCTTCAGCAACATTCATGGAAGCCTCAACATTGTATTTTTTGTTGATTAAACGCCTGGGGTACCGTTTCGAGTGTCTCTCGGCTCCTCGACTTTGACGGTTTTCGTTCTTTCTAGCAAGGCCGGGGCAGTAGTTGCTGATCGCTTGGCCGCTTCATGAAGTTCTGAGAAAGTCTGAACCCGGAGATTTTCCAGCAAGGCTCTATAGACTGGGATCATCCCGTTTATGCATAAGTCCACCAATTGTTGTTCAGTAACATTAGGATCATGACAACCCAAATCCTGGGTTCTGAAGCTTTTCACATATTCGTTCGGATTTTCAGTGTTCTTCTGAGCCATCCTTCCTAAGTCAGAAAGAGTAACCTGCTCAGAAACAAAGAAGTACTTCATGTAGAAGGCATTAATCATTTCTCCCCAATTATCTATGCTTCCTGGCTCAATGTTGTTGTACCAAGTATATGCTCTGCCTGTCAGAGATTTCGAGAACTCCTTCAGACAGACGACATGGTTATGTTCATGCTCTCCTAATGCTTCCAAGAACCGAGAGACATGTTCTCGAGCCTTCCCTGTTCCGTTGTATAGTGTAAATGTTGGAGAGGTGTAGCCTTTTGGGAGAGGGATTCTTTGCATAGCAGCAGGGTATGGAGGTGGATGACGATGAACAAATGGTGCATTGACTTTTCCGCGAGTCTCCATGAAATGCTCCAGATCTTCACGAGTGATGAAACCTGGCGACTCCTTCTCTGGTGGATTTTCCGCAGTTTTGCAGACTTCATCATCATCTACCACATGGATTGGTGAAACTTCAGGATCGACTTATTTGGCTTTCCTTGACCCTTCCTTAGTTTTCTTTGACATTTTGTCTGTCAGAATTTTGAGATAGTTGCACAGCTCCTTCTGAGTAGCAGTCATATCAGTTTGATTTTTGGTGAGAACTTCCTGAACTTTCATGAGATCAACAATGGTGAGTGGATTTTCTCTGACTTCCTCAAGATGCCGGCCGAAGAGAGAATGATTTTCAACACTGGTTTGAGGAGGAGGAGTGTCACCACCATTGTTGGAAGCCGTAATGGTTTATGTAATACCATCATTGTTATTGTTGCTAGTGCTAGCATCGTTTGCATTTGTAACCAACCCAGACCTAAGACCAGCCATTTTGTGAAAACATGGGATTGCAACCGAGAGATTAATCTCCCACTGTGGTCGCCAATCTGTGGATGGGGAAAAACGATTTGCTGGTTTTTAGGGAAGTGAATAGTCGAGCGTGCGGACGAGACTCCTCAACCGAGCAAACTGCTGAACCTCACACAGATACACTGCAAAGGGAGTGCTTAGATTCGAGAGATCAATCTGTAAGACTCCGCCCTAAACCAAGTCAATGGTTGTTCCAGAGTCAATTCTATCACAAAGAGGGATATGGGTTGATCTATAGGAGGGAAGCTGAGAATTGGGATCAATGATGATCAAGGATTGTGGATGTGTTGAAGGTTTCTGCAAAATTGATGAATTGCTGAATGTTGAGTTCTGCGAATAAGTTTTGGTCGATTGATAGAATTTCTGAGAGTGATTGCTCAAAAAATTGTTTTTTTTTAATCGTTGATCCATAGACTTATTTATATTGTCAGAATAAACACATTGATCCCTGTAAGTGTGACGGTTTCTTGAGTGAAAGAGTGGGAAAGTGGGAAATCGTGGTGAAACCAGTTCCAGGTCGTGCGGAGACTTGGTTAACCATCCACCCACTACTTTGCTAACTCCTTCAATCATGTGCATGACTTACTCATATTTCTCATCGTGGATGAATCCACATGTCGTAGGCCGCCAGACCAAAACCCTAAGTAATATCCCCCCATGTGACGTGATTGATGTCTCACGAATCGTGGTGTCTGCATGACAAACGTGTGTTTAATTATTTAGTTTTTGACTGTTTAGACAATGAATCTAGGTTTTGTTTAATTGAGCATGAGTGACGAATGCTCAGGGATTCATGGATCGAACATGTCTGTTGAGACGTATAGTTCTTTGAATGATGTTGACATTGCGCGTATTAGCAAAGATGGTAAATTTGACGACTGAGGATTCGATGAATTACTGAATATTGATAGTTGGATCAATATTCAAGCAACTGAGCAAGTATTGCTCAATTCGACAAATCACTGAATATTGATAGTTGGATCAATATTCGAGCAACTGAGCAAATATTGCTCAATTCGACGAATTACTGATAAATTACTATTCGAGCAATTGAGCAAGTATTGCTCAATTCGACGAATTATTTATTGGTGACGTGACCCAATAAGATAATAATTAAAATATTGGTAGACTACCGAATATTATATAATTAATCCGGATGTTGATTGATGGATCAACAAAAATTTATTAGTGTTTGAACTCGCTCAGAATGATGATCTGTGGAGCGTTTGTTCGAAACCCTAATTTTTGATCAATTCTTCGTCAATTGATGAGTTGCTGAAAATAGGTTATGAGTGAGGGAAGGACCGACCAAATGGGATGATGTACAACCATGTGATGCCCGAGTGCTCGAGTGAGCGTGCACCAGAGTCCTTTGTTGACTGGTTGGTGAAAGAATGATGACTAAATGCCGGTTTCATCATTTATTAAAACAGTGCTCGTCTGAGCATTATATAATAAAACCTAATTTATGGAGAAGTGAGGGACCGGCCAAGAAGGCATGAAACCGGCCCTTGGGGTGTGGGACCAGCTGATGGTCGATTGAGCAAATTCCAAATTGGTTGGAAAGAGTTTGGACCCAATATGAGCAATTGAGCAAATTAGGTCAAAATTATAAGAATGTGTGGGACCGGATCCTTGCAAGCCTTAGGGCCGGCCTTGGTCGGTCAAGGAAGCATGCCCATGTCACCATAATGTCTGTGTCTCAGTCCTGAGAGCTTAGGTATTTTCTGATTTGCGTTTGAGCAATATCTTGAATTTTCAGAAGAGTTCGGTCTTTGACTGAAATTCTCAATTTTGCTCGTTTGATCAAAAATTTGGAAATTTTAATATTTGGCGTGAGTAGCCTAGTCTTTCACATGACCATCTGGGTTTTTGGCTTTTCATGGTTTGAGCAATATTTGAGAAAATATGAAGAAATCATGATATTTTGCTCAAACGCAGGAGTTTCATGAGATGAGGGAAATAATAATTATGAAAGACCAGGGATTGTAAGGTGTGGGACCGGCCACAGATAGGGCATGGCCAGCCGGCTAGGTTTTACGGTCCCGCAACACCTTTCCCTATTTTGTATTATTTTTCATCAAACCATGAAAATATGGAGAAACCATGAGTTTTGCTCAAACAAGGAAAATTGCTAGAATAAAGGAGTTTTCATGAGTTCATGAAAATAATAGAATAATTAAAATAAAGGAAAAAGGGTGTGGTGGACCGGACACGGCGGCATGACCGGCCGGTGGGCCCAGTCCCACATGCGCCACTTTATTATTTTAATAATATTTTCTCTCTCCCATTCCGTGTAGGATTCCTCATTTGTCCATATTTTTGAATGCTCGTTCGTGCATTTGGGTGCCCGTTTGTGCATCATGGTTGAGTACACTTGCACAATTTTATGGGGCTTACTCAGTGATAGTCCAGATGCCCGATTGTTGAGTATTTATTACTATTCATGAAACTGAGTAATAAAAGTGAGTAGTTATTTATTATCAATCCATAGGATCAGCCGTGGATTCGACCATGAACTCGGAATAATAAACGAGTATTACCATTCCATGGGATCGTGGATTCGACCGCAGAATCGGAGTAATGAAATTATCTATTACCATTCCATGAGATCAGCCGTGGATTCGATCACGAAATCGGAGTAATGAGATTATTTATTAACATTCTATGAGATCAGCCGTGCATTCGATCATGAAATCGGAGTAATGAGATAAAATAGATTATCTTCTAGGAATTCAATTGTGAATGTCACGGTAGAATTAATCTATTACAGAAGGGATATTAGCCAGTTAAAGCGTTATACCCGTTCTGAAAGGTGCATAGTCAGGAAACAACGAGTTTTTCCGAAGTCCTGAAGGCGTTAATGCTCTCATTCTTATGGAGAACCGCCTGGATCTATACACGGTCTTTATACATAGTCAGGGAACAACGAGTGTCACCGACGTCCTGAAGGCGTTATTGCTCTCAATCTTACGGAGAACCGCCCAATCGTTCTTTTATGTAGAGGAGGGTCTCTCTATGTAGTCAGGGAACATCGAGTCACCGACGTCCTGAAGGCGTTATTGATCTCAATCTTACGGAGAACCGCCCAATTATGTTATTCTACATAGAGGACCATGATGAAATGTGAGGTATCGAACGCTCAGCTAGTGGAGGCCTTTCGAGAAACATATTCATCATGTCTCGTAAAATATGAATCGTCACATGCCGGAAGCCGTGCCAGAAACATGCAGTATCATGATTTTACGATTTTGACCTTTGTCGAAAATCCACCATCAACAGGTTAGACGATATATGTTGTCTGTCTATTATCAGTTGTCCTTAATCGTAGATTCGGAAACTTATTTATATTGCTAGAATGTAGACACATTGATCTCCACTAAGTAAGACGGTTGCTCGAGTGAAAGAGTGGGAAAGTGGGAAATCGTGGTTAAACCAGTTCCAGGTCGTGTGGAGACTTGGTTGATTGTCCACCCACTACTTTGCTAATTTTCTCAACTGTGTGCACGACTTACTCACATTTTTCATCGTGGATGAACACACATTCCGTAGGCCGCCAGACCAAAACCCTAATTAATATCCCCCCATGTGACATGATTGATGTCTCATGATTTGTGGAGTATGCAAGGCAGATGTGTATTTAATTAGTCAGTTGAATTGATTAGACAATGAGTCTAAATATTGTTGAGTCGAGCATGATTGTTGAATGCTCTATGATTCATGGATTGAACATGTTTGCTGGGACATATGTATAGTTCTCGAATGTATGTTGATAGTTGAATCAACATGATGAATATTGATAGCCTGAGAAAATATTGCTCGTCCGAGCAAATATTGCTCGTATAATGAATTGTTGAATATTGATAGTTGAATCAATACTAATACTCTGAGCAAATATTGCTCGTCTTAGTAAAATTACTGAATATTGATTGTGGGATCAATATTCCTCATTTGATAAATTACCGAATATTGATAATTGAGCAAATATTCCTTGTCTGAGCAAATATTGCTTGTCTGAGCAAACATTGCTCGTTTGATGAATTACTGAATATTGAATCAATATTCCTCGTCTGAGAAAATATTGCTCGTTTGATGAATTATTGGTAGCATGACCAAATAAAACATTAATTAAAATATTGGTAGCTGGACCGAATATTATATAATTAATTAAGATGTTGATTGCTGGATCAACATAAAATTATTAGTGTTTAGACTTGCTCAGAATTATGATTTGCAGAGCATTCAATTCGAAACTCTAATTTTGACCAATTGCTGATCAATTGATGATTTACTGAAAATCAATCACTGTGTGAAGGAGGAACCGGCTATATGGGACGACCATGTAGCGCCCAGGCTCTCGAGTGAGCATGCACCAAAGTCCTTTGTTGACCAGTTGGTGAAAGGATGATTAAATGCTGGTTTAATCATTAATTAAAATAGTGCTCGTCTGAGCATTAGGTAATAAAACTTTATTATGGAGAGATGAGGGACCGTCCAAGGGTGTGAAAACGTCCCTTGGTGGTCGTGGGACCAGATGGTGGTCGATTGAGCAAATTCCAAGTTGGTTGGAAAGAGTTTGAACCCAACATGAACTGTTGAAAGCTAATTAGGTCAAAATTATGAAAGAGTGTGGGACCGGCTCATTACAATCCTAAGGTCCGGCCTTGGTAGGTCAAGGTGGCATGCCCGTGTCACCATATTTTTTGTGTCCCAATCCTGAGAATTTTGGTATTTTCTGGTGCGCGTTTGAGCAATATTTTGGATTTTCAGAAGAGTTTGATCTTGACTGAAACTCTCGATTTTGCTCAATGAGCAAGTAGAACTTTGCTCGTGCAATCAATATTAATATAATAATATTTTAATATTAGCCGTGAGTATCCTAGTCGGTCATGTGACCATTTAACTTTTTGGCCTTTTGATGGTTTGAGCAATATTTGAGAAAATATGCAAAACTAGGGTTTTTTGCTCAAACGGAAGAGTTTCATGAGATGAAGGAAATAATAATAAGAAGAAAATATGGGATAATAGGGTGTGGGACTGGCCACGGCTAGGGCATGGCCGGCCGGCCAAGCGGCCCGGTCCCGTGACTCCTTTCCCTATTTTTTATTATTTTTTCATCGTTTGAAGGAAAATATGGAGAAACTAAGAGTTTTTCTCAAACAAGGAAATTTGCTCGAATGAAGGAGTTTTCATCATATTAGGAAAAATAATAAAATAATGGGAGAGGCATGGGGCCGGCCACGGCGGCATGACCGGCCGGTGGGCCCGGTCCCCTAGGCGCCTCTTTTATTATTTTATTAATATTATTTTTCTCTCTATTTTGCATAGATTTCCTCGTTCGTCCATATTTTTGAATGCTCGTTCATGCATTTGAGTGCTCATCTGTGCATTATTGCTAAATACGCTCGCACCACTTTCTCGGGGCTTACTCGGTGGTGACCCAGATGCCCGATCGGTGAATATTTATTACTAATTCATGAGATTCAGCTGAGAATAATTCATGAAATGGAGTAATAAAAATTATTCGAGTATTCGTTATTAATTCATGTGTCAGCTGAGAATAATTCATGAAACGGATTAATAAAATGAGTTGAGTATCTATTACTAATCCATGGAATCCAGCTGAGGATCAGCCATGAAACAGAGTAATGAGATAGAATAGATTATTTTCTAGGAATTCGGTTGATGAATGACACGCTAGAATTAACCTATATGCATAATTGAGATATGAGATAATTGAAGCATCATACTCGTTCTGAGGAGGGTGTATAGTCAGGGAACAACGAATATCGTGACGTCCTGAAGGAGTTAGGCTCTATACTAGCATGTAATATGTCTAGGAGCCGCCCAATCATTAAGAGATTATATACACGGTCTCTCTACGTAGTCAGAGAACAACGAGTAGCGTGACGTCCTGAAGGCGTTAGGCTCTATACTAGCATGCAATATGTCTAGAAGCCACCCAATCATTTTGATTCTATGTAGAGGTGATGATGAAATATGTGAAGCATCGAAAGCTCAACTGAGAGGCCTTTCGAGAAACGTATTAATCATAGCTCTGAGAAAAACGTTCGCTCAGTCATAGATCGTGAAATGGTTCACGAATCATAAAATATGAATTGTCACATACATTCCTGAAGTCGGGCCAGAAACATGCAGTATCATGATTTTACGATTTTTGCCCTTGCCGAAAATCCACCATCAACACTTTCTTCCACTCCAAGTTAACTTCGATTAATTTCAGGGTCGAAAAGTGGTCATAAATCTATATCTATATAAATATGAAACTAAATATAAAAATATTTGATTCTTAAAAGATAAAAAAAATACATAAAATGGAAGCAACAATAGAGTTAACAAATTAACTTTAGTAGGCTCACATCCCGACAATCTGGCTAGTTAATTCTCTGGAGGTCTTCCTCAACTCTTCCATCAAGTATGTGCCGCATGTGGTGCCCCACAAGAAATCATTGAATTTATATAGAGGGTCCAAGAGTTATAGAAGTTTGGGATCAACCCTGATGCCAAACCTATTGGGGAAAATGACACATCCAAATACAGCGAAAAAATATGCAGCGGCTGCCATTCACTTTCTCTTGGGTCAACGGTCCATCTTTTCTTCTTTCTTCTTGGTGCCTTTGAACTTATTCTCTAGTTAACCATGTTGAACCGTCTAGTTTTGTAAGGAAAGCACCTCTTGAACTCAATATCAGATGTCGTTCGATCTTAACAAAGCACTTATTAGTAAAATCATAAAGCTGACCCCAGCTTTACTTCTTGGTCTAACCTTCCTTGACAACTTTTCCATGGTTAGAGAGACTCAGATTATGCACACCATCATAAAGGGTGATTATCATCTCGCCAAATGGAATGTGGAAGGTGTTAGTCTCCCCATACATTCTCTCCACAAAGGCTGAAATCACCCAGATATCATGATTGAACATTGAATTTTAAACATAAGTAGATAACCCCGAGTTGGTTATAGTTTCCTCGAACCTATCACCCTCACCTCCTAAATCCCAGTCTTTCATATTTGTTGGTGCAATGTAGCACTACACCATATCCAGGTTTTCGTAATGTTTAGTTTTTGGATCTGCAACGCATATAAATGTTGCAATTATTTATCCGTTGCTCATGACAAGTATACGTTGCACTAAATCTTGATTATTAAAAAGAAAACTACAAAACAGGACACGCTTGCCATTATTATTATAACGAAGGGCTAAAATGTCTATTGCATCCTTATTATCCTTATTATCTCTTCTATTTTCATTTCCTCCTGATCTTTTGTCTCTCACCAAACACATCGAGCTCTCTCTGTTTTTTTCTTTCTTTTTCTCTTCTAACCCTCAACCGAACCAAAATCTGCGAATCAAAACCCAAGTTTTCGGAAATCAAAACCAATCTCTCCAATTAAACCCTAATTTCACAAATCAATACTTATCTCTCGGAAACCGACATCAGAGAACTTCTTTTTGGGAAAAAATTTAGTTCATAAACAGATCTAGGGTTTCTTAATTTTTTTTGGTTAGTTTCGTATGTTTGATTTGTATGACCACCAAACCCAAAGGTTTAAATTCCATGTTCTAGATTTGAAGGGGTTTGTTCACTTCAGGTATACTTTTCTACTTTTTTGAGATGATTTTTGGGTATTCTTTTGAAATCGATTGGAACAAGGGTTTTGATTAAATTTTTTTCTCTTTCTACTGAATCGGTTTCCTTTACTGATTTTTTTTTTAATTATATGCTTGATTGTAGATTGGGTTTAGCTTAATTTTCTTAAGCATGAACATGGGTATTTTCCATTTATTTATGCTAAGACTGCAGATAATTCATTACTTCATTGGTATTTGATATTGTGTTGATTAGATAGGAATTTATTATGTGACTAAATCAAAAGTTCTTCTATAGGTTTTTATGTTAGTACTATGTTAATTTAACACTTATTTGCATTTTTGTAGAAAGACAGACGGTGAGATTTGTCAAGAAACTTGCAAAATTATTTGATGCAAGAAATTGTTGTGAGTTGAAATCTAGTTGGGTAAGTTGAAACTTGAAACATCTCCTTCTTTGATGATATAGTTAAGGGGTTTTTATAGTACTCCAATGTCTTCTATTAACATCTTCATGTGAATCACAGTTGGAAACTTTTGGAGTGATGGAAAAAATAGGAAGAAAAAAAACTAAAAAGCATTCATTATCAAATAGGTATTATTACAAGCTAGTTCTTAGCCTCACCGGGATTGTGGGAGTGTGCAATTTGTTAACAGAAGTTTTACTATGGGTTCGTTATTATCTTTGTGTAGTTAAGTTGTTCGTTGAAATGCGCATAAGAAATAACTCACTTTTGATGTTTAACCTGATAGTTCACTATGTGCTGGTGGTGGTAAAAATGGTGCAACTTCGTTGTGGGATTTTGCTGAGTGTAAGAAATTATATTCATTTGATCCCAGTGGTATTATTCATGCTTTGTAGATGAATTAGTTTGGTGTGCCCTCTACTATAGATGCAGGATGAAGCTAGCTAGTTGACTAGGCAGTGAGGTTACCACTGTCCTTGTCTAGTGTATGGTAGTGAAATATTCACTTAAAAATTTGGCTACCTTTCATAAGTTTCATAGTTTGAAGGATACCGCCGAGACGATCAGTTGATCAGTTCTGTTTTGGAAACAGACAAGGCATAAATGGTGGTGAGCGAGAAGCGCCAATTTAGACAAATGTTGGTTCTACCTCAACTATGAGCTTCAACCAAAATTTGGTGCTTATACATAGTGACACAAAAGCCACTTCTATGCTACTTCTGTGTTTCTCAGATCACTGACTGGAGAAATACCTGATGCCTTTCAGGCTCTTCCAAGTTTGATAAGATATGTAAGACTTGACCTACCTTTTATCACTTCCATGTGCAGGGAAATATCAGATAGCAACTTGAGAGGGCAGCTACCTCTTTCTATACAGTTTGCTGGAAACACTAAATCTCGTGCAACATGAATGTTATGAGGTATTATTTTTTTACCCCCAGTGTTATGCATGCTATCTTTTATCAATTATGTGGTTGATAGAATATTACACAAGTTTATGTCTCCGTGCAGCATAGTAGTGGCTATTCAATTCCTAATTGAAAAGCAGTAGTTAATTCTGCAACATCACAAGTTCTTATTTCAGGAAGCACACGTGCGCGGCAACATAGCTGCAGAGACAGATACAAAAGATATCTTCTATATGTTGAAGTGTTGTGCTCAAGGTCAGTTGTCGTGGTCGGTATATTAACAAGTTCGAAATTTTAGGGAGAATAGACATCTTAACCAGTTTGTTTGTTTACTTAAGAGAACATGTATCTTTTGCTGGTGTGGTTGGCCCTGTGACCTTATCTGCTAATGTTTGTTGGTGGAATGACGATTTTATAGTGGCTTTCGTGTAATATGTTTATATTCATTTTCTTATGTGATGATCCTATTATACAATAGCCGTCAAGACTTCAATGTATATAAAGCCAATAGATTAAGCGAAACTTTTTGATTATTACCTCGATTGAATAGATGACTTTGACTCAGGAGTCTCTACATCCAAATAACGATGCTCCTACATCTCTTGGTAACCCTTGGATTTCGCCATCTTGGATACCCTTCGTTCATCAAAGAGGGGGAGAGGGTGTATGTCCTTTTTTATTCTTGATTGGATTCTTTTCCCTTTACATTTACCTTCTCCTTCTCCTTGTGGAGTACTTTGTCCTCCTCCTTGTTCTCTAACTTCTCCATCACTCGGTGGTCCTTCTTGTAAACTTGGTTGACTCGGTTTTTTATGAGTTCCATCGTTGATAGAGATTCCTGACACACTTTTTTTTTTGGCACTAGTTGTTGATCTTTGACCACAGCAGGACGAGGTTGTGTAGCATATTTATCTTGGTCATTCTTAGTTGCATTTCCCTAATGAACAAAATAAAGAGAAATACAGTTAGAATTGGTTATAATCAGTAGATAGGGCCAAAAGATAACAACGGATTACTCAGAATTGGTAGTTCGGGTTCACTTTTATCCTCTCGCTACAAAACAACTGGTAAAATGGGTTGAGTCTTATCCACGGGCTATGCATCTTTTTTAGGAAAAAAAAACTAAAATTTGTTGAGACAAATATAATCGGTAGGTAATGTCGAAATTATCTACCGATTATGCATCATTTTTGGAACAAAAAATTTGAAGTTGTTGAGGCAAACATAATCGGTAGACAAATAACCACACATCACTATGATTAAAATGTAGCCCTCAAATTTTTTAATTTTCAATATTTATAATCGGTAGTTAGTATTAGAACTTATCTACCGATTAAGTTAGATTTTCTCCAATTGCTTGCTTTAATCCTCTAATATGATCGGTAGATATATATAACTTATCCAAGATTATGTCTAAATTTGGGCACATAAACTGAAAATACTAGATATAATTATGAACATCATCTACGAATTACAGTTGATGCTCTTCAAAAATGAAAAACATGGCTCATAATCGATAGATAACGAAAAGACGAGGGTACCCAAATATACCTTAAAATAAAACTTTTCCACCTATAAGTCCTTTCTCCGAAAGTGATTGTCTATGGACTGAGTCGAGACAATACAACTAATCGGTTCACACTTCGTGTGATCGTCTATGGATACGAGATCGAGACAATACGACAACAAGATAACTTGTGTGATTGACTATGGATACAAGATCGACACAATACAACAACGAAGTATGTTTACTTGATAAAAAGTTTGGACCTAACCAAACACAATAGGATTGCTATCAAGTAATTAGGAATTAACGTTTGTGTAATTTACTTTAAATTATAATAACAACAATTATAATTGTGGAAAATAAAAGTAAATGACACAGCAAGATTTTGTTAACGAGGAAACCGCAATTGCAGAAAAATCCCGGAACCTTGTCCAGAATTGAATACTCTGAGGATTAAGCCGCTATACAAAATCTAAACCAACTTCGTATAGTTGAGACCAAGCAACTAAACCTATAGTTCACCTAGTTCCGTATGTATCCCTGCGCCTCCAACTTGCAATAAGTCACGCACTTGGAACAATTCCTTTGGTTCGTATTCCAAACAGTAAAGGAACAACAAATCTGTTCGGTAACAACTCTTTTCAATCAAGTGATATGAGTTCGACAAAAGGCTCTTCCGTTTATCCCAATAAATTCCTTTGTCAGGTCCTAAGATTTATCCAATAACAACTACCAAAGTAATTGTCAAGATTTTTCAACCAATACTTTTAATCACAAAGAATTGTATTGATGTCGATCAACTCAACTAATAAATCCAATCTATCACAAAGATAAACCGATTATAGTTGGATCCTCTTTACCCTAAACAAGTATTGTGCACACCAAAGATTATGAATCCAAATTAGAAATCATCTTCGTCTTCAAATCTTCTTAGATCTTCAATAAGCACCTGCACACAATCAACTTGAATCTCTTGTGATCAATCACACACAGAACAAAGCCTGTTAACAATAGATTATCACAAGACGTCTTTAGATCTACAAACAGTCTAAAGATCCCCGTCGAAACTTCGATCTAGTTTGAGTGAATCTTATATCAGAAGAGAAGATTCTCAAGCATAAATAAACTAGGTGCAATCAAAGTTCAACAACCGTTAGTCAATCATATCAATCGAAAACTAATAATAAACTGCAATTATCTAGTTTCCCACCAACAGTACTAATAGAGCTTCTCAATCCCAAGGAAGTCTTTAAACCGAGCCGCCGTAAGAGATTTCGCCTAATTAGGTTACTTTCCTCTCTGAATAGGCGTCTCCACCAGTAACAACACAACTAGGTAGTTTTGCTGGCTCTGAGGATTAGTTTGCTTAAAGTGCAAACTTCAATATTTGTAGACCAAGGAAGTTTGGACACCAAGGAATTTCCAAAAACGAAAATATTCTCAAGATATGCAATATATTTCCAAATCCGGTTTTCATAATTCTTGGAAATGCTTTGTCCAAATATTGACCGAAATCTCACTAGAAAATCTCCAATTAGTAAACGCACATTACTAATTTTTATTTTCCAAATATAAAATTAATAACCTTAATTAAAAAATTCTCAATTTATTTTCGATCCGGGATTCTCCTTTAGCTATTAAGGAATATCTTTGAACAATAAAAGATAAGCGTTACTGCACATGTTCAAAGTATGTCGACGTCTTTAATTTGCAAGTCCTTTTTCATACTTACAATCTTGGAACCGATTTTCCACACTTCCAAACAAGTTTAGAATTGGTTCATCTGTCTTCCATGAGCTATGTGATTGATTATCCTATCAAATCACCAAACATGGGTTTAACGGTTCTACCAAAACAAGTTTCGGTTCTACCTCCATGTAGGTACTAGAATTAGTCACGCTAGTTACCAAAACTTGGTTGACTAGGTACTAGGATCGCTTCCCACATATATATGGTATCTAACTTGTATTTGTTGCACATGTCCATAGGATCTGTTCCCAATAACTAAAAACGTGTTGCACATGTTCATAGGATCGGTTCCCAATAACTAGAAACTTGTTGCACCTCTTACAAGGATCGATTACCTTTTTGTTATTGGTTGCACATATTACTAGGATCGGTTTCCCAATGTCTAGAATTGGTCATACCAATTACAACAAATCGATCATACCATCTCAGGTGATTACTTTAGATCGGTTTCACTAATAAAAGTCATACCGATACAAAAGTCATGCCTTGTGAATAGTTTTACCAAGAACATAAGCAAGTCATGAGCGGTTATACTAAACACACATATTGGTTATTCAAAAGATTTGCAATGAATAATAATACCAATAAGCCTAGAGATTTCCCTTTCGATTCACAAAACAAGTTCATGAAATTACTTCCTTTAAACGAATGTAAAACATTGTTTCCTAGGATGAAATCTTCACCTCATACCCATACATAATCACAATAGCATTCAAACGATTATGTCGATGTCTTATAAACGAAGTTCAAAAGATAAGCGTTATACTTCGTATTGTATTCCTTAATACTATGTCTAACTAGAGTATAATCATTCATAGCTTCGCAGTTATGTTTTCAATATGCACGACTTGAAAGATACGTTAGGGAATGAAACAATTCAAGTCAAATATTACTAACCTCAAGTGGAAGGATGATGTCGTCGTTGTAGCTCCTTACTTCTTCACATTCTTCAAGTCTTCACGTAATACTTGCAGTGTCTCATATCCTAATACTTTCAAGCTAACCTATACGAAGTTGACTCTAGCATATATAATCAAGCGACTCTTTAAATGAGTTTTGGTTCACTAAAATATGACAACCAAACTTGACATATCAACGCTTGGTGGGTTCAATCGAGCTATGCTCTAACAATCTCCCCTTTTGTCAATTTTAGTGACAAAACTCTTACATCATATGGATAACAAATTACAAGAATTCATTACACATACGCTTGATTCCCAAATTCAACAACACAATAACCTGTATACATTCAATCCATAAATGCCGTTGTTGACATTATAATAACAAAGCTAATACTCCCCTAAAGGTAAGATAGGTAGATTTTCAATCCGCACATCTTTGTTATTTCCATCATCATATGATATGTTACTCCACCTTAGTCTATGCTTTACTCTTTCGTTAGGTTAAACGTTTAAGCATCATTGTCCTTTCCTTAGTGATACCAAATCAATATAAATAAATACAAATATCACTTGTTTACTCCACATATTCCTCCCCCTTTTTGTCACAAAATGACAAAGATACGGGCAAATAAAAGACAAACCGAAAGGATCTTAAAAATCTCACAAGACTTGCAACCTATAAGAGTTAAGCACGAAGGTTCCACACACCATTTTTGATAACCAATATCAAAATCGAAACTACAAAGTAATTTTATTTTGATATGTTACCAAGGAAACAATTGCCTGAAGAAATTTTCCCTAATAGTCTAGCAAACCAAAAATCGACTAAGCACCTTAGTTCCTTTGCTAAACCGATTGCACAAATACAATCGCTTGTTCGATAAGACCAAAATAAAGATCAGAATTAACTCTATTTTTCTCATCAGGTTCTAATTATCCATATAACTTAGACCTTTCACTTTTAAACAAGACAAGTACTAGGTTAGTTAACTAGCATTTCTTGTTAAGGCATTCGATTAGACTTGAATAACCGAAACCTCCACTTTGATAAGTCTAACTAAGATCAGAATTAACTTAGTTTCTCTTATCCGGAATCAAATTGGACTAAACAATTCATCCCGAAAACCTTTTCTTTTGTTAAGCCATAAACAATTCATACAAGCTAAATAAATCAACTTGCATAATTATTTACCTCAATCGGAAGCAATTGAAACAACATAGACATTAAAACACCGCAATTGCACTGTAAATTTTGTAAGCCTAAACAATTGATATCAAACAATAAACCAAGATAACAATAGTTTTTCTTAACAGGAAAAATTGAATCACACACACATCTATACACAAACAATGGAATAAAACATCAATTGTACCGAAATTTTGTTAAGAAAAAGCAATAAATATATGCAATAAAATCAGGCTTTTCTTAAACAGGAAAACGATTAACTAACATAGTCGTTACCTCAAATTTCCTCTTCTCCAATAATGTTTGCATCTTCCCAGGGAGAATTGATACCAAAATATCATTATATTGTCATCCTCTTGTAAGACAAAAGAACAACAACAACCAACATTTACCAGAGAAAGGTTGAAAACCGGTTTTAACTTATGCAATGCAAAAGTTGAAACCCCGAAACACATATGCTTTTATGCTAAACCAAACGATTCAACATATTGTGACTTTTCACATATTGTTTCAATCAGAACCCCTCATGATCCTTTGATGAAGCCTACCAACATGGGATAGAACTTAATATTGCTAAACCAAAAAGTCACCCAAACCATAAGGGTTCACACATATGAGATCGAATATTAAGGTAATGAAACCGAAATCAAACATCCCATAACATACATAGCAAAAATATGAAGCATTCAAGCACCGGCTATGTAATCGAAACTATCACAAGAAAAATTATAAACTAATAATTTTATTCATAAATAATAGTTTTATTCATAATAGACCTTATTGAAATAATCAAAAGCTAATGTCTATTTTCTTTTCTTGATGAAATAATTACTGGGAGGAACATTCCTTGAGATTAAGTAATTTTTGATGCTCTTCTTAAATTTTCAATTCTTGGTTCCAAAACTCCGATTCAATCTTCTGAATTCTTTTAAGAGTTTTTGGATCTTTTCGAGCAGCAAAGCCCAACTGTTTCTGAAAACAGTCAAGTTGTTTACCAAGAGTTTCAAGATGAACTAGAAGAGACTTGTTGTTAGAATTTGGTGAAATCCTTTCAACCGTTTTATTACTGGATTGACCTCCAATCATTTGAGAAATAGTCCTATTAGATACAGTCGTAATTTTTCTCATATCATCAAAATCATCTCCCACAATGAACTCACAAATCTCTGTGATTATACATGGAAAACCGAGATGTCTCTTTATCCTTGAGAGGAAATAGAATCTGAGATTTTGATCATTTGGCTAACAATAATTCCGCAGATATCAATTTGAGAATCTCCTTTCAATAGGAAATAGACGAATTCTGCAAAATTCTTATCCCAAACTGACTTATCTCTTGTACTTGAAAATAGGGTAGCTAAAGCAAGTTTACCGAATACCCTTAGGTGGAAGGGTATATCTTTTGTTGGTAGTCTACCATTTTCCCACTCTATTGATCTTCCAATGAGATGTGTTGAAATGGTACCGTGTTCAATTTCAACTCCAGTAATCAAGTGATTACATTCCACATTGTAATTAATAGCATTAGATATTGTTTTACAATCACATTGTAGAGTCCTCGACCAACAAGAATAACAAAGGTAAGATTTTTATGATCAACATTATGAATATTTGCATAAAAAACTCTTACCATATCAGGTGAAAAAATTTCAAAATCAAAAAGCTTTCCCCAGTTCCGATCTTGAACAAACTTCACATAATCCTTATCCTGGACATCTGGATCGAATTTCTTTTCAGTGGTAAACTCCATTCCCTTGAGTGTTTCGTATTTCCTAAAACATGAGTTGTCAACAAAACGAGTGAATTCATGCTTGTCATCAATACTGTTAGGAAATATGATCCTATCAATGTCATCCCATCTAATCCGATCATTAGAGGATGTGCCACTGGATTTTCCCTTCCTCATACTTGCGAAAATATGATAAACCCTATTTACGGTTTTGATCAGTCTTCCCCAATATGTTTGTACAAATAGCAAGAAATTATCTTTTATAGGAAGAATAGATAGTGAAAACCGGAAATAACTAGCTTTAGGAAAATCTATCAAAATCGGAAACCGAGGCTTGTGGGGAAACAATTACGATTTTATATCTAGGTCTTTCTTTTGGAAAATTGGTTTTTCATGGTCTGGATCTTTACCACAGATTGATTTCATGTTTTTGTCCAAAAATCTGTGTACTCTTTTATTATCAGAATTTGATAATATCATTTGAAATTCACTCAAGAATTTTCTACTAGAGTATGCAGAAATAAATTTGAACAAAATATGATATTTGTTAAAAATACCAATAGAATCATAATTCCTGTAATAATTCAAAATATCACTTGCTTCATTAAAACAGTTGTGAGGTGTATGAAGCAATCCATTGTTAATAGAATTATTAACTGAAAACTCATTCCTTGTAGGAATACACATGTTCCAAAATCGCATCCTAGATAGCGATACATTGACAGTCTTTGGTAGTTCATCCAAAATATATTTAAGATTCCAGATTTTTCAAGAACACAATAGCCATGGTTCATATAGTAATGAAATTTTTTGAGAGGAATCTTATGCATTTTCATGATACATCTTGTCTCATATAGAATTGTATCATTGTCACAGTTAGTAACAAACACAATGATATACAACTCCATCGGATCCAAAGAATTATGTAAGTCACCCAAGACATACATAGATATAATTCCAATTCCTAAGACATTTAGGAATAAGAGTATTACATACTTCATTCGTGTCTTCCACCACAATTTTTTGAAGTAGTCAAATCCTACCGTTACGTTAACTGAATCATTCATAAGATTCATTTCTTATAGGTTGGATCGCACCAAACACAGATTGTTAGATATTTTCATGTTTGCCTGCTCTGATACCAATTGAAAAGACGAGGGTACCCAAATATACCTCAATCTAAAACTTTTCCACCTATAAGTCCTTTCTCCGAAAGTGATTGTTTATGGACTGAGTTGAGACAATACAACTAATCGGTTCACACTTCGTGTGATCGTCTAAGGATACGAGATCGAGACAATACGACAACAATATAACTTGTGTGATTGACTATGGATACAAGATTGAGACAATACAACAATGAAGTATGTTTACTTGATAAAAAGTTTGGACCTAACCAAACACAATAGGATTGCTATCAAGTAATTAAGAATTAACGTTTGTGTAATTTGCTTTAAATTATAATAACAACAATTATAATTGCGGAAAATAAAATTAAATGACACAGCAAGATTTTGTTAACGAGGAAACCGCAATTGCAGAAAACCCCGGAACCTTGTCCAGAATTGAATACTCTGAGGATTAAGCCTCTATACAAAATCTAAACCAACTTCGTATAGTTGAGACCAAGCAACTAAACCTATAGTTCACCTAGTTCCGTATGTATCCCTGCGCCTCCAACTTGCAATAAGTCACGCACTTGCAACAATTCCTTTGGTTCGTATTCCAAACAGTAAAGGAACAACAAATCTGTTCGGTAACAACTCTTTTCAATCAAGTGATATGAGTTCGACAAAAGTCTCTTCTGTTTATCCCAATAAACTCCTTTGTCAGGTCCTTAGATCTATCCAATAACAACTACCAAAGTAATTTTCAAGATTTTGCAATCAATACATTTAATCACAAAGAATTGTATTGATGTCGATCTACTCAACTAATCAATCCAATCTATCATAAAGATAAACTGATTATAGTTGGATCCTCTTTACCCGAAACAAGTATTATGCACACCAAAGATTATGAATCCAAATCAGAAATCTTCTTCGTCTTCAAATCTTCTTAGATCTTCAATAAACAGCTGCACACAATCAACTTGAATCTCTTGTGATCAATCATACACAGAACGGAGTCTGTTAACAATGGATTATCACAAGACGTCTTTAGATCTACAAACAATCTATAGATCCCCGTCGAAACTTCGATCTAGTTTGAGTGAATCTTATATCAAAAGAGAAGATTCTCAAGCATAAACAAATTAGGTGCAATCAAAGTTCAACAACCGTTAGTCAATCAAATCAATCGAAAACTAATAATAAACTGCAATTATCTAGTTTGCTACTAACGATACTAATAGAGCTTCTCAATCCCAAAGAAGTCTTTAAACCGAGCCGCCGTAAGAGATTTCGCCTAATTAGGTTACTTTCCTCTCCGAATAGGCGACTCCACCAGTAAAAACACAACTAGGTAGTTTTGCTGGCTCTGAAAATTGGTTTGCTTGAAATGCGAACTTCAATATTTATAGACCAAGGAAGTTTGGACACCAAGGAATTTCCAAACCCGAAAATATTCTCAAGATATGCAATATATTTCCAAATTCGGTTTCCATAATTCTTGGAAATGCTTTGTCCAAATATTAACCGAAATCTCACTAGAAAGTCTCCAATTAGTAAACACACATTACTAATTTTTATTTTCCAAATATATAGTTAATAACCGTAATTAAAAGATTCTCAATTTATTTTCGATCCTGGATTCTCCTTTAGCTATTAAAGAATATCTTTGAACAATATAAGATAAGCGTTACTGCACATGTTCAAAGTATGTCGACGTCTTTAATTTGTAAGTCATTTTTCATACTTACAATCTTGGAACCGATTTGCCATACTTCCAAACAAGTTTATAATTGGTTCATCCGTCTTCCATGAACTATGTGATTGATTATCCTATCAAATCACCAAACATGGGTTTAACGATTCTACCAAAACAAGTTTCGGTTCTACCTCCATGTGGGCACTAGAATTAGTCACGCTAGTTTCCAAAACTTGGTTGACTAGGTACTAGGATCGGTTCCCACATATATATGGTATCTAACTTGTATTTGGTGCACATGTCCATTTCCCAATAACTAAAAACGTGTTGCACATGTTCATAGGATCGGTTCCCAATAACTAGAAACTTGTTGCACCTCTTACAAGGATCGATTCCCTTTTTGTTATTGGTTGCACATCTTACTAGGATCGGTTCCCCAATGTCTAGAGTTGGTCATACCAATTACAACAAATCGATCATACCATCTCAGGTGAGTACTTAAGATCGGTTTCACTAATAAAAGTCATACCAATACAAAAGTCAGGCCTTGTGAATAGTTTTACCAAGAACATAAGAAAGTCATGAGCGATTATACTAAACACACATATTGGTAATTCAAAAGATTTGCAATGAATAACAATACCAATAAGCCTAGCGATTTCCCTTTCGATTCACAAACATGAATTTACTTCCTTTAAACGAATGTAAAGATAATTATGACAACCAAACTTGACAAGTTTGGTTGCCATAATCTTTACATGATATGTTCACCAAATATGACAACCAAACTTGACATACCAACGCTTGGTGGATTCAATCGAACTATGCTCTAACAGATAATTACTTATATGTAACTATCGATAATGACTTATAACCGAAATCCATAAATCGATTGAATCGATCCATCAGTTTCAGATTTTTTAAATGAGCTTAGTAACGTTAACTTGATCATTTATTCCTCGAGATATTTAGTTGAACTCATCATTATTTTCCCTCCTCAATCGATATTGATTGACTGATAAGTTATATTCACGAATTCATCGACTGCGTTACTTATTGAAAAGAATCGGAAAAAACAACAACTCTATTACGGTTATTGGCTTACCGGTGTCAATGCAGAAATGTTTGTGAATGCTCCCCAAAAAACTCATACTTACCATTTTTTCGTCGTTCTTCTCCATGCCTTAGATAAAACTGCACATAGTACCTGCATAGAGATAAGTCCTCTTCAATCCCGAACTCTGCAGGAATAATGTATGGTTGAAGTATTATTTTTAAAATGGTTACTTTGCTACCGGAGAAGTAAAATTTATTCATGGTGCATAAATGAAAAGAGGTTACCCTTCTTGCATATATTAGGGTCCCGACGTCTCTATATTTTTTAAAAATAGTTGTTGAGGCACCATGCAACAAGAGTATACAGAAAATATGACTTATAAGTTTATACAAACATATATAATCGGTTGTCACGGGTTCATTCTTGTCTACCGATTAGTGTGAAAATGGCAACATATTTACCAAGTCTTTTTTAAAGGTATAAGCGGTAGATAACTATACAATTTTTCTAATGATTAAGCGTGTTTTCAAGGAAGGGCTAGTTTTTTTTTATGAAAAAAAATATAGTTGTTGGGGCTTATTATATATCTATATAAAAGGAACCCTCTTTTACACCCAACTTGGCCCAAACTTTCCACTTCTTTTAATTTCAACTTCTCATAACTTCCTCATTCAAAAAATAAATAAATGGTTATTTCTCTTTACTAAATATGAAGATATTGACATTTTTTGAGAGTGGGTAGCGATAATAACTCATGATATTACCCTTTGCTTAAAGTAATGCAACCCGATGAACAGTTTTGCAACCGTGTTTTAATGTTCTTTGTGGCGTTGGATGGTAATCGAAATGGAAGATCATACAATGATATTAAAAAAATAAAATAAATAAGATTGACAAAGATATAACCAAATCTGAAACGGACGAATGATTTGTTAAGGACTCTTATCCAAGATGATCTTGTGATCGACGAGTAAGTACCTTAGTAACTCTTACTCAAGTCAATTTTGACGACACTAACTTATTACTTATTTGTTATTTTCAAAGAAAACTTATTGATTACTGGTATTAAACAATTTGAGCATAATGAATGTTATGATATCTTGAGATATAGTTTCCTTGGTATCAACTAAGGATGAAATATTGAAATGTAATGTTATGATCTGTGTTAAGACTTTTCACTCATTGTAATGCTATAGATGTATACGTTTTTATTTAAAGTATATTGCTATGATCTATGTTAGGGATTTTATCTTTTCACAATGGCAAGGTCTTTCCTTTTATGTAATATGAAAATGGTAATCGGGCGATATTCATTAACTCGTATTTTCGATTATATATAATCGGGCGTTTATCATTTATCTTATCTACCAGTTATTGTGAAAAATGGCAAAAGAAAAACTAAGTCAGTTTTCAAAGTAATAATCGATATATAAATATATAAATTACCTACCGTTTATAACGAAAATATATATTAAAAAACCAATTCATTTTTAAAGGAATAACCGGTGGACAATTATATGACTTATCTAACGATTACGATGTAACATGACAACAAAAAATTCAACTCAGTTTCAAAGGAATAATTTATTGATAATCATAGAATTTATCTGTCGATTATGGTGAAAATGTCAACAGAAAAACCTAGAATATTTCAACATACATCATCGGTATATATTCGTACAATTTATCCGCGGATTATGATGATAAATGCCAACAGGAAATTCAAATGTGTTTGAACATGCATATTGGTAGATAAAGTATACAGTTTATTTACCGATTATGCTGAAAAATGTTGACAGAATTACTTAGGAAGTTTGAGTCGCCTTCAAATCAATCTATAATACATACAGATAGCCTAAGGTAACCATTCATAAACATATTGTAAGAACTTATAATCTGAAAGGTAATGTTCTCTAACAAGCAACTAGTAATCCTAAAGACCACATTGAGAGCTATCCTCGGTCTCGTTTAGTTTTAGTACAACTACGACCACCAAGACCATCAATGCCACCATCATCACCTTCATGATTAAGGATATTTCCTTCATTATCAACTATGCTTGTTTAACCCCGAGACCTAGTGGACTTCGTTGTCGGCTTCTTAGGATTTTGAGCATCTTTTTCCCCAAACTAACTTGCATAAGCTTCATTATCAATATTTATCTACTAAGATTACAATATTCAGTACAAAATAACATATGAAATGATTTTATTTCATTTTTTGGAAGAAAATTATTATCACTTTATTTTATTTCTACCTAAAAATAGGCCAAACTGAAAAAACGACTGCAGTCCTTTTCCAGAAACGGAGAGAGTAAATCATGGTCATGTTTCCTTATCATTGCCTAATGCCCTTGTCACACAAAGTAGTATATATTATTACATGCATAGTAACTCCTCGTAAACAGCAAGGTTGCTACAAGGGGTACTTACGCGTTAATGGGTCAATGACTCGCTACCCTCACTCAAATGAAAGAATATATAACGTAAAACAAATAGATATAAAGCAGATAATGAGTTGAGACAGCTGCCCCTGGTGGCCCTGAACTGCTTCCGCCAACAAGGCCGCCATTCTTCGCTGTTAACCCACATGTTAGAACTCCATCCGGTATAGTTTTGATCTTATCTACAGCTTCTGCGAAAACTACACCCATACCCATATGCAAATGAGGCTCAATATGGCAATGGAAAGGCCAAACACCTGGGTTATCTGTCACGAACCTTATCGCTGTCCATCCGTGAGGAAAAATTACCACGGTATTTCTCAACGGCGGGTCATCCAAATTCAAAATTTTGCCATCATTTTCCTCGGAAAATTTCCCATCTCCATAACCCAAAACCCAGAAGTCATGACCATGTAAATGCCATGGATGAACCTCGCTCACATTCGCTGACAATACGTTAGCATTTTGTATGATCACATCAATAGTGATGTTATAATCAAAATTATATAAATTATTTCCGTAAGTCGAGTTAGGATTCACAGGTGGCTGCATGATGTCGTAAGTAGATGGGAAATCCTCTGCCGGTCTTTTACCATCGAAAGCATTTTTCAGTCCGAACTTGAGGGAGCCTATAAGAGGAGTTGTTGGTAGAACTAAGGAGACATTGTTAATGGCCCATTTTATATGACCATTGATTCTATTTTGAGTGTTTAAAAGAACGACTCGACGGTCGAATTTAGTTGGAGGTTTGGGTATGGTGTGCTGATCAGACTTTAATGCAAGAATTTTGTTGGCGAAGGATTTGCCTCCGGCAAAATCGTTCCATCCAGGAGAGGTGGGAGGAGGAGATAAGGGTGTATCTGAAACAGGGTTGGGTTTGTAGTTTAAGATGGTAAGACCAGGTGGAGGAAGAGGAGGTTTTCTTGCTATTTGATATGCTGATATCCAGTAGTTTGTTGATGGATCCTGATTTGTTGTAATAAGAACTGAATACGTATCGCCGGAATAAATGTTGAGGCTATCTACTGACACTGGTTGAATGTAGTTCCCATCAGCTTCCACCAATG